>NW_027361732.1:66880000-68080000 GCF_039654945.1 Dendrobates tinctorius | reverse complement strand
ACCTAGGGCGACCTGACCTAGTGAGAACCCACCCCCTGTACAGGGAGTGTCAGGGGCAAGACCAAGGGGGTGAGCCACCACGGCAGCTGAACCAGACAGCCGGCTCAGGGAGATACTATTGAGTGTCAGGCAACAGAACGAAAAGGATACGAAACATAAAGTAAAGTCACAGGATTTCTTCAGCAAACGTGGTTGCACACTTTAATCAGATACAAGGCAAAAACAGAGAATCAGATGCAGGGCACCAACAGTGAAACACGGCAAGGTGCGTGCAAGGGCACGCCAAATGTTCCAGACATAACACGTGCAGAAAACATACCGGAGTCCAGGGCAGGGTACGTGATAGGGGTCACAGCAGAGTTCCTAGGAGGGATGTGTGCTAGGACATGCTAGAGTCCAAGACAAGGTGCGTGCTCGGAGACACGCCAGAGTCCAAGGCAGAGTGCGTGCAAGAAGACACGCCAGGATCCAAGACAGGGTGTGATGGCATCGGTCTCTGGACTACTGGCAACGATCGACAGGATCCAGGCATCTGGCTGCGGAAATCAGCTCCGGAAATCAGGCGCAGTCATCTGGTTCCGGACCTCTGGCAGCGGTCGGCAGGTTTCGGGAATCTGGCAGGCAAGCCAGGGTTCAAGGCAGGGTGCGTGCTTGGAGCCATGCCAGGGTTCAAGGCAGGGTGCGTCCTTGGAGACACGCCAGTGTTCATTCAAGGCGGAGGCCTGCACGTGCAAAAGGGCACGCCAGGGACAGGTTCAAGGACGGAGGCCTGCGCGTGTAGAGGGACATGCCAGGGAAAGGTACAGAGCAGAGTTCTGCACGTGCAAAGGAACACGCCAGGGTCAGGTTCAAGGAAAGAGGCCTGTGCATGCTGAGGGGCATGCCAGGGACAGGTTCAGAGCAGAGTCCTGCGCGTGCAAAGGAACGCTCCAGGGTCAGGGTTCAAGAACGGAGGCCTGCGTGTGCAGAGGGCACGCCAGGGACAGGTACAAGGACGGAGGCATGCGCGTGTAGAGGGACACGCCAGGGAAAGGTTCAGAGCAGAGTTCTGCGCGTGCAAAGGAACACGCCAGAGCAGGGTTCAAGACAAGGTACAGACTAGGACCTGTGTGTGCTAGAGGGCACGACAGGGTATATGGAAAAACCTGCACGTACTTTTATAGAAGCACGGGGAGGTATGCCAAGGGCAGGCGAGGACCTTCGCGTGCTATAGTGAGCACGTAGGGCACAGTGCAGAAACAGCGTGAAGTGCAAGGAACCACAGCGAGCACGGCTGGGGCACTGGCTAGCTGATCGGTCTGCAGCACAAACAGGCGGGCAAGACTCCAGCGAACCTGGCTGAGGCATAGCAGGCGACACAGCTGTCACTGACCGACGAGCACGGCTGAGGCACAAGCAGGCGGGCACGGCTAGGGCGGGCATGGCTGAGGCACAAGCAGGAGGATAGGAAGGCCAGGCGCATGCAAAGGGCACACGAAGCAACAAAGCAAAGCAACACAAGAAACAAGGCAGAGCAAGGCAGGTACGGAACATGGAGCGGAAGCTTAGGCAGAAACACAGAGTCAGATCAGAGCAAGAACAGAGCTAGCAGCGGAGCGTAGGCCGAAGCCCAGAGCTGGACCAAGGCGAAGCCTTGGGACTAGACAGAAATGTGCAAGAGAGCACAAAAGGTAAGAGAGGAGGAATGGTGCGTGTACCAGGAGGCACTACATAGCACCATAGGAAGAGAGCAAGGCAGAACAAGCAAAGAATGAGAACATAGGAAGGAACACAAGGCAGAGTATAGCGAAGGCAAGACATGGCAGAAACAGGCAAGGCAGAGAACAACGGAAGGACTACAAGGCAAAGCAAGGCAAGGACAAACATGGCACGAGAGACAACACAAGACATGGCACGAGACAAGAGGCAGAGTACAAGCACAGAGCGTGTGCAGAGACGCCGTTTGGCTCCGAAACGCGCGTCGGGGACAGGACCGACCTTGCTGCCTCACCGGTTCTAGGTATAGTTTTGCAGTTCTTTACATCCTTGCCAAGATGCCTTTGTGCTCTATTTATTGAATGCTTCTGTATTTTTCACCTTGGCAGGGTACATTTTCTATCAATGGCAGTAGCACTTGCTACATGATGATGTTGTATACACCTCTTGCTATATATATATAGTTTCTGTAATTATGTGCCCCTGACCTAATACTGGCTACATTATTTAGCTCTGCATTTTCTCTGCCTGACCAGGTGTTTGCAACACGGTTGGCCCTATGGACTATTGTGCTCATTCATATGCTGTGTCTCCCCTCCCACATACTGTGTGTCCATTTTATTTGTAATTATTTTTACTTATATTCTCAATAAACATTATATATTTTATGGATTTTTGACTGCTTTTCTCTGTGGTAACACTGTAAGGATATGTAACAGCATCTTGGCTGAGTTTTTCCCCATTCCCATAGGTGAAACATTTAACAAATATATAACCGGGTTAAGCCCCACCTCAACGTAGAGAACCCTGCTGTCATGATCCAGACTGGGGTTGGAGTCGTGTTTTTCATTTTTCCCGGTCTGGTCATGTAGGGGTTAACCTTTCTCAGCCTCAGTCTGGGTTCAGTTTTGCTATTTATCGCCGCTGCTTCCTGCAGGCGATGTCGGTTATAGTTCCTGTCTACGGCTGCTGTAGCTGACTCTGATTGCTCTGATTGGTCCTGCTACGTTTGCTATCTGATCCCGTGTCTCTGTTTCCCTTATTCCCGTCCTGACTCAGTGTTTCCCATTAGTGTGCTGATTCCCTGGTTTTGACTTGGCTTGCATCCTGACCTGCTTCTGTCTTTTGTCTTTGTCTTATCCGCTTCCGACCGTTGCTGATTCTCTGGCTTGTTTCTGACCACATGTATTGCTGTGACCTCTGGTACTTCGTTCTCTCTCTGCTGCTGACCCGACTTTTCTGACTACTCTTCCACCACCTAGTGGCTCCTGCCTGCTGCTCTGTGGTTTCACTGTAAGTGTACCTGTTTTTCCTTCACCTGCAGCAGACATTACACCTGCTAATTAAAACTCTCACTTCATCCCAAAAACTCGTGATCTTGGGACAAGACCAAAAAATACGGTATTGAGTGCCCACCTCAGAACCGCAGTGGCAACATAGATTTGAGAGTTGAGGGTTCAATCTGTGGAGGAAATCAGGTGTGTTTTACCAGAACATCAGTATTTTATACTGATTTTCCTTATTAAGAGTGCAAATGGAGGATTTGGCTGCTTTTTTCCAAATGATCTGCCAACACTGGGGTGAGAGCCCCCTTCACATGATTAACTCCCATCTGCTCACGTAGGAGGAATTCTTTAGTTGTTGGTAGTGTTGAGCATTCCGATACCGCAAGTATCGGGTATCGGCCGATACCTGCTGTATCGGAATTCCGATACCGACTTCCGATATTTTTTCAATATCGGAAGTCGGCATCGGAATCGGAAGTTCAAAGTTGATTGACAGCCGAAATGACGTCATCATGATGCGCGGTGTGTGCGCATCATGATGCGCCGTCATTTCGGGCCTTCCGGGGGTCTCTGCCGGCCTGCCGGGGGGCTGTGCCGGCCTGCCGGGGGGCTGTGTGGACTGCCCGGGGTCTGTACCGGCCTGCCGGGGGGCTGTGCCGGCCTGCCGGGGGGCTGTGCTGATGTCCGGGGGTCTGTGCAAGCATCGTCCGATGGGACTACAAGTCCCATCTGGCGATGCCTGCTACCATGACAGTGATTGACACATTAGCCAATGATGGGACAGTAGTAGTCCCATCATCCGGCTAATGTGTTAAATGTTAAAAAAAAAATATATATATATACTACATACATACTACATACATACTACATGCATGCTACATACATACTACATGCTACATACATACTACATATATACTACATGCATGCTACATACATACTACATGCTACATACATACCACATATATACTACATACATACTACATGCATGCTACATACATACTACATGCTACATACATACTACATATATACTACATGCATGCTACATACATACTACATGCTACATACATACCACATATATACTACATACATACTACATGCATGCTACATGCTACATACATACCACATACATACTACATACATACTACATACATACTACATGCATGCTACATACATACTACATGCATGCTACATACATAACACATATATACTACATGCATGCTACATACATACTACATGCTACATACATACCACATACATACTACATACATACTACATGCATGCTACATACATACTACATGCTACATACATACTACATATATACTACATGCATGCTACATACATACTGCATGCTACATACATACTACATACATACTACATACATACTACATGCATGCTACATACATACTACATACATACTACATGCTACATACATACCACATATATACTACATACATACTACATGCATGCTACATACAATACATACATAGACATACAGTACATATAACATAGAGTAACATACTTACCAATACTTGTCACATTGTTCCCCGAAGCCATTGTCTTTTACGGAATAAATATTAACATAACAAACCACAAAAATACTCACCCATGATCCGAAGCAGTCCACGAGTGTGTCCCACGACGATCTTGGGTAGAGAACTGCAGCATCAGCTGATGCTGCCGTTCTCTACGGGCTGCAGGAATCCAATGACGGAAGGTAGGTATCCTTCCGCACTGTATTCCTCCACCACTTAAAAACTTTTTTTTTTAAGTGGCGGAGGAATACAGTGCGGAAGGATACCTACCTTCCGTCATTGGATTCCTGCAGCCCGTAGAGAACGGCAGCATCAGCTGATGCTGCAGTTCTCTACCCAAGATCGTCGTGGGACACACTCGTGGACTGCTTCGGATCATGGGTGAGTATTTTTGTGGTTTGTTATGTTAATATTTATTCCGTAAAAGACAATGGCTTCGGGGAACAATGTGACAAGTATTGGTAAGTATGTTACTCTATGTTATATGTACTGTATATCTATGTATGTATTGTATGAATGTATTGTATGTAGCATGCATGTAGTATGTATGTAGTATGTATGTAGCATGTAGTATGTATGTAGCATGCATGTAGTATGTATGTAGCATGCATGTAGTATGTATGTAGCATGCATGTAGTATGTATGTAGTATATATATAGCATGTAGTATGTATGTAGCATGCATGTAGTATGTATGTAGTATGTATGTAGCATGTAGTATGTATGTAGCATGCATGTAGTATATATGTAGTATGTATGTAGCATGTAGTATGTATGTAGCATGCATGTAGTATGTATGTAGCATGCATGTAGTATGTATGTAGCATGCATGTAGTATGTATGTAGCATGCATGTAGCATGTAGTATGTATGTAGCATGCATGTAGTATGTATGTAGTATGTATGTAGCATGTAGTATGTATGTAGCATGCATGTAGTATATATTTAGTATGTATGTAGCATGTAGTATGTATGTAGCATGCATGTAGTATGTATGTAGCATGCATGTAGTATGTATGTAGCATGCATGTAGTATGTATGTAGCATGCATGTAGTATGTATGTAGTATGTATGTAGCATGCATGTAGTATGTATGTAGCATGCATGTAGTATGTAGCATGTATGTAGTATGCATGTAGTATATATGTAGTATGTATGTTACTTGTAGTATATATGTAGTATGCATGTTGCATGCATGTAGTATGTAGCATGTATGTAGTATGCATGTAGTATATACAGTATGTAGTATGTATGTTACATGTAGTATATATGTAGTATGCATGTTGCATGCATGTAGTATATATGTTGTATGTATGTTGCATGCATGTAGTATATATGTAGTATGTATGTTGCATGTAGTATATATGTAGTATGAATGTAGCATGTATGTAGTATGAATGTAGCATGTATGTAGTATGCATGTTGCATGTAGTATATATGTAGTATGTATGTTACATGTAGTATGCATGTTGTATGTATGTAGCATGTATTTTTTTTTTTTTTACATTCAACACATTAGCCGGATGATGGGACTACTACTGTCCCATCATTGGCTAATGTGTCAATCACTGTCATGGTAGCAGGCATCGCCCGATGGGACTTGTAGTCCCATCGGACGATGCCTGCACAGCCCCCCGGAGCCTGCACAGCCCCCCGGCAGACCGGCACAGTCCCCCGGCAGGCCGGCACAGCCCCCTGGAGCCTGCACAGCCCCCCGACAGGCCGGCACAGCCCCCCGGCAGGCCGGCACAGCCCACCGGAGCCTGCACAGACCACCTGCAGGCCGGCACAGCCCCCCGGCAGGCCGGCACAGACCACCGGAGCCTGCACAGACCCCCTGGCAGGCCGGCACAGCCCCCCGAAAGGCCCGTACAGACCCCAGAGAGGCTGTACAAGGCAAAAACAGGGTTTTTCTTATTCCGATACCGGAAGTCCCATAGACTTGAATGGGACTTCCGGTATCGGAATCGGCGATACCGATACTTTTTTTTAAGATCGGCCGATCCATTCCGATCCGATACTTTGAAGTATCGGACGGTATCGCTCAACTCTAGTTGTTGGCCTTCCTGATGAAAACTTAGAATCTTATATACACTGCTCAAAAAAATAAAGGGAACACTTATACAACAGAATATAACTCCAAGTAAATCAAACTTCTGTGAAATCAAACTATCCACTTAGGAAGCAACACTGATTGGCAATCAATTTCACAAGCTGTTGTGCAAATGGAATAGACAACAGATGGAAATTATTGGCAATTATCAAGACACACTCAATAAAGGAATGGTTCTGCAGGTGGGGACCACAGAGCACATCTCAGTACCAATGCTTTCTGGCTGATATTTTGGTCACTTTTGAATGTTGGCTGTGCTTTCACACTCGTGGTAGCATGAGACGGACTCTACAACCCACACAAGTGGCTCTGGTAGTGCAGCTCACCAGAGTGGCACATCAATGCGAGCTGTGGCAAGTAGGTTTGCTGTGTCTGTCAGCCTAGTGTCAAGAGGCTGGAGCCGCTACCAGGAGACAGGCCAGTACAACAGGAGGTGTGGAGGGGGCCATAGGAGGGCAACAACCCAGAAGCAGGACCGCTACCTCCATATTTGTGCAAGGAGGAACAGGAGGAGCACTGCCAGAGCCCTGCAAAATGACCTCCAGCAGGCCACAAATGTGCATGTGTCTGCACAAATGGCCATAAACCAACTCCATGAGGATGGTCTGAGTGCCCGACGTCCACAGATGGGGGTTGTGCTCACAGTCCAACACCATGCAGGACGCTTGGCATTTGCCACAGAACACCAGGATTGGCAAATTCACCACTGGCGCCCTATGCTCTTCACAGATGAAAGCAGGTTCACACTGTGCACATGTGACAGACGTAACAGAGTCTGGAGATGCAGTGGAGAGCGATCTGCTGCCTGCAACATCCTTCAGCATGACCAGTTTGGCAGTGGGTCAGTAATGGTGTGGGGTGGCATTTCTTTGGAGGGCCGCACAGCCCTCCATGTGCTCGCCAGGAGTAGCCTGACTGCCATTAGGTACCGAGATGAGATCCTCAGACCCCTTTTGAGACCATATGTTGGTGTGGATGGCCCTGGGTTCCTCCTATTGCAGGACAATGCCATACCTCATGTGGCTGGAGTGTGTCAGCAGTTCCTGCAAGATGAAGGCATTGAAGCTATGGACTGGCCTGCCCGTTCCACAGACCTGAATCCTTTTAAGCACATCTGGGACATCATGTGTCACTCCATCCACCAATGTCACGTTGCACCACAGACTGTTCAGGAGTTGGCGGATGCTTTAGTCCAGGTCTGGGAGGAGATCCCTCAGGAGACCATCCGCCGCCTCATCAGGAACATGCCCAGGCATTGTAGGGAGGTCATACAGGCATGTGGGGGCCACACACACTACTGAGCCTCTTTTCCTTGTCATGAGGGATTTCTACTGAAGTTGGATCAGCCTGTAATTTGATTTTCCACTTTGATTTAGAGTATCATTCCAAATACAGACCTCCATGGGATATTCATTTTGATTTACATTGATAATTGTTATGTTTTATTGTTCTGAACACATTCCACTATGCAATGAATAAAAATTTGCAACTGGAATATTTCATTCAGAGATATCTAGGATGTGGTATTTTAGTGTTCCTTTTATTTTTTTTGAGCAGTGTATTTCTGAGATTATTCCCTTGGTCGATGGACCTCTTTTGCAAATCCTCTTGAAATCAGTCGGTAAAGAGACTTTCGGTATGCCATAAAGCGAAGAAGCAAAATGCTTGATCTGCAAATACTGGAAGAACTCTTTGTTAGAGATGGCAAATTTGAACTTAATAGCATCAAACGTGAAGAGCTACAATGTGTCCATATCTACAAGGTCAGCAAACCTAAATAATGCTGCAGAAATCCACTGGTGAACCATTGTGTGATCCACACTATTTGGTAACAAAGGCTGATATATGAAAGAAATCATTGGCGATTAGGGGAGGCCAAACTGAACCTCTTCATACAAGAAAGCCATATCTCCCTTGTAAACATCGTAGGGCCCAGCAAGGATACCGGAATTCTAGAGGGCCTAATTGCCCATAATAATGAATTCAGATGGATTTGTAGGAGAGATAGCTTTTCTATTTCTGTCCATTTGTTGTAAGCCCAAGAAGGAATTCTACGTAAATTAGCGGCCCAATAATATTTAGTAATGTCGGCGACTGAAAGGCCCCCTTGTGATTTATGAAAGAGAAGGACACGCTTAGAGATCCGGAGACACTTACCATTCTATAGGAATCTCAATATGGCTACACGGTTGCTCAGTGGATAGCACTGCAGCCTTGCAGCGCTGGGGTCCTGGGTTCAAATCCCACCAAGGACAACATCTGCAAGGAGTTTGTATGTTCTCCCTGTGTTTGCGTGGGTTTCCTCTGGGCACTCCAGTTTCCTCCCACATTCCAAAGACATACTGATAGGGAATTTATATTGTGAGCCTTCAGGGACAGCGATGCTAATGTGTGTAAAGCGCTGCGGAATTTGTTAGCGCTATATAACCATTATTATGGCTGTCTGAAGGGACTTAAGTTCACTCATAGGAACCTTGACGGGTAAGTTCTCGAAATAATAAATCAGCTTAGGAAAGAGAGACATTTTAATTGAAGTAATACAGCCTATTAATGAGAGCGAGAGTGGCTTCCACTTGTCCATCAGTCTCCTCAATTCACAAAAAAGTGGCAGAAAATTGCTAAGCTATAGATAACTGTAGGAAGAAGACAAGCTAACCCCCAGGTATTTAATGGCCTTGGACTTCCATCTAAATTTAAAGTTTAACTTTAAGGCTGAGTTCACACGTCACGGTTTTTTCACGGTGGTTTTGAACGTGCGATTTTGCCGCGAAAATGCGAAAAATAAGCATCCCATGCATTCCTTTAGGATTCGGCAATGCTGTGCTAATGCTGCAGTTTTTACCGCGGCGGAATCGCTTTGTGGTAAAAAAACGCAGCATGCTCATTAATTTAGCGGAATTGCGGCGATCCCGCACCCATAGGAATGCATTGTTCTGCTTACTTTCCACATGTGGCTGTGCACACCATGCGAAAAGTAAGCAGAACATTTGCGGATGGTACCCACGGTCCGGAGGAGAGGAGACTGTCCTCCGGGCTGTGGGTACCATATCCCTGTAAAAAATAGAATTTAAAATAAAAAATATTGTTATTCTCACCTTCCGGCATCCCGCGCAGCCTTCCCGCCTCTCTCCACGCTCCCGGTCCCAGTAATCCTCTGCGAGAATGACCACGATGACGTCCATTCTCGAGGGATCGCGAAGTCTCGCGGTCATTCGCGCGACGTCTTCGCGAATGACCACGAGACGTTGCTATCCCGCGAGAACAGGCGTCATTGCGGTCATTCTCGCAAAGGATTACTGGGACTGGGAGCGTGGAGAGAGGCGGGAAGGCTGCGCGGGACGCCAGAAGGTAAGAATAACAATGTTTTTTATTTTTTTATTATTTTTTACATCCTATCTTTACTATTGATGCCGCATAGACAGCATCAGTAGTAAAAAGTTGGTCACACTCGTCAAACACTATGTTTGACGAGTGTGACCAACCTGTCAATCAGTTCTCCAAGCGATGCTACAGATCGCTTGGAAAACGCTAGCATTCTGCAAGCTAATTACGCTTCAAAACGCTAGTTTTTCCGCGGGAATGCAATCTGGAATTCTCGTGGTAATTTCCGCGAGAGTTCCGCTACGTGTGAACGTAGCCTAAATTATCTAATACAACAGGAGGAATATTTAATGGTAGGGCTTCTGTTTTAGAAGTATTCAATTTATACCCCAAAAGATCCCCATGCTTTTTAAAATCCTCCCTAAGGTTAGCTAGTGTAATATGGAATTTAGTTAGGGTTAAAAGGAAGTCATCCACAAAGAAATATTATACATTTTGTTCCTAACCTCAACTCCTGATATGTTAGGATTTTGTCTTATAATTGCCACTAGCGGTTCTATACACAAGAGATATAATAGAGACGATAGGGGGCATCCCTGCCGGGTGCCATCTATAATATAACGCTGTAAGCGTCACTCTGTCCGAAGCCTTTATAGAAGCGCCTGCGCAGTCTGGCTCCAGACAGAATGAGGCAGCCAGCGGTGAGGAGTGTGTATGGCGCCGGAGATGGCGGTACTGTACACACTGCATACCGCCATCTCTGATGCCATACTTACATACTTGGGGGGGTGAAGGGGCCATGCATACTAGGATTGGGGAGTGAGGGGGCCATGCATACCAGGATTGGGGGATGAGGGGTACCATGCATACCAGGATAGTGGGGGTGAGAGGACCATGCATACCAGGATTGGGGGGTGAGGGGGCAATGCATACCAGGATTGGGGGGGAGGGGGCAATGCATACCAGGATAGGGGGGTGAGGGGACCATGCATACCAGGATTGGGGGATGAGGGGTACCATGCATACCAGGATTGGGGGATGAGGGGTAGCATGCATACCAGGATTGGGGGATGAGGGGTAGCATGCATACCAGGATTGGGGGATGAGGGGTACCATGCATACCAGGATTGGGAGATGAGGCGTACCATGCATACCAGGATTGGGGGATGAGGGGTACCATGCATACCGGGATTGGAGGATGGGGGTACCATGCATACCAGGATTGGGGGATGAGGGGTAGCATGCATACCAGGATTGGGGGATGAGGGGTAGCATGCATACCAGGATTGGGGGATGAGGGGTACCATGCATACCAGGATTGGGAGATGAGGCGTACCATGCATACCAGGATTGGGGGATGAGGGGTACCATGCATACCGGGATTGGAGGATGGGGGTACCATGCATACCAGGATAGGGGGTGAGGGGACCATACATACCAGGATAGGGATGAAGGAGTACCATGCATACCAGGATAGGGGGGTGAGGGGACCATGCATACCAGAATAGGGATGAGAGGACCATGCATACCAGGATTGGGGGTGAGGGGGCCATGCATACCAGAATTAGGGGTGAGGGGACCATGCATATCAGGATAGGGGGTGAGGGGACCATGCATACCAGGATAGGGATGAGGGAGTACCATGCATACCAGGACTGGGGGGTGAGGGGACCATGCATACCAGGGGGAAGAATGGGGTGCCATGCATACCAGGATTGGGGGGGGTGAGGGTGCCATTCGTACCAGGATAGAAGGGTGGCAGCACATAGCAGGATGGGAGACTATATCCAATAAAAATACTTGCCACCCGGGCGTAGAATGGGTTCATAGCTAGTTTGATATATTAAAAGAGGAAGTGGTGTGGAAGGGTAGTGTAATTGAGGCCAAAGGGGAACTGTACAATGACCCTATAGCTGCCCGAAATGCCAAAAGTCTTTAAAGTCTAAAACAAAAAGGACCAATTTAGGTGGTCAAAATATGTAGGGTTTTATATGTTGATTTCTGTTGCTTTGGTCTACATCCCACCTCCATAAAGTGGTGGTGTATTGAAAAAATAATAGCCTTATCAGCACAGCATCAAGGTGTACCCCTGCTGATTATAGATGATGTTAACAATATTATGGATGGTCACACTGGGACAAAGGAAAACATGACATCAGTAAAGTTATAGGTAATATAACCCCCTTTGGGTCATATAATAAAGAGTTGGTGCTGACAGATTTGTGGAGAAGTAGGTTTCCTAAGGACTACCTATAAACCTGCTAATCTACAACTCATAACTCTGTTTCACGCATTGACCTAGCTTTAGGTACCTCCTTAATGAATTGTTTGGTCTGGAACATTCAATACTTGCCAAGGGTCATCTTAGACCATAGTCTGCTTCGTGTATCACTTTTACTAGGCAGTAGCTCCCCCAAAATGTGTAAGGCTGGTTTCACATTAGCGCATTTTCAGCACGCGCACGGCCGGGGGTAGCTCCGCCCCCGAGCCGGCTCTCTGCCCGGCGTGCCCGCCCCTTGCTTGTAGCGCCGCCTCCTAGCGGACAGCGGCGCCTGCGATCGGCGCACCCTATCTTTAGCATAGGGTGCGCCGATCGTGCGCAGGCCGTGCGCTAGTTGCGCTTTGACCTGCGCTGCGCACTTTTGACGTTGCGCCGTGCGCGCCAAAATCCGAAAAGTTTGATTTTGGCGCGCACGGCACACCGTCAAAAGTGCGCAGCGCAGGTCAAAGCGCAACTAGCGCACGGCCTGCGCACGATCTGCGCACCCTATGCTAAAGATAGGGTGCGCCGATCGCAGGCGCCACTGTCCGCTAGTAGGCGGCGCTACAAGCTAGGGGCGGGCACGCCGGGCAGAGAGCCGGCTCGGGGGCGGAGCTACCCCCGGCCGTGCGCGCGCTGAAAAAGCGCTAATGTGAAACCGGCCTTAGCTGCAAATTATAAATGTAGATAAGGTAGAGTTTTTCCAATTTAATGATGGAACACCGTCTACTTTGGTGGCATGGGAGTCCATGAAAAGTTATTTGAGGGATCTATTCATTAAAGAGATTGCTGGGAGTAAAATGACAACCAAAAAGCAGATCAGGTGGTTTTCCAAGAACTTAGAAATGCTGAAATTCAATTGATAGAAAGTCTTTCATCCTCAGCTCAAAATCGATACCGCTGAAGCCCACTTGCTAATCACTTTTACAAAAAAACAGAACAGAAAAGGGTGTTTCAAAAAGTAGCCTTTTTGGAGGAAGGGAAAGAAGTGAGGCATTTATTATCGCTTATCACATCTGCCCAACGGTTAGTGTTATATTTAGACGCAGCCAAAGTGTTCGACGGTGTAGAATGGAGGTTCTTATAGGAGGTTTTACAAAAAATGGGATTTCGGCCTCCATTTTTATATCCTGGGTACAATTGTTATATTCTTCTCCTACAGCTAAAATTAAAGCAGATGGTGCATAATCTCATAGGTTTAAGCTGCACAAAGTTACAAGGCAGGGGTGCCCCTCTGTCGTCGCTATTATTCCCCATCAAACCTTTGGCAGCAGGAATTCTCCAAAAGTGGTGAGGTTTAGACATGGGTGGATAGAAGAAAAAAAATTGCATTATATGCAGATGATATTTTGCTTTACCTTGGGGACTGTGACAGCTGACTGTTTAATGTTATGGACATCCTTAAGAAAAGGTAAAAACTTTGGGCGTCTATCGGGACTTAACATCAATTGGAAAAAAATCAGTGCTATGTGCACTAGATGGCCCGGTTGCTCATTCCAAAATGCAACTAACAGAGGTGAAGGTGGTTTCCCAATTCCAATATTTAGGAATTATATCACCCTCGCATATAGATTATGAAAAAAATAACTTACTTCCCTTAAAGGAAAAAATCAAAATGAAAATAGTGGCATGATGAAACTCTTGGTGGTAGGAAGACTGAATCTTACTACAATAGTATTGATGCCTCAGATTTTCTACATATTTCACAATGCACCTGTCTGGGTATCCCTAAATCGATTTCACAAAATAAATGTACCGTACTTTTTCAAGACCTAATTTGCCGCAAGGGACAATCCAGAATCAAGTTAGAGACTCTACAGAGACCTAAGAATGAAGGAGGCCTTGCGTTGCCCAATCCATAGTTATATTTTTTAGCGGCCCCGTGCCAGCACCTAAGGGAGTGAAAAGAGACGTTATCATAGGACTCAATAAGCAATATTATCCAAAATGTTGTAGGTGGGGGACCTCTGGTGAACAGTCTGGAGGCGTGAAAATTTAATGGCCTTCCGCAATTCTCTACGTTGGGTATTATTAGTAAAGTTTGGTCTAATGTTAAACAAATTAGAGAAAACATTTTTTTTAGGATCTATTCACCCATATGGAATAACGACTATCTCTCAGAATTTGCAAAATGATTTGAATTTGGAAACTGGAGGGCCATTGGAATTTGATATGTTAACCAGTTAGTCAGTAACGATGTACTCAAAACCTTTGAACGTTTACAGGAGCTATTTCACCTGCCTGAAAGTAGTTTATTTCAATAATTCAAACTTAAACATGCATACAAAGCCCAACGTAAGTTAAATAATTTAGTAACAGAAAAAAGAAGACGGTTTCTCCAGCGATGACAGGTAGGGTAATGGAATAACTAGAGTTGAGCGAAACGGGTCGAACAATTTCAAAAGTCGCCGACTTTTGGCAAAGTCAGGTTTCATGAAACGAAACCCGACCCTAGGATGAGGTCGGCCACGAGGTCGGCGACTTACGCGCCAAAGTCGCGTTTCAAAAGTTTGTTTAGCGCTCTTTTTCAGCCAATCAGGATCCATCGCCTCCTCTTCTGAAGTTGTAAAAAGTAAAAGCACTGAGTCGTCATTGCAGGCTCATGTTCATGAACCACACCTTTCCTTGTGTCCTTCACTCCAACCAAGATTGAAGGATGACGCAGGCCATACTACTGATTACTCCATGGAGCTGTTTTCACATACCATGCCTGGATTATCAAGTCAAATGGTGAATTACCCAGGCCAAGATGAATATGACATGGAGTGCACTGATGCACAGCCGCTGATAGATGATTCTGCTGGTACATTCACTCAGAGCACTACATTGTCCTCGCAGTGTACAGAGCCAGATTCTGACCCTGATGAGACTCAGGTGCCCCTTCCCGCACACTATACCACCATACACGGTGACACAGAGGAAGGTGCACATGACATTGAAGAGGAGGTGATGGATGACCCAGTTGTTGACCCAGATTGGCATCCATTGGGGGAAGAGGGTGCTGCTTCCAATAGCTCAGATGAGGAGCATCCACAGCAGACATCGACATCGCAACAGCTGTTATCTGGCAGGCCTGGAGCACTCCAAAGACAGGTTCCAAAAATAAAAAGAGTTGCTGGACAGCTTGTCCAGAGAGTCAAAAGATCACAGCGTGCTAGGCCGCAAAATGTCTGCCAAAGTAGGAAGAGTGCAGTGTGGCACTTTTTTGAACAAAATCCTCATGATCAGGCCAAGGTTATCTGTAAGAAGTGCGCAAAGACCTTTAGCCGAGGGAAAAATCTGAAAAATTTGAATACCAGTTGCATGCTTAGACATTTAACCAGCATGCACTTGCAAGCGTGGACACAACACCAAACCTCAAGTGCCACATGTGCAACTGATCACAAAGAAGGTAGTCAGCAACGCTACATTGTTTCCCCCACTGTAAGCCCACCGGTTAGCACAGCAGCAAATGTTGAGGTGTCGTTGCAAGGCCACAGCAGTCAGGGAATCCCACTGTTATATCAACGAAATACCGAATCTAGGCCATCAGAAAGAACACCAACTCCATCACCATCATCAACCCTCTCTCAGTCCGCCCTGTCCACCGCTACTTCCACCATATGCAGCTCTCAAGTCCAGCTCACCCTCCCAGACACTATGAGTAGGTCAAGAAAGTACTCAGTCTCTCATCCGCGTACACTGGGTTTGAACGCCCACATTGCCAAACTAATCTCGTTTGAGATGATGCCCTATCGGTTGGTGGAAAGCGCAGCTTTCCGCGAACTCATGGCCTATGCAGTACCATGCTATGACCTACCCAGTCGCCACTTCTTCTCTCGCAAAGCCATCCCAGCCCTCCACCATCATGTGAAAGACCGCATTGTCTATGCACTCAAGCAGTCAGTGAGTGGAAAGGTGCACCTCACAACTGATGCATGGTCCAGTCGGCATGGCCAGGGCCGTTACGTGTCCATCACTGCGCACTGGGTTAATGTGGTGAATGCAGGGTCCACAGAGGACAGCGGTGGTGGGACAGTGCTGCCTAGCCCACGGTATAGGAAACAGTTGGCTGTAGGCGTTCCACCCTCCTCCTCCTCCTCCAGAAGCGAAAGCTCGTCCACAGAGCGCAGTCGTACGAGCACTCCATCTGCAGCTGCCACTGTTGCACACGAGGTGTCCCCCTATCGAGCAGCTAGTGGAAAGCGTCAGCAGGCTGTGTTGCAGATGATGTGTTTGGGCGACAGACACACCGCCGAGGTGCTGGCCGAGTACTTGAAGCGACAAACTGAGTCATGGCTGGGCAGTGTACATCTTGAGGCAGGCAAGGTAGTTAGTGATAACGGTCGTAATTTTGTGGCAGCCATAGCCCTTTCAAAACTCAGCCACATACCTTGCTTGGCTCACACCTTGAACCTGGTGGTGCAGTGCTTCCTCAAAAATTATCCGGAGTTAACAGCCCTGCTCCATAAGGTGCGAAGACTGTGTGCGCACATCCGCCGGTCGCCTGTACACTCCGTTCGTATGCAGAAGCAGCAGCGATTGCTCCACCTTCCCAACCACCGCCTCATTATCGACATTGCAACAAGGTGGAACTCCACCCTGCACATGGTGGAGCGGCTGTGCAAGCAGAGGCAGGCCATAATGCATTTGTGGGAGGATACACGGCCAGGCACTTTGAGAGCAGACATGGAGTTGACAGGTGTGCAGTGGTCGAAGCTGAAAGACCTCTGTAAAGTCCTTCAGTGTTTTGAGGAATGCACACGGCTGGTAAGCGCAGACGACGCCATCCTAAGCATGAGCATCCCACTTATGCGTCTGCTCATGCAAACTTTGACGCACCTTAAGGAGCCGGCGTCTGCAGCCAATGTTGACGAGGAGGAAGAGGTGGAGGGAAACCTTGATGACATTCAGCCATTGTCTGCTCAGGGACCTCTCCTGGACGAGGTGGAGGAAGAAGAGGAGGAGGAGGATGATGATGGGGATGATTACTTAGGGGAGGAGGATGCATCTCGTGGGGCAAGTGAAAATGTTGGCGTGGCAAGGTCTGGTACAGGGTTTGTGCGTGACTGGAGGGATGTGGATTTGCCAGAAAGTGCTCCTCCAACCAGCACTCGCAGTGCATCATTGACACCGGGAACATTGGCCCACATGTCAGATTATGCCTTGCGGATCCTAAAAAGGGACCCCCGCATTGCCAAAATGATGAACGATGACGACTACTGGTTGGCCAGCATCCTGGATCCACGCTATAAAAGCAAATTACAAAACATCATGCCACAGGAGAACCTTGACCTAATATTGGCTAATAAACAAGCAACTCTGGTAAATCGGTTGCTTGAGGCATTCCCAGCACACAGCAGCGGTGATGGTTCTCACACGAGCCGTACGGGCCGGGGGCAGCTTGGCAGAGGTGTTCATGGTGCACACAGCAGAAGTGGCGTTGGAGACAGGGGTTTCATGACAATGTTGTGGACTGATTTTTCAAGTACCGCTCACACAACTGGTAATACAGCATCGATGGAAAGTGACAGGAGACAGCAGTTGTCAACTATGGTTACAAACTACTTTTCCTCCCATATCGATGTTCTCCCACACAGGTCATTCCCCTTTGACTATTGGGCCGCTAAACTGGACACCTGGCCTGAATTGGCACAATATGCCTTACAGGAGCTCGCTTGCCCAGCTGCAAGTGTGCTATCGGAAAGAGTCTTCAGTGCAGCTGGATCAATCCTGACAGAAAAAAGGACCCGTCTGTCAACCCAAAATGTGGATGATCTAACCTTCATTAAAATGAACCATGCATGGGTTTCCAAGGATTTTGTCCCACCTTCCCCTGATGACACATAGGGTGACAGAAAAATGGCTTGCTTTGGTCCACCTCTTCCTGGGACTTGACCTATTTCGCCTTTTGCATCAGCTGAATGTCCAACATCAACATATGCCACTTTCTAAAACTCCCTAACTGTGCTGCCTCCCCCCCCATGGCCAGGGTCACCACCTAGCGCATGACACCGTGCGAGTGCCATTGCCCTGGACAGGTGGGTAGGCCGACTCTTGGGCGCGGGCACTGGCACAGGGTCCCTCATAGTGCAATCAAGTGTCTCTGACGGTGGTGGTGCACACCCGCCGTCAGACACACTGCCGTACTATGAGGGGCCCAGTGCCAGTACCGATGCCCACGAGTGGGCCCCCCTTGCTTGGGCAGGGCCCCAGCATTTGCAATCTTTATCTCTCCCTGCTCCTCCGCTGTGTAGTCTGGGCCGTCAAATCCATACTGTGCCTGACACCATCTGAGCCTGCCTCCTGATGTATAGACATATCTTTTGAATGTGTACGCTATCCATATATGTTATCCGGGGATACGGTACCCTTTCTCACCTTTGTGTAATCACTTGCAAGCCATACTGGGCCTAACACCGTCTGAGCCTGCCTCCTGATGTATAGACATATCTTTTGAATGTGTACGCTATCCATACATGTTATCCGGGGATACGGTACCCTTTCTCACCTTTGTGCAATCACGTGCAAGCCATACTGGGCCTAACACCGTCTGAGCCTGCCTCCTGATGTATAGACATATCTTTTGAATGTGTACGCTATCCATACATGTTATCCGGGGATACGGTACCCTTTCTCACCTTTGTGCAATCACGTGCAAGCCATACTGGGCCTAACACCGTCTGAGCCTGCCTCCTGATGTATAGACATATCTTTTGAATGTGTACGCTATCCATACATGTTATCCGGGGATACGGTACCCTTTCTCACCTTTGTGCAATCACTTGCAAGCCATACTGGGCCTAACACCGTCTGAGCCTGCCTCCTGATGTATAGACATATCTTTTGAATGTGTACGCTATCCATACATGTTATCCGGGGATACGGTACCCTTTCTCACCTTTGTGCAATCACTTTCAAGCCATACTGGGCCTAACACCGTCTGAGCCTGCCTCCTGATGTATAGACATATCTTTTGAATGTGTAGGCTATCCATACATGTTATCCGGGGAAACGGTACCCTTTCTCACCTTTGTGCAATCACGTGTAATCCATACTGGGCCTGAGAACGGCTGGCGAGCTGTTAAGCAAGCTACAGCACCTGTGGTTTGCACACGTAAGTTTTTCATTTTTTCAGGAATGACGGTTAGGCCTAATTCCGGAACTGCGGTTGACCTGCACTTACTGGGAAATCATCGTTCGCGAGTAATAATTGTAATCAGTGATCCCCATCACTAACGTTGTTCAGCGGGTTATCTGCACCTGTAAACGACAAACGCTGGCCTTTTCAGTGTAGCGCACATGCAGCCACGGACATGTAAGGGCATGACACACCAGTTATTGGCCAATCTCATGTGCCAGAGCCTCATGTGTCCCTCTAGTAAGCCGGACTCGGACCGCGGGGCATGACGGAGTCTCGTTCGTTAACGGAATTAAGCTTGCAATGTGTGCATCTGTTCTGTAGCTGGCATGGTTGAGGTTGCCCGTGTTGAGTCAAATTACGCGGTAGGCTCCACTCCTGGTGGTGCCCTTCTGGACATTCCTTTAAGGTTCAGCTTTGCAACCATACTGCCCACGTAAAACAAACACTTTGCCTTCATGAACGCTGTTCGGAGGGTCATGACTCGTGGGAATAACGCCGCCCAATCAGTTAACCTGCTAGAGAGATCCTTCGTTGCTCCCAAGCATGACATCACACTCCCTAGGAGGAAGGTAATGCCACTGTGGCGACCGTACTCCTGGGGGCGACACAAGTGCACTGATGCCTAGCCACTGCTCGATGAATTTGCTGGTACATTGACCCAGACCACTACATTCCCCTTGCGCGCTACCCGGCCTGAATCTGACCCTGATGAAACTCAGGTTACCCTTCCCATATACAGTTCCATCTTACACGGTGACAAAGAGGAAGCTGCAGATGAAAGTGCAGGTTCGGCCCACCCGCCATCAGACACACCACCGTACTATCAGGGGCCCTGTGCCAGTGCCGTCGCCAACGAGTGGGCCCCCCCTGCTTGCTCAGGATCACAGCACTTGCAAGGTTGAAATACTGTGCAGTGAGATGGAAGATCGGGACGACGAGGAGTCCAGACTAGTACAGGGATTCCCTAGCGAGGAGACTTATTTCATTGTTTTCAATGTTGGGACAGCAATTTTTGGGGAGCACTATACTCTGGAGAATGATAGATGGGGCCCACCATACACTGGAACATTCCAAAGGTGGACATCAGACACTGGAGCAGCATTTACAGGGCCCATTATACACTAGAGCATTAGAAATGGGGCCCATTATGTTTGGAGCATTATTTGGGCCCATAAGACAGTGGAGCTTCATCCATGGGGACCAACATATACTGTAGCATTATGTGGAGCGCATCATATACTGTTTCAAACATTATATGGGACCAATGATTCTGTATGGAGAAATAGATGGGCCTCGTCATGACATGTAAAAAGTGAAGTATTTTTCATTGTACTATACCGCTATTTCTCTGCCGTATCGGAGCATGATGAGTTGTGGTATGTGTTAAAGGGGCGCTCTTTCGCCCAGGGCACATGAAAACCTGGAGCCAGCCCTACCCCCCCACAACTTTAGCCAAATAACCCCCATTTTTCAGTGCGTAACTTGTATTATGAAGTTAATTAAGGTTGACCAGCTTAAGTAAGAAGAATTGATGCTTTTGGCATTCAAATGAGCACTGTAGGTGTGTTTACTGTCCTCCTCTCACTGCCGACTTTTATTCCCCATTGACTAACATTGGGTTTCGTGTTTCGAGACGACCCCGACTTTTCCCTATAATCGGCCGATCTTGCTCGACCCGACTTTTGGAAAAGTCGGGTTTCACGAAACGAAACTCGACCATAAAAAAACAAAAGTCGCTCAACTCTAGGAATAACATTTCGAGTTGACTAGTCCATGGACCATGACTAAGGCTCCTTAGCCAAAATGCTTTGATCTAGTTAATTGATGCTTGGTGGATTGCCAATAATGTTGGTTTTTAATATGGACTAATAAACTTGAATTTTTATTCCATTACCCTCCCTCTTATCACTGGAAAAACGCATTCTTTTTTCTCCATTGTTGATACGACCTGGACTATGGCTGCTCCGTGCAGTGATTTCTACAGAAATAAGGAGCATCTGGGACTCGGTGAGCTGACTCTCCTTTCCCAAACACCCTGCCTGCATTTAAATAATTTGGTATTTCAGAAAGATATTAGTTTAAACACTATATGCTCAGCAGGGGTTATTAAGGGAGTAATTTCCTGCATACATGATGACTTGCTTTTCATTTTTATGGAAAAAAAAACTTCCTTTGCTGGTTAAACAAAGTGGAAATTGGAGTTGAGGCTCATTTGAGGAAAAATGGTCCTCTATCTTAGATATTGTTCCCAGTCTCTCACTAGTGAAACTGGTAGACATTCACAGTTGTATGTCATAGAGTATACAGATCACCAGTGGTGTTGTTCAAAATGTGCATCACACCCAACACTAACTGCCCATGCTGTTCTGGGGAGGAAGCAGGAATATTTCACATATTATGGTCTTGCCTGCAATTATATACATTTTGGATTGTGGTTCCTAACCTGAGTGGCTGCGGTCCCATAGGGGGTCCCCTGCGAGGGAATCCTGAGGTGGCGGCTGTTACTTCGGATCCTTTCAATCAAGGTCTAATTGGAGCTCTCTCGGCGAATTCCCAGATACCAACAATACCGGACGCTGTGCTCAGTGATGGTATCCCCTGGTTTAATTTTTGATGGGGGCGAGAGACTGGGCTCCTATGTTTCTAGGTTCCTGTTTTGTGTTTTCTTTCTCAAAAGTTTTGGTTTTTATAGCTGTTTAGGTAAATGCCGCAGCCGACGCCAATTTTGCTGTCTGGGTGGGATCTCTGCACTTGGTTCGGGCACCATTATGCATCATATCCAAATGGACAGGAATGGGTTCTGAGTTGATTTGTATGACTTGGAACGTAAGAGGCATAAAAACCCCTAAAAAAAATTAAGGTGTTCTCACAAATTAGACACTATCGTCCTCATATTGTGGCTCTGGTGGAGACGCACCTGAGCAGGGATACGGTTCGGGGGTACAGAAACTGTGGGTGCAATGGTTTATACATGCTTTTCATACCAGCTATTCAAGGGGGGTTTCACTGTTAATTCATAAAGATGTTCGGTGGGAGCCAAGGGAGGCCCGGAAAGACCCTGACGGACGATTTGTGTTTCTGCATGCGCTGATTAACTCTCAGAAATATGTTATTCTTTGTATTTATAATCCCCCTCCGGCCAATGTATCAATTATTCAGAAGGCTTTGAGCTTTGCTTTGAATTACCCAGATGCACATGTCATCTGTATGGGAGATTTTAATTTGGTCATGAACAGCCATCTTGATAGATTGAGATTAGATGATGGAGTAAAGGGTGGGGTCCTCCCCCCGGGCACATCCCAACTGTCACAATTCATGGCGGGTAGTGGGTGGCTGGATCTTTGGAGAGTGCACCATCCGGAGACAAGGGAGTATACTTGCCATTCCTCCACTAAATGCTCTCTGTCTCGAATAGACTACATTTTGGGGTCCAGCAGTCTATCGGCGTGGGTGGATGATATTAAACATGGAAGTAGGGGAATTTCAGATCATAGTCCAGTTATTCTTAAGCTTAAATACGGGCCATCAACTAATAGGATAACATGGAAACTGAATCCTTTTTGGCTGAAGTTGATAACATCCCCCGATAGAACGATAGATCAGTTACGTTGCTTCGTCTCGTCCCACCCTGAACCCCGAACTATTAATGTATTTTGGGATGCTCTTAAAGCCTATTTACGGGGTTGTATATCCTCTACGATCTCTTATATTAAACGGGTGACATCAGAGGAGGATGGCGAGATAGAGCGACATCTGAAAGATTCGGAGGCAGCCTATATATCTGATCAAACTAACAGTAATAGGGTGGAGTGGCTGACTGCTCAAAAGTTATATGCTCAATATACTGACACCAAGACGAAACGTAAATCATTTTTTGCCCGGCAGTCTTATTTTGAGATGGGGAATCAAGCAAGCAAATTTTTAGCTTAGGCCTCTTTCACACATCAGGTTTTCGCCATCAGGCGCGATCCGGCTCTTTTGACAAAAACAGGATCCGGCGAAATGCAATGCCGGATCCGGTTTCCCCCCCATTGACTTGCATTTGTGCCGGATCGCGCCGGATGGCCATGCGTTTCGTCCGGTTTTCGCCGGATCCGGCAATGTGTCGCAATTCGGCGTCTGGAAAAAACGGCAACTGTAACGTTTTTTGTCTCCAGCGAAAAAGCCGGACCCACCAGATCCGGCGCGTCCGGCTTTTTCACACAATGAAAGTCTATGAGCGCCGCAATGTGCCGGATCCGGTTTTTTGGGTCTGAGCATGCTCAGTAGCTCTGCCCACAGCACACATATATAAAACCATGACAGCGGGACCCTCAGCCACACCCAACATGCAACCCAAGACAGGAACCAGGCGCAGGAGAAGGCAGGAGACCACTGCAGCACCATCAGCACCACCACCACCCCAAATGGAGCAGCAAAGCGAACATGCTGAACAATGGGAGGGGAGTCCACCAGCAGATGAGAGACGGTAATTATCAAATCCCCCATTCCTCAAAACTAGGGCCATGGAATATCAAGATATTAATTGGCCCTTTGTTTCTCTTTATTCAACAGCCGCCCAAGAGATGCAGCAGCAGCAGCACTGGAAGCACTGGCAGCAGCAGCACCACCACCCACAGGCATGGAGTCTGGTCAGCAGGAGGACACCACATCTTCTTCTGGGAGCCCTCCCTCGCATCGTCAGCGTTTGATGGTAAGTTTTTATTTCCAAAATCCATCATCTCTGTAATATATGTCTATTCATTGGCTTTTATTTCAAAACAGGAATCACAAGCTGAAGAGGAGCTCCCAGAAGAAGGAAGGGGTGGACAGACACCTGGAGCGGGCTCACAATTGGTAAGTTTTTTTCATCAAACGCAGAAACACAACATCACACTACACACAACACATAGAAAACAATGTACCGCAGACATCACACAGCAAACAAATATGCCAACATCCAAACACATAAATTTTTTTCTTTTCTTCTCTAGTCTTCCCAATCTGGTGCTCGGCCAAGAGGTCCTCGCACTGCCTCCCAGGGTCGTCGGCGACAGCAACGCGGCGGTCACCAGCATGTAAGTATAATATTTCAGTTAAATTTTGGTACACTTTTTATTTCATGTCTTAAAGTGTGGTGCCTAATTTTGCTATTTTTCTCTTTTACTTTAACAGCCTTCACAGCGTGCTCCCGACTCTGACGGTGAGGATGGAGGAATAGATGTGGACCACCTCATCGATCTCGTCAGAGAAAGGGAGCCGCTATGGAATATGGCTGACCGCCGCCATGCTGACCTGATAGTTACCCGACGGCTCTGGGAGGAAATCTGTTCGCTCCTTGTGGACCGCTGGGAGGACCTCGATGCTCGGGCCCAGATTAAAAAGCATAAGTATATACAGTACCGGTTGCTTGATGTAAACCAGTGTTTCCCGAACTCCAGTCCTCGTGGTCCCCACGGATCATGTGTTCTGGATTTCTAGTTACTATGGAAATCCTGAAAACATGACCCCTGGGGACCATGAGGACTGGAGTTTGGGAAACACTGATGTTGTATACTAACCACTTTGTCCTTTCTCGTTTCAGGGGAGAGAATTGTGAAGCGGTGGCGGTCTGTGAGGGATCGTTTCAAGAAGGAGTTCAGTAAAGAGATGCGGGCCCCGAGTGGATCTGGAGGACGCAGGAGCAAGTACAAGTATGCACGAGCCCTGTCCTTCCTCCGGGATACAATGGTCACCAGAAGGTAAATATT
Source organism: Dendrobates tinctorius (assembly GCF_039654945.1). Classification (NCBI taxonomy): domain Eukaryota; kingdom Metazoa; phylum Chordata; class Amphibia; order Anura; family Dendrobatidae; genus Dendrobates; species Dendrobates tinctorius. The sequence continues at coordinate 68,054,943 of NW_027361732.1, read as the reverse complement.
ACACACCACATGTAAAAAAAAAATGTTTAGATGTAAAAAAAATTTTTCAGCCAGGGCCATGCCATGTCACTATTTTAATTGTTTTTTTTTCTCTTTATTCCACAGCACGGTGAGCAGCACTCGGGAGCCTGCACGGTTGGACCCTTCTGAGGCGATCCCTGAGGAGACCGGCACCGAGGGACACTTTGACCGCCCTGGTACATCTGCACCTTCCCAGCCTTCCCACACATTAGACCCATCTGTCCCATCCACCAGCGCAGGAGCATCGTGGTCGACAACATTACATGGAGCTGCTGGTGAGGAGATCGCTTTCCCTTTACCCCACCCTTCTGCCCCTGCCACCTCTAGTACACCTGCGGGTACTGGGCGGCAGCGGCAGAGGGGTCAGGAAAAGACTTATGCGCCAGAGTTCTTGCATCTGAATGCATCTTTCCAGAACTGTCTAAAAGTCTTGTCAGAGCAAATCTCCGCAGGCTTTCAGCAGATCAACTCCAGCATTCTGGAGGTGAAGACACTTCTGCAAACCATGCATTCAGAAGCAAGATCTTCGCCAAACCACACCTTTTTCAGGTCTGTTGTGGAGCGCATGGAAACGCTCTCTCCTAGCCAGCAGATGCATGTAATGCATTCGTGCCACGGTGCTCTCCAGCACGTTACCTCCCAACCTCCTCCTCCCACCCCAGTAGTTCCTCCACCTGCACCCCCTCTAGCCACTTTCCATCCTCCCCCTCCTATTACATACCAGCCACCTCCACAGTACCAGCAACCTCCCCAGTACCAGCAACCTCCCCATTACCAGACATCTCCCCACTTCCAGCAACCTGCCCGTACCAAACTCCTTCCCCAAACCACTTTCCATCCACATAATCTGCTCCTACAGTCCCTGCCCAACCCTCCACTCCACCACAAACCACCTCTTCTGCCTCCCACATGTCCACCCATTCTCTAGCTTCTTCCACACCTTCACCTCTAACTGTTCCTTCCCCACCACGATCCCAGTCCTCTCTCCACACTCCCAGTGTTGAAGTGCCCCGCAGCCCCTCCAGCAGTATTTCCACCCCACATTACACAAATTTATAAGAATGTGTGTTTTTAAATAAATGAACAAGTTTGTGGTTTAAAAGTTTTATTAAAAAGTTTTTAAATTTCAAAAAAGTATTCTAAAAAAAAAATTTTCAATAAAAGTTTAATTATTGTTTTACACTGGTTGTCTGTCATTTCTTTCTGCGGCGAAATATGGTAAAAAAAGGTTAAATACAGGATATTTAAAAGGTAAAAAGGTTCTCAAAACCAGGTATCTAACTGTAGGTAAAAGGTAAATAAATTTTACCTTTTTGCCACAGTTCTGTTCCTGGTTGTGTTTGAAGCAAACTATTTCACCAAAAAAGTTGTGTATCTTGTTGGTGATTTCCTAACAATGTACACAAATTTTGTTAAAAGGTGAAATACTTTGCATAAAACACAACCAGGTACACACCTGTGGCCTAAAGGTAAAAATAGTTAAACCAGGACAAGATAGCCAACTTTGGATGGCAAATGTATATACTGTTGGTACAGAAGGTACACAAGTTTGGTTAGGGCACAAATCTTTCACACTCTGTCATCCTGCCAGTCTATTCTGCCTTGAGGCGACATAAAGTATTGTGCAAAATTGTCCCTCATTACTGAAACCGTCACAGAACTTTTAGTGGTAATGTTCTGGTAATCTTGCAAGGTGGTTTCTTCAGAGGTGTCCTCAATGGAAATGGGTTCCTTGCAGATTACAAAATTGTGGACCACCACGCAAGCTTTGATCACCTCGTCCACAGTTTCTGTCTTGAGGTTGATCGCAGTCAATAGGACCTGCCATTTGGCTGTCAGAATACCAAAGGTATATTCAACCATTCTTCTTGCTCTTGTGAGGCGGTAATTAAAAATGCGTTTTGTTCTTGACAATCCTCTGCTACCGTACGGTTTCAAAAGGTGTTCTGACAGCTGGAAGGCTTCATCCCCTACACAGACAAATGGCATAGGTGGTCCAGATGTTTGCGGCAGCGGTCTAGGGGATGGGAACTGGAAGGTGTTTCCATACAGTTTACGCCCCATGGCAGACAGTTTGAAAACTTGAGAGTCATTTGAGCGACCATAGGCCCCAATATCAACAGCAATAAATTTGTATTCCGCGTCAGCGATGGCCATGAGGACAATTGAAAAATATTTCTTATAATTGAAATATTCCGATCTCGATCCAGCTGGCTTTACAATGCGGATATGTTTCCCGTCCACAGTGCCCAAGCAGTTCGGAAACTGACATATCTGTAGAAACTTTTCAGAAATTTCAATCCACCTCTCTGTTGTGGGCTCTGGTAAAAATTCTTCAGCTAAGGAGTCCCACAGTGCACGGCATGTGTGCTTCACTATTCCAGATATGGTGGAAATCCCGAGTCTGTACTGGAAATGCAGTGACGAAAGGGATTCTCCAGTTGCAAGAAATCTGTGGGGAATTAAAAAACAATCAATTAGTTTAAAATAACAGCATTACATACCAAAACTCAGCTATAACACTTGGAGATACAAACTACCACCAACAAGATTGCAGTGAAAGTGTGCTCTGATGCGAGCATATCCAATAAATGTGGCTTACCTTAAAGTCACCATCAGACGCTCTGCGGGTGAAACAGAGAAGCGGCAATAGGTGTCCGATTTTCTTATGAGGTGTGCAATGCGCTCCACCAAGTAATCAAAATTCTCCATTTTCATCCGAACATATCCAAAAAATTTCTCCGGGTTTCGTCTAAGGTCCATGCAGAGTGTAGAATAGACCCCACGCGTCATTCTCTTGGCTGTGATGGGGTGGATCCACAAACGTCGTCTACGATGCCTGATGCGCTGCTGTCTCGCTCTCTCCTTCTCCAGAACAATCACCCTCAAACGATTCGCCTCCGCTGTAAAATCCGCCAAATTCTTCAAAATATTTCCAATCACAACATCCATCTTCGCCAGTCACTTGCTCTTCTCTCCAACCTGCACTTTCTCCTCTACAACCTGTCAAAGAAGGGCTGTAGGAACACGGTATAGTTTTTCAGTAGCCAATCCTGTTCGGAAGGCCACAAGGGGCCTTTTTAAAAACCGGATCCGGCGTAATCTGTTGAAAAACGGTTCGAAAACCGGATGAACCGGATGAGACGGATCCGGTTTTGGCTGTCATGAGCAAGACGGATCCGGCAGAAAACCGGATCCGTCACATCAGGTTTTACAAAACATTTGCCGGATCCGGCGCTCCGGCACGACGCCGGAACGCGCCTGATGGCGAAAACCTGATATGTGAAAGTAGCCTTACTTAGTATGACAGCATAATGCAACTAACACAATTCTACAGATTCGTGATTTGGATGGTACCTTGGTTTCCTCAACTGAGGAGATACTGAAGTGCTTTTCAGACTATTATGGTTCACTATACAATTCTAAGACTGATGTGGATGGCCCGAAGTGTCTAAATTATTTGTCAGACATAGATTTTCCTACGCTAAGTCCTTCCCAACAGGCCTTTATGGATGCTGAGTAGAGTTGAGCGAAACGGGTCGAAAAATTTCAAAAGTCGCCGACTTTTGGTAAAGTCGGGTTTCATGAAACGAAACCCGACCCTAGGGTGAGGTCGGCCACGAGCTCGGTGACTTTAGTGCCAAAGTCGCATTTCAAAAGTTTGTTTTCCGCCCTTTTTCAGCCAATCAGGATCCATGGACACTGTGGGCAACGTGATGATATAGGCAGGGGTCACCACCATCTTTGAGAAGGGCATGCAAGTGATTGGCTTGCTTTAGGGGGCGTCACAGGGGGTATAAAAGGGCGTGCACGCCGACCGCCATGTTACTCATGCTGATCTCAGAATAGGGAGAGCTGCTGCTGCTGCTGATTCTGTAGGGAGAGCGTTAGGCAGGGAAGAAGACACCAAAAACTGCTTCTGCTGCTAGTGATTTTGCCTGTACAACACACCAGTAACTGTGTGTGCAGTGCAAGTGGAGGCTATATTTTGCTGGATCAGCTGTGTTGGTTGTTAGGCTGCCTTATAAGGCTTCCTGATAGCTGCATTGCTGTTTTCCCACTGCTCTGCAAACTGCTTTTTTAAAAGCAATCCAAATTTTTTTTTTTGTCCTGGTAAGTTACTGAGCGGTGTACGCTCCTCACATAGTACCGTGTAACGGCTGTTATCACGGCCACAGTGAAGCTATCTGTGTGTCACTCTGTAAGGATAAGTCGAGGACATGTTCCGTTCTTACAGACCTACACTCTAGGGAGATTCCTATTCTGCCCAATTCTATATACCCCTTGTAGTTTGTCATACACTAGCCAATTTCTGCCTGTGAGATAGCGGTGTGATATTAACTGGGCCTCACACAATCCAACAGTGTCCACAAGTGTGTTCAGAAATTCTACATCTCCCCTGTCCTACAGTGACATTTTTCACCCCTGCGACATTGAGCCTGTGACATAGAGGTGTGATATTAACTGGGCCTTACACAACAGTGTCCACAAGTGTGTTCAGAAATTCTACATCTCCCCTGTCCTATAGTGACATTTTTCACACCTGCGACATTGAGCCTGTGACATAGCGGTGTGATATTAACTGGGCCTCACACAACAGTGTCCACAAGTGTGTTCAGAAATTCTAAATCTCCCCTGTCCTATAGTGACATTTTTCACACCTGCGACATTGAGCCTGTGACATAGCGGTGTGATATTAACTGGGCCTCACACAACAGTGTCCACAAGTGTGTTCAGAAATTCTACATCTCCCCTGTCCTATAGTGACATTTTTCACACCTGCGACATTGAGCCTGTGACATAGAGGTGTGATATTAACTGGGCCTTACACAACAGTGTCCACAAGTGTGTTCAGAAATTCTACATCTCCCCTGTCCTATAGTGACATTTTTCACACCTGCGACATTGAGCCTGTGACATAGAGGTGTGATATTAACTGGGCCTTACACAACAGTGTCCACAAGTGTGTTCAGAAATTCTACATCTCCCCTGTCCTATAGTGACATTTTTCACACCTGCGACATTGAGCCTGTGACATAGCGGTGTGATATTAACTGGGCCTCACATAACAGTGTCCACAAGTGTGTTCAGAAATTCTACATCTCCCCTGTCCTATAGTGACATTTTTCACACCTGCGACATTGAGCCTGTGACATAGCGGTGTGATATTAACTGGGCCTCACACAATCCAACAGTGTCCACAAGTGTGTTCAGAAATTCTACATCTCCCCTGTCCTATAGTGACATTTTTCACACCTACGACATTGAGCCTGTGACATAGCGGTGTGATATTAACTGGGCCTCACATAACAGTGTCCACAAGTGTGTTCAGAAATTCTACATCTCCCCTGTCCTATAGTGACATTTTTCACACCTACGACATTGAGCCTGTGACATAGCGGTGTGATATTAACTGGGCCTCACACAACAGTGTCCACAAGTGTGTTCAGAAATTCTACATCTCCCCTGTCCTACAGTGACATTTTTCACACCTGCGACATTGAGCCTGTGACATAGAGGTGTGATATTAACTGGGCCTTACACAGCAGTGTCCACAAGTGTGTTCAGAAATTCTACATCTCCCCTGTCCTATAGTGACATTTTTCACACCTGCGACATTGAGCCTGTGACATAGCGGTGTGATATTAACTGGGCCTCACATAACAGTGTCCACAAGTGTGTTCAGAAATTCTACATCTCCCCTGTCCTATAGTGACATTTTTCACACCTACGACATTGAGCCTGTGACATAGCGGTGTGATATTAACTGGGCCTCACATAACAGTGTCCACAAGTGTGTTCAGAAATTCTACATCTCCCCTGTCCTATAGTGACATTTTTCACACCTACGACATTGAGCCTGTGACATAGCGGTGTGATATTAACTGGGCCTCACACAACAGTGTCCACAAGTGTGTTCAGAAATTCTACATCTCCCCTGTCCTACAGTGACATTTTTCACACCTGCGACATTGAGCCTGTGACATAGAGGTGTGATATTAACTGGGCCTTACACAACAGTGTCCACAAGTGTGTTCAGAAATTCTACATCTCCCCTGTCCTATAGTGACATTTTTCACACCTGCGACATTGAGCCTGTGACATAGCGGTGTGATATTAACTGGGCCTCACACAACAGTGTCCACAAGTGTGTTCAGAAATTCTAAATCTCCCCTGTCCTATAGTGACATTTTTCACACCTGCGACATTGAGCCTGTGACATAGCGGTGTGATATTAACTGGGCCTCACACAACAGTGTACACAAGTGTGTTCAGAAATTCTACATCTCCCCTGTCCTATAGTGACATTTTTCACACCTGCGACATTGAGCCTGTGACATAGAGGTGTGATATTAACTGGGCCTTACACAACAGTGTCCACAAGTGTGTTCAGAAATTCTACATCTCCCCTGTCCTATAGTGACATTTTTCACAACTGCGACATTGAGCCTGTGACATAGCGGTGTGATATTAACTGGGCCTCACATAACAGTGTCCACAAGGGTGTTCAGAAATTCTACATCTCCCCTGTCCTATAGTGACATTTTTCACACCTGCGACATTGAGCCTGTGACATAGAGGTGTGATATTAACTGGGCCTTACACAACAGTGTCCACAAGTGTGTTCAGAAATTCTACATCTCCCCTGTCCTATAGTGACATTTTTCACACCTGCGACATTGAGCCTGTGACATAGCGGTGTGATATTAACTGGGCCTCACATAACAGTGTCCACAAGGGTGTTCAGAAATTCTACATCTCCCCTGTCCTATAGTGACATTTTTCACACCTGCGACATTGAGCCTGTGACATAGCGGTGTGATATTAACTGGGCCTCACACAATCCAACAGTGTCCACAAGTGTGTTCAGAAATTCTACATCTCCCCTGTCCTATAGTGACATTTTTCACACCTGCGACATTGAGCCTGTGACATAGCGGTGTGATATTAACTGGGCCTCACACAATCCAACAGTGTCCACAAGTGTGTTCAGAAATTCGACGTCTCCCCTGTCCTATATACACCTTGTACCTTGTTTTACATTACTATATAGTTTGTGGGATTTTGTGTACATTTTTACCAAAAATGAGGAAGGCTGGTGGAAGAGGCCGTGGAATTGGGCGGGGGTTGCCAGCTGGTAATGATGGTGTTGGTGGTGGATCTGATGGTAGTGGCAAAAGCAAAATAGGACCGAATGCAGGAGGTGTTGAGCCTGAGTCATCGTCTGGCTCCACAAGGCCTCGAAGGCTTAGTTTTCTAGGAGTTGGCAAACCGGTTTTAAAGCCAGAGCATCAGGAAAAAGTTTTGGCTTACATTGCTGACTCAGCCTCCAGCTCTATCGCCTCCTCTTCTGAAGTTGTAAAAAATAAAAGCACTGAGTCGTCATTGGAGGGTCATGTTCAAGAACCACACCTTTCCTTGTGTCCTTCACCCCAACCAAGATTGAAGGATGATGCAGGCCATACAACTGATTACTTCATGGAGCTGTTTTCACATACCATGCCTGGGTTATCAAGTGAAATAGTGAATTACCCAGGCCAAGATGAATCTGACATGGAGTGCACTGATGCACAGCCGCTGATAGATGATTCTGCTAGTACATTCAGTCAGAGCACTACATTGTCCTCGCAGTGTAATGAGCCAGATTCTGACCCTGATGAGACTCAGGTGCCCCTTCCCGCATACTATACCACCATACACGGTGACACAGAGGAAGGTGCACATGACATTGAAGAGGAGGTGATGGATGACCCAGTTGTTGATCCAGATTGGCATCCATTGGGGGAAGAGGGTGCTGCTTCCAATAGCTCAGATAAGGAGGAGGAGCATCCACAGCAGACATCGACATCGCAACAGCTGTTATCTGGCAGGCCCGGAGCACTCCAAAGACAGGTTCCAAAAATCAAAAGAGTTGCTGGACAGCTTGTCCAGACGGTCAAAATAGCACAGCGTGCTAGGCCGCAAAATGTCTTCCAAAGTAGGAAGAGTGCAGTGTGGCACTTTTTTTAACAAAATCCTCATGATCAGGCCAAGGTTATCTGTAAGAAGTGCGCAAAGACCTTTAGCTGAGGGAAAAATTTGAAAAATTTGAATACCAGTTGCATGCTTAGACATTTAACCAGCATGCACTTGCAAGCGTGGACACAACACCAAACCTCAAGTACCACATGTGCAACTGATCACAAAGAAGGTAGTCAGCAACGCTACATTGTTTCCCCCACTGTAAGCCCACTGGTTAGCACAGCAGCAAATGTTGAGGTGTCGTTGCAAGGCCAAAGCAGTCAGGGAATCCCACTGTTATATCAACGAAAGACTGAATCTAGGCCATCAGAAAGAACACCAACTCCATCACCATCATCAACCCTCTCTCAGTCCGCCCTGTCCACCGCTAGTTCCACCATATGCAGCTCTCAAGTCTAGCTCACCCTCCCAGAGACTATGAGTAGGTCAAGAAAGTACTCAGTCTCTCATCCGCGTACACTGGGTTTGAACGCCCACATTGCCAAACTAATCTCGTTAGAGATGATGCCCTATCGGTTGGTGGAAAGCGCAGCTTTCCGCGAACTCATGGCCTATGCAGTACCACGCTATGACCTACCCAGTCGCCACTTCTTCTCTCGCAAAGCCATCCCAGCCCTCCACCATCATGTGAAAGACCGCATTGTCCATGCACTCAAGCAGTCAGTGAGTGGAAAGGTGCACCTCACAACAGATGCATGGTCCAGTCGGCATGGCCAGGGCCGTTACGTGTCCATCACTGCGCACTGGGTTAATGTGGTGGATGCAGGGTCCACAGGGGACAGCGGTGGTGGAACAGTGCTGCCTAGCCCACGGTATAGGAAACAGTTGGCTGTAGGCGTTCGACCCTCCTCCTCCTCCAGAAGCGAAAGCTCGTCCACAGAGCGCAGTCGTACAAGCACTCCATCTGCAGCTGGCACTGTTGCACACGAGGTGTCCCCCTATCGAGCAGCTAGTGGAAAGCGTCAGCAGGCTGTGTTGCAGATGATGTGTTTGGGCGACAGACACACCGTGGAGGTGCTGGCCAAGTACTTTCAGCGACAAACTGAGTCATGGCTGGGCAGTATACATCTTGAGGCAGGCAAGGTAGTTAGTGATAACGGCCGTAATTTTGTGGCAGCCATAGCCCTTTCAAAACTCAGCCACATACCTTGATTGGCTCACACCTTGAACCTGGTGGTGCAGTGCTTCCTCAACAATTATCCGGAGTTAACAGCCCTGCTCCAGAAGGTGCGAAGACTGTGCGCGCACATCCGCCGGTCGCCTTTACACGCCATTCGTTTGCAGAAGCTGCAGCGATTGCTCCACCTTCCCAACCACCGCCTCATTATCGACATTGCAACAAGGTGGAACTCCACCCTGCACATGGTTGAGCGGCTGTGCGAACAGAGGCAGGCCATAATGCATTTGTGGGAGGATACACGGCCAGGCACTTTGAGAGCAGACATGGAGTTGACAGGTGTGCAGTGGTCGAAGCTGAAAGACCTCTGTAAAGTCCTTCAGTGTTTTGAGGAATGCACACGGCTGGTAAGCGCAGACGACGCCGTCCTAAGCATGAGCATCCCACTTATGCGTCTGCTCATGCAAACTTTGACGCACCTTAAGGAGCAGGCGTCTGCAGCCAATGTTGACGAGGAGGAAGAGGAGGAGGGAATCCTTGATGACATTCAGCCATTGTCTGCTCAGGGACCTCTCCTGGACGAGGTGGAGGAAGAAGAGGAGGAGGAGGATGATGATGGGGATGATTACTTAGGGGAGGAGGATGCATCTCGTGGGGCAAGTGAAAATGTTGGCGTGGCAAGGTCTGGTACAGGGTTTGTGCGTGACTGGAGGGATGTGGATTTGCCAGAAAGTGCTCCTCCAACCAGCACTCGCAGTGCATCATTGACACCGGGAACATTGGCCCACATGTCAGATTATGCCTTGCAGATCCTAAAAAGGGACCCCCGCATTGCCAAAATGATGAACGATGACGACTACTGGTTGGCCAGCATCCTGGATCCACGCTATAAAGGCAAATTACAAAACATCATGCCACACGAGAACCTTGACCTAATATTGGCTAATAAACAAGCAACTCTGGTAAACCGGTTGGTTGAGGCATTCCCAGCACACAGCAGCGGTGATGGTTCTCACACGAACCGTACGGGCCGGGGGCAGCTTGGCAGAGGTGTTCGTGGTGCACACAGCAGAAGTGGCGTTGGAGACAGGGGTTTCATGACAATGTTGTGGACTGATTTTTCAAGTACCGCTCACACAACTGGTAATACTGCATCGATGGAAAGTGACAGGAGACAGCAGTTGTCAACTATGGTTACAAACTACTTTTCCTCCCATATCGATGTTCTCCCGCACAGGTCATTCCCCTTTGACTATTGGGCCGCTAAACTGGACACCTGGCCTGAATTGGCACAATATGCCTTACAGGAGCTCGCTTGCCCAGCTGCAAGTGTGCTATCGGAAAGAGTCTTCAGTGCAGCTGGATCAATCCTGACAGAAAAAAGGACCCGTCTGTCAACCCAAAATGTGGATAACCTAACCTTCATTAAAATGAACCATGCATGAGTTTACAAGAATTTTGTCCCACCTTCCCCTGATGACACATAGGGTGACAGAAAAATGGCTTGCTTTGGTCCTCCTCTTCCTGGGACTTGACCTATTTCGCCTTTTGCATCAGCTGAATGTCCAACATCAACATATGCCACTTTCTAAAACTCCCTAACTGTGCTGCCTCCCCCCCCATGGACGGGGACACCACCTATTGCACAAAACTGTGGGAGTGCCGTTGCCCTGGACAGGTGGGTAGTCCGACTCTTGGGCGCGGGCACTGGCACAGGGTCCCTCATAGTGCAATCAAGTGTCTCTGACGGTGGTGGTGCACACCCGCCGTCAGACACACCGCCGTACTATGAGGGGCCCAGTGCTAGTACCGACGCCCACGAGTGTGCCCCCCTTGCTTGGGCAGGGCCCCAGCATTTGCAATCTTTACCTCTCCCTGCTCCTCCGCTGTGTAGTCTGGGCCGTCAAATCCATACTGGGCCTGACACCGTCTGAGCCTGCCTCCTGATCTATAGACATATATTTTGAATGTGTACACTATGCTATCCATACATGTTATCTGGGGATACGGTACCCTTTCTCACCTTTGTGCAATCACGTGTAATCCATACTGGGCCTGACACCGTCTGAGCCTGCCTCCTGATCTATAGACATATATTTTGAATGTGTACACTATGCTATCCATATATGTTATCCGGGGATACGGTAGCCTTTCTCACCTTTGTGCAATCACGTGTAATTAGAGTTGAGCGAAATGGGTCGAAAAAATTCAAAAGTCGCCGACTTTTAGCAAAGTCGGGTTTCATGAAACGAAACCCGACCCTAGGATGAGGTCGGCCACGAGGTCGGCGACTTACGCGCCAAAGTCGCGTTTCAAAAGTTTGTTTTGCGCTCTTTTTCAGCCAATCAGGATCCACGGACACTGTGGGCAACGTGATGACATAGGCAGGGGTCACCACCATCTTTCAGAAGGGCATGCAAGTGATTGACTTGCTTTGGTGGGCGTCACAGGGGGTATAAAAGGGAGTGCACGCCGACCGCCATCTTACTTCTGCCGATCTCAGTATAGGGAGAGGTTGCTGATTCTGTAGGGAGAGCGTTAGGCAGGGAAGAAGACAAAAAAACTGCTTCTGCTGCTAGCGATTTGGCCTGCACAACACACCAGTCACTGTGTGTGCAGTGCAAGGGGAGGCTATATAGTGGTGTATCAGTGGTGTTGGTTGTTGGGCTGCCTTCTAAGGCTTACTGACATTCCTGCATTGCTGTTTACCCACTGCTCCGCAAACTGCTTTAGAATCATAGAATCATAGAATCGTAGAGTTGGAAGGGACCTCCTGGGCCATCTGGTCCAACCCCCTGCTCAAAGCAGGATTCGCTAAATCATCCCAGTTAGATGTCTGTCCAGCCTCTGTTTGAAGACTTCCATTGAAGGAGAACTCACCACTTCTCGTGGCAGCCTGTTCCACTCATTGATCACTCTAACTGTCAAAAAGTTTTTTCTAATATCTAATCTGTGTCTCCTCCCATTCAGCTTCATCCCATTGCTTCTAGTCTTTCCTTGTGCAAATGAGAATAAAGTTGATCCTTCTACAATGTGACAGCCCTTTAGATATTTGTATACAGCTATTAAGTCTCCTCTCAGTCTTCTCTTTCGCAAACTAAACATTCCCAAATCCTGCAACCTTTCCTCATAAGACAGGGTTTGCAGACCGGTCACCATTCTGGTCGCTCTTTTCTGAACTTGCTCCAGTTTGTTGATGTCTTTTTTAAAATGTGGGGCCCAAAATTGGACACAATATTCCAGATGAGGTCTGACCAAAGAGGAGTAGAGGGAAATAATTACTTCACGTGATCTAGACTGTATGCTTCTGTTAATACATCCTAGAATTGCATTTGCCTTTTTTGCTGCTGCATCACACTGTTGACTCATATTCAGTCTGTGATCTATTAGTATACCCAAGTCTTTTTCACATGTGCTGTCACTTAGCCCTATTCCTCCCATTCTATATATGCTTTTTTCATTTTTATTGCCCAGATGTAGTACTTTGCATTTCTCCCTGTTAAAAACCATTCTGTTAGTTGCTGCCCACTTCTCCAGTTTATTTAAATCTTTTTGAATCCTCTCTCTCTCTTCTCTAGTATTAGCTATCCCTCCTAGCTTTGTGTCATCAGCAAATTTAATCAGTTTACCCTCAATTCCTTCATCTAAATCGTTGATAAAGATGTTGAACAATACAGGGCCCAGGACAGAGCCCTGTATTGAGACCCCACTTGAGACATTCTTCCAACTGGATGTGCAGCCATTTACCACCACTCTTTGGGTCCGATCACTAAGCCAGTTATGAATCCACCTAAAAGCAATCCAATCTCCCTTATCCTCTAGTCACTTTTGTCACAGCTGTGCCATCGAGCCTGTCACATAGCGCTCAGATATCAGTGGGCCTCACACAATCCAAAAGTGTCCAGTGTCCAAAAGTGTGTGCAGAGATTCAAAATCTCCCTCATCCTCTAGTCACTTTGGACACAGCTGTGCCATCGAGCCTGTCACATAGCGCTCAGATATTCATTGGGCCTCACACAATCCAAAAGTGTCCAGTGTCCAAAAGTGTGTGCAGAGATTCAAAATCTCCCTTATCCTCTAGTCACTTTGGTCACAGCTGTGCCATCGAGCCTGTCACATAGCGCTCAGATATCAGTGGGCCTCACACAATCCAAAAGTGTCTAGTGTCCAAAAGTGTGTGCAGAGATTCAAAATCTCCCTTATCCTCTAGTCACTTTGGTCACAGCTGTGCCATCGAGCCTGTCACATAGCGCTCAGATATTCATTGGGCCTCACACAATCCAAAAGTGTCCAGTGTCCAAAAGTGTGTGCAGAGATTCAAAATCTCCCTTATCCTCTAGTCACTTTGGTCACAGCTGTGCCATCGAGCCTGTCACATAGCGCTCAGATATTCATTGGGCCTCACACAATCCAAAAGTGTCCAGTGTCCAAAAGTGTGTGCAGAGATTCAAAATCTCCCTTATCCTCTAGTCACTTTGGTCACAGCTGTGCCATCGAGCCTGTCACATAGCGCTCAGATATCAGTGGGCCTCACACAATCCAAAAGTGTCCAGTGTCCAAAAGTGTGTGCAGAGATTCAAAATCTCCCTTATCCTCTAGTCACTTTGGTCACAGCTGTGCCATCGAGCCTGTCACATAGCGCTCAGATATTCATTGGGCCTCACACAATCCAAAAGTGTCCAGTGTCCAAAAGTGTGTGCAGAGATTCAAAATCTCCCTTATCCTCTAGTCACTTTGGTCACAGCTGTGCCATCGAGCCTGTGACATAGCGCTCAGATATCAGTGGGCCTCACACAATCCAAAAGTGTCCAGTGTCCAAAAGTGTGTGCAGAGATTCAAAATCTCCCTTATCCTCTAGTCACTTTGGTCACAGCTGTGCCATCGAGCCTGTCACATAGCGCTCAGATATCAGTGGGCCTCACACAATCCAAAAGTGTCCAGTGTCCAAAAGTGTGTGCAGAGATTCAAAATCTTCCTTATCCTCTAGTCACTTTGGTCACAGCTGTGCCATCGAGCCTGTCACATAGCGCTCAGATATTCATTGGGCCTCACACAATCCAAAAGTGTCCAGTGTCCAAAAGTGTGTGCAGAGATTCAAAATCTCCCTTATCCTCTAGTCACTTTGGTCACAGCTGTGCCATCGAGCCTGTCACATAGCGCTCAGATATCAGTGGGCCTCACACAATCCAAAAGTGTCCAGTGTCCAAAAGTGTGTGCAGAGATTCAAAATCTCCCTTATCCTCTAGTCACTTTGGTCACAGCTGTGCCATCGAGCCTGTCACATAGCGCTCAGATATTCATTGGTCCTCACACAATCCAAAAGTGTCCAGTGTCTAAAAGTGTGTGCAGAGATTCAAAATCTCCCTTATCCTCTAGTCATTTTGGTCACAGCTGTGCCATCGAGCGTGGCACATAGCGCTCAGATATTCATTGGGCCTCACACAATCCAAAAGTGTCCAGTGTCCAAAAGTGTGTGCAGAGATTCAAAATCTCCCTTATCCTCTAGTCACTTTGGTCACAGTTGTGCCATCGAGCCTGTCACATAGCGCTCAGATATCAGTGGGCCTCACACAATCCAAAAGTGTCCAGTGTCCAAAAGTGTGTGCAGAGATACAAAATCTCCCTTATCCTCTAGTCACTTTGGTCACAGCTGTGCCATCGAGCCTGTCACATAGCGCTCAGATATCAGTGGGCCTCACACAATCCAAAAGTGTCCAGTGTCCAAAAGTGTGTGCAGAGATTCAAAATCTCCCTTATCCTCTAGTCACTTTGGTCACAGCTGTGCCATCGAGCCTGTCACATAGCGCTCAGATATTCATTGGGCCTCACACAATCCAAAAGTGTCCAGTGTCCAAAAGTGTGTGCAGAGATTCAAAATCTCCCTTATCCTCTAGTCACTTTGGTCACAGCTGTGCCATCGAGCCTGTCACATAGCGCTCAGATATTCATTGGGCCTCACACAATCCAAAAGTGTCCAGTGTCCAAAAGTGTGTGCAGAGATTCAAAATCTCCCTTATCCTCTAGTCACTTTGGTCACAGCTGTGCCATCGAGCCTGTCACATAGCGCTCAGATATCAGTGGGCCTCACACAATCCAAAAGTGTCCAGTGTCTAAAAGTGTGTGCAGAGATTCAAAATCTCCCTTATCCTCTAGTCACTTTGGTCACAGCTGTGCCATCGAGCCTGTGACATAGCGCTCAGATATCAGTGGGCCTCACACAATCCAAAAGTGTCCAGTGTCCAAAAGTGTGTGCAGAGATTGAAAATCTCCCTTATCCTCTAGTCACTTTGGTCACAGCTGTGCCATCGAGCCTGTCACATAGCGCTCAGATATTCATTGGGCCTCACACAATCCAAAAGTGTCCAGTGTCCAAAAGTGTGTGCAGAGATTCAAAATCTCCCTTATCCTCTAGTCACTTTGGTCACAGCTGTGCCATCGAGCCTGTGACATAGCGCTCAGATATCAGTGGGCCTCACACAATCCAAAAGTGTCCAGTGTCCACAAGTGTTTGCAGAAATTCAAAATCTCCCCTGTCCTATAGACACCTCGTACCTTGTTTTACATTACTATATAGTTTGTTGGATTTTGTCTACATTTCTACCAAAAATGAGGAAGGCTGGTGGAAGAGGCCGTGGAATTGGGCGGGGGTTGGCAGCTGGTAATGATGGTGTTGGTGGTGGATCTGATGGTAGTGGCAAGAGCAAAATAGGACCGAATGCAGGAGGTGTTGAGCCTGCGTCATCGTCTGGCTACATAAGGCCTCGAACGCTTAGTTTTCTAGGAGTTGGCAAACCGCTTTTAAAGCCAGAGCATCAGGAAAAAGTTTTGTCTTACATTGCTGACTCAGCCTCCAGCTCTATCGCCTCCTCTTCTTCAGTTGTAAAAAGTAAAAGCACTGAGTCGTCATTGGAGGCTCATGTTCATGAACCACACCTTTCCTTGTGTCCTTCACCCCAACCAAGATTGAAGGATGACGCAGGCCATACTACTGATTACTCCATGGAGCTGTTTTCACATACCATGCCTGGATTATCAAGTCAAATGGTGAATTACCCAGGCCAAGATGAATCTGACATGGAGTGCACTGATGCACAGCCGCTGATGGATGATTCTGCTGGTACATTCACTCAGAGCACTACATTGTCCTCGCAGTGTACAGAGCCAGATTCTGACCCTGATGAGACTCAGGTGCCCCTTCCCGCACACTATACCACCATACACGGTGACACAGAGGAAGGTGCACATGACATAGAAGAGGAGGTGATGGATGACCCAGTTGTTGACCCAGATTGGCATCCATTGGGGGAAGAGGGTGCTGCTTCCAATAGCTCAGATGAGGAGCATCCACAGCAGACATCGACATCGCAACAGCTGTTATCTGGCAGGCCCGTAGCACTCCAAAGACAGGTTCCAAACATCAAAAGAGTTGCTGGATAGCTTGTCCAGAGGGTCAAAAGATCACAGCGTGCTAGGCCGCAAAATGTCTGCCAAAGTAGGAAGAGTGCAGTGTGGCACTTTTTTGAACAAAATCCTCATGATCAGGCCAAGGTTATCTGTAAGAAGTGCGCAAAGACCTTTAGCCGAGGGAAAAATCTGAAAAATTTGAATACCAGTTGCATGCTTAGACATTTAACCAGCATGCACTTGCAAGCGTGGACACAACACCAAACCTCAAGTGCCACATGTGCAACTGATCACAACGAAGGTAGTCAGCAACGCTACATTGTTTCCCCCACTGTAAGCCCACCGGTTAGCACAGCAGCAAATGTTGAGGTGTCGTTGCAAGGCCACAGCAGTCAGGGAATCCCACTGTTATATCAACGAAAGACTGATTCTAGGCCATCAGAAAGAACATCAACTCCATAACCATCATCAACCCTCTCTCAGTCCGCCCTGTCAACCGCTACTTCCACCATATGCAGCTCTCAAGTCCAGCTCACCCTCCCAGACACTATGAGTAGGTCAAGAAAGTACTCAGTCTCTCATCCGCGTACACTGGGTTTGAACGTCCACATTGCCAAACTAATCTCGTTTGAGATGATGCCCTTTCGGTTGGTGGAAAGCACAGCTTTCCGCGAACTCATGGCCTATGCAGTACCACGCTATGACCTACCCAGTCGCCACTTCTTCTCTCGCAAAGCCATCCCAGCCCTCCACCATCATGTGAAAGACCGCATTGTCCATGCACTCAAGCAGTCAGTGAGCGGAAAGGTGCACCTCACAACTGATGCATGGTCCAGTCGGCATGGCCAGGGCCGTTACGTGTCCATCACTGCGCACTGGGTTAATGTGGTGGATGCAGGGTCCACAGGGGACAGCGGTGGTGGGACAGTGCTGCCTAGCCCACGGTATAGGAAACAGTTGGCTGTAGGCGTTCGACCCTCCTCCTCCTCCTCCAGAAGCGAAAGCTCGTCCACAGAGCGCAGTCGTACGAGCACTCCATCTGCAGCTGCCACTGTTGCACACGATGTGTCCCCCTATCGAGCAGCTAGTGGAAAGCGTCAGCAGGCTGTGTTGCAGATGATGTGTTTGGGCAACAGACACACCGCCGAGGTGCTGGCCGAGTACTTGAAGCGTCAAACTGAGTCATGGCTGGGCAGTGTACATCTTGAGGCAGGCAAGGTAGTTAGTGATAACGGCCGTAATTTTGTGGCAGCCATAGCCCTTTCAAAACTCAGCCACATACCTTGCTTGGCTCACACCTTGAACCTGGTGGTGCAGTGCAAGTGAAAATGTTGGCGTGGCAAGGTCTGGTACAGGGTTTGTGCGTGACTGGGGGGATGTGGATTTGCCAGAAAGTGCTCCTCCACCCAGCACTCGCAGTGCATCATTGACACCGGGAACATTGGCCCACATGTCAGATTATGCCTTGCAGATCCTAAAAAGGGACCCCCGCATTGCCAAAATGATGAACGATGACGACTACTGGTTGGCCAGCATCCTGGATCCACGCTATAAAGGCAAATTACAAAACATCATGCCACAGGAGAACCTTGACCTAATATTGGCTAATAAACAAGCAACTCTGGTAAATCGGTTGCTTGAGGCATTCCCAGCACACAGCAGCGGTGATGGTTCTCACACGAGCCGTACAGGCCGGGGGCAGCTTGGCAGAGGTGTTCGTGGTGCACACAGCAGAAGTGGCGTTGGAGACAGGGGTTTCATGACAATGTTGTGGACTGATTTTTCAAGTACCGCTCACACAACTGGTAATACTGCATCGATGGAAAGTGACAGGAGACAGCAGTTGTCAACTATGGTTACAAACTACTTTTCCTCCCATATCGATGTTCTCCCACACAGGTCATTCCCCTTTGACTATTGGGCCGCTAAACTGGACACCTGGCCTGAATTGGCCCAATATGCCTTACAGGAGCTCGCTTGCCCAGCTGCAAGTGTGCTATCGGAAAGAGTCTTCAGTGCAGCTGGATCAATCCTGACAGAAAAAAGGACCCGTCTGTCAACCCAAAATGTGGATGATCTAACCTTCATTAAAATGAACCATGCATGGGTTTCCAAGGATTTTGTCCCACCTTCCCCTGATGACACATAGGGTGACAGAAAAATGGCTTGCTTTGGTCCACCTCTTCCTGGGACTTCACCTATTTCGCCTTTTGCATCAGCTGAATGTCCAACATCAACATATGCCACTTTCTAAAACTCCCTAACTGTGCTGCCTCCCCCCCCCATGGCCGGGGTCACCACCTAGCGCACGACACCGTGCGAGTGCCGTTGCCCTGGACAGGTGGGTAGGCCGACTCTTGGGCGCGGGCACTGGCACAGGGTCCCTCATAGTGCAATCAAGTGTCTCTGACGGTGGTGGTGCACACCCGCCGTCAGACACACCGCTGTACTATGAGGGGCCCAGTGCCAGTACCGACGCCCACGAGTGGGCCCCCCTTGCTTGGGCAGGGCCCCAGCATTTGCAATCTTTACCTCTCCCTGCTCCTCCGCTGTGTAATCTGGGCTGTCAAATCCATACTGTGCCTGACACCGTCTGAGCCTGCCTCCTGATGTATAGACATATATTTTGAATGTGTACGCTATCCATACATGTTATCCGGGGATACGGTACCCTTTCTAACCTTTGTGCAATCACGTGCAATCCATACTGGGCCTAACACCGTCTGAGCCTGCCTCCTGAGACATATATTTTGAATGTGTACGCTATCCATACATGTTATCCAGGGATACGGTACCCTTTCTAACCTTTGTGCAATCACGTGCAATCCATACTGTGCCTGACACCGTCTGAGCCTGCCTCCTGATGTATAGACATATATTTTGAATGTGTACGCTATCCATACATGTTATCCGGGGATACGGTACCCTTTCTAACCTTTGTGCAATCACGTGCAATCCATACTGGGCCTAACACCGTCTGAGCCTGCCTCCTGAGACATATATTTTGAATGTGTACGCTATCCATACATGTTATCCAGGGATACGGTACCCTTTCTAACCTTTGTGCAATCACGTGCAATCCATACTGTGCCTGACACCGTCTGAGCCTGCCTCCTGATGTATAGACATATATTTTGAATGTGTACGCTATCCATACATGTTATCCGGGGATACGGTACCCTTTCTAACCTTTGTGCAATCACGTGCAATCCATACTGGGCCTAACACCGTCTGAGCCTGCCTCCTGCTGTATAGACATATATTTTGAATGTGTACGCTATCCATACATGTTATCCGGGGATACGGTACCCTTTCTAACCTTTGTGCAATCACGTGCAATCCATACTGGGCCTAACACCGTCTGAGCCTGCCTCCTGAGACATATATTTTGAATGTGTACGCTATCCATACATGTTATCCAGGGATACGGTACCCTTTCTAACCTTTGTGCAATCACGTGCTATCCATACTGTGCCTGACACCGTCTGAGCCTGCCTCCTGATGTATAGACATATATTTTGAATGTGTACGCTATCCATACATGTTATCCGGGGATACGGTACCCTTTCTAACCTTTGTGCAATCACATGCAATCCATACTGGGCCTAACACCGTCTGAGCCTGCCTCCTGAGACATATATTTTGAATGTGTACGCTATCCATACATGTTATCCGGGGATACGGTACCATTTCTAACCTTTGTGCAATCACGTGCAATCCATACTGGGCCTAACACCGTCTGAGCCTGCCTCCTGAGACATATATTTTGAATGTGTACGCTATCCATACATGTTATCCGGGGATACGGTACCCTTTCTAACCTTTGTGCAATCACGTGCAATCCATACTGGGCCTAACACCGTCTGAGCCTGCCTCCTGAGACATATATTTTGAATGTGTACGCTATCCATACATGTTATCCGGGGATACGGTACCATTTCTAACCTTTGTGCAATCACGTGCAATCCATACTGGGCCTAACACCGTCTGAGCCTGCCTCCTGAGACATATATTTTGAATGTGTACGCTATCCATACATGTTATCTGGGGATACGGTACCCTTTCTAACCTTTGTGCAATCACGTGCAATCCATACTGGGCCTAACACCGTCTGAGCCTGCCTCCTGAGACATATATTTTGAATGTGTACGCTATCCATACATGTTATCCGGGGATACGGTACCCTTTCTAACCTTTGTGCAATCACGTGCAATCCATACTGGGCCTGACACCGTCTGAGCCTGCCTCCTGATGTATAGACATATATTTTGAATGTGTACGCTATCCATACATGTTATCCGGGGAAACGGTACCCTTTCTAACCTTTGTGCAATCACGTGCAATCCATACTGGGCCTAACACCATCTGAGCCTGCCTCCTGAGACATATATTTTGAATGTGTACGCTATCCATACATGTTATCCGGGGATACGGTACCCTTTCTAACCTTTGTGCAATCACGTGCAATCCATACTGGGCCTAACACCATCTGAGCCTGCCTCCTGAGACATATATTTTGAATGTGTACGCTATCCATACATGTTATCCAGGGATACGGTACCCTTTCTAACCTTTGTGCAATCACGTGCAATCCATACTGGGCCTAACACCGTCTGAGCCTGCCTCCTGATGTATAGACATATATTTTGAATGTGTATGCTATCCATACATGTTATCTGGGGATACAGTACCCTTTCTAACCTTTGTGCAATCACGTGCAATCCATACTGGGCCTAACACCATCTGAGCCTGCCTCCTGATGTATAGACATATATTTTGAATGTGTACGCTATCCATACATGTTATCTGGGGATACGGTACCCTTTCTCACCTTTGTGCAATCACGTGTAATCCATACTGGGCGTGAGAACGGCTGGCGAGCTGTTAAGCAAGCTACAGCACCTGTGGTTTGCACACGTAAGTTTTTCATTTTTTCAGGAATGACGGTTAGGCCTAATTCCAGAACTGCGGTTGACCTGCACTTACTGGGAAATCATTGTTCGCAGGTAATAGTTGTAATCAGTGATCCCCATCACTAACGTTGTTCAGCAGGTTATCTGCACCTGTAAGCGACAAACGCTGGCCTTTTCAGTGTAGCGCACATGCAGCCACGGACATGTAAGGGCATGACACACCAGTTATTGGCCAATCTCATGTGCCAGAGCCTCACGTGTCCCTCTAGTAAGCCGGACTCGGACCGCGGGGCATGACGGAGTCTCGTTCGTTAACGGAATTAAGCTTGCAATGTGTGCATCTGTTCTGTAGCTGGCATGGTTGAGGTTTCCCAGGTGGAGTCGAATTTAACCGTAGGCTCCACTCCTGGTGGTGCCCTTCTGGACATTCCTTTAAGGTTCAGCTTTGCAACCATACTGCCCACGTAAAACAAACACTTTGCCTTCATGAACGCTGTTTGGAGGGTCATGACTCGTGGGAATAACGCCGCCCAATCAGTTAACCTGCTAGAGAGATCCTTCGTTGCTCCCAAGCATGACATCACACTCCCTAGGAAGTAGGTAATGCCACTGTGGCGACCGTACTCCTGGGGGTGACACAAGTGCACTGATGCCCAGCCACTGCTCGATGAATCTGCTGGTACATTGACCCAGACCACTACATTCCCCTCGCACGCTACCCGGCCTGAATCTGACCCTGATGAAACTCAGGCTACCCTTCCCATATACAGTTCCATCTTACATGGTGACAAAGAGGAAGCTGCAGATGAAAGTGCAGGTTCGGCCCACCCGCCATCAGACACACCACCATACTATCAGGGGCCCTGTGCCAGTGCCGTCGCCAACGAGTGGGCCCCCCTGCTTGCCCAGGATCACAGCACTTGCAAAGTTGAAATACTGTACAGTGAGATGGAAGATGGGGACGACGAGGAGTCTAGACTAGTACAGGGATTCCCTAGCGAGGAGACTTATTTGATTGTTTTCAATGTTGGGACAGCAATTTTTGGGGAGCACTATACTCTGGAGAATGATAGATGGGGCCCACCATACACTGGAACATTCCAAAGGTGGACATCAGACACTGGAGCAGCATTTACAGGGCCCATTATACACTAGAGCATTAGAAATGGGGCCCATTATGTTTGGAGCATTATTTGGGCCCATAAGACAGTGGAGCTTCATCCATGGGGACCAACATATACTGTAGCACTATGTGGAGCTCATCATATACTGTTTCAAACATTATATGGGACCAATGATTCTGTATGGAGAACTAGATGGGCCTCGTCATGAGATGTAAAAAGTGAGGTATTTTTCATTGTACTATACCGCTATTTCTCTGCCGTATCGGAGCATGATGAGTTGTGGTATGTGTTAAAGGGGCGCTCTTTCGCCCAGGGCACATGAAAACCTGCAGCCAGCCCTCCCCCCCCACAACTTTAGCCAAATAACCCCCATTTTTCAGTGCGTAACTTGTATTATGAAGTTAATTAAGGTTGACAAGCTTAAGTAAGAAGAATTGATGCTTTTGGCATTCAATTGGGCACTGTAGGTGTGTTTCCTGTCCTCCTCTCACTTCCGACTTTTATTCCCCATTGACTTACATTGGGTTTCGTGTTTCGGGACGACCCCGACTTTTCCCTATAATCGGACGATCTTGCTCGACCCGACTTTTGGAAAAGTCGGGTTTCACGAAACGAAACGCGACCCTAAAAAACCAAAAGTCGCTCAACTCTACGTGTAATCCATACTGGGCCTGACACCGTTTGAGTCTGCCTCCTGATCTATAGACATATATTTTGAATGTGTACACTATGCTATCCATACATGTTATCCGGGGATACGGTACCCTTTCTCACCTTTGTGCAATCACGTGTAATCCATACTGGGCCTGACACCGTCTGAGCCTGCCTCCTGATCTATAGACATATATTTTGAATGTGTACACTATGCTATCCATACATGTTATCATGGGATACGGTACCCTTTCTCACCTTTGTGCAATCACGTGTAATCCATACTGGGCCTGAGAACGGCTGGCGAGCTGTTAAGCAAGCTACAGCACCTGTGGTTTGCAAACGTAAGTTTTTCATTTTTTCAGGAATGACGGTTAGGCCTAATTCCGGAATTGCGGTTGACCTGCACTTACTGGGAAATCATCGTTCGTGGGTAATAATTGTAATCCCAGATCCCCATCACTAACGTTGTTCAGCGGGTTATCTGCACCTGTAAACGACAAACGCTGGCCTTTTCAGTGTAGCGCACATGCAGCCACGGACATGTAAGGGCATGACACACCAGTTATTGGCCAATCTCACGTGCCAGAGCCTCGCGTGTCCCTCTTGTAAGCCGGACTCGGACCGCGGGGCATGACGGAGTCTCGTTTGTTAACGGAATTAAGCTTGCAATGTGTGCATCTTTTTTGTGGCTGGATGGTTGAGGTTGCCCATGTTGAGTCAAATTACACCGTAGGCTCCACTCCTGGTGGTGCCCTTCTGGACATTCCTTTAAGGTTAAGCTTTGCAATCATACTGCCCACGTAAAACAAACACTTTGCCTTCATGAACGCTGTTTGGAGGGTCGTGACTCGTAGGAATAAAGCCGCCCAATAAGTTAACCTGCTAGAGAGATCCTTTGTTGCTCCCAAGCATGACATCACACTCCCTAGGAGGAAGGTAATGCCACTGTGGCGACCGTACTCCTGGGGGCGACACAAGTGCACTGATGCCCAGCCACTGCTCAATGAATCTGCTGGTACATTGACCCAGACCACTACATTCCCCTCGCACGCTACACGGCCTGAATCTGACCCTGATGAAACTCAGGTTACCCTTCCCATATACAGTTCCATCTTACACGGTGACAAAGAGGAAGCTGCAGATGAAAGGGCAGGTTCGGCACACCCGCCGTCAGACACACCACCGTACTATCAGGAGCCCTGTGCCAGTGCCGTCGCCAAAGAGTGGGCCCCCCCTGCTTGCTCAGGATCACAGCACTTGCAAGGTTGAAATACTGTGCAGTGAGATGGAAGATGGGGACGACGAGGAGTCCAGACTAGTACAGGGATTCCCTAGCGAGGAGACTTATTTCATTGTTTTCAATGTTGGGACAGCAATTTTTGGGGAGCACTATACTCTGGAGAATGATAGATGGGGCCCACCATACACTGGAACATTCCAAAGGTGGACATCAGACACTGGAGCAGCATTTACAGGGCCCATTATACACTAGAACATTAGAAATGGGGCCCATTATGTTTGGAGCATTATTTGGGCCCATAAGACAGTGGAGCTTCATCCATGGGGACCAACATATACTGTAGCATTATGTGGAGCTCATCATATACTGTTTCAAACATTATATGGGACCAATGATTCTGTATGGAGAAATAGATGGGCCTCATCATGAGATGTAAAAAGTGAAGTATTTTTCATTGTACTATACCGCTATTTCTCTGCCGTATCGGAGCATCATGAGTTGTGGTATGTGTTAAAGGGGCGCTCTTTTGACCAGGGCACATGAAAACCTGGAGCCAGCCCTTCCCCCCCACAACTTTAGCCAAATAACCCCCATTTTTCAGTGCGTAACTAGTATTATGAAGTTAATTAAGGTTGACAAGCTTAAGTAAGAAGAATTGATGCTTTTGGCATTCAAATGAGCACTGTAGGTGTGTTTCCTGTCCTCCTCTCACTGCCGACTTTAATTCCCCATTGACTTACATTGGGTTTCGTGTTTCGGTCGGACCCCCGACTTTTCCCTATAGTCGGCCGGTTTTTCATGAAACGAAACTCGACCCTAAAAAAGCAAAAGTCGCTCAACTCTAATGCTGAGTTTACTCTGGAGGAAGTAGAGGATGCCATAAAAGACATGGCTTCCGGGAAGGCCCCTGGGCCAGATGGATTTCCTGTGGAATTATATAGGAAATACCAAGATATACTGGCGCCCCTTTTGTTGACAGTGTTCCGTGGGATTTGGGAGGGGGGATGCATGCCGGAGTCCTTTTATGAGGCCAATATAATAGTTCTTAAAAAGGAGGGGAAGGACCCTTTAGATTGTGGATCTTATAGGCCTATATCACTAGTAAATGTGGATTATAAAATTTTTACAAAAATTTTGTCCAAAAGAGTGAATTCAGTCATATTAGATCTTGTACACTCTGACCAAACGGGTTTTATGCCTGGCAAGAGCACCTCTATTAATATCAGACGAATCCAGTCAGTGGTCCAATATAGTTCTCTGGTACCAGATAATGAATGGGCATTGGCATCGCTGGATGCGGCCAAGGCCTTTGACTCTCTTGAGTTGCCTTTTCTCAGCGCATGTTTGCAGAGGTATGGATTTGGTGATAGATTCCAAAAATGGGTCAGTGTTTTATACATGAAGCCCAAGGCACGGGTTATCGTAAATAACTTCATATCTGAATCAATTTCACTGCATAGGGGAACTCGTCAGGGGTGTCCCCTTTCCCCGGCCCTTTTTGCTCTTGCTATTGAGGCACTGGCAATTCGTATAAGATCTTCCCCTAATATTGCTGGTATAGAAATAGCAGGTCGGACAGACACCATAGGCCTATATGCTGACGATATGGTGATATTTATGGACAAAGCGGAGGAGACTCTGACAGGAGTCATCATTACTATATATAAATTCAGTAAATATTCTGGCCTATATATAAATTGGGAGAAGTCGGCTTTGATGCCTCTTTCCCACGCTCCAATGCCACGACTTGAGACTCTCTCCTTACTCCCCATTGTAACCAGTTTTAAATATTTGGGTGTTCACATTTCTCTGGGTAGTAAATTTGATCTGCAACTCAATATACAACCATTGCTGGAGATGGTCAACGGTAAATTCGCGATCTGGGGTAAACTTTCACTGTCTGTAGCCGGACGTATTAATTTAATTAAAATATTGCTTCCCAAGCTTAGTTACTTTCTTCAACATAGTGCGGCAGTGGTGCCCAAATCCTTTTTTGCTAATCTGAATTCCCAAACCACATCCTTTATTTGGGGGAAAGCCAGGCCTAAACTTAAACTAACCACTTTACAGAGGCCCAAGAAGGGAGGGGGGGCAGCATTACACGATTTCTTTTTATATTATTTGGCTGGGCAGGCCAAGGCCATAAGTACATGGATGCCTGGAGGTCATCTCCCAAATTCTGAGAGTTATCTACTTTATGCTGCACGGATTAGTTGCCCACTGGGTTTTTTGGAAATGAGGAAAATAAATGTCTCAAGACTGTTACCCCTGCTTCGTCTGGCATGATCGATATGGAGACAGATTAAGGGGGTGGTTAGATTTGGGGATATTATAGCTGAAATGCCCCTATGGAATAATGACTACTTCCCGGTGCTACTTAAACATCCATCTGCTGAGTTTTGGGCTCAATATAGTGTCTCTACGATAGGTGATCTATACGATCATGGAACTTTGGTATCCTTTGAGCAATTACAGGTTAATCACAGTGTCCCGAGATCCCAGTTTTTCCGTTATTTACAACTAAGGTCAGCTTTTCAATCGCACATGAGATGTATATGTATAAATAATGCCATTTCTTCTCTACATTTGATAGGGATCCTCAAATCACAGGGCCCTCAAGGTCTCATCTCCACTTTGTATACATATATGTTGTCAGTGGGGACTGAATGCGCCTTAGATTCCGTTAAGAAGACATGGGAGAGGCTCATCCCAGATACACAGGGTGGGGAATGGGAAGAAATCCTGGAGTCACCAATCTGGGTATCTCCATCTGCCAATAACAGGATGATACAGTTATATATTATTAATCAATCATATTTGACTCCAATTCGACTCTTTAAGATGGGCCGATACCCGTCATCGGAATGTTTGAGATGTCACTCAATAGATGCAGATTTTATCCATATGATCTGGTGCTGTCCTGTTGTTGCGCAATGCTGGAGGGAGGTGACATCGTTATTGACATCTTTGGTACAAATCCCTGTTCCCCTTGAGCCACTGATCTGTTTATTTGGAGTGTGGGATGAGGAGGCATAGGGTCATTATGTTGGGATTTTTCTACGGGAGACACTGTTTATGGCACGGAAGGTGCTAGCATTACGGCGGATGGGGAATTCACCTCCTTCTCTTGGGTCCTGGATCACTTTGGTAAATTCGATTAACCCATATGAACGAACGCTGTATCAAAATAGAGGGTGCCCGGGTAAATTCGAAAAGATCTGGGAGAGGTGGAACTCCTCTCACCTCACTTTGCAGAACAGGGATGTTGCACAGTAAACAGCTCATTATGTGGAAGTAGGCTGCGGAATAGTTTTATGTTTTTGTAGACGTAGGTACGATTTAGAAGTTAGGCAGGTTTCATTATTGGCATAATAACACAACGCTATTGTGATTCAATTGGTATTATGTTTTGCTTTACTTATATACAACTGATGCACACATTATGCTTCATATTTTCATGTTATCTGAACATATGTATGTTTTGTATCAAGCTTAACATCATATACTAAATGTGTGTATTATATAACTGCTTATGGTTTAATGAACGAATTTAAAAAAAAAAAACAAAAACATATGTGTGAAGAAGGCCTTACATATAGTCAATGCCGGTCAGTGTGCTTTCTGTTGCTCACATGAACAGCCCACTGACAGTAAATGCATTTATGAGAATGAGTCTAAAAGATTAGAGAAGATTTAATGGCAGGGTGTCCCCCTTACAAAGTTTGGCACTTGTGTTTCACACAAAAAAAAAACACTTTTGTTTTTAGATCATATTTAATATATGGTAAACTATTGATGAAAGGACCCAGAGCTAGGGCAGGTCTGCTTTTCTAGTGCACGGACGGGAGAAATGCAACCAACTTATTGCCTACATCTCTCAATGAATGTGTTGCATTTTACTCCATTGCTCTTTTCATTAAGTGTACCTTTTCTATTTCTTATGGCCAAGTTCACCACATTATTATTAAGATACACTTAGGTTAGAAATCTCTTTTTTGACCCTTGAAGGTAACGTACCCTAACCAAGGTACCTCCACTTGTCTGCTGCTCCGGCACCCCTGGCATGGCCGTGGGTTCTATTTCTTTGCCCATATGTGTAACCGGTAATGTATAGCCAGCTTCAGCTTTTGCTACAAATAATAGCTGATTGACAGGGTCTCTACACCATAAAAAGAAAAGTTTCTATTTCCAAAGGATCATAGGGCCAGCATATAAACGCTTTCCCATATCGATCTATGCCCATTGCTTTATAGTGATGGAAGCCCCTTTATACATGACTGGCAGAGCCTGTAGGGTCTCCTTAACCCCACTCCATGGACACTATTCCACAAGTACGTGTGTGCATTGTGCCGGTGTCATTTATTCTTTTTCATTTGCTGCATTACGCAAATATCTGTATCAAGATCATATCGACAATACAAGAGTGAAGCAAATATATGAACATGGCTTTACGACAATGCATGCTGGCTGGCAGATTTTTAATACCACTTGCCAGCATGGATTAAAGGAAACTCAACAAGAATTTTTGTTTTTCAATTATTCACAGGAAAATGTAATCCTGATTAAGTATCGTTGGGCAGGAATTCCTGTAGTGCAGCCGGGATACACCACTTCTGTTGCTGGATGTGCGGCTATAACAGAAAGCGCTCCTATTGTACTAATTGTTACCAAATCACTGGTGTGAATAACGAACTCCATACAAATTTGTTAGCAGGAAACTAGAAATGTCTTCATGTGAAGGCTCGGAAATGGCAAAATCTTAGTTTAGACTCCAGCACTGCACATCAGGCATACTAAGCCATTCTGACTCTTAATAGGCGCCAAAAACCAAACCACTGCAAATGTGTACAGGGCATAACACAGCATCTGAGCAATAACTACTTTTTTTTTTTTTTTTTTAAAGAGGACATTAAGCAATCAGCGCTTCCACAGTGGCAAAATATAGAGCCCTATACATTAGGGCTGGTGTTGTATACACAAGTCTTAATGAATGGAGCAAGAGGACCCTGATTCATTAAGGACCACACATAACCTAATGAATCAGGCACATCTTATCACTGCCTTTGTGCACTTTGCCAGAAACCTTACTCCAGTCAATGACTGGAGTAAGACTTCTAGCGTAAGTTATGGAAATACAGCACTTGGTGGAATAAAAACCACAAATTCTCACGATATAAGGTAGCAAATCAGCAATAGAGAAAAATCATAAAACATAACCTTTAATGAATATACAGTTGTGGCCAAAAGTATTGACACCCCTGCAATTCTGTCAGATAATACTCAGTTTCTTCCTGAAAATGATTGCAAACACAAATTCTTTGGTATTATTATCTTCATTTAATTTGTCTTAAATGAAAAAACACAAAAGAGAATGACGCAAAAAGCAAAACATTGATCATTTCACACAAAACCCCAAAAATGGGCCAGACAAAAGTATTGGCACCCTGAGCCTAATACTTGGTTGCACAACCTTTAGCCAAAATAACTGCGACCAACCGCTTCCGGTAACCATCAATGAGTTTCTTACAATGCTCTGCTGGAATTTTAGACCATTCTTCTTTGGCAAACTGCTCCAGGTCCCTGATATTTGAAGGGTGCCTTCTCCAAACTGCCATTTTTAAATCTCTCCACAGGTGTTCTATGGGATTCAGGTCTGGACTCATTGCTGGCCACCTTAGAAGTCTCCAGTGCTTTCTCTCAAACCATTTTCTAGTGCTTTTTGAAGTGTGTTTTGGGTCATTGTCCTGCTGGAAGACCCATGACCTCTGAGGGAGGCCCAGCTTTCTCACACTGGGCCCTACATTATGCTGCAAAATTTGTTGATAGTCTTCTGAATTCATAATGCCATGCACACGGTCAAGCAGTCCAGTGCCAGAGGCAGCAAAAGCAACCCCAAGACATCAGGGAACCTCCGCCATGTTTGACTGTTGGGACCGTGTTCTTTTCTTTGAATGCCTCTTTTTTTCTCCTGTAAACTCTATGTTGATGCCTTTGCCCAAAAAGCTCTACTTTTGTCTCATGTGACCAGAGAACATTCTTCCAAAACGTTTTAGGCTTTTTCAGGTAAGTTTTGGAAAACTCCAGCCTGGCTTTTTTATGTCTCGGGGTAAGAAGTGGGGTCTTCCTGGGTCTCCTACCATACAGTCCCTTTTCATTCAGATGCCGACAGATAGTACGGGTCGACACTGTTGTACCCTCGGACTGCAGGGCAGCTTGAACTTGTTTGGATGTTAGTCGAGGTTCTTTATCCAACATCCGCACAATCTTGCGTTGAAATCTCTTGTCAATTTTTCTTTTCCGTCCACATCTAGGGAGGTTAGCCACAGTGCCATGGGCTTTAAACTTCTTGATGACACTGCGCACGGTAGACACAGGAACATTCAGGTCTTTGGAGATGGACTTGTAGCCTTGAGATTGCTCATGCTTCCTCACAATTTGGTTTCTCAAGTCCTCAGACAGTTCTTTGGTCTTCTTTCTTTTCTCCATGCTCAATGTGGTACACACAAGGACACAGGACAGAGGTTGAGTCAACTTTAATCCATGTTAAGTGGCTGCAAGTGTGATTTAGTTATTGCCAACACCTGTTAGGTGCCACAGGTAAGTTACAGGTGCTGTTAATTACACAAATTAGAGAAGCATCACATGATTTTTCGAACAGTGCCAATACTTTTGTCCACCCTCTTTATTATGTTTGGTGTGGAATTATATCCAATTTGGCTTTAGGACAATTCTTTTTGTGTTTTTTCATTTAAGACAAATTAAATGAAGATAATACCAAAGAATTTGTGTTTGCAATCATTTTCAGGAAGAAACTGAGTATTATCTGACAGAATTGCAGGGGTGTCAATACTTTTGGCCACAACTGTAATAAAAGCTACCAAAAGATATAGAGAAGATAAAACACACTAAATCAAATGCCACAGACTATAACAGAGAGTGTCTGTATATATCTGAACAACAGATCACACAGAGTATATACAGTGGGGCAAAAAAGTATTTAGTCAGTCAGCAATAGTGCAAGTTCCACCACTTAAAAAGATGAGAGGCGTCTGTAATTTACATCATAGGTAGACCTCAACTATGGGAGACAAACTGAGAAAAAAAAATCCAGAAAATCACATTGTCTGGTTTTTTTTCATTTTATTTGCATATTATGGTGGAAAATAAGTATTTGGTCAGAAACAAGCAATCAAGATTTCTGGCTCTCACAGACCTGTAACTTCTTCTTTAAGAGTCTCCTCTTTCCTCCACTCATTACATGTAGTAATGGCACCTGTTTAAACTTGTTATCAGTATAAAAAGACACCTGTGCACACCCTCAAACAGTCTGACTCCAAACTCCACTATGGTGAAGACCAAAGAGCTGTCAAAGGACACCAGAAACAAAATTGTAGCCCTGCACCAGGCTGGGAAGACTGAATCTGCAATAGCCAACCAGCTTGGAGTGAAGAAATCAACTGTGGGAGCAATAATTAGAAAATGGAAGACATACAAGACCACTGATAATCTCCCTCGATCTGGTGCTCCACGCAAAATCCCACCCCGTGGGGTCAGAATGATCACAAGAACGGTGAGCAAAAATCCCAGAACCACGCGGGGGGACCTAGTGAATGAACTGCAGAGAGCTGGGACCAATGTAACAAGGCCTACCATAAGTAACACACTACGCCACCATGGACTCAGATCCTGCAGTGCCAGACGTGTCCCACTGCTTAAGCCTGTACATGTCCGGGCCCATCTGAAGTTTGCTAGAGAGCATTTGGATGATCCAGAGGAGTTTTGGGAGAATGTCCTATGGTCTGATGAAACCAAACTGGAACTGTTTGGTAGAAACACAACTTGTCGTGTTTGGAGGAAAAAGAATACTGAGTTGCATCCATCAAACACCATACCTACTGTAAAGCATGGTGGTGGAAACATCATGCTTTGGGGCTGTTTCTCTGCAAAGGGGCCAGGACGACTGATCCGGGTACATGAAAGAATGAATGGGGCCATGTATCGTGAGATTTTGAGTGCAAACCTCCTTCCATCAGCAAGGGCATTGAATATGAAACGTGGCTGGGTCTTTCAACATGACAATGATCCAAAGCACACCGCCAGGGCAACGAAGGAGTGGCTTCGTAAGAAGCATTTCAAGGTCCTGGAGTGGCCTAGCCAGTCTCCAGATCTCAACCCTATAGAAAACCTTTGGAGGGAGTTGAAAGTCCGTGTTGCCAATCGAAAAGCCAAAAACATCACTGCTCTAGAGGAGATCTGCATGGAGGAATGGGCCAACATACCAACAACAGTGTGTGGCAACCTTGTGAAGACTTACAGAAAACGTTTGACCTCTGTCATTGCCAACAAAGGATATATCACAAAGTATTGAGATGAAATTTTGTTTCTGACCAAATACTTATTTTCCACCATAATATGCAAATAAAATGAAAAAAAAACAGACAATGTGATTTTCTGGATTTTTTTTTCTCAGTTTGTCTCCCATAGTTGAGGTCTACCTATGATGTAAATTACAGACGCCTCTCATCTTTTTAAGTGGTGGAACTTGCACTATTGCTGACTGACTAAATACTTTTTTGCCCCACTGTACATGTGAATATTCCAAGTCCAGAATTTAAAAGGACTGGACAGAAAAAAATACTTGGTCTAAGACAGTATAAATGAAGACCAAAGTCAAACAATGAACGGTTTCCTTATCAGAGGTATATAAAAAAAGGAGAGAACCTCTACCCTGTTCAGGTTATCAAGGAATATCCCTATTCATGTGTATAGAGGAGACATCAAAATACAGAATCCATAAACATTATGAGAAAAGGAAAGATCTCACCGCATGCATATGGAGAATGTCCAAAGTCAGATGTCCCATCACAGTCATGTCAGGACAGGAAGGAAGGCATTCGCCCTAATCAGGCCCTAAATGAGCTAAAAATTCTGACACCCATGACTCCCGCCCTAACAAGGGCAGTCCACATCTAACCCTCACAATAAGGCCCTACAATATCCCTGTGCATCCCCACACATTTCGTCACTTGTTGACTCTTCAGGGGACCTACTAGCACATGTTGGGCATGATAACAAGGTATATGGGCTGCCTCCTAAGATGACAATGGAGTGAGGCAGACTGACAGTGAGGGCACTAAAATAAACTGCCAATCAAGATAAGATCACCCACCTGAGGTTTATTGGCACGCACGCCGTCCGCCATTAGCCATTGTGGAGCGCAGCACATGAAACGTGGCGCAGGAGGAGGTAATTGACACCGCCCCCTTCATTCAATCCATGGCTAGCGTGTATGTTAGCATACGCCGAAAGCCGCGATACTTCCGGTTGCTCAAACCACCCGAAAGCAAAATGGCCGCCACACTTCTGGTCATGCGCACACTTATCGATCATTGTGCCGCAATTCAGACCGACCAAGCACGCCGCGCGGCAAAAGCCGTGATACTTTCGGTTGCTCATACAGCCAGAAAGCAATATGGCCCCCAAACTTCAGGTCATGCGCGCACTCATCAAACTGTGCGCCGCTATTCATGACCGGTCAAACAAGCCGTGCAGCTCTGACGAGCCTCCCCAGACAACACCAAATGTGACAAAATAGTTTCAGGAGGCAAAAACAAAACCCGGGAATACAGCATGAAGATCCAAAAGGAGCGCAACAGAAGTGCCTCCCTCTGGAAACATCCATCCAGCTGCGTTTAAACTCCCTAATGGTTTTGCCTACATATTCCTTGCCACACAAGCAAGTGGCCTTGTAAATCACTCCCTTACTGCTACAGTTAATACATTCTCTAATTTGGAACTGTTGTCCTGTAACATTACTGACAAAGCCACTGCCTGGGGCAATATGGGAACAAGCAACGCAGTGGCCACATCTAATACAGCCTTTCACATTGGTGGGCAACCAGGTCGTATTGGAGGGTCTAGTGAAATGACTGTTAACCAGACGATCTTTCAATGAACAGCCTTTTTTGAACGTGATTAAGGGTCGTGTAGAAAGTTCCCTTCCAATGTCCTTATCCATTAACAATATGGGCCAGTGTTTGGTGAGAATAGCACGTACATCATTAGATTAATTGTCAAAAGTAGTGATTAGTCTCATTTCACCCTTGTTCACAACCCTGGGTTTGGGTTTAAGGAGTTCTAATCTATTTTTGCCTTTTGCATTTCTGTAGGCACATTTCAAAACATCATGGGGATAACCCCTGTCCAAAAATCTGTCTCTGAGTTCCTTAGCCTGTCTCTCAAAAGATTCCTCTGTAGAACAATTTCTGCGTATCCTGAGGTATTGGCCTTTAGGTACTCCACGCTTTAAATGTACCGGATGACTACTATCCAATCTCAATAGAGAATTCATAGCTGTGGGCTTCCTGTAGGTACAGGTGGTAATAGTACCATCATTACTCCTCTCAATCAAAATGTCAAGGAAAGACAATGAAAATGGGTCCATCACAGAGGTAAAAAATAAACCACAATCATTATGGTTCAATGTGCCAACAAATTCAGAAAAGCTGTCAATAGAACCCCTCCACAGTATCAGGATGTCATCTATATACCGGACCCACAGCTCAATCCGTCCTGCTGTATAACGTCCAGACCATTCCTGAAGACCTGAGTCTCCTCCCACCAGCCCAGGAACAAATTAGCGTACGCCGGGGCACATGGGCTTCCCATGGCAGTGCCCCTGAGCTGGTGGTAGATCTTGTGGTCAAATAAGAAGTTCCTAGTGAGACAGAACCAAAGTAATTTGATGACAAATTCACTATGAGTCCGGTACTGACATCCTCTGGTGTTCAAAAAGTATAATACTGCTTCCAGCCCCTTGTCATGGGGTATGGAGGTATAAAGAGCCTCGACATCAATACTACCCAGATTAACCTCAGGATCAACGCATAATCCTTCTATCCTCCGAAGGAGATCAGGGGTGTCCTGTACAAAAGATTGTAGAGAGACAACAAAGGGTTTTAAGACACAATCTAAGTAAATGCAAATATTGTGGCTCACACTGCCCATACCAGATACAATTGGTCTCCCCTTTAAAGGGGAAAGACCCTTGTGTTATTTCGGTAAGCTGTAAAAGGTAGCCACTGTTGTATCTTTTGGCATTAAAAATTCAAATTCAGATTTATCAATGACCCTCATAGATAGACCTTCATCCAAGATATTTTTAAGTTCAACAAGATATTCAGATGTAGGGTTATGAGCCAAAACTTCATAGCTCCCCCTATCTTCAAGGAGTGTCTCACACATTTTAGAATATCGTGTAGAGTCTAGGATGACCACATTGCCACCCTTATCCGAAGGTTTGATGACAACGTGGTCATCCTGCTCAAGCCTATTGATAACTGTCTTCTCTGCTTTAGTGCAATTATACCTAGAAAATATCTTTTTTCCATGTAAGGATTTCAAGTCTTGTGTGATTAAATATTCAAAGATATCTATTGCAGAGATATCTCCAGTAGGAGGAGGCATTTTAGAGCTCTTATTTTTTAAGTCCGTGAAAGGACCCATTCCAAGATCATTGGGATTCATTTCCCCAATGCTATTCAATAGGCGTACATCCGATAGTAAGTCAAGAGGAATCCCCATGTCAATACAGGTACGATTATCTTGTTGAAGGAAAAACTTCCTCCAACGTACCTTACATAAAAACAAATTTAAATCTTTTACAGACCGAAACAAATCAAAATCTGTGCTAGGGACAAAGGTGAGACCTTTTTTCAAGACATGCAGTTCTTCTCGACTGAGAACCCTAGAAGATAGATTCACTACTTGTATATCCTTAGAAACGGGTTCAGATACTGGATTAGAAACACAACTAAGAGGTACAACACTATTGGGGTTGTTATCCTTGGGAACAATTATTATTTCTGAGTCTGATGTTGGCGGTTCCTCAAGGGGTAATGTAACGAATGGAAGAGGAGGTAAAGATGGTCAAGTTATTATTATTATTATTATTATTTATTGTTATAGCGCCATTTATTCCATGGCGCTTTACATGTAAGGAGGAGTATACATAAAAACAAGTACAATAATCTTAAACAATACAAGTCATAACTGGTACAGGAGGAGAGAGGACCCTGCCCGCGAGGGCTCACAATCTTCAAGGGATGGGTGATAATACAGTAGGCGAGGGTAGAGCTGGTCGTGCAGCGGTTTGGTCGATCGGTGGTTACTGCAGGTTGTAGGCTTGTCGGAAGAGGTGGGTCTTCAGGCTCTTTTTGAAGGTTTCGATGGTAGGTGAGAGTCTGATATGTTGTGGTAGAGAGTTCCAGAGTAGGGGTGATGCGCGAGAGAAATCTTGTATGCGATTGTGGGAAGAGGAGATAAGACGGGAGTAGAGAAGGAGATCTTGTGAGGATCGGAGGTTGCGTGCGGGAAAGTACCGGGAGACGAGGTCACAGATGTATGGAGGAGACAGGTTGTGGATGGCTTTGTATGTCATGGTTAGTGTTTTGTAATGGAGTCTCTGGGCAATTGGGAGCCAGTGAAGGGATTGACAGAGGGGAGAAGCTGGGGAATAGCGGGGGGACAGGTGGATTAGTCGGGCAGCAGAGTTTAGAATAGATTGGAGGGGTGCAAGAGTGTTTGAGGGGAGGCCACAGAGCATGAGGTTGCAGTAGTCAAGGCGAGAGATGATGAGGGCATGGACTAGGGTTTTTGCAGATTCTTGGGTGAGGAATGAACGGATTCGTGAAATATTTTTGAGTTGAAGTCGGCAGGAAGTGGAAAGGGCTTGGATATGTGGTTTGAAGGAGAGATCAGCGTCAAGGATTACTCCGAGGCAGCGAGCTTGTGGGACTGGGGAGAGTGGGCAGTCATTTACTGTAATTGATAGGTTCGTAGGGGTGGTCACGTGAGATGGGGGAAAGATGATGAATTCTGTTTTGTCCATGTTGAGTTTCAGAAATCTAGCGGAGAAGAAGGATGAAATAGTGGACAGACATTGAGGGATTCTGTTTAGTAGGGAGGTGATATCTGGTCCAGAGATGTAGATCTGTGTGTCATCAGCGTAAAGATGATACTGAAAGCCATGAGATTCTATGAGCTGTCCCAGGCCAAAGGTGTAAATAGAGAACAGCAGGGGCCCAAGGACTGAACCTTGTGGGACTCCGACAGATAGGGGGCGAGGTGAGGAGGTGGTGTGTGAGTGGGAGACGCTGAATGTCCGGTCTGTTAGGTATGATGAGATCCAGGATAGGGCCAAGTCTGTGATGCCGAGGGATGAGAGGGTCTGTAATAATAGGGAATGGTCCACTGTGTCAAAGGCAGCCGACAGGTCCAGGAGGAGGAGGACAGAGTAGTGTCGCTTGCTCTTGGCGGTTAAGAGGTCATTGGTGACCTTAGTAAGGGCAGTTTCAGTGGAGTGGTGTGACCGGAAGCCAGATTGTAAGCGGTCGAAGAGGGAGCAAGAAGAGAGATGGGAGGACAGTTCAAGGTAGACGTGTTGTTCCAGTAGCTTGGAGGCGTAGGGGAGAAGTGATATAGGGCGATAGCTAGATACAGAGGATGGGTCAAGAGAGGGCTTTTTGAGGATAGGTGTGATGGAGGCATGTTTAAAGCTTGAGGGGAAAACACCAGTTGTTAGTGATAGGTTGAAGAGATGGGTTAGGGTTGGGATGAAGACTGTGGTGAGGTTTGGTATGAAGTGGGATGGGATCGGGTCGAGTGCACAGGTGGTGAGATGTGATCTTGAGAGTAGAGTGGAGAGTCGATCTTCTGTAATGGTGGAGAAGTTGGTTTTGAAGGTGGAGGGCTGGGAAGTCAGGAGGAAGTGCTCTGGGGGTTTGTTTAGCTGTGGCGAGTGTGGTCTTGAAAGTAGTGAGGGACTGTTTGAATGCGATGAAGTGCTCGTTGGAGTGGGATCTTTTCCATCTGCGCTCAGCAGCCCTGGAAGCTCGCCTCAGCTCTTTGGTCAGGCTGGTGTGCCAGGGCTGTCTGTTGATTTTGCGAGTTTTGGTATGTGTAAGTGGGGCAGCGGATTCCAAAGCTACAGCTATTGTGGTGTTATATAGAGCAGCAGCGTCATCTGCATTGTGTAAGGAACTTATATCTGTGAGAGGGAGGAGGGATTCAGAGAATGAGTGTAGGTCAAGGTGTTTAAGATTCCTGCGAGGGTGTGAAAGTTTGTGGGGTGGGGATTGTAGACATGGAGTGAAGAGGGAAGAGAATGTGAGCAGGTTGTGGTCAGAGAGAGGAAGAGGTGAGTTAGAGAGGTTAGATAGGGAGCAGAGGCGGGTGAAGATGAGGTCCAGTGTGTGGCCATCTTTATGGGTGGATGTAGAAGACCATTGAGTGAGGCCGAAGGAGGAAGTGAGAGATAGACGTTTAGTGGCAGCGGAGAGGGAAGTGTCAATGGGGATGTTGAAGTCGCCCATGATGATAGTAGGGATGTCCGCGGAAAGGAAATGAAGTAACCAGGTGGTGAAGTGGTCAAAGAAGGTGGTGGCTGGCCCTGGGGGGCGGTAGATGACAGCCAGTTGGAGGTTGGAGGGGGAGTAGATGCGCACAGAGTGCACCTCAAAGGAAGGGAGGGTAACAGAGGGTGGCAGTGGGATTGGGGTGAAGGAGCAGGTATCTGACAGGAGAAAACCAACTCCTCCGCCATGTTTGCTGCTGGGGCGGGGGGTGTGAGAAAGGTGGAAGCTGCCATACGAAAGTGCAGCAGGAGAGGCTGTGTCAGAAGGGGTGAGCCAGGTTTCGGTGATGGCAAGGAAGGAAAGTTTGGTAGTGACAAAAAGATCATGGATGTAGGAAAGCTTGTTGCAGACAGAGCGAGCGTTCCACAGAGCTCCTGTTAGTGGGACTGGGGAAGCGGGGGCTGGGTGAATGGGTATAAGGTTGGAGAGGTTACGGAAGGTTGTGATAGAGCGTGGATGGGAGGTAGAAATGACTGTGGGAATGTGGTGAGGAGGACCAGGATTTGGAGAGATATCACCAGCAGTGAGAAGGAGCAGAGAAAGTGTTAGCAGGTGGGAGCAGGAGAGGGCATGAGGGGGCTGTCTGTGTTTGGAGACAGAGGATTGTATGTTAAGGAACAGTTTTGAGGCGGAGGTGAGGTGGATGGGGAGGATTGAAGAAGAGATGAACAGTTCATTACTAGGAGTAGGGATTAGGGGAATTAGCAGAAAGTGAAGGAATATTGGGGTGAAAATGAAAACAAACAGAAACATTGTTTACAGTGACTGTACAGTTACCTTCAGTTCCCTTCTGGTTCAATTCTGGTTTTAATTCTTAAATTAATCTTCACACTTCTAGAACACACTTATAGGAAATCACACTGCAGACTGAAGTCTTTATGCAGACTTGTGCTCTGCAATATATGTACAACTAAGTGCAGTCAGGTGTGAAGCAGAGAGGAGTGGTCTCTGCTCATCTTGGCCAGACAAATAAGAGTGGACCAGATGTATATGATCAAGCCAGAGTAAACAAGGTCATAAATAACACTGGGGTAAGCTGGGGTTCACATTCGATTTTATTTTTTAAGTGGAACCTCGAGACCACGGTCCGGGGGACTCCGAAGGGGGCGTGACTAGTGAGCCCCGGGCACCCGTAGTAAAGCCCCTCAGGAAGGGCCAGAACGGAATACCCGGAGGACACAGGTGCTACCTCCAGTTAGACCCCAAACACGTGGCAGCTGTCCCAGCGGGACCAAAAGGGAGAACAAAAGTTACCGCAGAGTCCTTAATGCGCTGGGTTCTGGATCCGGTTAATTGGTAAGGAGTCGGTTCCAGTGACCTTCACACAGTCCTTGGACTCGGATGGCTGTAGGCGGAACGGGATGGCTTAGGCCCAGATAGTTGCTAATAGAACCAGGTAACACAGGATACTGATATGCTGTGGAAACAAAGAGCATTAGACAATGGACAGAGACTGCAGATGCAGCGCAGACAGGTTAGCATGAGAACCGGATGTAGCAATGATAGATACACGCTACTCCGGTGCGCTCCC
This sequence comes from Dendrobates tinctorius, assembly GCF_039654945.1. NCBI lineage: Eukaryota > Metazoa > Chordata > Amphibia > Anura > Dendrobatidae > Dendrobates > Dendrobates tinctorius. The sequence goes on along the minus strand of NW_027361732.1, from coordinate 68,014,503 downwards.
TATGGAGGAGATGCCAGAAATAGCAGCTGGTGCGCTGCCATTGGTTGATTGCATTTTTTGAATAATGCACGCCGCCCCTTTAAGAAGGCAAGAGAGCGGGCAGGCGTGCCCTAATAGCCTTAGCTACAGATCTCCTCACAGGACGCCAGGAGGAGGAGGCAGGAGGGAGAACAGAACGCTGAGCAGCAGCATGAGGGGCTCGAGGTGAGTGCCCAGAACGGAGAGCAGCTGCAGGCCTGAACGCAGCGCCAGGACGGGAGCCAGGTGTAACAGTGGCAGACCTGGGAGCAGCGCCAGGACGGGGACCGGGTGCAACAGGTAACTGATCTAAAAAATGCGCCGCCACAGTGATATCAGCTCTATCAAGAGGACCACGATTACCACGGCCTCTACCTCTACCTCTGTTTCTCCCCTTATTGCTTCTACCCCTTCCCTCAGTATCAGAGAAGTCTGTGTCAGTAGAAGACAAATCAGTTTCAAGATCAATGTTATTTGTACGAGTACCTATAACCAAGTATGCCTTATTATCCTTAAAATCTTGTGCATCCCTCAAGTATTGGCGATGTTTACGCTCCTTAAGGTGATATTGAAAGTGCTCAAGGTTAGTTTGTAACTTAAGGCCCTTTTACATTTAGCGATGCACCAGCGATCCAACCCGGTCAGGATCGCTGGTGCATCGCTAAATGATCGCTAGTGAGCTTCCACACAGGAAGATCTCACAGCGATGCAGCAGCGATGCAGCGCACGATACTCACCTTTCACACACAGCGATCCTGACGTCCTCCCGCCCGCGTCCAGCGTCGCTCGTCGTCACAGCAGGAAGCCCCAGCAGGAAGCAGACGATGAGAAATGGAGCTGCGCGATCTCGCGCGATCAGCGACAGACAGCGGGGGAGCCGGTCGGAGGTAAGTATCACACATAGCGATATCGCTAGCAATATCGCTGCTGCGTCACAAAATCAGTGACGTTTTAGCGATATTGCTAGCGATATCGCTATGTGTAAAACCCCCTTTAGTTTCTTTTAGAGAAAAATCAGTCTCTGTAGAGAATTTTTTGGTAACCTCGATTTGATCCTTCAAACGATCATTCAGAAGACTCAGAGTTTTCTTCTCTTCCTCTAAAAGAAGTTGCATAAGGCGAAGGGAACTATTTGTAGCCTCTTTTTCCCATTTAGCAATGAAACTGGGGTTTTTATGTCGTGCTTCTGCAGAAATGTTAATTCTTAATCCTCGTGGGACGATACCAGCCTTCAGATAATATTCCAGACTTTGTACCTCCCACCAGGATGTAATCTGATCACGATATATCTTGGCTAATTCTTAAAAAGCTACACTATATGTAGGGAGATACTTTTTCTGTGTGAACGTATGTTCCGAAAATACCTCCTTAGCTTCAGCTAGCCATTGGTCTGTGTTCAGACCAGTTGACAGAAAACCTGCCATACCCAGTATACAATAATAGAAATACAGCACTTAGTGGAATAAAACCACAAATTCTCACGATATAAGGTAGCAAATCAGCAAGAGACAAATCATAAAACATAACCTTTAATGAACATAATAAAAGCTACCAAAAGATATAGTGAAAAAATAGATTAGAACTCCTTAAACCCAAACCCAGGGTTGAGAACAAGGGTGAAATGAGACTAATCACTACTTTTGACAATGGATCTAATGATGTACGTGCTATTCTCACCAAACACTGGCCCATTTTGTTAATGGATAAGGACATTGGAAGGGAACTTTCTACACGACCCTTAATCACGTACAAAAAAGGCCGTTCATTGAAAGATCGTCTGGTTAACAGTCACTTCACTGGACCCTCCAATACTACCTGCTTGCCCACCAGTTATTATTATTATAGCGCCATTCATTCCATGGCGCTTTACATGTGAGGAGGGGTATACATAATACATACAAGTACAGTAATCTTAAACAATACAAGTCACGACTGGTACAGGATGAGAGAGGACCCTGCCCGCGAGGGCTCACAATCTACAACGATGTGAAAGGCTGTTTTAGATGTGGCCACTGCGTTGCTTGTTCCCATATTGCCCCAGGCAGTGGCTTTGTCAGTAATGTTACAGGACAACAGTTCCAAATTAGAGAATTTATTAACTGTAGCAGTAAGGGAGTGATTTACAAGTCCACTTGCTTGTGCGGCAAGGAATATGTAGGCAAAACCATTAGGGAGTTGAAACGCAGGGTGGGAGAACAAATTGGGGATATTACCCATAAGAGAGATATCCCCATCTCACGCCATATCAATCATTGTCAAGGTGGGAACATTAATTCCATCCAATTTGTGGGGATTGAGAGGGTAAAAAAACCACCAAGAGGTGGCAATTGGGACCGGATCATCTTACAAAAGGAGACTAAATGGATATTTTGTCTGAGTACCATGACCCCTGGAGGGCTCAATGACCAACTCAATTATAGCTGTTATATTTAGGGTCTGCATAGGTGTGTGAACTTTTATGTGACTTTATTTCCTTTGTATATACTGTAAAATACCCATTTATTTATTTTTCGGGCTACCATGTTATTCCTAGTCTGAGGGTTTGATTTATTTCTCCCACCTCGTTTTGATTTATCGTTTCTATGAGCTTTATCCTATGGATTTTTGTTCAACTATCCACAATGGGAACTTTGCAGGTGGATTGATGTTTCCAGAGGGAGGCACTTTTGTTGTGCTCCTTTTGGGTCTTCATGCTGTATTCCCGGGTTTTGTTTTTGCCTCCCCAAACTATTTTGTCACATTTGGTGTTGTCTGGGGAGGCTCGTCAGAGCTGCATGGCCTGTTTGACCTGTCATGAATAGCGGCGCACAGTTTGATGAGTGCGCGCATGACCGGAAGTTTGGGGGCCATATTGCTTTCTGGCTGTATGAGCAACCGGCGTGCTTGGCCGGTCTGAATTGCGGCGCATTGATCGATAAGTGTGCGCATGACCGGAAGTGTGGCGGCCATTTTGCTTTTGGGCGGTTTGAGCAACCGGGAGTATCGCAGCTTTCGGCGTATGCTAACATACACGCTAAGCCATGAATTGAATGAAGGGGATGGTGTCATTTACCTCCTCCTGCGCCACGTATCATGTGCTGCGCTCCACAATGGCTAATGGCGGACGGCGTGCGTTCCAATAAACCTCAGGTGGGTGATCTTATCTTGATTGGCAGTTTATTTTAGTGCCCTGTCAGTCTGCCTCACTCTATTGTCATCTTAGGAGGCAGCCCATATACCTTGTTATCATGCCCAACATGTGCCAGTAGGTCCCCTGAAGAGTCAACAAGTGACGAAACGCGTGGGAATGCACAGGGATAGTGTAGGGCCTTATTGTGAGGGTTAGATGTAGACTGCCCTTCTTAGGGCAGGAGTCATTTAGGGCCTGATTAGGGCGAATGCCTTTCTTCCTGACCTGACATGACTGTGATGGGACATCTGACTTTGGACATCCTCCATATGCATGCGGTGAGATCTTTCCTTTTCTCATAATGTTTATGGATTCTGCATTTTGATGTCTCCTCTATACACATGAATAGGCATATTCCTTGATAACCTGAACAGGGTAGAGGTTCTCTCCTTTTTTTTTATATACCTCTGATAAGGAAACCGTTCATTGTTTGACTTTGGTCTTCATTTACACTGTCTTAGACCATGTATTTTTTCTGTCCAGTCCTTATAAATTCTGGACTTGGAATAGTCACATGTATATACTCTGTGTGATCTGTTGTTCAGATATATAGACACTCTCTGTTATAGTCTGTGGCATTTGATTTAGTGTGTTTTATCTTCACTATATCTTTTGGTAGCTTTTATTATATTCATTAAAGGTTATGTTTTATGATTTTTCTCTATTGCGGATTTGCTAGTGTACGTTATGCCACGTCTGCTAAAAAATTAGATAAGTGGGCTTTGCCACGCTCTGCCATTTTTGGCAGAGATGGATGGTACTGGTTGAAAACACAAACTTTACATTGCACAATGTTAAGACTTCTCAAAGTGTTTTATGTAAACACGTCGATGCATTGGCCCCTTAGTGTTGTGTTTCTGGTTATAATTGTTAAAGTTTGCTCCCGATGCACACATCATACATAGTATTAAGTAGTGCAGCGAATTTAAAGATTGAAATACTGATGACCTATCTGAGGGATAGGTCAGTACAGGGCAGGTGGGGGGGGGGAATCAGACACCTGGCTCCCCCACTGATAAGGAGAGATCTCCTTTGGCACAGCTGTGTGACAGCAATTAATGCAGCGAAACATCACAGCTCCATACACTGCATAGTGGACGCTCTGGGGTACTGCACCTTATTTAATATTCACTGCTGTGTTCTATTCCATACATTGGCTGGCTGTAAGAAGCATTGCTGGAGCAGACGTCACCTAATCAGTGAGGAAGCCAGGCGCCCCAGGAATCTAATATTAATGGCTTCGCCAACATTTAGGTAGGAAAATTCCTTTAATACAGAGGCAAGAAACAAAAAACAAAACTGTAAACAGCATGGTATGTGTTTTGCTAACATGGGAGGCCACAGGCAGTAGTTAGGTTGTAAGCAGTCTCTACGCAGAGGCTGTTGGAGATGCATTGGAAGATCTGCCTTATGCCTGACGTACACTGCAGACACGTGCTGGAAACATCCTTGTACCAGGACAAAGATCTCCCATGCTTTATCTGTGTTGTGCCACATAAAAAATCCACATGAAGTTGTATTCTAACTTTTAATCCACTTGACCCGATTCACGCTTACATTTTGGTCAGTACTTTTGGCTGTTAATTACAGATGCAAACTACGAGTGGAACTTCCATAAATAATGAGAATGGAGTGATTTGGATCTATTATGTTCTGCTTCCACTTCTCATAAATATGGATGCAAAATACTGACCTGAGAAAGATGTGCAATCAAGGCCGGGTTTAGATGGCCGCACAGAAAAACATGTCTGTTGGGTCCACCAATTACAGACGTGACTGGCTCTGCGTGCTCATACGGACTGGGCACTGGTCAAAGCTGTCTCCACATTGCATGCATTAATCTAGTCTGTAAGATGAATCAGTAGTATTCATAGAGCATGCTTCATTTTTTCTAAGAAGACCATTGGTCTGTGTGGGAAACTGGCCAATGCACTGGTATACCTTGCATAACGGGTCCATGTGCACTGGCACACCAGGTATAATGGACCCACGTGCACTGGTACACCGGGAACAACTGACCCACGTGCACTAGTAAACTGGATATAACTGACCCACGTTCACTGGTACACCGGGTACAACTGACCCACGTGCACTAGTATACTGGATATAACTGACCCACGTGCACTAGTATACTGGATATAACTGACCCACGTGCACTAGTATACTGGATATAACTGACCCACGTGCACTAGTATACTGGATATAACTGACCCACGTGCACAACTGACCCACGTGCATTAGTAAACTGGATATAACTGACCCACGTGCACTAGTATACTGGATATAACTGACCCACGTGCACTAGTATACTGGATATAACTGACCCACGTGCACTAGTATACTGGATATAACTGACCCACGTGCACTAGTATACTGGATATAACTGACCCACGTGCACAACTGACCCACGTGCATTAGTAAACTGGATATAACTGACCCACGTGCACTAGTATACTGGATATAACTGACCCACGTGCACTAGTATACTGGATATAACTGACCCACGTGCACTAGTATACTGGATATAACTGACCCACGTGCACAACTGACCCACGTGCATTAGTAAACTGGATATAACTGACCCACGTTCACTGGTACACCGGGTACAAAAGGACCCACAAGCACTGGTATACTTGGTATAACAGACCCATGTGCATTGGTATACCAGGTATAATGGATCCATGCTCATGGACCGATTATATACTCGTCTAAATGAGAAACTTTTGAGCGCACTGCTATATTTCTCATAGACTTTACTGCATAGTGATTAATCATGCCACCTCTGCCGCAACTCTCGCAGGTGAAAATTGGGAAAGTGCAAAAATATCTCTAGTTAGAAAACCCCTTCAGGCCACAATCACACATTCAGTATTTGGTCAGTATTTTACCTCAGTATCTGTAAGCCAAACCCAGGAGTAGGTGATAAATACAGAAGTGGGGACGAGTTTCTACTATACTTTTATCCGATTGTTCCACTCCTGATTTCGGCTTACAAATACTGAGGAAAAATACTGACTAAATATTGAACGTGTCCTTAGAAGTGATGTTCCTTGCTATAAAGTGACTATAGCCGTGCAGCGCTCCACCTGCATGGCAGAGCTGGATTTCAGTATTGGATGGAGAGACTCTGCCATCTGCAGACCATTCCCTTATATCACAGCACTACATCACTGATTGTACAGAACCGTGCACATACCTGGAAATACAATGTTACTTTATTTAGCTGGTAATCTGGTTTTAATCCTTAATTACAAAATTTCCAACTAATTTTTGACAGATTTAATGAGAGTGGTTAGCTTAAGTACTGGAAACTTGAATTTGTTGTTTTGTGGCTCAGTGGATAAAATGAAAAACAGAATAAATAAAACAAAAACATTTTATGCAACAGTACAGTCTGCATTAGTTCATACATTACCCATACAGTAGTCACACGTCGTATAAATAAGACACTTATATAACATGCATGTATAAAAACAGAAGTGTACCACAAGGCCGCCTCATCTACAGATACCTAGTGGTTACTGCAGACCACTCCGCACCAAAAAAGTTGTGAAATACACAAGGACCAAGTACACAAGTGTGGGGAGTCCGTGAACGTATTCAACGCCGGCCACTTACTGGAGACCCCAAGAAGTGTAATGAGAAGCCCCTGAATCACCAACTGTCACAACCATCAGTCTTAGTTTGGGGTAAGTCATTTGGATACTGGTCCAGGAACCGAGAAGTAGCGACCATCTTGCATGGAGGATCCATTCCAAATAAGAATTCTTCCCGACAGAAAATCCTTCTGGTCTCGGTGCTGGAGATGGGAGCACAGCAAACAACCAAGGCACCCAACGTCATATCAAGAGTAATAGCGACTTTTGTGTCCTGACGATACGGTTAATGGAAGAGTCACTGAAGAAAGGGAAGATACCTCCCAATAAAGACTATGTGACAGGAAGAGTCTATACAGGATAATCATGGAGAGCGACTGAGACAGGATGACTCCCACAGTGATCACCTATGAAGAAAACACCAGCAGTTAGTGAGACATTGATACAGGTGATTATTGCTAAAATTAGGACCAATTATTAGATGATATATGAAACGCATAATAAATAGATCAATGAGCGGTCGTGGTGCACGTTTTTGGAGATAAAAAGGTTGCCATCCATTTCTGTAGTTCAAGGGCATGTACTTTACCTAAAGGGCCAATGTCTACGGGTCCCAATATACTCATTACATCCAAATGTAGCTATGGAGGAAGAGAACGGTGCGCTCTGCTCAGGACACATCGCAGAGTATGCTCATCACTAACGCAGCCAATTTCTGCCCGGACACCGGACCACTAACACCAGCCGCAGGACACTTTGTGAATATACACTTAGAATGAAGCTCAACAATGGTCCTCACCCAACAATCCCATTATTCAACCCCAGATTTCACTAAAGTGTTTTATTCAAATTCCCTAAGATACTAAAAGACAGGAAATGTTATACAATAAAGAAATAACCATTCTTTACCCACTGAATCCCCCCTCAGCTCAAGAACTGCCCCGCTGACTGTCCCCACCAGTCCTGCAGTGATGAGGTCTAGTTTATCAATCGTGGACCCCAGCAGTCACACGCTGGACATCCAAATGTCAGCAGCAGTCATGTTAATGACTTAATGCGTCTGATCTCTCCATGACTGACAGGTGACACTGGAGGGGTAAGTAATGGTTCATTCTTTATTTCATAAAGCATCCTCTGGAGCACCTTCTATAATATCAGAGAAACCCCTGGAAATTATGTTTAATGGTCCCCAGTTAAGAAATCAAAACCAAGCATGTTGCCAATTTGAGATTGCAAGTACCAGAATGATGAAGTCGGCAGCATCTTTAAAACAAGCAGGAAAGGCTCATGGCAACTTCTAGACATGGCTCAGCTCACAGAGCGGCCAAAGCCTGCGCCGCCTTTCAGATGCAGAACATAGAAAACTTTTAACGTGCATGATATTTTTGCAAGAATTCTTCACGGCTTCTTTACATTGGTTACATACAGAAAGATATTCTCATCATACACGCTAAAATGATTGCACCTTTCAGAAAACTGTTCTTTTCACTCTCCCCAGGTCCAGCATCAAGTTTCCACTGCTGCTCACGGCATCCATTACTGGTACAGCGCTTATGTCATGTCGACAACTCGGCAGCCAATAAGTGAGCATAGCGGCTTGAGGTGAGGCGTTCAGTCTACAAGGGTAGAGTCGGAGCTCGCTGATTGGCTGCGGCACTGTCGACATGATGTAAGTGCTGCAGCCAATATCAGACACAGGGAGTAGTTGGAGCAACAGTGCTGGACCTGGGGAGGGAGAGTCAAGAATTTTTTCTTTTAACAAACTGCGCACGGGGACTGAAAGGGGACAATGCCTTTAAAAGCTTTAAACACTTTATAGGAACAGATTTTCGTAAGTGTTTTGTAGAAGGGCACAAAAAACAAGATACAGTACTCACCTTCTCTCTCTGATACTCTTTAAAGAAGTACGAGATGGCAACAAAACATGGGTGGCACAAGAACCACAAAAAACAACCCTAAAAATGAACACAGATATTACTCATTTCGATTTTAAAGCAGTACAAAGAATAAAATGCTCAAAGGCAATAACCGGATAGGCCTAAATTGCATTATATTGTGCCATTTTTGTAATGTGCCCACAATCTTTTCCTGTGGGATCTTACAGCTCAGCAAAATGAAGATGGCAGAATGGCAGAGCGGTTTATTTCCTACATCACCAGGCTGTGTGTGTAAGCCTACGACACCCGGTCATTCAGCGTGAAAACACTAAACTAATTATGATCCCACGAGAAGACTCATACCTTGGCAAATGTAATGTAGAATTGGCGTTTCATAGTGCTCCTCTCCACGGTGATAATCTGGTACAGGCCACAGGCCAGAGATGCGGCTAAACAAACTTTCATAGCAATTAGGAGGAGGCCGGCCAGGCTCTGATGGGCATGGTAACTGTGGTGATCAGTGTCTTCAAACTGCTCCCAAACCAGTAGGATGACCTGCAATAAACACCCAGAAGAGAAGGGATATACTTATATAATGTGACATCATAGACAACCAGGGGAACAAGACAACAAACCCACAGACCTGAGCAATAACGGCAATCACAGCAATCCCAGTGGAGGTTGGTGTGGAATCCCACTGGAGGGGTCTTCCTTGTGACTTCTTCATTCTGCTTAGAGTCCATCCAATACACAGGCTGAGGAGCAAATATAACATCTGTACCTCGGAGGCTATGTCACATACTAGAACAGAAATGGAACACATGTAACATGTGCAATACCTTTTTGTTCAAGGAAACTTTGTTAGTTGAATCATGCTGCCCAAACTACGGTGAGCATGAATCAGAGCCTGGCTGTCGGATCGCACCCAGGTATGTACTTCTAGGAAATGCTGGGGCTCTTTAGAGAATAACTAGATGGAAAAGCCATCCAGAGACCATCGGGAGAGACGTGAGGAGTCTGATGCAGCCCCCGGGTCAGCTTCTCCCTGCACTTCTCATCAGGTCTCATGTGTGTACATAGGGAGAGATCTGACAATCACCTGCAAATAGGCAGGGAAAATCCAACCAGGAACCACATGAGATTCATCTTGTCTCCCCCTATAGCACCTGGATAGCTTTTCAAACTAATTTTTCTCTGAAACATTGCAGTATTTCATAGAAATACATACCCGGCTGCAGTTGTGCGTCCATGCTCAGATTCATGCTGTCCTTAGTTTGGGAGCCATAAATCGGCTGAGAGGTTCCCTTAAATATCAACACTAACATGAAAAGGTGCTGAAAAAGAAATATAATAATAAATATTCAACAGCACTCCCTTTTCTTTCACATAGCCACACAACTACATACATTATATATATATATATATATATATATATATATACGGTATATAAATAAATAAAATCATACTCTTTCTATGTAAAAATAAAACACCTCTGTCTGACCGCTCTGCACAATACTAGGGCATTACACTATTTATAGGGCTTCTAAAGATGTATTGATTTGTGGCCATAAATGCATTAATACAGAAAGAGCACAAGAAAATGATAAACAAAAAACATGTATTTACAATTTGGAACCATTTGAGGAGTGGATGGAAAAAATGCTGACATACCAAATATTATCCCTATTAAAAGACACAAACTAAGTCTGGAATCACACCAGCCTATGGCATCTGATGTGATATGCTAATGACTCTCGGCTCCAGCTCTGCTGAGGGTGATCAGAGTGTCCGTGCTCTGTGCTCCCATCCGAGACTCGCAGCACCGGTGCAGAGGAGATGGAGTAAGTCATTTCTCCGTCTCTTCCATTGCTGATGTCCGTAGTAATCACACTGCACTGGGATGACATGCAGCCTGATGTTTCGCATGTCCCTATAGACTTGTATGGGTACATGCCGTCTGATAAACACTGCCAATCACAGCATGTACCGGTTTTTTTTTTTATCACGCCGTATCGACATCTATTTACATAATTGCCTCGTAATGTTTTCATTTCCTGTTCTGGCCAGATGTCACCGTATCCCAGTATTCCAAGCGGAGGAAGTTCACCGACTGCCACATTGATGGGTGTTTCAATATGGAAACTGCTGCTGGTGCCAACCTATTGTGCGGTACGCACCACACTCGCACACCCACACTGCCTCTTGCGCGGTACCACCAGCGGAACACTGTCGCACTTGCGGAATTTGCGAAATTCACGCAGGCGCAGTGAATCATTCGGCTGATCCCGGCGGCAGATGCTCAATGTGTCTACAGGCAGAGGAAGCCGGTCACATTAAAGGGGGTTTCCCATTAACAAAAGTTCATTTTAAAAATTGTCTGTGTCTGACCGTGTACGGAGCGTACCACATCTCCTGGGCAGGGGAGGAAGCAAAAGACAATACTGACATTACAGCAGGAGATCGCAGAGGATTCATTTTGGGAGGTAAAATATTTCACTGACTGTTTTTAAACAATATTTTACCTCACAAAATGTATCCTCTGCGATCTCCTGCTGTAATGTCAGTATTGTCTTTTGCTTCCTCCCCTGCCCAGGAGCTGTGGTATGTTCTGTACATGGTCAGACACAGGGGTGAGAGAGATTGAGCCCGGGGGGCGGGGGGTTGACAGCTCAAACGGGACATCACATAAGGGGAGAACACAGCACAGGAAGGAGAGAGACAGCAGGGGATAGCACATGGGGTAAACAGGTCAACGAAGAGAGCACAGATGGGAGAAGTCAGCACATGCGGAAAGAGAGTGGATAGGTGGGTGAGCACATGGGGGGGGGGGTTCTCAGCGCTGCAAAGCCTGCCCCCATTGTGACATTACCGCCCTAGTCAGAAAATAAACGCTAGTCAGACATTACCGCCCTAGTCAGAAAATAAACTCTAGTCAGCGCTGCTCCAAAATATAACACTCGAATGAGTGCTATCCAATGAAACATCAGATAGCACTCGTCCGAGTTATACGCTGGCTATGCACCAGTCTGAGCGAGCCCTAATGCTGCGTGTATTCACCTTTAATTAATTATAGTGCATATAGTGTTTCAAGTTCCAAATTTGAGTCTGTATATGTAGATCATGCACTATGCAGACACCCAGTATTACAAATAGTATAAAACTAGGTGGCGAAGAAGAACATCCCAAGCCATGGTTGTTATACTGGGTGAGGAGAACTAGAGATGAGCAAATATGTTTGGAAACGATCGCCGAATCCCAATTTGCCATATTCGTGCCATATTGGGGCCCTATTTGTGCCGAATCTATGTTTGATGATCATTTCCGAACATATTTGCTCAGTTCTATTCCCACTTACTCCAATGGTGTTCGGTGAATATTGCAAAAAACAATATTCGCCGGCAGTCGGAATCCGAACCGAATATTGGAAAACTCGCTCAACTCTAGTGAGAACATGGTCAGGACACCGGATTCCTGAACTGCCCCACTTGTCATGTGCTTATCTTACACACTTCTACGGTCACGTAAATTAGTAAAATACATTTGTATTGCTATTGTAATGCTCACATTCTGCCAAACTGCCAATAAAAGGAGCTCCTTTACCGTCCTTGGCATACCTGGAAAACGAGAAATTGGTGGAACTAAAAAAATAATAACTACATCAACGAATCAAATAAAGAAAAAAAAAAAAGACTTGTGATAATTACCATGAGAAATGTAGGTAGTTTGCCAGGGCAGACACGACTTGCAGCAGCAGTGCATTCGACAGCACCTTCAGGACAGTATGCATGGGCCCACCCTTCTTAATGGTCTGCCACAGCGCCTGGATGTATATACAGGCAGCCACGAAATACACCAGGACAAGCAGGAAGAAGAACTCGTGTAAACCTGGGGCAAAGAGGAGACAGAAGAAAAGGCTGCTCGTGGGCCGATAATGGCGAAAAAGAAGAGTCACAAGTAATCACTGTGTAGATGTCCTTTTAATTTAACCCTAGCATGACCAGGAAATATTCAGGTTTTGTGCCCTCATTTTTTACTCCCTTTCTTCCCAGAACCATAACTTTATTGTTAAAAAAATATTGAAAAATAAAATTCAGAAAGTTTTAAAAAGGAAAAAAAAAAATGTTTTTTCTTGAGCCGTCATGTTCTGAGACCCAAAACTTTTATTTACTTTTCCATCAATGGAGCTTTGTAAAACGTTGTTTTTTTACATGCCAAGCTTCCATTTTTATTGCCACCATTTTGGCAGACATATGACGTTTTGTGCTCTTTGCAGTGTTTTTTTTTGTGGGTACTGTTATGACAAAAAAAAAAAAAGCCACTCTTGCATTTGGACACAATTTCTTTTAGGCGAGTAACATATGGAGAATTCATTTCTATCCGGATAGGTCAATAATTTTTGGCCTCAAGGATATTATATATGTTGTTTATTTTTAAACATATGCCAAATTAACTCTTGTCCAATCAAAAGGCTGCAACGAACATTTTAGGGAAAAAAACTCAGGAAGCAGTTTCTGCTTGAAAAACTCAGTTTTGAATGTCAAAAAAACAGAAAACACTCCTTGTGCACATAGCCTAAGGCCCGAGCTACATTGTGACTTGCTGGTTGATGTTAGGCCTGTTTCACACTTCAGTTTTTTGTGTCAGTTAAAATCCGCTAAAATGGGAGAGAGAGAGAGGGAGAGGGAGGGGGAGGGGGAGAGGGATTTTTCTGGCCGCTGGAGATGATTTCAGGGTTAAATTTCCGCCTGACTTCTTTCCTCCGGGCATGCGCACTATAAAATACGGATCCTGCAGCACAAAAAAACGTTGCATGGTCCGTCCGGGCATGTCGGCGGACGCAAAAAATTTGGCGGATCCGCAAAAAAGCGGATCCAACGGATGGCCATCCGTCAAGATCCGCCGGTAATGCAACTCAATGGGAAAAAAAACGGATCCGCAAAACAAAATGGCGGATCCGTTTTTTTTTGCAAAACGGCGGATTTTGACTGATGGTCACAAACGGAAGTGTGAAACAGGCCTTAACCAACAGGCCTCGCTCACACGGCTATATAACACGGCGGAGTGCTATCTGATGTTGTATCGCATAGCACTCGGCCCTATGTTATATACTATGGGGCAGCACGGATCTAGAATTATTTTCTAATGCCATTTCGGCATGAGAAAACAATCACAGCATGCTGCGAGTCACTCTGATATCCGGATCACCCGCACCCATACAAGTCTATAGGTGCATGTGAAACATCGGACTGCACTCGGATGTCATCAGGTGTATGCTCACAGAGACAATGGAGAAATTAAGTTCTCCATCTTCTCCGCACCTGTGCTCTGAGTCTCTCATGCAAGAGAATCACATCGCACTAAGATAACACTCGGATCAGACTGACAAGAGCTTGAGCCAAGTATCTTTAGCATAATTGACCACATTCTCTCGCTTCAGAGAATAGACGGTCCGGTGATCCTGGTCTTAAGTGACAGCTGCAGACAACTACCCAACTATGTACAAGTCAAAGTACTGCAGCGGTAGCTAAATAGTTGAAATGAATCAGTATTGCTACCACAAGTGGCAGTGTTGCCCAGGCCTTTGATTTCTGGGTATCCTCCAATTATAAAGTTAGAGACTACCCACATTTACATAGAAATGATTACTTATAAGTAAACTGTCCTGTAAATCAATTCATGTACATCGGCCCTTACCGGACTCATCTGCTCCAAAATGATCAAAAGGATTGCCAGCAGAATCGGGATTCAACAAAGTGACCTGAAATGTGATCTCATCTGCCCGCGGGTCCTCATAGCTCATCAGACAGGTGTACTTGTCTACATATATGGCGTACCACGCTACAGGAGAGGTGGTCTGCGGCAGAGTGTAGTTATACTCAGTTTGGTTCAAAGGAACTGAAAAAAGAAGGAAGTGTAAAATATCAGTGGCAATACAAGCCACTAAAGTGGCAGCGCTCTTCATTTCGTGGCTACATACAGGCTGGGAGATCGGAGAGGTGCTGGATTACGAAATATATGATTTCCAGTACCTGTCTGATAACGTAGGATATGGCAATTAATATTTCAGTGTTGCGGAATTTGTACAACCAGATTCTGCAGTTCGGCTTCTCTCTCGTATCTGCTGTGCACATGCACCAGATGGCAGCTGCTCTATTCCATACAGTATAAACGCTATTATTCCGCGCTGAATATCTTTCTATGGCCTACATGTGACAAATGCCACTGTACGACATGAGCCATAGCCTTCCATTATGGAAGGATGTCACTGCATGGCATACCTTCACAAAACCAAGACGTAAAACACTTTCCCTACATGTTTTACAGAAGGAAAACCCTATGTAATAATAGCCTGAAAGCCCCAAGCACATTAGACTAACACCAGCCGAAACATGCTCCAATCAGTTTAATGTATATGGGGACCTTGCGACTCTTCCCTGGCAAATGATGCCAGGAGAGAGAAGGATCCAGCAAGTTTCGAACGGCCAACCCTTTTGTTCTTGAGCCATCAGAGGAGCTTGGCAGCGGCTCTCTCATAGAAAAACCAGAAGTGGTCGACAGAGCGAGAGCGCCTGTATATGGGGGAATAAAGAAGAGACGGCTACCAACCGAACAATATATGTAGGGCCTCTGACTGTAAAGGAAGATCAACTCTAGGGTCAGGCTGGGGTTAAATATATGGCAGATATTTAAAAGGGTTGTCCCATGAACAAAGTTCATTTTAATCAACAGATCTTGGAATAATAATAACTTACACAATTGGATTTGTATAAATAAAATGTCCCTGTGCCGAGATAATCTTATAAATAAGTCCCTGCTGTGTAGTGTCCCTCATGAACTGAGACTAGCCGGCTCCCTGGGGTAATGACAGGAACTTATTCCCCCATGAGACGAGAGCCCGTAAATTAGTGGCTCTCCCTCGGCATAAAATTCCAGTGTCCAGAGGACAAAATCCTGCCCACCTGAACCAGACCCTGGAGAGTCATCTATAATACAGCCCTATAGTCAAGTTTATTCCCTCTTTTACCCGTTTATTCCACAAAAATAAAAAAAGCAAAGTTATACTCACTTTTCCGCCGATAACCCATTAATGCCCATGGCCCAAATCAACACGGAGGGTTTGCAGAGCGATCACATCAGAGATGCAACTGCTCTCCACACCAGTCGGCGCACACTGAGTAGAGTGAGACCCGCTGCGTGTGACCGGCAGTAACCTTAATGACGTCACAGCCGGTCACAAGCATAGCTTCTCTCACTAAGCTCAGTGTGTTCCGGCTGGTGTGGCGCTCTCCGGATTGTCATAGTACATGGCCATTAATGGATTACCTGGCGAAAAGATTAGTATAACTTTGCTTTTGATTTTTCTGTAATAAATGGGTAAAAGAGGGAGTTTTTATTTCAAATAAAGGAATTTGTGTGTTTATTTCATTTTGACAACTTTATAAACTCTGTGTCTTTATGAACTTTGACTATGGGGTTAGTAATGGGGGTGTCTTAAAGGTACCTCTCTATTACTAACCACTGCGCTTGATGTCAGTTGACATTACAAAGCTGACATCAACTCCAATACTATTACCCCACTTGCAACCACATCAAGGCAAGTGGGAAAAGGCATGCAAAGCAACAGGACTGGAGCATCTAATAGCTGCACCTTTTCTGGGGCAGCTGTGGGCTACTATTTAAAGCTGGGGAGTGCCAACATTCATGGCCCCTTCCCAGTCTGAGAATAGCAGTCCCCGGTTGTCAGCTTTAGCTTGGCTGGTTATCAAAAATAAGTTAAAAAAAATGCATGGGGACTGCTCTATTTTTGATAACCAGCCAAGATAAAGTGGACAGACAAGGAATGCATCCTGCAGCTGTCTGCTTTAGCTTGGCTGGTTATCAATAACAAACAGGCAATCCATGCATGTGTTGCAGATATTGAACAGCCGCTGCGACTCAAGCATTTTTTTTCGAGCACGACGACAATACTCGATTACGACACAAGCACGCTCGCTCATCACTAGTGGTGAGCTCTCCTTCAATGGAAGTCTTCAAAGAGAGACTGGACAGACATGTGTCTGACATGGTTTAGTGAATCCTGCATGGAGCAGGGGGCTAGACACAATGACCCTTGAGGTCCCTCCCAACACTAATAGTCTACACTTCTATGATTCTAAGCACCATTCCCAAGCATACAATGACTTCAGCTAGGTGTCTATTTCTGGCCAATAATGGGATTACAGCCCATCATGGCAGAGCAGAAAAGCTGCTACTTTTGTGGAGATCAATCTCATTTTCTGCAGGTAAAATCTGTGCCAGGCCATCACTCACTGGTGGCATGGTGTTACCGAGGAGATGAAGCCTCTGGCCAAGCTACTGAGTGAGAAGACGTCTACACAAGCCTATGTGTACATACTGGATATTTGTGCCAGCGACAGTCTCTCCGGGCAGCTGTACTCTTCTATGCTTCCGTGCATCCTCACCCATTCTTCATCCTGATAAAGATACAGGGCAGCATCTTTCCCAACCGCTGCTGCCACATTGCTGATCCGGACGCGTAGAACAGCTTGTTCTCCTGCTCGTAAGAAGCAAACCAGAAATTATTCCGTCAGATATAAAAATGACATCACACTACGCACCGGTAATCTGGAGTCTGACAGCAATCTTATCATATATTACTATAGTGATGGAGGGAAAGGAAAACGTGACCCTTCCAGGTGAATTGCATCAGCTGCATCCATGTACAAGTGCTCTCATCTGGTATTAGGTCACACCCTATTATTATTATTATTTATTGTTATAGCGCCATTTATTCCATGGCGCTTTACATGTGAGGAGCGGTATACATAAAAACAAGTACAATAATCTTAAACAATACAAGTCATAACTGGTACAGGAGGAGAGAGGACCCTGCCCGCGAGGGCTCACAATCTTCAAGGGATGGGTGATAATACAGTAGGCGAGGGTAGAGCTGGTCGTGCAGCGGTTTGGTCGATCGGTGGTTACTCCAGGTTATAGGCTTGTCGGAAGAGGTGGGTCTTCAGGCTCTTTTTGAAGGTTTCGATGGTAGGTGAGAGTCTGATATGTTGTGGTAGAGAGTTCCAGAGTAGGGGTGATGCGCGAGAGAAATCTTGTATGCGATTGTGGGAAGAGGAGATAAGACGGGAGTAGAGAAGGAGATCTTGTGAGGATCGGAGGTTGTGTGCGGGAAAGTACCGGGAGACGAGGTCACAGATGTATGGAGGAGACAAGTTGTGGATGGCTTTGTATGTCATGGTTAGGGTTTTGTAATGGAGTCTCTGGGCAATTGGGAGCCAGTGAAGGGATTGACAGAGGGGAGAAGCTGGGGAATAGCGGGGGGACAGGTGGATTAGTCGGGCAGCAGAGTTTAGAATAGATTGAAGGGGTGCGAGAGTGTTTGAGGGGAGGCCACAGAGCATGAGGTTGCAGTAGTCAAGGCGAGAGATGATGAGGGCATGGACTAGGGTTTTCGCAGATTCTTGGGTGAGGAATGAACGGATTCGTGAAATATTTTTGAGTTGAAGTCGGCAGGAAGTGGAAAGGGTTTGGATATGTGGTTTGAAGGAGAGATCAGCGTCAAGGATTACTCCGAGGCAGCGAGCTTGTGGGACTGGGGAGAGTGGGCAGTCATTTACTGTAATTGATAGGTTCGTAGGGGGGGTCACGTGAGATGGGGGAAAGATGATGAATTCTGTTTTGTCCATGTTGAGTTTCAGAAATCTAGCGGAGAAGAAGGATGAAATAGTGGACAGACATTGAGGGATTATGGTTAGTAGGGAGGTGATATCTGGTCCAGAGATGTAGATCTGTGTGTCATCAGCATAAAGATGATACTGAAAGCCATGAGATTCTATGAGCTGTCCCAGGCCAAAGGTGTAAATAGAGAACAGCAGGGGCCCAAGGACTGAACCTTGTGGGACTCCGACAGATAGGGGGCGAGGTGAGGAGGTGGTGTGTGAGTGGGAGACGCTGAATGTCCGGTCTGTTAGGTATGATGAGATCCAGGAGAGGGCCAAGTCTGTGATGCCGAGGGATGAGAGGGTCTGTAATAATAGGGAATGGTCCACTGTGTCAAAGGCAGCCGACAGGTCCAGGAGGAGGAGGACAGAGTAGTGTCGCTTGCTCTTGGCAGTTAAGAGGTCATTGGTGACCTTAGTAAGGGCAGTTTCAGTGGAGTGGTGTGACCGGAAGCCACATTGTAAGCGGTCGAAGAGGGAGCAAGAAGAGAGATGGGAGGACAGTTCAAGGTAGACGTGTTGTTCCAGTAGCTTGGAGGCGTATGGGAGAAGTGATATAGGGCGATAGCTAGATACAGAGGATGGGTCAAGAGAGGGCTTTTTGAGGATAGGTGTGATGGAGGCATGTTTAAAGCTTGAGGGGAAAACACCAGTTGTTAGTGATAGGTTGAAGAGATGGGTTAGGGTTGGGATGAAGCCTGTGGTGTGGTTTGGGATGAAGTGGGATGGGATCGGGTCAAGTGCACAGGTGGTGAGATGTGATCTTGAGAGTAGAGTGGAGAGTCGATCTTCTGTAATGGTGGAGAAGTTGGTTTTGAAGGTGGAGGGCTGGGAAGTCGGGAGGAAGGGCACTGGGGGTTGTTGACCAAAACTGTCCCTGATGTTATCAATTTTCTGCTTGAAAAATGAGGCAAAGTCTTCAGCTGAGATGAGTGGGGAGGGAGGAGGTGCTGGGGGGCGGAGGAGAGAATTGAAGGTGTTGAATAACTGTTTAGGGTTGTGAGACAGGGAGGATATGAGAGATGAGAAGTAGGTTTGTTTAGCTGTGGCGAGTGTGGTCTTGAAAGTAGTGAGGGACTGTTTGAATGCGATGAAGTGCTCGTTGGAGTGGGATCTTTTCCATCTGCGCTCAGCAGCCCTGGAAGCTCGCCTCAGCTCTTTGGTCAGGCTGGTGTGCCAGGGCTGTCTGTTGATTTTGCGAGTTTTGGTATGTGTAAGTGGGGCAGCGGATTCCAAAGCTACAGCCATTGTGGTGTTATATAGAGCGGCAGCGTCATCCGCATTGTGTAAGGAACTTATATCTGTAAGAGGGAGGAGGGATTCAGAGAATGAGTGTAGGTCAAGGTGTTTAAGATTCCTGCGAGGGTGTGAAAGTTTGTGGGGTGGGGATTGTAGACATGGAGTGAAGAGGGAAGAGAATGTGAGCAGGTTGTGGTCAGAGAGAGGAAGAGGTGAGTTAGAGAGGTTAGATAGGGAGCAGAGGCGGGTGAAGATGAGGTCCAGTGTGTGGCCATCTTTGTGGGTGGCTGTAGAAGACCATTGAGTGAGGCCGAAGGAGGAAGTGAGAGATAGACGTTTAGTGGCAGCTGAGAGGGAAGTGTCAATGGGGATGTTGAAGTCGCCCATGATGATAGTAGGGATGTCCGCGGAAAGGAAATGAAGTAACCAGGTGGTGAAGTGGTCAAAGAAGGTGGTGGCTGGCCCTGGGGGGCGGTAGATGACAGCCAGTTGGAGGGGGAGTAGATGCGCACAGAGTGCACCTCAAAGGAAGGGAGGGTAACAGAGGGTGGCAGTGGGATTGGGGTGAAGGAGCATGTATCTGACAGGAGAAAACCAACTCCTCCGCCATGTTTGCTGCTGGGGCGGGGGGTGTGAGAAAGGTGGAAGCCGCCATACGAAAGTGCAGCAGGAGAGGCTGTGTCACCCTAGACACCCTATGTCATGGATTGGAACAACAAGCGGTGCCCATTATATTGTACATCTATTAACCCCGCCACTTAAAGCAGAGAAGTCATCACGGGTTGTTGCCTGCAATGGGAAGGGCATTCAATGTGCAAAATGACACGTTCAGTACATATATGGCCACTGTGCCCCGTGTATAATACTAGACGTCCAGGCACACAATGTGTATGTACAATACCAGTCATTCGGGTACAGGATGGGTATGTATGATACTAGGGCACAGGATGGGTAAGTATGATTCTAGGGCACAGGATGGGCAAGTACAGTTGTGGCCAAAAGTATTGACAACCCTGCAATTTTGTCAGATAATACTCAGTTTCTTCCTGAAAATTATTGCAAACACAAATTCTTTGTAAGGCTGGTTTCACATTAGCGCTTTTGTGCGCAGCGCATCGTGCGCATGCGCACCTATGTTTAACATGACGTGCGCATGGTCTTGCGCACACTTGCGTTTTCGTGCGCATGCGTTTTTTTGTCTTTCGCGCCAGGCGCGCCAAACGCAACATGTTGCATTTTTTGGTGCGCCCTGTCTCGGCAAAAAAACGCATGCGCACGCTTGCGCACGGAATGCGCAAAAAAAACACATTGAAGTCTATGGGAACGCATGCGTGCGCATGGTCTTGCGCACGCTTGCGTTTTTTTGCGCATGCGTTTTTGAGTTAAACAAGTCTAGAATGTTCTCTAGACAATGGAAAAAATGTCACACCTAAAAACGCATGTGCATAAAAAACGCAAACGC
Organism: Dendrobates tinctorius; assembly: GCF_039654945.1. NCBI lineage: Eukaryota > Metazoa > Chordata > Amphibia > Anura > Dendrobatidae > Dendrobates > Dendrobates tinctorius. Next base: position 67,993,405 of record NW_027361732.1, on the reverse strand, counting down.
ATGCAAAAACGCATGTAAAACGCAAGCAACGCTGCGTTTTTTTGACGCACGCTGATGCATGACGCTAAAAAAACGCGCGTTTGTTTTGCTTTTTTCTTTGCTTTTTTATGCGCCCGATGCGCTGCGCAAAAAAACGCTAATGTGAAACTAGCCTTATTATTATCTTCATTTAATTTGTCTTAAATGAAAAAACACAAAAAGAATTGTCCTAAAGCCAAATTGGATATAATTCCACACCAAACATAAAAGAGGGTGGACAAAAGTATTGGCACTGTTCAAAAAATCATGTGATGCTTCTCTAATTTGTGTAATTAACAGCACCTGTAACTTACCTGTGGCACCTAACAGGTGTTGGCAATAACTAAATCACACTTGCAGCCAGTTAACATGGATTAAAGTTGACTCAACCTCTGTCCTGTGTCCTTGTGTGTACCACATTGAGCATGGAGAAAAGAAAGAAGACCAAAGAACTGTCTGAGGACTTGAGAAACCAAATTGTGAGGAAGCATGAGCAATCTCAAGGCTACAAGTCCATCTCCAAAGACCTGAATGTTCCTGTGTCTACCGTGCGCAGTGTCATCAAGAAGTTTAAAGCCCATGGCACTGTAGCTAACCTCCCTAGATGTGGACGGAAAAGAAAAATTGACAAAAGATTTCAACGCAAGATTGTGCGGATGTTGGATAAAGAACCTCGACTAACATCCAAACAAGTTCAAGCTGCCCTGCAGTCCGAGGGTACAACAGTGTCAACCCGTACTATCCGTCGGCGTCTGAATGAAAAGGGACTGTATGGTAGGAGACCCAGGAAGACCACACTTCTTAACCCGAGACATAAAAAAGCCAGGCTGGAGTTTGCCAAAACTTAACTGAAAAAGCCTAAAACGTTTTGGAAGAATGTTCTCTGGTCAGATGAGACAAAAGTAGAGCTTTTTGGGCAAAGGCATCAACATAGAGTTTACAGGAGAAAAAAAGAGGCCCTCAAAGAAAAGAACACGGTCCCTACAGTCAAACATGGCGGAGGTTCCCTGATGTTTTGGGGTTGCTTTGCTGCCTCTGGCACTGGACTGCTTGACTGTGTGCATGGCATTATGAAGTCTGAAGACTACCAACAAATTTTGCAGCAAAATGTAGGGCCCAGTGTGAGAAAGCTGGGTCTCCCTCAGAGGTCATAGGTCTTCCAGCAGGACAATGACCCAAAACACACTTCAAAAAGCACTAGAAAATGGTTTGAGAGAAAGCACTGGAGACTTCTAAGGTGGCCAGCAATGAGTCCAGACCTGAATCCCATAGAACACCTGTGGAGAGATCTAAAAATGGCAGTTTGGAGAAGGCACCCTTCTAATATCAGGGACCTAGAGCAGTTTGCCAAAGAAGAATGGTCTTAAATTCCAGAAGAGCATTGTAAGAAACTCATTGATGGTTACCGGAAGTGGTTGGTCGCAGTTATTTTGGCTAAAGGCTGTGCAACTAAGTATTAGGCTGAGGGTGCCAATACTTTTGTCTGGCCCATTTTTGGAGTTTTGTGTGAAATGATCAATGTTTTGCTTTTTGCTTCATTCTCTTTTGTGTTTTTTCATTTAAGACAAATTAAATGAAGATAATAATACCAAAGAATTTGTGTTTGCAATCATTTTCAGGAAGAAACTGAGTATTATCTGACAAAATTGCAGGGGTGTAAATACTTTTGGCCACAACTGTATGATTCTAGGGCACAGGATGGGTAAGTATGATTCTAGGGCACAGGATGAGTAAGTATGATTCTAGGGCACAGGATGGGTAAGTATGATTCTAGGGCACAGGATGGGTAAGTATGATTCTAGGGCACAGGATGGGTAAGTATGATACTAGGGCACAGGATGGGTAAGTATGATACTAGGGCACAGGATGGGTAAGTATGATACTAGGGCACAGGATGGGTATGTATGATACTATACACGTGCTGCGCCAATTCTTTGGAATGCACTTCCCAGGTCAATACGATTAGTCCCCAATCCCTACAATTTTAAGTGTGCCCTGAAAACTTATTTATTCAGACTGGCCTACCGCCTCAACACATTAACCTAATCTATCCCTATGTGGCACAGCCAAAAGTTTTACCATAACCATGTTCCCCGCATCAAGTTCCCACATGCTTTATGCATCCAATAGCCCTCTTTGTCTGTACTGTTACACACTTAACATTATGACTGGTCCATTCAATCATGGCAACTGTTACCACCCACCTTTCGTGTCTACCTTTTTCCTCATAGATAGTAAGCTTGCGAGCAGGGCCCTCATTCCTCTTGGTATTTGTTATGATCTATGTGATTATTGTTATGCTGTAATGTCTATTGTCTGTACAAGTCCCCTCTGAAATGTAAAGTGCTGTGGAATATGTCGGCTCTATAGAAATAAAATTTATTATTATTATACTAGGGCACAGGATGGGTATGTATGATACTAGACACTGGGGCACAGGATGGGTATGTATGATACTAGACACTGGGGCACAGGATGGGTATGTACGACACTGGGGCACAGGATGGGTATGTATGATACTAGACACTGGGGCACAGGATGGGTATGTACGACACTGGGGCACAGGATGGGTATGTACGACACTGGGGCACAGGATGGGTATGTATGATACAAGACACTGGGGCACAGGATGGGTATGTATGATACTAGACACTGGGGCACAGGATGGGTATGTATGATACTAGACACTGGGGCACAGGATGGGTATGTACGACACTGGGGCACAGGATGGGTATGTACGACACTGGGGCACAGGATGGGTATGTACGACACTGGGGCACAGGATGGGTATGTATGACATTAGACACTGGGGCACAGGATGGGTATGTACGACACTGGGGCACAGGATGGGTATGTACGATACTAGACACTGGGGCACAGGATGGGTATGTACGACACTGGGGCACAGGATGGGTATGTATGACACTGGGGCACAGGATGGGTATGTATGACATTAGACACTGGGGCACAGGATGGGTATGTACGACACTGGGGCACAGGATGGGTATGTACGATACTAGACACTGGGGCACAGGATGGGTATGTACGACACTGGGGCACAGGATGGGTATGTACGACACTGGGGCACAGGATGGGTATGTACGACACTGGGGCACAGGATGGGTATGTATGACATTAGACACTGGGGCACAGGATGGGTATGTACGACACTGGGGCACAGGATGGGTATGTACGATACTAGACACTGGGGCACAGGATGGGTATGTACGACACTGGGGCACAGGATGGGTATGTATGACACTGGGGCACAGGATGGGTATGTATGACATTAGACACTGGGGCACAGGATGGGTATGTACGACACTGGGGCACAGGATGGGTATGTACGATACTAGACACTGGGGCACAGGATGGGTATGTACGATACTAGACACTGGGGCACAGGATGGGTATGTATGACACTGGGGCACAGGATGGGTATGTATGATACTAGACACTGGGGCACAGGATGGGTATGTATGATACTAGACACTGGGGCACAGGATGGGTATGTACGACACTGGGGCACAGGATGGGTATGTACGACACTGGGGCACAGGATGGGTATGTACGACACTGGGGCACAGGATGGGTATGTATGACACTGGGGCACAGGATGGGTATGTATGATACTAGACACTGGGGCACAGGATGGGTATGTATGATACTAGACACTGGGGCACAGGATGGGTATGTATGACACTGGGGCACAGGATGGGTATGTATGACACTGGGGCACAGGATGGGTATGATACTAGACACTGGGGCACAGGATGGGTATGTATGACACTGGGGCACAGGATGGGTATGTATGATACTAGACACTGGGGCACAGGATGGGTATGTATGACACTGGGGCACAGGATGGGTATGTATGATACTAGACACTGGGGCACAGGATGGGAATGTACGACACTGGGGCACAGGATGGGTATGTATGATACTAGACACTGGGGTACAGGATGGGTATGTACGACACTGGGGCACAGGATGGGTATGTATGACACTGGGGCACAGGATGGGTATGTACGACACTGGGGCACAGGATGGGTATGATACTAGACACTGGGGCACAGGATGGGTATGTATGACACTGGGGCACAGGATGGGTATGATACTAGACACTGGGGCACAGGATGGGTATGTATGACACTGGGGCACAGGATGGGTATGTATGATACTAGACACTGGGGCACAGGATGGGTATGTACGACACTGGGGCACAGGATGGGTATGTATGACACTGGGGCACAGGATGGGTATGTATGACACTAGACACTGGGGCACAGGATGGGTATGTATGACACTAGACACTGGGGCACAGGATGGGTATGTACGACACTGGGGCACAGGATGGGTATGTATGACACTGGGGCACAGGATGGGTATGTACGACACTGGGGCACAGGATGGGTATGTATGACACTAGACACTGGGGCACAGATATGAGCCGTGTTATACACCGGGCAATCATTATGACACGGGATGAGCGGGCTCAGCATTATTAGTGTACTCCCTGTTATCAGCCACATTGGCGCCACCCTGCACCGCTCCGGCACTGGCAGGCGCCTCCAGCACTAGGCCCAGGAGCTGCACAGCACGACCACAGTGACTCCAGCTGCCACCGTATACCCACCATGAAAGAGGAAGGTGAAGATGTGCTGTCCCCGGCTGTGCCACGCCAGGGCGCTGTCAAAGCTGCCATGTACCGTTTTCGCCCATCCCGTGTGTGGAAGAAGCGCCCCCACAGCCAGCAGCAGGCCGAGCATCTCCTCCCATGCACTGCCCGGTGACATGTGCACTCCAGCCGCCACATCTGCAGAGTCAACGGGGCGTGGCCGTGACGTCATGGCTTGCCACCAATCCGCTAGCGGCGAAACACTGGCTACGTGTAAGTGACACCAGGTAGAGTCGTCAAGCGCGGCTGTCGTAACGTGCATCTGGGGACGAGTACAGTGTCGCGACATACGATGTGCGCTGTACAGAGGCGTTACGTGTATCGGAGCTGTGGACGGGGCGCAACCCCATGTCGTGTTCCTCAGGCCTTGTGATAGGCGCCACATCACACCATGAGCAGTGACCACCAGCCTCCCGGGGGCTTCCGCAAGCGGCTTCTGGTGACCGGCGGGGCCGGCTTCATGTAAGTGTGTACAGGGACAAGCCCTGCTGTGTATGTACAAATAGCATCGCTGCCATAGTGTACGGGCATGGCGAGGATGGGGGTCTGCTCCTCCGGGCATGGCGAGGATGGGGGTCTGCTCCTCCGGGCATGGCGAGGATGGGGGTCTGCTCCTCCGGGCGTGGCGAGGATGGGGGTCTGCTCCTCCGGACGTGGCGAGGATGGGGGTCTGCTCCTCCGGACGTGGCGAGGATGGGGGTCTGCTCCTCCGGGCGTGGCGAGGATGGGGGTCTGCTCCTCCGGGCGTGGCGAGGATGGGGGTCTGCTCCTCCGGGCGTGGCGAGGATGGGGGTCTGCTCCTCCGGGCATGGCGAGGATGGGGGTCTGCTCCTCCGGACGTGGCGAGGATGGGGGTCTGCTCCTCCGGACGTGGCGAGGATGGGGGTCTGCTCCTCCGGGCGTGGCGAGGATGGGGGTCTGCTCCTCCGGGCGTGGCGAGGATGGGGGTCTGCTCCTCCGGGCGTGGCGAGGATGGGGGTCTGCTCCTCCGGGCATGGCGAGGATGGGGGTCTGCTCCTCCGGGCGTGGCGAGGATGGGGGTCTGCTCCTCCGGGCGTGGCGAGGATGGGGGTCTGCTCCTCCGGGCGTGGCGAGGATGGGGGTCTGCTCCTCCGGGCATGGCGAGGATGGGGGTCTGCTCCTCCGGGCGTGGCGAGGATGGGGGTCTGCTCCTCCGGGCGTGGCGAGGATGGGGGTCTGCTCCTCCGGGCGTGGCGAGGATGGGGGTCTGCTCCTCCGGGCGTGGCGAGGATGGGGGTCTGCTCCTCCGGGCGTGGCGAGGATGGGGGTCTGCTCCTCCGGACGTGGCGAGGATGGGGGTCTGCTCCTCCGGACGTGGCGACGATGGGGGTCTGCTCCTCCGGGCGTGGCGACGATGGGGGTCTGCTCCTCCGGACGTGGCGACGATGGGGGTCTGCTCCTCCGGGCGTGGCGAGGATGGGGGTCTGCTCCTCCGGGCGTGGCGAGGATGGGGGTCTGCTCCTCCGGGCGTGGCGAGGATGGGGGTCTGCTCCTCCGGGCGTGGCGAGGATGGGGGTCTGCTCCTCCGGGCGTGGCGAGGATGGGGGTCTGCTCCTCCGGGCGTGGCGAGGATGGGGGTCTGCTCCTCCGGGCGTGGCGAGGATGGGGGTCTGCTCCTCCGGGCGTGGCGAGGATGGGGGTCTGCTCCTCCGGGCGTGGCGAGGATGGGGGTCTGCTCCTCCGGGCGTGGCGAGGATGGGGGTCTGCTCCTCTGGCCGTGGCGAGGATGGGGGTCTGCTCCTCCGGGCGTGGCGAGGATGGGGGTCTGCTCCTCCGGGCGTGGCGAGGATGGGGGTCTGCTCCTCCGGGCGTGGCGAGGATGGGGGTCTGCTCCTCTGGCCGTGGCGAGGATGGGGGGGGGGGTCTGCTCAGGAAAAGAATGGTCATCTACACACTGGTTTGTAGGTCTCCCCGCATCTTTGGCATTTTTCATGTTTTGCCACCTCGCAACCTGAATTTTTTTTTTTCGAGGGTTTGCATCAGTTCATGTAAAGAACATGCCTACATCTGTGAACATTTGGTTTTCTTTTTAGTGTGAAACAAACAACAAATAGGACAAAATAACTGAAAACTTCAGTTTGCATAACTATGCACCCCCCTAAACTCAGTACAGTAGTACCTCCTTTTGTGACAATTACAGCTACAATTCACTTTGGATACGTCGCTATTAGGCTGTGTTCCCACGTTGCGTTTTTGTAAGCGTTTCCTCAGCTTTTGTGCCAGATCAGACGCTGCAGAAACGCTTAAAAGAAGCTTCCCCACAGCATGACTCTGCCACCACCATGTTTCACTGTGAGGACGGTATTCTTGTGGTGATGAGCTGTGTTGGTTTGGTGCCATACATAGCGTTTACCTTGGTTCAATTTTGGTCTCAGCTGACCACAGCTCCTTCCTCCATACATTTGGAGAGTCTCATACAGGTCTTTTGGCAAACTCAAATCGAGCCTTACATTTTTGTGGATAAGTAAAGGCCTTTTTCTGCCCACTCTGCCATAAAGGCCACCTCTATGGAGTGTCTGGCTTATTGTGGTTGTATGGACAGATACTCCAGTCTCTGCTTGGGAACTCTGCAGCTCCTACCGGGTTACCTCTGACTGGCAGGTTTGTTGTGGCACCATGTTCTTTTCAGTTGATGATAATGGATCTGATGCTGATCCACGAGTTCATCAGCGATTGGGATATATTTTTTATAACCCAACCCTGACTTGTACTTCTCAATAACTTTGTCCCTCACTTGTTTGGAGATCTCCTTGGTGTTTGTGGTGTTTGGTTATTGGTGCCTCTTGTTATGGTGTTGCAGCCTCTAAGACCTTTTCACTCTAAGACCTTTTCACAAAAGGTGTGTATATACTGACAGACCATGTGACACTAAAGCCCCCGTTACACACTGCAATATCGCTGTAAAGTCACCGATTTTGTGACGTAGCAGCGATATCGCTACATGTGATACTTACCTCCGACCAGCTCCCCCGCTGGTAATCGCTGATCGCGCGAGAAGCTGCTGGACCATTCCTCGTCGGTCACTTCCTGCGGCACTTCCTGCTGTGACGACGAGCGTGGAGCCGGGAGGGAGGACGCAGGATCGCCTCGTCTGACAGGTAAGTAGCGACCCCCGTCCCCTGCGATGTCGCTGGTGAGATCTGCCTGTGTGGCAGATCACTAGCAACCACCTAGCGATGTACCAGCGATCCTGACCGCGTCATATCGCTGGTCGGGATCGCTGGTGCATCGCTAGGAGTAACGGTACCCTTAGTATGTGACTAAATACTAAATGTGTGAACGAGTCCTATAAACAGATCTCCTATATTAAGGATTGTGCCGTGCTGGAGGCTACAATTGACCCTGTGTATTTTCGCCTTCCTGAAGCGCCCATACTTCTGTACTTATCATTAAGGGTATGTGCACACGGTCAGGATTTGATGCATCTGATGTCGCTGGCAGGTAACTTGCGTTTTTGTTGCGTTTTTTCATTGCATGTGTATTTTGTTTGTTTTCTTTGTCGCTTGAAATAAAGCTAATTGAAAGTTGGCTTCTGGGAAGGAAAAAAAAGTGATTTCCTGTTTGCAGATATATTGGGGTATGCTCCCACGGTCAGTAAACGCTGCGGGTTGGACGCTGCGCACATTCGCAATGTCGAATCTGCAGCATCCAGCTGTTACAGCATAGTGGATGGGATTTCAAGAAAGTCCATGCCCACTTATGCATGCACCGACGCCCGCCGCTCAGCCGCAGAGACGAACATGCGGTGCGTCTTTCTAGACCGCAGCATGTCTATTTATGTAGCTGTGTAAATCACTATCATTAGATGCGGTAAAACCACATTATCTTCCTAGTCACATGAGTAATAAGTGCGAGAACGTAGCTTACTACATGTGTACTAATTTAAATAATGGTGACTCTTGTGACACAGCCAGAAGTACACGACACAGGAAGTGGAGGAAAGCACAGAGAGAGGTCCCCTCCTTTTTAATAATAATTAAAAAAAAAAAATAGCATGGGGTCCCCCTATATTTGTAAGTCTGCTTACCTTGGATGGTTAGCAAAAATAGTGGGCTCCCCTCCAAAAAAAAATCGTGTGGGGTCCCCCTATTTTTGTTAACCAGCTGCGGCCTGGTATGCACATGCTGGTGAAGCCCATGGATTTTGGCTCTCACCAGCCTAAAAATAGCAGCCCACAGCCGCCCCACAATTGGCATGTCCAAAGAAGTGCCAATTGTGGAACTTTACCCGGCTCTTCCCACTTGCCCTGTAGCGGTGGCGAGTGGGGTAATATTTGTGGGGTTGATGGCACCTTTGTATTGTACGGTGACATCAAGCCCACGGTTTAGTAAGGGAGAAGCATCTATAAGACACCTATCCATTACTAATCCTACAGTTACATGGTAAATACATAGCCAGAATAAAGTCTTTTAACTGAAATAATGACACAGATTCCTTTAATAGATCTTAATTAAACCATACTTGCTGCATCGCTTATTCCCCCGACGCCCTTGTTTCCTGGGCTAGAACTTAAAAAAAAACAACAAAAAAAAACAACAATATCCTTACCTGTCCACCGAGAAGATATACATGCTGTCCCACGACGAGTCCAGCTCTGCTACATCTGGATGCCTTTGGCTGAACAGTGGCATTATGCTACCACAGCTAGGCTTGAAAATGATCACTGGAGATAGCTCGGTCCCTGACGGTCATGTGCACTGCAGTTCTCGTGATCAGCTCATCGCGAGAACTGTAGTGTAGGTGAACCTCCGGCTGAAATAAGGTAAACCATTTTTTAAATTAGTACACATGTGTAGTAAGCTGCATTCCTGAACTTAATACGCATGTGACTAAGAGGATAATGCGGTTTTACCGCATCTAGTGATAGCGAATGGGTAATTTACGCAGCTTAGACTGAACGTCTCCGCTACATAAATAGACATGCTGTGGTATGGAAAGACGTGCCGCATGTCCGTCTCCGCAGGGTAGCCGGAGGTGTCTCAGGACACATAGTGGTGATAGGATTTCATGAAATCCCATCCACTATGCTGTAACATCTGGCTGCTGCTGGTTGGATGCTGCGGATGTGTGCAGCGTCCAACCCGCAGCGTTTACTGACCGTGGGAACCTATCCTAAAGGCTCATACCCATATGTGTGAAAAAAAAGTTCCGATATCAGGAACGAAAAAAATGGACAAGTGTTATGTGAGTACAATGCGATTTTTCTCACATAGCATCTGTATAACATCCGTATGACATGCGTATTCAGTGCGTTTTTTTTTCTCTGCAACTATTTTTCTGCAATCATTTACAGTGTTCTATGCCACAGAATGGTAAGGTATCTGTAAAAAAATGGACAACATACGGATGGGGCGAGTGCTGTGATTTTTTTTTTTTTATTTTTATTTTTTTTTCTCGCACCCATTGACTTGCATTGGCGAGTCTCGTCTGAGATACGCAGCATGCTGCGATTTTTATTTATTTATTTTTCTCAGTCCAATTTCAGCTGAGACAAAAATCGCAGATGAGATGTCACCCATTGAATAACATTGGTCGGAGTGCAAGCCGATTTTTTTTTTTCTCGGATTGCACTTGTCCGTTTTTCTCGCAAATGAGTATGAGCACTAAGGCTATGTGCCCACGATGCGTTTTAAAACGCTCACTAAAAAACGGACTCCTTCCCAGAAATTGTGCGTTTTTTTCCCGCACGATTTTACCGCGATTTTACCGCGATTTTGCCGCGATTTTCGCGTGCGATATTCAAGCACTTTCCAAGCGATTTGAAGCATCGCTTGGAAAGTGATTGACAGGTTGGTCACACTCGTCAAACATAGTGTTTGACAAGTGTGACCAGGTTTTTACTATTGAGGCAGCCTATGCAGCATCAATAGTAAAAGATAGAATGTTAAAATGCTAAAAAAAAATAAAAAAATCGGGGTATATTTACCTTCCGGCGTCCCGTGCTGCATTCCCGGGCCTCAGCGTTCCCAGTAATGCCTTGCGAGACCTGTGATGACGTAGTCTCGCGTTGCTATAGCGATCTCGCGAGACTATGTCATTACTGGACCGTGCCGCAAGGCATTACTGGGAATGCTGAGGCCCGGGAATGCAGAGCGGGACGCCGGAAGGTAAATTTACCCCGATTTTTTTATTTATTTATTTTTTTACAGGGTATGGTACCCAGGGCCTGGAGGACAGTCTCCTCTCCTCCACACCGTGGGTACCAACCACACATGAGACGCTTAACTTAAGTCAGCGATTCTCATGCATTCCTATGGGTGCGGAATCGCGGCAATTCTTTGCGATTCCGCACAAAAGAATGAGCATGCTGCGATTTTTTTCCGCGATGCGATTCCGCCGTGGAAAAAAGCGCAGCATTAGCACAGCATGTGCGGAATGCCATAGGAATGCATGGGGTGCGTTCTGTACACGATTTTTAAGCATTTTCGCGCCGAAAATCGCGGCAAAAACACTTAAAAATCGCTACGTGTGCACATAGCCTCAAGGGTATGTGCACACAGTGCGGATTCTGCTGCGGGTCCGCAGCAGATTCTGCTGCGTTGTACAGTACCTTTATTTCCTATGGAAATTAAAAAACGCTGTGCACATGCTGTGGATTTTTCCGCGGTTTACAATCCGCAGCATGTCAATTGTTTGGTGCAGAAACCAGGGCTGTGGAGTCGGTAAGCCAAACCCGCGACACCGACTCCTCAATTTCCCTTACACCGACTCCTACTCTGACTCCACGACTCCCACCTATATTGCTTATATTTAAGTGAAAAATGTATTGTAGTACAATGTGAACATCAGACATTTAATCATTTCTATGATCCAATAATCAAGATATTTAGATAGATATTATGTTCTATTTATTGGAATACAACTTTAGAACACAAAAAACTGTAATAAATTGTAAATATGTAATAAACTGTATACATGTACATGTATATGGTACAGACCAAAGTTTGGACACACCTTCTCATTCAAAGAGTTTTCTTTATTTTCATGACTATGAAAATTGTAGATTCACTCTGAAGGCATCAAAACTATGAATTTACACATGTGGAATTATATAATTAACAAAAAAGTGTGAAACAACTGAAAATACTGTATGTATTATAGTCTAGGTTCTTCAAAGTAGCCACCTTTTGCTTTGATTACTGCCTTGCACACTCTTGGCATTCTCTTGATGAGCTTCAAGAGGTAGTCACCAGACAACACAACAGTCTTGAAGGAGTTCCCAGAGATGCTTAGCACTTGTTGGCCCTTTTGCCATCACTCTGCGGTCCAGCTCACCCCAAACCATCTCGATTGGGTTCAGGTCTGGTGACTGGAGGCCAGGTCATCTGGCGTAGCACCCCATCACTCTCCTTCTTGGTCAAATAGACCTTACACAGCCTGGAGGTGTGTTTGAGGCCATTGTCCTGTTGAAAAATAAATGATGGTCCAACTAAACACAAACCGGATGGAATAGCATGCCGCTGCAAGATGCTGTGGTAGTCATGCTGGTTCAGTATGCCTTCAATTTTGAATAAAATCCCCAACAGTGTCACCAGCAAAGCACCCACACACCATCACACCTCCTCCTCCATGCTTCACGGTGGGAACCAGGCATGTAGAGTCCATCCGTTCACCTTTTCTGCATCGCACAAAGACACGGTGGTTGGAACCAAAGATCTCAAATTTGGACTCATCAGACCAAAGCACAGATTTCCACTGGTTTAATGTCCATTCCTTGTGTTCTTTAGCCCAAACAAGTCTCTTCTGCTTGTTGCCTGTCCTTAGCAGTGGTTTCCTAGCAGCTATTTTACCATGAAGGCCTGCTGCACAAAGTCTCCTCTTAACAGTTGTTGTAGAGATGTGTCTGCTGCTAGAACTCTGTGTGGCATTGACCTGGTCGCTAATCTGAGCTGCTGTTAACCTGCGATTTCTGAGGCTGGTGACTCGGATGAACTTATCCTCCGCAGCAGAGGTGACTCTTGGTCCTCATGTGAGCCAGTTTCTTTGTAGCGCTTGATGGTTTTTGCCAATGCACTTGGGGACACTTTCAAAGTTTTCCCAATTTTTCGGACTGACTAACCTTCATTTCTTAAAGTAATGATGGCCACTCGTTTTTCTTGCCATAATTCTAACAGTCTATTCAGTAGGACTATCAGCTGTGTATCCACCAGACTTCTGCACAACACAACTGATGGTCCCAACCTCATTTATAAGGCAAGAAATCCCACTTATTAAACCTGACAGGGCACACCTGTGAAGTGAAAACCATTTCCGGTGACTACCTCCTGAAGCTCATCAAGAGAATGCCAAGAGTGTGCAAAGCAGTAATCAAAGCAAAAGGTGGCTACTTTGAAGAACCTAGAATATAAGACATACAGTATTTTCAGTTGTATCACACTTTTTTGTTAATTATATAATTCCACATGTGTTAATTCATAGGTTTGATGCCTTCAGAGTGAATCTACAATTTTCATAGTCATGAAAATAAAGAAAACGCTTTGATTGAGAAGGTGTGTCCAAACTTTTGGTCTGTACTCTGTGTGTATGTATGTGTATGTGTGTGTAAATATATATACACACATACACACACTATGACTTATCTTGGCTAAGATAAGGCCTAGATCCTCAGGCTACATTCACACTATGGGCGTAGCCAGGATCAAACCTAGGGGGGGGGCAGAATCTCATACTGTTCTGCAGAATTTCATGCTGCACACCTCAGCTGCTGCAGAACCTCATACTGCACTCCCCTACTACACTTGAAAATAAAGCCTGCACCTTAAGAAGATGTGGTGAATGCAGTCTATTTATTCCAACTATCAGTTGATGTTACTGAAGACGAGCAATGCCTGTCCTGGGCGTCCTTTTGGGCAGCTATGAGGTGTCCCTGACTGGTGCTAAAAAAAAAAAGGCGTGTTAGTCTGTGTGCTATCCGGCTTTCATTCTTTTTGGTACAGATATGATATGGATAAAGATATGGATAAATGGATATATAGAGCAGATTTCTAATCTGCTTTTGCTATTGAAAACATTATCTATGAGCTCAAAAACCTTTCAGGTGATGCGGTTTTTAAAAAGCTGATCTGCTTTTGCAACTGAAAAACGTATCCTCAAAAAACGCAGCAAAAACGCTGTGTGTGAATATAGCCTTAGATCAGGAATAGAACAGCCATTTATAGGACATTTCATAACTTTCCCAAATTCCTATGAAAAAATATTCAGCACATTCTGCATTGAACTACTGTACCCAATTTATTATATATTTTAGGAGTCGGAGTCGGTCCATTTTATACCGACTCCAACTCCGACTCCACCAAAATGAGCACCGACTCCACAGCCCTGGCAGAAACGCTGCAGTTTTAAGTTTTACACCTCATCCATTATGAGGTGCAAAACCGCAGATAAAAAGTCCTGCGGATTTACTTGCGGTTTTCTCTCCAAAATCCACACACCAAAAAAACTACGTGTGCACATAGCCTACTGGTGTTCACCTCTTATTGAACTTGGTGCATTATTCCTGCGGGCCCCTCATTAAGACCGGCATACTAAACTCTATTCTAAATGAATCAGGGTCAACATGTCTAAATCCTGACCAATCGGCATAATGAGACCCCCCCCCCCCAACCCCAGAACATTACAGGCTCCTTTTTTGGAAAGAGTCCTGAAGTGGTTAATGTGATCAGATGTATTTGTGGTAGTATTGTCTCCCGCTCTCTTGTGTCTTTGTTCGTAAAATAAGTGTCCCATTGTGCTCTCAGCAACGCGCAGGCCTCTTGTGAGGGTCTTGTGCCTTTTTGTAATGCGGATAGTTGTAAGCACATTTTTGTATCTGGAAGTGCTGCAAGCAATGTAACCTCTCCAGCATTCAGTATGGAGACCTAGAGTCAGTCAGCTGCTGCAAAGCATGTGCTCCTAGGAATCTCCACACTGTACTATGGCTCCCAGTATGAGCTGGGCTCATGGGTGTCCTCCTAGTACTCTACGGCCATGCATTAAACTCCAACACGGAGAAGAGATGTACTAAGCGTGGAAAAGCATAGTATTACATTAGACACACTGCTATTCTCTCTTCTGTATTTGCTCTGATCTGGGATTATCTGCGGTATTGTCATTGTCACTGAAGCAGAAGGAGTCAAAAGAGTATCCATAGATCACTAATAGAAAGTGCTAAGGAGGAATGAAAGATGGTGGGCTACACAGAAATCCCTATCCATCAAGCAGCGGATAATGTGCAGAGCTTGATGTATAGGAGGTGTCTCCCCTTGTGAATGAAACGCGCGTCGGGGCAGTGTTGGCGGGCCTCACTGATTCCTCCATAATCATGGGTAAGCAATATTCTATCTAACCAATCTCCCCTTATCTCTATTTGTTTTTGACCACCTGGCCAATCTTCTAGTGCATTTCCATTTTGAGACTGGGTGTTTTGGTACTCTGTGCATTATGTGCTGGTTTATGTATAGGGTTTCAGTGTAGGCCTCCATCTTTCTCTCCTTCTTAGTAGACTAATTTTCTGTGTTCAATGGTAATGAGCAAAAAAGTGTTATAATATGTAATATTTCCATAAATTATCTTTTTTTTTTTTTTTTTTTTTACTATCGTTGGTTTAAGGCCTCTCTTTTTGGTCTTTCTGCTTCAGTGTCTATAGTTTGGAGTACTCCACCGTTACTTAATGACATACTAAAGGGGGACACTAAACTCTAGTCCTAGCCCTTAAATTATGACTGCGTGCTATTTGAATTTAGAATCATTGGTATTGTCATTGTGTATGTTGTATGGCAGCATGTGGTGAGCCGCACACGGAGATGCCACGTGTGGCCACGGCTGGGTCTGCTGGTAGGACGGGTCCGATCTTCTGTGCCCCATCTCTAGTGCACTAGCCTTTTCTGTTTCTCTTGCAGAGCGTCCCATATGATCATTTCGCTGGTTGAAGGCCATTCTGATTACCAGGTGATAAATCTGGATAAGGTAAGATTTGAGCGGCTCTGAAATGCAGAACCAGCTGAGCTTTGTGTGCGGCGTTATATTAGGAAATTGTGGAAGTCTGGTTTCGATACATGACCATTAGAGTTGTTCTTATTTAGGGGGAGGCCACATGTAGCTCTGTCAGGGCTTTGCCTCACAGTTCTGCTGCAATTCTTTTAAATGTTGGGCAACAGCATTTTTTTGAAGATATGTCCACACAAGAGGAAGACTGTTTAGAAAATCATTTCTTGATTGCTTTTCCAATATTTTTGGACCCTGAGTTTTTTTTTTAAGTATTTTTGGGGCATTATTTTTATTGTCATTTTCTGTACTTTTTTTTTTTTATTCTATTCAACCGCTATCAGTTTATCCAGGAAAAATGCTCAAAAAGATGCCTGGCCATTTTTTGAGCTTTCCCATTTCCAAGTCTCGTAAAGTATATGGTCAGCCCACTTCTTTTAATTCTTTTAGGTTGTGTTCCCACGTTCGGAATTCCAGCAGATTTTAGGCGTTTTTGCCGTGTTTTTTCGCCGCGAAGACACTGCGAAAATGCATAAAATAAGCAACCCATTGAGTTCAATGGCATTCCGCACATGCTGTGGTTATGCTGCGTATTTTTCCGTGGCTGAATCGCATTGCGGAAAAATATGCAGCAGACTCATTCTTTTTGCGGAATCATGTGAATTCCGCACACAGGAATGCATTGTTCCACTTACTTTCCGCATGTAACATACATAGTAACATAGTTTTGAAGGCTGAAGGAAGACCTTATGTCCATCTAGTTCAGTCTATTTTTAGTGCAGCTGTTCTGCATTGTTGATCCTGGGGAAGGCAAAAAACCCACAGAGTAGAAGTCAATTTTCTCCATGGTGGCTGTGCTCACCATGCGCAAAGTAAGCGGAAAATGTGCGGATGGTACTCACTCTCCTCCAGGCCCCCCTGGGTACCATATCCATGTTAAAAAAATAATTAAAATACAAAATTGTGATATTCTCACCTTCCGGCAGCCCCCAAAGTGTTCCCAGGCCACAGCAATGCTCCCGCCAATTCCCGTTCCCAGCGATGCCTTCCAACAATGGCCTGTGATGACGTAGTGGTCTCGCGAGATGCTACGTCATCTGGGGTCATTGTTGCAAGGCATCACTGGGAACAGGGCTCGCCAGGAGCATCGCTGAGGCCTAGGGCCGCTGCAAGGGCCGCCGGCAGGTAAGAATATCACAATTTTTTTTTAATTTTTTTTTTAGCATTTTTAACATTATATCTTTTTACTACTGATGCCGCATAGGTAGCCCCATAGTAAAAAGTTGGTCACACTTGTCAAACACTATATTTGACGAGTGTGACCTACCTGTCAATCAGTTTTCCAAGCGATGCTACAGATCGCTTGGAAAATGCTAGTTTTTTGCAGGAATTACGCACGTGGGAACATAGCCTTAATCCACTTTGTGTCTGTGGAATATGAAGGGGTTAAAAGCTGCCCCGTAGGCTGAAAATATGTACAAGTTATTTGGAAATTGAGATTCTGATTTGGCTTATTATCCTAAATCATATTGCAAGGCTCGTTAAAGAGTCGATATTGATATTTAGGATCACTGCTTCCAATAGGTGGCGCTAGAGTTCTGGTCTTCATCTCTGAACAGGTAATTTGTATATTTAATTTCCCTAAGGTGCATGCATGGCGTCTATAAGTCTCCTCATTATGACCTGCCTGGCTTGGCTTCTCATTCTCCACAAGGAGAAACGTTACCCCTTTGGCTAATTTCACATTAGCGTTTTTTTGCGCATCGCATCGTGCGCAATAGAAAAGCATGCAAAAAAACCACATCATGCGTTTGCGTTTTTTATGCGCATTCGTTCTCTAGGGGTTAAAACCAGTGTCTACACATTTTTACGCCAACAACCCATGCGCACAAAACGCAGACGAACGCATGTCCATGCGCACGCCTGCATTCCCATAGACTAATGCGTTATTTTGTCGCATTCCGTGCGCTTGCATTTTTTTTTAAGCCTTTCGGCTGACCCAAAAATGCAACCGGTTGCGTATGGTGCGCCTAGGCGCACACCTTGAAAAAACGCATGCGCACGAAAGCGCATACGAACGCGTGCAAATGCAAGACCATGCGTACGCCATGTTAAACATAGGTGCGCATGGATGTGCACGATGCGCTGCGCAAAAAAACGATAATGTGAAACCAGCCTTAGATGACATAGAAATATTCATACTTTTGAGCATTTTCTGGGCACTTTTTCAGGCGGGTTCCTCAGCGGAAGATGTAATGTGCACATACCCTAAGGTTATTTTCATCTTCAAGAATAATGGCATATTTCTGTTATATCCCATAACTATGATAGGTGGGGGTCTGACCTCTGAGACCGCTTTTGATCAGGGCTGTGGAGTTGGTAAGCCAAACCTCCGACTCCTCAATTTCCATGGCTCCGACTCCCTCATATCAGAGCTGAGGAGTTGGTAAGCCAAACCTCCAACTTCTCAATTTCCATGACACTGACTCCAACTCCGACTCCACAGCCCTGCTTTTGATCCTGAGAAGCTTGCAGCCCCTTCAGCATTTTCCCTGCTCAGGCGGCTTTATTTATTGGCACTGGGTAGAGTGAAAACCACGAAGGAGAAGCAAGTTTACACCCTACGGCCTCTCTCCTCTCGATATGTGAGGTCCTGGTGGTTGGAGCTGCACTGGCTCTACAGTAAAGTGGTAGTGTATACCAGAGATCTCATTTACAGCATGTAGTAAAGCAGCAAAAAAAGAGAAATTTGTATCAAATATTTGAATGAATGATGTTCTGATAGTCACATGATGGTTTATAATATAGCTTTTACTCTTCGAGTGAACTGATTTCTAATAGCACAACTTCTTCTTTCCTCAGCTTGATTATTGTGCCAGCTTGAAAAATCTTGATGCCATTTCCAGTAAAGCCAATTACAAGTTCTTGCAGGTACGGTATGTCCATCACATACTGAGTGATGGTCAGGAGAGCCTAGCGTTCAGAGACCAACACTACATGCCATTTTACCCCAAAATGCAGCGATGACACAAAAACCTGTAATAGATTGAGGCCAAATGGTGCGACACAAAGCTGCCTTTTGTGGTAAGACTAGCTTGGATTGTGTCTCGGCCTCCCAAGAATCACAACTGACATTTCACAAGTACTGTAAGGTGTGGTGGAAAGCCACAGCTATGTCCTGGGACAGGCCTACTTGCTATAGGACATGTGTCTATATAGTGATTTCTTGTGCGGTCTATAAAGCTGCTGATGGTAGACAAATTCCAGAAATGACCTATGAAGTCAGTATGTTCCATCTGATCTGGTGCTATGTCTGTGCTTTGTGGTGGGCTGTGGCTGATAACGTCTATGCTTGTCCCTCAGGGGGATATCTGTGACCTGCACTTTATAAAACAACTCTTTGAAACCGAAAATATAGATGTGGTTTTACATTTTGCTGCACAGACCCATGTAGGTGAGTGTGCTTACACGATTATTTCTCCCATTTTCCTTATCAAAACTGTCAAATTCTTGGTCTTAAAAGGTGCTCCATGTTATGTGTTAAATCTGACTATTTAGTCTAAAACCCCCTGACCGACTTGTTGGCCAAACCAACTAATGTTCATGGGTTCAGCCAGTAGTCCAGTGTGTGGAGGGTCCAGTCAACTTATTGTCGGGTAAGATGTTGATGCGGCATGCCCACTTTTGGACTGCTGACCATGTTGTCTTCTGGAGATGAGCCGTTGCGAGACATGTCTAGTGTCCTCTGATTCAGGAAACCGCAGCGCTACTGTGTGTGGTAGAGCTGGCTAATGGCCATCTGAAGTGTATCGTGGCCTAAAGTTTACACTATCTATTAAATGGCTTACTTGGTTCCAAAAATGGCACCACAATTTTGCTAAAGTCTTGAACACTAAGCCACAAACTTGTTGGAAAAGCTATGCTCCCAGTCGAACAAGTTTCTACAAATATAAATATGGTCAAATCAGGAAAAAGGTGTTTTGTTTTTTTCAGTTATGATGCATTTAACTTCATAAGTATGCTGCAATGTTACTGGTCATAAATATAGAGACAGATGAATTTTTGCATCTGTTTTTCATCTAGTTTTTTGTGTGTTTTTGATTTGCTCTTTCTTGTTCTTTTAATTTTCATGTTTTCTACAGTGTTCACCTGTGTTTTTTATGTTTGTCATTGTGGGTGGGTTTTCCAGATTTATTTGGCCGATTCATCAATTGAAAGATTTTGAAAACCCCCAAATAGTTGTGCACATGTTCTCTAGTCCCCCTCCATACCTGAAACGATCTTGAGTGCATCTCAATTTTTTGTTTAAATTTAATGACATTTCAGTAGACCAAGTGACTTATTTGTGAGAACATTTCGAAAACTGCTTAAAGCCCTCTCTAATGATTTTATTTATTTTTTATATTGGCCTCTTTGTTAGATATTGTGGATGTAAGTATTGTAACAGTAACATACTTGCTGGTCACCATCTTCTCGCAGTTTCAGCACTGCTTCGGTACCATGTGACCACATCTCTGACCAGCTGGACCACCTTTTGGAATGATGGTTACCCGCTCAATATAAGTATGTAGGACTCAGAACAAGGCTCTCTAGGCTCGTTCTGAGTCTCATAGACTTGTGTTTAAAAAGTGACCTCCGCTCCACACAGCAACCACTGTGAGATTTGTCAGGTCACCACATATACAGTCACGTGGTCCCCCAACGGATTGGAGCGTCACTGAAACCGACAGGTGACAGGAGCAATTGGTATGTTACTACTTTCATGACACTTAGACACAAGATCTAACAAAAAGGAAGAAATCCCTGGAGTGGGACTTCAAAGACAAAAATAAAGAGCATTTCTGGTTTTGCACAAAATTCAGGACCACTCGTGTGTAATTTTGTAGAATATAGTGCAAAAATTATCAATGAACACTGAAAGATGGAAAGAAAAGTGATTTAAAAAACAAAAAACCCTAATGATGATTGGGCCCTTATTGTTGATGTGTATTTTTTAATGAAACCTCTGGGGCTGGCCATACTGCTCTCCCGTATAGGCCAGCAGGGGCGTGTAGTGCGCCTAACGGAAGTCGGAGAAATGTCATAGATTACAGTCTCCACAAAGTAGTATAAAGCCCGGGGTCGATGTATACAGAATGTTATCTTTATGCATGCTAAATATGCCACCCAGAAAGATTTATGTGCTTCAAGAGAGTGCAAATATCATTTTTCTGTTTGGCCAATAAAAGCATCGCACCTAATTTTCTTTTTTTTTTACACAACCATGTTTACAACACGTATCCAGACTTATCTAGTAGTACAATATAGTTGTCACCTACCCCTTTGTAAAATTTTAAGTTTGTTTGTCCACCGGATATTTCATGAGAAATTAAAGAAATGTAAACAAAAATATTTGGAAATGTGTTTTAAATGTAGGTTGCTCAAATCCAGACCAGGCATAAGACACTCAAGGAGCGAAAAAGTGTTTAAAAAGCACATAATACTTGTCAAGGCTGTTTATTAGCGCTCAGTCAGCCAAAATTCTGGTACGTTTTCCATGTTATGTTGACAACCAACCCATAGACGGCCTAGAATGTGGTATATGTTCACATGGAGCCATGTTTGTGTTTAATCCTTAAAGGGAATCTGTCACCTATTTTTTTGCATATAAGCTGCGGCCACCGCCATCAGGGGCTTATCTACAGCATTCTGTAATGCTGTAGATAAACCCCCGATGTAACCTGAAAGATAAGAAAAACGAGTTATATTATACTCACCCAGGGGAGGGTCTGGTGCGGTCTGGGTCCGATGGGTGTTGTGGTCTGGGTCCGGCGCCTCCCATCTTCCAGCGATGACGTCCTCTTCTTTGCTTCCCATCGTGGCTCTAGCGCAGGCGTACTGCTATGCCCTGTTGAGGGCAGAGTACTGCAGTACGCAGGCGCCAGACCTCTCTGACCTTTCCCGGCGCCTGTGCACTGCAGTACTCTGCTCTGCCTCAACAGGGCAGAGCAGTACGCCTGTGCAGGTACCTGATGGGAATCAAAGAGGAGGACGTCATCGTTGGAAGATGGGAGGCGCCGGACCCAGACCACAACACCCATCAGACCCGGACCGCCCCTGGGTGAGTATAATATAACTCGTTTTTCTTCTCTTTCAGGTTACATCATTACATTACAGAATGCTGTAGATAAGCCCCTGATGACGGTGGCTGCATCTTATATGTGAATAAATAGGTGACAGATTTCCTTTAATGCAGACCTATGAATCTGGAGTATGTTATGTACATATGACAGGGGTTCTAAGGTTGGCTTTTAGGAATGACCTCCTGCTGTGTTTGACTACTGGAAAAAAAAAAGTGTTACTTACAAGTGCTTTTTCCCAACAGATCTGTCTTTTTTGGATTCCTTTAAGTTTGCATATGTGAATGTCATTGGAACGCACATTCTTCTCAATGCTGCCTATGAAGCCGGAGTGGAAAAGTTTGTCTACATAAGTACAGATGAAGTTTATGGTGGAAGCCTCAATGAGGTACCTAATTATAAAGGGTTTGTGACATAGACAGCTCCATATACAGTGTCTGGGCGTAAAGGCAGCCCCCAGTATACAGTGTCTGGGCGTAAAGGCAGCCCCCAGTATACAGTGTCTGGGCGTAAAGGCAGCCCCCAGTATACAGTGTCTGGGCGTAAAGGCAGCCCCCAGTATACAGTGTCTGGGCGTAAAGGCAGCCCCCAGTATACAGTGTCTGGGCATAAAGGCAGCCCCCTGTATACAGTGTCTGGGCGTAAAAGCAGCCCCCAGTATACAGTGTCTGGGCGTAAAGGCAGCCCCCAGTATACAGTGTCTGGGCGTAAAGGCAGCCCCCAGTATACAGTGTCTGGGCGTAAAGGCAGCCCCCAGTATACAGTGTCTGGGCGTAAAGGCAGCCCCCAGTATACAGTGTCTGGGTGTAAAGGCAGCCCCCAGTATACAGTGTCTGGGCGTAAAGGCAGCCCCCTGTTTGAGCCCCCTGTATGCAGTGTCTGGGTGTAAAGACAGCCCCCTGTATGCAGTGTCTGGGCGTAAAGACAGCCCTCTGTATGCAGTGTCTGGGCGTAAAGACAGCCCCCTGTATGCAGTGTCTGGGCGTAAAGACAGCCCCCTGTATGCAGTGTCTGGGCGTAAAGACAGCCCCCTGTATGCAGTGTCTGGGCGTAAAGGCAGCCCCCTGTATGCAGTGTCTGGGCGTAAAGGCAGCCCCCTGTATGCAGTGTCTGGGCGTAAAGACAGCCCCCTGTATGCAGTGTCTGGGCGTAAAGGCAGCCCCCTGTATGCAGTGTCTGGGCGTAAAGGCAGCCCCCTGTATGCAGTGTCTGGGCGTAAAGGCAGCCCCCTGTATGCAGTGTCTGGGCGTAAAGGCAGCCCCCTGTATGCAGTGTCTGGGCGTAAAGGCAGCCCCCTGTATGCAGTGTCTGGGCGTAAAGGCAGCCCCCTGTAATAATAATAATAATCTTTATTTTTATATAGCGCTAACATATTCCGCAGCGCTTTACAGTTTGCACACATTTTCATGCAGTGTCTGGGCGTAAAGGCAGCCCCCTGTGTGCAGTGTCTGGGCGTAAAGGCAGCCCCCTGTGTGCAGTGTCTGGGCGTAAAGGCAGCCCCCTGTGTGCAGTGTCTGGGCGTAAAGGCAGCCCCCTGTGTGCAGTGTCTGGGCGTAAAGGCAGCCCCCTGTGTGCAGTGTCTGGGCGTAAAGGCCGCCCCCTGTGTGCAGTGTCTGGGCGTAAAGGCCGCCCCCTGTGTGCAGTGTCTGGGCGTAAAGGCCGCCCCCTGTGTGCAGTGTCTGGGCGTAAAGGCCGCCCCCTGTGTGCAGTGTCTGGGCGTAAAGGCCGCCCCCTGTGTGCAGTGTCTGGGCGTAAAGGCAGCCTCCTGTGTGCAGTGTCTGGGTGTACATGCTTCTTCCCCTCAGTGGGAACTGAGTATGGTATTTGTTTCAATGCCCTCCTCAGATTGTAGCTTATTATTAACCCTACATGATCAGTTTATTTTCAGTGGACCTAATAGCCAGTTTAGAGAGGATGATCCAGGCCATGAAACAACTTCTGATTGCCTCTATGATAACTGATCCACAGACATTTACTGACCTGTTTCAACGATCGCTGATATGATCGTTCCGTCTGAATACGATATCATGTTATCAGCAGCCCTCGCACGAGCAATGTGCTGCTGAGAATAATAATTTTATGCACGGATAAAAATCTTTTATTCCATGTGAAAGTGTACGGTATGTCCCCACATGTGCACTGACAGGTGAGGATGTTGGAGTTTGTGTATACCACCCCACTATACTTGAGCGTGCGGGCTGTCCTGAGGTATATAGCCAGTTCCCGAACAGCGCCATCCTGTGCTAATCCGGCTGCCATACAGCGCTGCCCTCTCTCCGGTTGGCACAGTGCCCTTACTGATGCTCATTTTCTATACAGAATCTGGTGGTTAGAGGTCACATTGATGGAAACGATGGTGCTGAAAATTTGGATTGTGTTATTCCCAGCACAACATTATGTAGATGATTCTCTTCATTACAGAATTTCTTGCCCAGTGTTCTGAACATTATTCCACTTCGCTGCCATTTTTAAAAATTCATATTTCATTAGGAATTTGATGAAACCTCACCAAAACGGCCAACGAATCCATATGCGTCATCCAAAGCAGCTGCAGAAAGCTTTGTACTGTCTTTCTGGGAAAGATACAAGGTAAGGAGGCAACAGAAGAGCCAAGGATATGTTAGCACTGGGAGTCCTAGCTCTATTCAGCGGGGTATGTGTGGAAATGAAGCATCTCACTGCCATATGTTGTGAAGTGTGAAATGATTATTTATACTGCGGGATGGATTTAGGACGTGGACCAAAGTGTCCCACCTGCTCTGCGGTGCACCAGCTGTCATTCATGTCTCTTACCTATGAAACTACCGCCTGTAATCTGGCCAGCAGAAACACTCATGCCAATTTTTGACTTTGCACAGCATCTGTGGTACTTTTACCCCTCATGAGGATTGTTCACTTTAATCAATTGCCCTAAAAATCTAAGTTTACATGATAGAAAGTTCTCAGTGCAGCATACATGTTATGTCTAGTAATACAGTAGTGTTCAAAATAACAGCAGTCCAATGTGACTAACCAGAATAATCACTGGTTTTGGTATCTATATATATATATATATATATATATATATATATATATATATATATATATTATATATATATATAATATATAATTGATTGTGTGTGTATCACCAACCAATCACAAAGCATCTTTCATTTCACCAGAGCTGTTTAAAAGAATCTGAGTTGTGATTGGTTGCTATGAGCAACAGTTTTCTCACTCCACGACAACACCTCAGCAGACAGTGACCGGGTGGGAGAAATCTAGCATCCCCGTAAACATAAGCTCCCAGCCATTGTCTGCACCCCAGAAAGGAGCAGAGAGCACAGGACAGAAATGAATCACCCCCTCCCGTGCCCATATCCCCATCACACATCCTCCATCCCATAGGCACATCTTCCCTCTTTAAAGGGATCTCCGGTATGAAAGTTAGGGCAAATCCCTCAGCGCTCTGATTCTGACCCCAGACTTCTATTAAAGGGATCCCCGGTATGGAAGTTAGGGCAATTCCACTAAGCAATCTGGTTCTGACCCCAGGCCCCTCTTAAAGGGATCCTCGGTACGGAAGTGAAGGCAAATCCACTCTGCGCTTTGGTACTGATCCCAGGCCTCTCTTAAAGGCATCATTGGTACGGAAGTGAGGGCAAATCTACTTTGCGCTTTGGTACTGACCCCAGGCCTCTCTTAAAGGGATCATTGGTAAGGAAGTCAGGGCAAATCCATCCAGCACTTTGGTTCTGTCTCTAGGCCTCCCTTAAAGGGATCCCCGGTATGGAAGTTGGAAGTTAGGACTGTTCCACTCAGCACTCTGGTTCTGACCCCAGGCCCCTCTTAAAGGGATCCCCGATATGGAAGTGAGGGCAAATCCACTCTACGCTTTGGTTCTGACCCCAGGCCTCTCTTAAAGGGATCTCCGGTATGGAAGTTAGGGTAAATCCCTCAGCGCTCTGATTCTCACCCCAGGCTTCTATTAAAGGGATCATTGGTACAGAAGTTAGGGCAAATCCACTCAGTGATCTGGTTCTGACGCCAGGCCTCTCTTAAAGGGATCCCCGGTATGGAAGTTAGGGCCATTCCTCTTAGCGCTCTAGTTCTGACCCCAGGCTGATGGGATGATGTGGGATATTAGGGGTAGTAGTACGGTGGCTCTGGTTGACGGGAAGATGTGGGATAGTAGGGGGAGTAGTCTGGTGCCTCTGGCTGACGGGATGATGTGGGATATTAGGGGTAGTAGTCCGGTGGCTGTGACGGGATGATGTGGGATATTAGTGGTAGTTGTCCTGTGGCTATGGCTGGCAGGATGATGTGGGATATTGGGGGTAGTAGTCCGGTGGCTGTGATGGGGTGATGTGGGATATTAGTGGTAGTTGTTCTGTGGCTATGGCTGGCAGGATGATGTGGGATATTAGGGTTAGTAGTCCGGTGGCTTTGACGGGATGATTTGGGATATTAGTAGTCCGGTGGCTCTGGCTGACTTGACGATGTGGGATATTAGGGGTAGTAGTCCGATAGCTCTGACTGACGGGATGATGTGGGATATTATAGTGAATGTGGCTTTGCGGAGTGGGTGGGGATATACACAGCTTTATATATATATATATATATATATATATATATCTATATCATTATAACTTGTTATAACTAACCGTAGTTAGTTACTATGCCCAGGCAACGCCGGGCTCTTCAGCTAGTAAGTTATATTACCACATGACAAACAATTTGGTGCAGTAAATTCTAAGAAAACCAACAGACTCAGCATTCATGATCTGCGGGTTTTTGAGTCTGTGGATTAGAATAATTAATTGAAAGGGGGTGTTCAAAATAATAGCAGTGTGGAGGTCAATTAGTGAGGTCATTTATTCTGTGAATTTGAGGGTGAAGCCAGGACATGTTGTGCATGCATTTCTCCTTGAAAGCCTGAGAAATATGGGTCGTACAAGACATTATTCAGAAGAGCATCGGACACTGATTAAAAAGTTGATTGGAGAGGGTAAAACTTATAAAGAAGTGCAGACAATGATAGGCTGTTCAGCTAAAATGATCTCCAATTATTTAAAAAGGAAAGCCAAACCAGAGAGACGTGGAAAAAAGCAGAAGACTACCATTCAAAAGGATGGAAGAATAGCGAGAATGGCAAAAGGCTCAGCCATTGATCAACTCCAGGATGATCAAAGACAGTCTCAAGTTACCTGTGAGTACTGTGACAGTCAGACGACGCCTGTGTGATGCTAATCTCTTAGCAAGAAGTCCCACAAAGTCCCACTGTTTAAAAAGAAAAAAAATACTAAAGACATGTACTGAACTGGATGCAAAATGGGGAAACATTTTGTGGACTGATGGAAGTAAGGCTAGTTTCACACTAGCTTATTTTCCATGCAGCGCTCGGCGCCGCTAAGCCCGGCTCCCTGCCCGCCCCACTATCGCACACGGCTGCATGCGATCTGCGCACCCTATCTTTAGCATAGGGTGCGCAGACCGTGCGATGGCCATGTGCTAGTAGGATTTTAGCGTGCGCTGCTCACTTTTGAAGGTGAGCGCGCCAAAATGCAACATGGTGCGTTCTGCGTACACCGACGCACCTTCAAAAGTGCGCAGCGCACGCTAAAATCCTACTAGCGCACGGCCACCGCACCCTATGCTAAAGATAGGGTGCGCAGATCGCATGCAGCCGTGTGCGATAGTAGGCGGCGATGACCGGATGGGGCGGGCAGGGGGCGGGGCTTAGCGGCGCCGAGCACTGCGTGGAAAATAAGCTAGTGTGAAACTAGCCTAAAATTGTTCTTTTCCCAGTCACCTTACACGACAGCAGCATCGGGGGATGTCTCCCCACCCTAATGGAGGACAGGAAATACAAAAAGAGGTTAAATACCCCTCCCCTTCCTACAACCACCAGTGTCTTTCCTGTCCTCTATGGGGCATGAAGAGGTACCAATGGTGCTGCCGTGGCCAGCGAACTGGAGCACCCTACGTCTCACCTACCAATGCCGGGCAGCCGAGGTCAGGGCTCTGCTCTCCTCCTCTGTGGGCTGCTCCTGTCTCGATCTGTGCGACTCGGGACCTCTCCCGCCCCTCCTGCTCTTCCTCGGGTGGGGGTAAAGCAGGGCGGTGATGTGCGCCCGGGGTCTTCCTGCAGCTCCCCGGCTTCCTCCTCCCTCTGTGCAGCTGATTCCAGGAATTCACGCGCATCGGAAGTGACATCAGGTCGAACTTCCGGTCTACCTCCTGTGCGTTCCACGCTGGAACGCACGCGCGGCTGGCAGATGCTGGCGCTCTCCAGGATCAAGTGGCAGACTTGGGGCGAACCTTGGGTTCCCCCCTTTGGACCTGGAGGGGGGGGGAGGAGCACAGAATCAGCTGGGACCTCTGTTTATTTAAATCCTGGTCGAGGGAGCCTCCAGGAAAGACGTATTGTCTATGTTCCCCTGTGACTGGACAGACTGACCATGGACGGCGACAAACCCTCCATATCTGCGTCTGCAGAGCCCAGCGTTCACCCTATTTCTGTAAGTAGTGGGTGATGGTCTCTTGCTATCCAGATATCATAACCTACAGGTTACTTAGTATACTTTCTCTCTCTCTCTCTCTCTTGTTAGGGAGAAAAGGTCCCTGCCATTAAGAAGGATAAGGCGCCCAGCCACAAATGTAGGATATGCGCTTCCAGGCTTCCCTCCGCATACAAGAAAAAGCTTTGCCAGCCCTGCACGGATGAGGTGTTACGTACTGAACAGCCCTCTCTCCTGGGTAGCATCAAGACCCTCATTAAACAGGAGGTTCAATCCTCTATGGCTACCTTTTCCCAGGCCCCAATGCCACAACCCCTTCCTCCTAAGGAAAGGAAGAGGGCACCTGTGGAATCCGACTCTGATTCGGGTAAAATCCATACCTCGGGTTCAGAGGACATTTTATATGGAAGAACTAATTAGTATGATGAGAGGCACCATGGGGGTTAAGGAGGAGGAAGTGAGATACACTGTACAGGATGAAATGTTCGTGATGCTAAAACCCAAAGATCAGAAAGGGTTTCCCGTACACAAAAATGTGAAAAATCTTATCCTACACAAATGGGGCTGCCCTGAAAAAGGTCTTTGGTGTCCCTTCGGAGTTAAAAAATCGCTTTCCCCTGCACTGTGATAGTTTCCTATGGGAAATCGCTAAAGTAGATGTGCAGATGTCTAGGGTAGCCAAAAAGACAGCCCTTCCTTTTGAGGATTTTTCCCAGCTCAAAGACCCGATGGATCGGAAGATCGAGACCTTACTAAGAAACTCATGGGACACTTCCACCAGTCTGCTTAAAACAAATGTGCGTCGCCAGATCTCTATTTCTATGGCTCCGTACATTGGAAGCTCACCTGACTCTGTACTTCCAGAGAGCACATACTTGATTCTCTTCCCCTCCTTCAGAAGGCAACGGGGTTTTTGCTGATGCATCGGCTCAGTCTGTCCAGGTGGCGGCAAGATCCGCAGTCCTTTCCAATTCATCTAGGAGAGCTCTGTGGCTAAAGTCATGGGGGGGGCGACTTTACCTCCATATCTAAAGTCAGCGCTATCCCCTTTCATGGTCACTATGTATTCAGCCCAGCCCTTGAGGACAACCTAGACAAAGCTACGGATAAAAAGAGATCACTTCCCGAGCAGAAAAGTTCTAGGAAAAGTTTTTTTTCATCCCCCCCCCCTCCATGACCAGCACTCTCAGAGGGAGTTCAGGGGGAAGGGCAAAACAGGGCGAAGAAGTTATCCCAAGAGTGGCAAGGGCAAAAATATTATTCTTCCAACCCCCAACATACCTTGGACAATCGACTGTCCTCTGTTCGGGGGTCGACGCTCACATTTCCTCGCCCAGTGGCAATCCATCTCCACAAACCAATGGGTTCTCCGTACCATACGGGACGGTCTGAGGTTAGAATTTGAGTCCTCCCTCTCATTGCCTGAAAATTACTTCAGCCTGTTTCACACATCAGTTTTTTCTGTCAGATGTAATCCGCCAAAATGGCAGAAAACTGATCCGCCTGTGTACGGACATCGTGTGCCACCGGACCGTTTTTTTGACGGATCCGGCGAAGAAGAAATTTAAAGGAACCGCTCTCTAGAGAGAGCGAGAGAGAGAGAGACAGAATTTTTCAGCCGACCGAACAGAGTTTATGGTTAAATTTGCGGCCGAGGCAAGTCCTCCGGGCATGCGCAATGTAAAATGCGGATCCGGCCACCCGAAAAAACGTTGCATTGTCCATCCAGGCATGTCAGCGGACTCCAAAAATTTGGCGGATCCGCAAAAAAACTGATCCAACGGATGGCCATCCGTCAAGATCCGCCGGTAGTGCAACTCAATGGAGAAAAAAACGGATCCGCCAAGCAAAATAGCGGATCCGTTTATTTTGCAAAACGGCGGATTTTGACTGATGGTAACATACGGATGTGTGAAACAGGTTCCCTGCAATTTCCACATCTCCAAGAATCCCTGCTATCAGAACTGCAGGGTCTGCTTCAATCAGAGGTGATCTCTCGAGCGCCACAACAGGAGATGGGCAAAGGCCACTATTCTAGTCTGTTTTTCATAATGAAACCCTCGGGGAAACACAAGGTTATTATAAATCTGAAACCCCTAAACCAGGTGATCAGATACAGACTATTCAAAATGGAATTAATCAAGTCAGCAATACCGCTAATTGGACAGAAGTGGGTGATGGCTACAATAGATCTGACTGATGCATATTATCATGTACTGATCCAACCTGACCACAGGAGATTCCTCAGATTCTCAGTGTCCAATGGACACTGGGTCAGCCATTTCCAGTTCAATGTCCTGCCCTTCGCCATCTCATCAGCACCACGGGTGTTTACCAAGATCATGACGGATGCAGTAATCTTCATCCGACGCCAGGGAGTCTGCATTATTCCATATCTAGATGACTTCTTTATCGTCGCACTATCCATCCCTCGGCTGAAACTAGATGTGGTGAAAACCCTGAAATCCCTAGGCTGGATCCCGAATTTGGGAAAATCGGATCTTCATCCCTCCACAAGGAAGAAATTCCTAGTTCTTTTGGATTCACAGAAGAGAACATCTTTCTTACCCAGGGATCATCAGCTCGACCTCGTCC
This sequence comes from Dendrobates tinctorius, assembly GCF_039654945.1. NCBI lineage: Eukaryota > Metazoa > Chordata > Amphibia > Anura > Dendrobatidae > Dendrobates > Dendrobates tinctorius. The sequence goes on along the minus strand of NW_027361732.1, from coordinate 67,962,512 downwards.
AGAAGATCTCCAGGTTCAGAGACCAGAGGTCCCCAACCCTAAGAGATTCGATGTCCGTCCTAGGATCTCTGTCGGCGTACATCCAGGCGGTCTCCTGGGCTCAAGCCCATACACGAGTCCTACAGTACCATGTTCTCCTGTATGCGAGAGTACATCGAAATACACTGACCATGAGGATTTCTCTTCCTGGTCATTTGAAATCAGCCCTATCATGGTGGATAGACTACTGAAACCTCCAGAAGAGGGTCAGCTGGGATCAGCTTCCCCTAAAGATACTCCTTTCAGATGCTAGTCAAAGAGGCTGGTGTGCAGTTGTTGAGGGATCTTCCAGGGATTGTGGCCCCCAGACATCAGCTCCAGCTCCTCAAATCTGAGAGAACTGAAAGCGGTGGAGGAGACATTGAAAGCAGCATCAGCTCTTATCCGGGATCACCATGTACGTGTCTATTCAGACGACATGACCACAGTGGCCTACCTCTGACACAAAGGAGGCATGAAATACGCCAGGCTAAAATTGATCGCAGCAAGGATTTTTTCTTGGGCAGAAAGACATCTGTTGTCCATATCAGCAATACATCTGAAGGGATCCGACAATACCCAAGCAGACTTCCTCAGCAGGAAAGACGTCCATCCGGGAGAATGGTGCCTGTACCCAGCGGTCTTTTTGTCCCTGACTTCGAGATGGGGGGAGTCAAGACAGACCTCTTTGCAAATGGTCAAAATGCAAAGGTGAAAATATTCTTTTCCCTCTGTCCCACAAAGTGTAAGTAATAGATGTCTTCTCCCATCCATGGACCTACAGCCAAGCATACGCCTTCCCATCAATACCGATGCTGGCGAAAACACTGCAGAAGATTCGGATGGATTGAGGCACCACGATCCTAATTGCTCCCATGTGGCCAGGGAGAAGCTGGTACAGTGCCTTGCTGGACATGGCTCAGAAAGGTCCTTTGCTTCTACCCCAGAAAATCGACGTACTGCATCAGGGTCCCTTACTACATCCGGACCTAAGCAAATTGAACCTGACTACTGAAGCCAAAATCTTAAAAGCTAAAGGGCTCTCGGATGGAGTAATCCAAACCCTCCAGAAGAGTAGAAAGCCAGTGACTAACGCCAACTATGGCAAAGTTTGGAAGAGATTCTCATCTTGGTGTTTCCCAAGTACTCCTGATCCCTTCCATCCCAATATCGCACAAACCTTAGATTTTCTCCAAAAGGGGTTGGAGCTAGGGCTTACACCCAGTACACTGAAGGTTCAGGTATCATCTCTTATCTCTTTCTTTGACCAAGGCGTAGCTGGCCACCGCTGGTTTAAATGCTTTGACCTCTGCAGCTAGAATTTGTCCTAGGCTTCGTAGTCAGGTTCCCCCTTGGGATTTGAATCTAGTCCTTAACAGCCTAAGCCGGGATCCATTCGAACCCCTACCATCCATAAGCTTAAAGAACTTGACCCTCAAAACCATCTTTCTAGTTGCAATTACTGCCGCTAAACGCATAGGAGAATTGCAGGCCCTGTCAGTACAGGAACCCTATCTAACTATCACAACGGACAGCATTATCCTTCGGTTAGATCCCTGCTTTATGCCTAAGGTAGTCTTGGACTTTCATAGAGGTCTGAATATCGAGCTACCCTCATTCTGCCCCAATCCTTCCAATACGAAGGAAGAAACCTTTCACACCCTTGACGCCCGCAGGGTGGTTCTTTATTACCTCCAACAAACTGAAGAGTGGAGGATTGACCAAAACCTATTCATTCAGTTCGCGGGACGAAATAAAGACAAGAAGGCGGCAAAAAATACGATTGCTAATTGGATCAAGCAAGCTATCTGTCTGGAATATTCATCACAGAATCATCTTCCTCCTCCTGCTTTAATGAAGGCTCATTCTACTAGGGCAGTTTCTACATCATGGGCAGAGAGAGGGAACACATCTTATGCAGAGCCGCTACCTGGTCGTCTGTCCACACGTTTACCAGACACTACAGACTAAATTTCAATAGGGATTTAACATTTGGCAGTCGAGTTCTGCAGGCTATTGTCCATCCCTAATAAAATTAATTGTTGGTATTACTCCGATGCTGCTGTTGTGTAAGGTGACTGGAGAAAATAGAATGTCTTATCGGTAATTCGGTTTCTAGGACCCTTCCACGACAGCACTAATTTCCCTCCTAATCTGATGTTCTTATTGGATGATTCCTGCACTTTGGTGGTAACTATACATGCTAGCGTGTCCAGAAAAGAACACTGGTGGTTGTAGGAAGGGGAGGGGTTTTAAACCTCTTTTGTATTTCCTGTCCCCCATTAGGGCGGGGAGACATCTTCTGATACTGCTGTCGTGGAAGTTTCCTAGAAACCGAATTACCGGTAAGACTAATTCTATTTTATGGGTCTGAGGGCCGCAGATGGTTCATAAGATGACCCCCAAACACTGCATTCAAGCCACAGTGCACTCTGAAGACAGTGAAGCATGGTGGTGCAAGCATCAAGATAAGGGCATGTTTCTCTTACTATGGTACCAGACCTATTTACCGCATACCAGGGATCATGGACCTGTTTGCATACATTAAAATACTTGAAAAGGTCATGTTGCCTTACACTGAAGAGGATATGCCCTTGAAATGGGTGCTACAACAAGACAACGACCCTAAACACACCAGTAAATGTGCAAAATCTTGGTTCCGGTCCAATAAAATTAAGGTTATGGAGCGGCCAGCCCAATCCCCAGACCTTAATACGATAGAACACTGGTGGGGTGACACTAAAAATGCCGTTTCTGAGGCAAAGCCAACAAATACCAAAAAATTGTGGGATATAGTCCAAGCATCCAGGGCTGGAATAACAGTTGACAAGGTGGCAGAAGTTGGTTGACTCTAGGCAACATAGATGTGAAGCAGTTCTAAAAAAAACTGTGGGTATACAACTAAATTTTAGGGTAGTGATTCACAGGAATGCTAAATCCACAAAAAAAAATAGCACATATTGTAAGTTTGGAAAGACAAATGCAGACACCGCTATTTTTTTAGAATAGCCCAATGTTCATTTTTTTCTGTAAAGTAGTTAAAATTCTGTACATTTCTCTTCATGTTTTGAATTAGAAAACAGTGTGTAAAGTTCCCAATGCATGGAAATAAAAACTAACATTTTTGTGATTAAGTCATGTTTTTGAACACACTGCTATTATTGTGATCACTACTGTACATGACTGCACCGCTTATGTCAGAAATGGCACCACAGAGCTTTTTGTGTGGGTGGTAATTTGCGTCTCCCCCGGGAGGCAGCGATTGATCCATCCGTGTACAATGGCTGAATGTACTACCCCGCCATATACAGGTCTGGTCTGAAGAAGGGCTTACAGGGGTCGTCTCATACAGATCATTCTTGCCCTGCTCAGAACCCCGCATTTACAATCCAGCACAAAAAGCCACTCTCCTCTGGTGGTACATTCATTTATATGGGGACTGCATGTCATACTACAGTTTCTCTGCAACTGCTGATCGCCATGACGTCGGTAATTTGGAAGGGTTATCTCTGACGAGACAATTCCTTTAAGGCTACTTTCACACATCAGGTTTTCGGCGTCAGGCGCGATCCGGCGTCGTGCCGGAACGCCGGATCCGGCAAATGTTTCGTAAAATCGGATGTGACGGATCCGGTTTTCTGCCGGATCCGTCTTTTTCTTGACAGACAAAACCGGATCCGTCTCATCCGGTTCATCCGTTTTTCTATCCGTTTTTCGACGGATTACGCCGGATCCGGTTTTTAAAATTGACCCTTGTGGCCTTCCGAACGGGATTGGCTACTGGAAAACTATATATAGCATGTTCCTACAGCCCTTCTTTGACAGGTTGTAGAGGAGAAAGTGCAGGTTGGAGAGAAGAGCAAGTTACTGGCGAAGATGGATGTTGTCATTGGAAATATTTTGAAGAATTTGGCGGATTTTACAGCGGAGGCAAATCGTTTGAGGGTGATTGTTCTGGAGAAGGAGAGAGCGAGACAGCAGCGCATCAGGCATCGTAGACGACGTTTGTGGATCCACCCCATCACAGCCAAGAGAATGACGCGTGGGGTCTATTCTACACTATGCACGGACCTTCGACGAAACCCGGATACATTTTTTGGATATGTTAGGATGAAAATGGAGAATTTTGATTACTTGGTGGAGCGCATTGCACACCTCATAAGAAAAGCGGACACCTATTGCCGCTTCTCTGTTTCACCCGCAGAGCGTCTGATGGTGACTTTAAGGTAAGCCACATTTATTGGATATGATCGCATCAGAGCACACTTTCACTGCAATCTTGTTGGTGGTAGTTTGTATCTCCAAGTGTTATAGGTCAGTTTTGGTATGTAATGCTGTGATTTAAAACTAATTTATTGTTTTTTAATTCCCCACAGATTTCTTGCAACTGGAGAATCCCTTTCGTCACTGCATTTCCAGTACAGACTCGGGATTTCCACCATATCTGGAATTGTGAAGTACACATGCCGTGCACTGTGGGACTCCTTAGCTGAAGAGTTTTTACCAGAGCCCACAACAGAGAGGTGGATTGAAATTGCTGACAAGTTTCAACAGATATGTCAGTTTCCCAACTGCTTGGGCGCTGTGGACGGGAAACATATCCGCATTGTAAAGCCAGCTGGATCGGGATCGGAATATTTCAATTACAAGAAATATTTTTCAATTGTCCTCATGGCCATCGCTGACGCGGAATACAAATTTATTGCGGTTGATATTGGGGCCTATGGCCGCTCCAATGACTCTCAAGTTTTCAAACTGTCTGCCATGGGGCGTAAACTGTATGGAAACACCTTCCAGTTCCCACCACCTAGATCGCTGCCGCAAACATCTGGTCCACCTATGCCATTTGTCTGTGTAGGGGATGAAGCCTTCCAGCTGTCAGAACACCTTTTGAAACCGTACTCTAGCAGAGGATTGACAAGACCAAAACGCATTTTTAATTACCGCCTCACAAGAGCAAGAAGAATGGTTGAATGTACCTTTGGTATTCTGACAGCCAAATGGCGGGTCCTATTGACTGCGATCAACCTCAAGACAGAAACTGTGGACGAGGTGATCAAAGCGTGCGTGGTACTCCACAATTTTGTTATCTGCAAGGAACCCATTTCCATTGAGGACACCTCTGAAGAAACCACCTTGCAAGATTACCATGACATTACCACTAGAAGTTCTGTGACGGTTTCAGTAATGAGGGACAATTTTGCACTATACTTTATGTCACCTCAAGGCAGAGTACACTGGCAGGATGACAGAGTGTGAAAGATTTGTGCCCTAACCAAACTTGTGTACCTTCTGTACCAACAGTATATACCTTTGCCAACCAAAGTTGGCTATCTTGTCATGGTCTCTATTTTTAGCTTTAGGCCACAGGTGTGTACCTGGTTGTGTTTTATGCAAAGTATTTCACCTTTTAACAAAAGTTGTGTACATTGTTAGGAAATCACCAACAATAAACACAACTTTTTAGGTGAAATACTTTGCTTCAAACACAACCAGGAACACAACTGTGGCAAAAAGCTAAAATTTACCCACAGTTATATACCTAGTTTTGAATACCATTTCACCTTTTAAATACCCTGTATTTAACCTTTTTCGCCGCAGAAAGAAATGACAGACAACCAGTGTAAAATAATTTAACTTTTATTGAAAAATGTTTTTTTTTAGTAAACTTTTTTAAAATTTTAATAAACTTGTTTAATAAAACTTTGAAACTATAAAACTGAAACCATAAAACTGGTCATTTTTATTTAAATACACACATTATAAATCTGTGTAGTGTGTGGTGGAAATACTGCTGTAGGGGCTGCGGGACACTTCGACACTGGGAGTGTGGAGAGAGGACTGGGATCGTGGTGGGGAAGGAACAGTTAGAGGTGAAGGTGTGGAAAAAACTACAGAATGGGTGGACATGTGGGAAGCAGAAGAGGTGGTGGGTGGTGGAGTGGAGGGTTGGGCAGGGACTGTAGGAGCAGATGATGTTGATGGCAAGTTGTATGGGGAAGGAGTTTGGTAGAGGGCCGGTTGCTGGAAGTGGGGAGATGTCTGGTACGGGGCAGGTTGCTGGAAGTGGGGAGGTTGCTGGTACTGGGGAGTTTGTAGGTACTGTGGAGGTTGCTGGTACTGGGGAGGTTGCTGGTGCTGGGGAGGTTGCCGGTGCTGGGGAAGTTGCCGGTGCTGGGGAGGTGGATGGTGCTGGGGAGGTGGATGGTGCTGGGGAGGTGGATGGTATGTAATAGGAGGGGGAGGATGGAAAGTGGCTGGAGGTGGATGGTATGTAATAGGAGGGGGAGGATGGAAAGTGGCTGGAGGGGGTGTAGATGTAATAGGAGGGGGAGGATGGAAAGTGGCTGGAGGGGGTGCAGGTGGAGGAACTACTGTGGTGGGAGGAGGAGGAGGTTGGGAGGTAACTTGCTGGAGAGCAGCGTGGCATGAATGCATTACATGCATCTGCTGGGCAGGAGAGAGCGTTTCCATGCGCTCCACAACAGACCTGAAAAAGGTGTGGTTTGGCGAAGATCTTGCTTCTGAATGCATGGTTTGCAGAAGTGTCTTCACCTCCAGAATGCTGGAGTTGATCTGCTGATAGCCTGCGGAGATTTGCTCTGACAAGACTTTTAGACAGTTCTGGAAAGATGCATTCAGATGCAAGAACTCTGGCGCATAAGTCTTTTCCTGACCCCTCTGCCGCTGCCGCCCAGTACCCGCAGGTGTACTAGAGGTGGCAGGGGCAGAAGGGTGGGGTAAAGGGAAAGCGATCTCCTCACCAGCAGCTTCATGTAATGTAGGCGGCCACGATGCTCCTGTGCTGGTGGATGGGACAGATGGGTCGAATGTGTGGGAAGGTGCAGATGTACCGGGGCGGTCGAAGTGTCCCTCGGTGCCGGTCTCCTCAGGGATCGCCTCAGAAGGGTCCAATCGTGCCGGCTCCCGAGTGCTGCTCACCGTGCTGTGGAATAAAGAGAAAAAAAAACAATTAAAATACTGACATGGTATGGCCCTGGCTGAAAAAAAAATTTACATATAACATTTTTTTTCACATGTGGTGTGTAATATTTACCTTCTGGTGACCATTGTTTCCCGGAGGAACGACAGGGCTTCTGCGTACTTGTACTTGCTCCTGCGTCCTCCAGATCCACTCGGGGCCCGCATCTCTTTATTGAACTCCTTCTTGAAACGATCTCTCACAGACCGCCACCGATTCACAATTCTGTTCCCTGAAACGAGAAAGGAGTGGTTAGTATACAACATCAGTGTTTCCCAAACTCCAGTCCTCATGGTCCCCAGGGGTCATGTTTTCAGGATTTCCATAGTAAATAGAAATCCTGAACACATGATCCGTGGGGACCACGAGGACTGGAGTTCGGGAAACACTGGTTTACATCAAGCAACCGGTACTGTATATACTTACGCTCTTTAATCTGGGCCCGAGCTTCGAGGTCCTCCCAGCGGCCCACAAGGAGCGAACAGATTTCCTCCCAGAGTCGTCGGGTAATGATCAGGTCAGCGTGGCGGCGGTCAGCCATATTCCAGAGCGGCTCCCTTTCTCTGACGAGATCGATGAGGCGGTCCACATCAATCCCTCCATCCTCACCGTCAGAGTCGGGAGCACGCTGTGAAGGCTGTTAAAGAAAAAGACAAAAATAACATAATAGCCTCCACAAAAGAAATGAAATAAAAAGTGCAAAAAAACAAAGCAAAAATATTTATACTTACACGCTGGTGACCGCCGCGTTGCTGTCGCCGACGACCCTGGGAGGCACTGCGAGGACCTCTTGGCCAAGCACCAGATTGGGAAGACTAGAGAAGAAAACAAAAAATGTTATGTCTTTGGATGTAGGCATTTGTTTGCTGTGTGTGGTCTGCAGAACATTGTTTTCTATGTGTTGTGTGTAGTGTGATGTTGTGTTTCTGCGTTTGATGCAAAAAACTTACCAATTGTGAGCCCACTCCAGGTGTCTGTCCACCCCTTCCTTCTTCTTCTGGGAGCTCCTCTTCATCTTGTGATTCCTGTTTTGAAATAAAAGGCAATGAATAGACATATATTACAGAGAAGATGGATTTTGGAAATAAAAACTTACCGTCAAACGCTGACGATGCGAGGGAGGGCTCCCAGAAGATGATGTGCTGTCTTCCTGGTGGCCACACTCCATGCCTGTGGGTGGTGTTCCAGCTGCTGCCATTGCTGCTGCTGCTGCTGCATCTATTGGGCGGCTGTTGAATAAAGAGAAACAAAGGGCCAATGAATATCTTGATATTCAATAGCCCTAGTTTGGAGGAATGGGTTATTTGATAATTACCGTCTCTCATCTGCTGCTGGCCTCCCCTCCTCAGCATGTTCTATTTGCTGCTCCATTTGGGGTGGTGGTGATGCGGATGGTGCTGCAGTGGTCTCCTGCCTTCTCCTGCTTCGCTTGGTTGCTTTCTTGGGTGGCATGTTGGGTGTGGCTGTGGGTCCCACTGTCTTGCTTTTATATATGTCTTGTGGGCAGAGCTACTGAGCATGCTCAGACCAAAAAACCGGATCCGGCCGCCGGATCAGGCTTTCGCCGGATCCGGCGCATTGCGGCGCTCATAGGCTTTCATTGTGTGAAAAAGCCGGACGCGCCGGATCCGGCGTGTCCGGCTTTTTCGCCGGAGACAAAAAACGTTACAGTAGACGTTTTTTCCAGACGCCGGATCGCGACACATTGCCGGATCCGGCGAAAACCGGATGAAACGCATGGCCATCCGGCGCTATCCGGCGCAAATGCAAGTCAATGGGGGGGAAACCGGATCCGGCATTGCATTTCGCCGGATCCGGTTTCTGTCAAAAGCGCCGGATCGCGCCTGACGGCAAAAACCTGATGTGTGAAAGAGGCCTAAGGCCTCTTTCACACATCCGGTTTTTGTAATCCGGCACGATGCGGCGAAATTTTTAATAACCGGATCCAGCACCGGATCCGGTTTTGTCCCATAAGCTTTCATGGTCGCCGCATCGTGCCGGATGGTTATGCGTCGTGTCCGGTTGTTGCCGGACACTGCAAAAATTAGCCGTCCGGCATCTGCAAAAAACGTTCTCTGCAACGTTTTTTGTCAGCGCCGGACCGGCTTTTTCCAGAGCGCATGCCCGGACTCTGTGAATGTTAACCCCACAAGTGCCCGGCGAGAGAGAGAGAGATCTCTCTCTGTCACCCGGACACTTGTGAGAGATCTCTCTCGCCGGGCACTTGTGGGGTTAACACTCACAGTGTCTGGGTGAGAGCGAGAGATCTCTCTGTGGGGTTAACCCCACAAGTGCCCGGCAAGAGAGAGAGATTCTCTCGCCTGGACACTGATTGTTAACCCCACATGTCTTTCTCTCTCTCTCCACCCCCCCTCTCCTCTCCTCTCCCCTCCCCTCCCCTCTCCTCTCCTACCCTCCCCTCACCTCCCTTTCAGCAGCTGTCTCTCTCATCGGCTGCCTCTGTCCACCTCCTCCTACGGCTCCTTTAAATGTTGTCCGAGCCGTATCAGACGCCGCACACACATCCGGTGTCACGGCTGCAGGCCGGATCCGGCGGCCCGGCTTTTCGCCGCACGTCGCCGGACCCCACACACCGGATGTGTGAAAGTAGCCTAAGACTTTTTCACACGTCTGCAATTCACTGGCCATGTTTGGACTGTTGGGTCTGGGACCAGTCACTGGTCTCCTAAGGCTTCTTTCACACTTCAGTCTTTTAGAATCAGTCACAATCCATCAAAGTGTTGAAAAAACGGATCCTGTGCAGTTTGTAAAAAAACTGATGCATCGGATCTGTTTTTTGACAGATCCGTCAAAGCAGCAGTTGGTGGAATTTTAAAGGGACAGAATTCAGAGAGAGAGAAAATATTTGTCAGGCTATGGGGGTTAAATTAAATCAAGAAAAATTGTTCCAGGTATGCTCAGTTTGAAAAGCGGAATCCAGCGATGGATTCCATCTTTTGACAGACCGTGACGGATCCTGCGCCCATAGGCTTCCATTATAGCCAACGACGGACGGCGCTGGATCCGTCGCTGTCCGCCTTTTCGACGTACACAAACGTTACTTTCACCATTGTCTCCGGCCGACGGACAAAGAATTTATGACGGATCCGTCAAAGGACGGATTAAACGGACGGCCATCCGTCACAATCCATCGCTAATACAAATCTATGAGAAAAAAACGGATCCAGCGGTCAAACTTGCTGGATCCGTTTTTTTCACAAATCGACGGATTGTGACTGAAACAAAAAGACTGAAGTGTGAAAGAGGCCTAACTCAATCTTAAAAGCCACATGTACTGTATGTCTATGAAGCTCTAGAGTTCGGATTTGGAGACCAGCGGACATTTTGAGCAACTTAGTCTACATGTAGACCGCAAATTGTGGATGTGTGAAGCCATGAAGCCAGAATGTCTTGACACTTAAAGAGTAAAGGGGTATTCCCATCTCCAAGATCCTTTCCTAATATGTAGTAGGTGTAATAATATTAGCAAATTCCTCCAATTAGAAATGTATTATAATTCTTCTGATTTGCTATGTTACCTCAAGTGCAGGGCATTGCAGTGGCTTAGGTATCCATGGTTACGACCACTAACAACTGTCACTGTATGAGTGGTTGTAACCTTGACTACCTCAGCTACTGCAATGCACATGGGGGTAGGCAACATGGCGAATCAGAAAAACTATACTTTCCAATATTATTATTACACCTACTACATACAGTATTTAGGATAGGATCTTCAAGATGGGAATACTGCTTTAAGTTTCAGGTAAAATTAAATATAATCTGTTATGCTATCTTTTTTGGTAAAATTACACTACATGGAAACCCAATTACCCTAATCTAACTTATTGGTGGCTGTCTGATGCCGGTGGGGACCATCATGTGATGGGTCTGTCCGATGTAGCAGATATATCAGCATAGAGATTGAATGATCCCAGCAAAGAGCAAACAGATAAACAGCAAACTAGGGCACACAAATCACCACATTAACAGACGGAGCTATTTATCTGAAGTATTGCGGCATATATTTCAGTCAAAAAACGGAGGTGCTTGCATGAAAAAACATGAATATTTCAATGTGAAGCGAAGAAAGATGCAGCACTCACCAATATAGCTGAAAAACTGCGTCTTTATTTCACATGAATTCCATCAATAGATATGTGGACATGCAGGATGTTAGAGGAGTGCTAGGGGAGGGAGGTGCCGGACAACGTCCGTTTCGCAATTACTCGTTTCTACGGGTCCGTAGAAGCGATTAATCGCGAAACGGCTGTTGTCCGGCACCTCCCTCCCCTAGCATTCCTCGTCCTGCATGTCCACATATCTATTGATGGAATTAATGTGAAATAAAGACGCACAGTTTTTCAGCTATATTGGTGAGTGCTGGATCTTTCTTCTTTTTTCATATCAGCATAGAGACCATAGTATAACAAAGACTGATGGATTCCCTGCCACCAGAGCAGAGGGGCAGGTGTAACGTCCTGTGACAGCATCTCTCTATTCAGTGCAGGATGGAAGCATAGTGTCTGACTTTATGGTTACTCCCTTTTTGTAAAATGACTCTTTGGATATGGTAGTAAGTATTTTCAAGTGCTGCAGTTCCCTATCAGTATGGGTAATATGAAGGTGGAGGTTTGCTGAACAGATTAATGTTTCATCCATGTGCCACAAAACATAACACCATTAGGCTATGTTGTAAGTAACAAAAGTTAAGAATAAAAGATTCACGGACAACACAGCGTGCGTGTTACTTCTGCATGGTGTATAGGGTCTACGTGTTTTCTGTACGGCATGGCTGAGATTACTGCAGCCACTATGAGTCAGCAACATAGGATTTTGATGCCAAAATTGCAGAAATGAAACTGCAGATGATGCATCATGTTACTTTATTGAGAGGTTTCTCATTTTTGGTGTCTAATCTTGGTGCCTTCAATGTAACCTGTCATGTCCTACTGAGAACTGCATATGATACACGGACATTACAACAGGCTGTCACTGTCTGTGATATCTAAGCGGTCATGTTGTGAATTCTAGCATGTTCTGTAGCTGATAATATAGGATGCCTATGTCTGTATTGTATATGTTCAGGGAAACATTTGCCTTTGGTTGTGTACCAGTTTTTTTAATATTTATGATCAAGCCACATTCTGTTTCTCTACAGTTTCCAGTTATCATCACCAGAAGTAGCAATGTGTATGGACCACATCAGTACCCAGAAAAAGTTAGTGTCATTCATTTGTTTGCTAATTTTTTTTTTAATCTGGTTGTGTGTGTGAGATATACTGATAAAAAATAAAGGGAACAATAAACTTACCCCATTAGATATCACTGAATGAAATATTCCAGTTGCAGATCTTTATTCATTACATAGTGTAATGTGTTGAGAACAATAAAACATAAAGATCAATGTAAATCAAAAGTAATATCCCATGGAGATCTGGATTTGGAATGACACTCAAAATCAAAGTGGAAAATAAAATTACAGGCTTATCAATTTCAGTGGAAATGCCTCAAGACAAATGATCCTCATAGTGTGTGTGTGGCCTGCATGTACCTGTATGACCTCCCTACAACGCCTGGACATGCATTGAAGTGATGAGGCGGCAGGTGTTCTCCTGAGGGATCTCTTCCTAGACCTGGATTAAAGCATCAGCCAACTCCTGGACAGTCTGTGGTGCTACGTGGCGTTGGTAGATGGATCGAGACATGATGTCCGAGATGTGCTCAGTTGCATTCAGGTCTGGGGAATAGGCAGGTCAGTCCATAGCATCAATGTCTTCATCATGCAGTAACTGCTGACACACAGCCACATGAGGACTAGCATTGTGATGCATCATAAGGAACCCAGGGCACACTGTACCTACATACAGTCTCACAATGGTCTGAGGATCTCCCAGTACCTAATGGCAATCAGGGTACCTCTGGATAGCACATGGAGGGTCGCGTGGTTCTCCAAAGAAATGTCCCCCACCACCCGACTTCATTACTCACCTACTGCCAAACCGGTCATGCTGGAGGATGTTGCAGGTAGCATAATGTTCTCCACCGCGTCTCCAGACTTTGGCACATGTCATGTGCTCAGAGTGGACCTGCTCTCCTCTGTAAAGAGTACAGGCCGTCAATTTTGAATCTGCCAATCACCCTGTACGGTGTTGGGCTGTAAGCGCAACACCCATTTATGAACATCTGGCCCTCATACCACCCTTATGGAGTCTGTTTCTGACAGTTTGCAAACACATGGATGTTAGTGGCCTGTTGGAGGTAATTTGCAGGGCTCTGGCACTGCTTCTCCTTGCACAAAGAAAGAGGTAGCTGTCCTGCTGTTGGGTTGCCCTTGGACAGCCCACTCCATGTCTACTGCTCTGGACACTGTGCTGACAGACATGGTTACCCCTCTTGCCACAGCTCACATTGGTGTGCCATCCTGGATGAGCTGAATTACCTGAGAAACTTTTATGGGTTCCTACTGTACCTCTTAAGGGTGAGAGCAACTGCAAAATGTAAAAGTGACCAAAATAACCAAAAGGAGAACAGAGAAATGGTCTGTGGTCACCCCCTGCAGAACATCACCTTTTTATAGGGGTTGTCTTGCTAATTACCTCTCATTTCTACCCATTGGCTGTTGCATTTGCTCAACAGCAGGAGAAATTGATTCACAACCAGTATTGCTTCATAACTGGACAGGTGGATTTCACAGAAGTGTGATTGACTTGGAGTTACATTGTGTTGTTTAAGCATTCCCTTTATATTTTTTTTTAGCTCGCAGATAATTCCCTAAAACTATCCATTTACTTTATACAGGTGTTGTCTCATTGCCGCTTGGCTGTCAGGTTCTCCTCCATTTAGCCAAGCACACATGTGTTTTCCATGGGGAGAGCAGAGTAGGCCGTTGTCAGACTATGTTGAAATCCAGGAGGCTTAATCCTTTTTCCCCTGACATTTGCAACGTGGAGACATGGTTGTTGGGTGTCAATATTTTGATGACAGAAAACTGGTGTAGAGGGGTCTAGAGCACTGGAGAGCTGATGTTAGTCTTAGTTCTTGGATGACTGCAGATCTTTACACTTCACTGTAGTCTTCATCCATCTTTCTCCTAATAGTAATTCATTCAGAAGGTTTGATGTGTTTTCTGCTCCAGTGTGATTGTAAATGCAGCATTAAATGACATTGTAGAAGCATTAATTGCAGAAAGCATGGTTAACATCTGTTTTCCTGTTCTGTAATTCTGGTTTTATTGCCTGCACACCATGTTATTTCTTAAGTAAAGCAGTATGAAAGAAAGCCATTATGTGATCTTAATTGCAGTTTTCTGTGTTAGGTTTACCATTACTGCGTAAATCTGCACGGGGCCTGAAATAACCCGCTAAAAAGACATCTCTGTGCGTTTAAGTACTCAGTAGGCTTGTAAATGTCTAATTGATGGGGGTTTACTTCTGAGCTTCTGTCCTACTGCGTGGAATAAATGGCGGCGTTCTATACCAGGAGGACGTGTTCTAGTGTGTGTTGTCATAAGGGTTGATACAGACTAAGATATATAAACATCAGTCATAACATTAAAACCACCCGGCTAATATTGTCTAGCTTCTGCTCTGACCCATCAAGGCATGGTCTCCAGAATACCTCTTTAGGTATCCTGGTGCATCTGACATTAGCAGTAGCTTCTCCAAAGGGGTTATCCACCCACAGACAACACCGTCTCAATCTGGAGGGGAGTATACCGGAAGTGTTATTTTACGGGGGGCAAACATACAGATTGAGAAGGCGTTGTCTGAGTAGTGGACAAGCCCTGTAATTGGAAAGGTTTCTTCAGCACATCTCACATATGTTTGTTCGGATTTACTTTCGAGAATCTGGATGGCACGCTAAGTCCTTGGACTTTCTGAAGAGTTCCTTCCATTGATTGCTGAACACTTTTTGTTGTGGGGCAGTGCGTGTTATCCTGCTGCTGGTGGTTTATTGTGTGAGGTACAATGGGTCTTAGAAAGTGTCACATGGAGCAGACATATTTCTGATGTCTTTTTTCCTATTATTATGCTTCATCGTTACACCCTACTAATAATTGGTTTGTTTGCTTTCAGGTTATACCCAAGTTTATTTCATTATTGCAGCACAACAGAAAATGGTGAGTTATTCCAGTAAATGCCGATGTGCGAAATACAGAAACCATGTGAATCAAAGGGGTTGTCCGGTTCAGAAACTGACACGTTCCGGCAGCGCACAGTACGTGCCCTGGGGGGGGGGATTCACTGTGTGCGACTGCAGACTTATCATTTTGGGCTAGATAGCCACCGTAATGCAGTCATATGGTGGAATCTGGTGACGGATCACCCTGGGGTCTGTAATGAGTTTCATGGTCATTAAAGCTAGTACACTGCTGTGTAGCATGATAAAACACGAGTGCAAACATACTATTGTTGCGGTGTATATACTTGAGGTACGTTACTGCTCCCTAATTGCTGGATAGCGTTAGTGTGCTAACCTGTTTACCAGGCTGAACAATGCATCTGGTATAGTCAGTTACAGTTGTTCTTGATAGCTCAGGTCCTGATTACACAAGAGGACATGCTGGCAAAACCGGTGATCTTTTGGGGCAATCAGAATACCATTTCACCTGACGAGCCTGTTTACACTGCACGATTATTATGAAGCAAGCGGTGTTAGAAATGC
Source organism: Dendrobates tinctorius (assembly GCF_039654945.1). Classification (NCBI taxonomy): domain Eukaryota; kingdom Metazoa; phylum Chordata; class Amphibia; order Anura; family Dendrobatidae; genus Dendrobates; species Dendrobates tinctorius. The sequence continues at coordinate 67,946,845 of NW_027361732.1, read as the reverse complement.
ACCCGGTTATGGTGCAGTGTAAGTGCCCCTTTGGATTGCTAGAGGAAACAAACTTTGATCCAGTATTCAAACTATCTGGAAAGCACTCTGAAAGTGCTCCCAATCCCATCAGGCGCTCTGGCTTCTGGAGTACACCCTACGTTATAGCTGACTGACCTGTTTTGTCTGCGCAACTTTTTTGTTTTCCTGAAAAAAAAATGATTTCAGCAGGATTGGTTTGTTAAAGGGGTTGTCCGTGTTTGGATAAAAGTCTGCAGTCATGTGACGGCAAATACCAAATCGTGATTTCCCCAATGAAAGCAGCAGTATCATGAACACGTATAGGATTTTCAAACTTGCGGTCACATGCCAACTAGCTTTGCTCGGCTTCTCTCAATAGAAGTGAATTTAGAGACGCTGAACACATCTAGTTGGCATGTGACCGCTTGTATGCAAATCGGGGAATTGTGAGTGTTCTGGGTTGCGCTACATGCGTCACAATTTGGTTGTCTGCAGTCACATAGACAGACTTTTGTCACAAGCCTGGACAACCCTTTGAAATAATTGGAAGTCAGTGTAACTGGATGAGTTTTAAAGGGTATCCGTTTTTCATCAGGGTGAAACTGATCCATTTGTTAGGCTTACTGGACATGTGAGCTCAGCCTAAGGGCACACTGCAGTATGTTCTCTCGGAGAATAGGGCCGATTATGCTGATGACACTCAGCTCAAACTCTGCCAGCGTTTCAGCCCAGTGTCATCTGTGTGTGATCCTATTCTCTCTCATGAGCAAATCACAGCACAGGTGGGGAGAAGATGGAGAACTTAATTTCTCCATTGTCTCTGTGAGCGTATATCTGAAGACATTCAAGTGCAGTCCAATGTTTAACATGCACTCACAGACTGGTATGAGTACGTGTGATCTGAGTATCAGAGTGACTCGCAGCACGTTACAATTATTTTCTCTTGTCAAATCAGCATGAGCAAATAATGGCAGCTCTGCACTGCCCCAGAGCCTAACCTTGGGTCGAGTGCTATCCGATGTAACAATTTTTTTTTCTTCTGGTTTAAAGCTGTATTCATGGTTCTGGCAGACAAACTCGGAATTTTTTATATGCCTCGGATGCAGTGGACGCCATATTGACCATTCTAAAGATGGGAAAGGCTGGCGAGATCTACAATATTGGTGCCACCTTTGAAATCTCTGTCACCCAGCTTGCTAAAGAACTAATCCGAATGGTGAGTTGTAGTAGTTGCCCGAGTTGAGTCTTAACTGTGAAACCACCCCTTTAAGGATAAGACCACATGCAGCAGCCGTTGTTTAGCAGAAGTGCAGTTTTAGGGTGTGTTCACACAGTGCTTTTTTCCCGCAATTTCTTTTTTCTCGCAATTTCTTTTTTCTGCATGGAAATCGCAGTGTTGGCAGAAACAACGCTACTTACATTGTGTAAGTTTTTGATGCTTGTTTTGAATGAGTAAAATCGCTCAGCAAAATGCTGAAATACCGTAATTGACGTGGTGTAAAAAAAATGCTCCTTTTCTCAAAAACAGAGGAAAACAATGCACTGAATGAAAATTTAGAAATCTCATTTACAGTATGTTGCTGGTACTGTAAAGTGTAGCTTTTTTTTTCTGCACGAAAAACTCTGGGAAAGAATGCAGCAAAAATGTAATGTGTGAATAAGCGCTTTCCATACAGTGTTGCGTTTTATTGAATGCTTGTCTTTATCCATGTAGTATTTTCAGATACAACTACTAGTTAGGAAAAGAGGTGACGTGATCCTGATGAATTTAGGCATGAGCTGTAGATTTAGTGGTGAGGGTTCAGATCATTTCTAGTGAGATCAGTAAGGCTATGTGCCCACGTAGCGATTTTTAAGCGTTTTTGCCGCGATTTTCGGCGCGAAAACGCTTAAAAATCGTGTACAGAACGCCTCCCATGCATTCCTATGGTATTCCGCACATGCTGTGCTAATGCTGCGCTTTTTTCCGCGGCGGAATCGCATCGCGGAAAAAATCGCAGCATGCTCATTCTTTTGTGCGGAATCGCAAAGAATTGCTGCGATTCCGCACCCATAGGAATGCATGAGAATCGCTTACTTCCCGCATGTGGCTATGCCCACCATGCGGGAAGTTAAGCATCTCATGTGCGGTTGGTACCCACGGTGTGGAGGAGAGGAGACTGTCCTCCAGGCCCTGGGTACCATACCCCTGTAAAAAAAAGAATAAAAAATAAAAAATCGGGGTATATTTACCTTCCGGTGTTTCGCGCTGCATTCCCGGCCTAGCGTTCCCAGTAATGCCTTGCGGCAAGGCCCTGTAATGACGTAGTCTCGCGTGACTCTAGCGGTCTCGCGAGATCGCTATAGCAACGCGAGACTACGTCATCACAGGTCTCGCAAGGCATTACTGGGAACGCTGAGGCCCGGGAATGCAGCGCGGGACGCCGGAAGGTAAATATACCCCGATTTTTTATTTTTTTTTAAGCATTTTAACATCCTATCTTTTACTATTGATGCTGCATAGGCGGCCTCAATAGTAAAAACCTGGTCACACTTGTCAAACACTATGTTTGACGAGTGTGACCAACCTGTCTATCACTTTCCAAGCGATGCTTCAAATCGCTTGGAAAGTGCTTGAATAACGCACGCGAAAATCGCGGCAAAATTGCGATCATAATCGCAGTAAAATCGCGGTGAAATCGCGCAGAAAAAAACGCGCGATTTCTGGGAAGGAGTCCGGTTTTTAGTGAGCGTTTTAAAACGCTACGTGTGCACATAGCCGAAAGCTTGCTTCAAAAGATTATCCGATCCTATCCTTGGTGCTAAATGTATAGTTCCTGCTCAGTGCGGTAAAGTGGCGGTGGGCACAGACGCTCATTAGAAATGTCTTTTCGGATTTTTGCTTGCAGCAAATTAAAGCACATAAAAAGAGATCTGTGAGAAGGTTTTTGCTATGTAGTCAGAAGAAGGTTAAAACACAGATTTCAGTGATGCCTCTCTTATCAAGCTCCTACTGTTCCTTACAAGTAATGAGTGTTTTAGCATCAGGAGTTTATCATTGCTGGACTAGAGCAGGGAGCCTGTTAGTCTGACTCCGCCCCCTTCTGGGCTAAGCAGCTCACTGTCTATAGACATTGTATATACAGAGCTTGGTGTGGGCGGAGTTAGCTTTTCAGCTCTGCTGCATTGCACCCATTAATCGAAGTGATACATTGTTGGATTCAGCTTCTCTTTGCCTACATGAGGCTCCTTTCAGATGAGGTAGCAAAAACCTGCTGATAGATTCCCTTTAAGCAGTTTCAGACTACCATATAGCTTCTTTAGTAGAAAATGTTTGAGATTTTCATTTCCGTGTCTTTGGTCTCCATGCCAGCATTGCCTGATTGCCTATTACTGCCAAGCTGTTCATAATAAAATAGTCTACGGTTATGGATGGAACAGCATAAGACAGATGTCCACTTCTCATGACTACGCTACTTTGCAGACTGATTTCTACTTTGGTATGTTCTTTGTAATGAAAGAAAATTTCTTGAAAACCTTTTTTGTTGTACTTTTCTGTTTTAAGATACAAAATACGTCCTCCGACACCGAAACTGAACTTTGGATGGATTATGTTAATGACAGGTAATATGCACATTTACCATCTCTGTATCTGCACATAAAATATTACAGTCCATAATCTTTTACTAATAGTTACGTATAATCCAGCATGTGAACATGTGCCCCCAATGGTCAGAACAGAGCAGGGGGCCTTTCACTGCAGGACATGACAGCACCACATTCAGCCCTTTCGTGGCTAGTTTTGCCTATTCTTGAATGGGATGGCGCTGGAGTACGAGGTTCATCCACATGGTAATATGGAGAGTCTGAAGAGTTCATACGTGCACAGAAAGCCAAGAGCCGAGGCTTGTCACTGGTATAGACAGTTGAAATCCAGCGTCAGAATATTCCATATAAAATGTATGACTTCTTCTACTAGAGTTTACAGGGAACAACCCAGAACAGAAAGAGGCTGCGTTCACCTGTCCATGTTTCACGGTCCGTATCTTCTGCTTGTTTCCTGATATGAACTCTAGAGTCTCCTATATTATGAGGCTGCTGAGTTCAGATCAAGAGAGGTGCATCCGATACCGGAATCGCTGTCCATACTCAGACATGGGAATGCAGTCTAGTCTACTCGTAGCCTCAGAGAGGATTATATGCAAATCATTGGAGCCGGGTTGTTCGGCTTAACTGTTTTTGAATTGAAGTTTTATGTTAAACATTATCTGATTGCCTGATGTCCACAGATGGGGGTTGTGCTCCCAGCCCAACGCTGGGACGCAGGACGCTTGGCATTTGCCACAGAACACCAGGATTGGCAAATTCGCCACTCTTCACAGATGAAAGCAGGTTCACACTGAGGACGTGTGACAGATGTGACAGAGTATGGAGATGCCATGGAGAGCTATATGCTGCCTGCAACTTCCTTACACGTGACCGGTTTGGCAGTGGGTCAGTAATGGTGTGGGGTGGCATTTCTTTGGAGGGCCGCACGGTGTTGGGCTGTGAGCACAACCCAGATCTGTGGACGTCGAGCACTCAGACCATCCTCATGGAGTCGGTTTCTAACCGTTTGTGCAGACACATGCACATTTGTGGCCTGCTGGAGGTCATTTTGCAGGGCTCTGGCAGTGCTCCTCCTGTTCCTCCTTGCATAAAGGCTGATGTAGCGGTCATGCTGCTGGGTTATTTCCCTCCTACGGCCCCCTCCATGTGTCCTGGTGTACTGGCCTGTCTCCTGGTAGCGCCTCCAGCCTCTGGCCATTACGCTGACAGACACAGCAAACCTTCTTGCCACAGCTCGCATTGATGTGCCATCCTGGATGAGCTGCACTACCTGAGCCACTTGTGTGGGTTGTAGATTCCGTCTCATGCTATCACGAATGTGAAAGCACAACCAACATTCAAAAGTGACCAAAACATCAGCCAGAAAGCATTGGTACTGAGATGTGGTCTGTGGTCCCCACCTGCAGAACCATTCCTTTATTGAGTGTGTCTTGATAATTGCCATCTGTTGTCTATTCCATTTGCACAACAGCGAAACAACAACAACAATTTCACAACAGTGAAATTGATTGTCAATCAGTGTTGCTTCCTAAGTGGACAGTTTTATTTCACAGAAGTTTGATTTACTTGAAGTTATATTCTGTTAAGTGTTCCCTTTATTTTTTTGAGCAGTGTATATTAATGGCCTTCTGAATGGCTAACGAACAAAATCAGCTGATTTATGCTGCCCAATGCTCCCTTCAGGGTTTATAGAAAATACAGTTTGAAGAGACAGACTAGTCCGGCGATGCGCCCATAGTCTGGCGCTGTCCCAGCTGGCTTTTCCTTGCACCTTCCCCAGTGATGGACAGGTCTTTCCCATGTGTTTACATCACCAAGAGCAACGTTGGGAAAAGCCGGCTGAGGGCACTACAAATTTGTAGTCTCACCTCGGTTTATCATATATTTAATATAATATATTTTCCCTGAAACACCAGCGTGCTACACAGAAAAGCATACTCGTCTGCCATTGTGCAGCCAGGCTCTGATTTATGCTGCGGGAAGTTTGCACAGCATGAATCGACTGACAGCTCCTTTTAATATTTACGCATAGCATATAAAATAAATGTCATCACATGCCCTGAAACCGTTCCCGATCTTAGGCGTATTTACCTTTTCTTCTACAGACCTGTCAATGATCTTCGTTATTTGATGAAGTGTGAAAAAATGAATACTCTGGGATGGCGACCAAAAGTGGAGTGGAAAGAAGGCATCGAAAGGACAAGTATGCTGTATAATATCTTCATGGAGAGTTTCAGAATTTGCTTTGCGCTGAGTCTCCACCATTGATTATCATAATGCTCTTGTAGAAGCAGTTTTCTCATCTTGTAAAGTTTTGGCTTCTGTCTTGGATATGCCATCACTTTATGATTCCTGGGGTTTGACCTCTCGTATCCTACATGTAATGAAAATGAAGGTTAGAAAGCTCTGTGTCTTTTCCTAATTGCTCCCTGCAATGTTCCCCATCACCCCGCTGTGCCAGCCTCCCTCACCTACCAGGCTGTAGACACGCCACTATACAGAGAAAACCAGTGATTGGGGCAGATCTTTACAGCAGCAATGTGTCCCCTTTGTTCGCAAGATCGGTAGGACTGTCACAGGTCAGACAAGCCCTGATCATAGGGGTGGCATATCCTAGCTGTATGTCATCACTGTGCGAGATGGGAAAATTCCTTTAGGCTATGTGCCCACGCTAACGTTTTTAAACGCTCAGGAAAAGGATCCCCTTTCCCAGAAAACGCGCGTCTTTTTCCGCGCGTTTGTTGCACGTTTTTTGACGCGTTTTTTGACACGCGATTTCTGGGAACATTGGGGATGGCTAAAAACGCTGAACAATGCGGGAATTAATGAGCATGCTGCGTTTTTAGCCGCTAAGCGATTCCTGAGCCAAAAACGCATGGAAATTAATTTGATGCATCTTTTAAGCATTTCTGCAGCGTCTGATCCGGCACAAACGCTGCAGAAACGCTTAACAAAATGCATCGTGGGCACACAGCCTTAATGTGGGTTTTTTTTTTTATTTGTTACTGCTTTGTTCCAAAAACCAAACTCAGAATTCACTAAACAACATATAGGATTGTTCACACTCCTCTAGAAAACCTGGATGCTCCATTGTGAAGCTCTGATCACTATTAACTGGGGGTACCCATGTCCATTTATTACATCCATATACATACATAACATACAAAATGTACACCATCAAATACCCATTTCAATATTGGTAATGTATCCATAAAAATCAGATGCTGCACATGTAAGGCTACTTTCACACTTGCGTTAGGAGACGCAGCGTACGCTCAGCTTGAAGCTCCGCCCCTGCCGCGCCTCCTCTGGTCAGCTCCGTCTATGGGCGCATGACGCTGCATGGGTACGCAGGCCGTGCGCAGGTATGCTTTTGCCGACGCATGCGTCCTTTTGACTGTGCGCCGGCCGCACCAAAATGCAACACGTTGCGTTTGGCGCAGGTTGGCGCACCGTCAAAAGGAAGTATGCGCTGCAAAAGCATACCTGCGCACGGCCTGCGTACCCAATGCAAAAGATAGGGTACGCAGGTCGCATGCAGCGTCATGCTCCCATAGACGGAGCTGACCGGAGGAGGCGGAGCTTCACACCGAGCGTACGCTGTGCCTCCTAACGCAAGTGTGAAAGTAGCCTAATTTGTATTGGATCAGATCGGGGGGTTTTGTGCATTCATAGACTTGAATAAGTGAGTCGCATCTGAAATGCGGAGGAGAATAGTGCATGCTGATTTTTTTTCCCACACATTATATGTAAAAAAGAACCCTATAGGGTAACATTGGTCCTTGTTACATGCACATTTCTGTATAATAGCATCATCTGAACAAGTCCCTGGTTGGGGAGCCTATATTATTGAGACACATTGATCCCAGTACCACATTTCCAATAACGACTTATTGGTGACTTTAATTTTCATCACCACATTAGTTTTAATTTCTCCTGAAGATTTTATTACTTTTGCCATCAAACCTAATGCAGCTGATAGTGTCAATGCCGTTGATATAATATTCCTTTGACTGCCATGACGACTTTTCTTACTTTTGACCAACGCACAACCTTAATTAGAAAATGAGAAACAAAAATAGTATCCCTATTTTTTTCTAAAAATGTCACCTAGTTCTTCACAATTGTGAGAAACAGTTTGTAAGAAATGCATAAAAAATCCTGTTTGTAGCTAAAAATCAGACCCGAGACAACGGAGGCACCACTGCCTGCGTCTCCATGTGCAAATCTCCGTGGGGGTGCTGGAGGGGGCTATGCCTCTGTTAATTATTTTTACTCAATCCATGCTTAAAAGGGTATATTTTACTGTTGGGCTAACTTGTTTAACTTCCCAATTAAGCAGCCAGAGCCGGCTGTCAATCAGCGTGACACCACTAGTCCCACCCTGTCAACAGGAAGAGAAACTGCTGCCCTAATGACAGGGGGTAGCTAAATCTCTGGCAGGAGCGGCCAATGACCGGGCGCTGGGTACAACAGGCAGGTAGCTGCCTTTATTAGCGACTACATGCCTTTTTTCTAAAGTCAGGGATACACCAAATTGATGGTAAATGTTTGGTTATGCTGTAGTGATGAACGAAGGTGCTCTGATAAGATATTCTCCGAGAATGCTCGGGTGCTAACTGAGTGACTTCAGCGTTCTCGAAAAATAATATTCAAGTCCCCGTGGCTGTTTGACAGCGCAGAGATCACCTGTTTGTTAGACAATCCCTGCATGCGTTGTGGTGGTTGAACAGCCGTGGGGACTGGAACATAGTATTCGAGCACGCTGAAGACATTCAGTTAACACCTTAATCCCAGCACGGTCACTCATTGCTATGTATCGGAACAGGATATGGGAACATAGGGCAAATGTCTGTAATCCTAAGCGGGAACAGCACCATCCAATACACAGTTGTACACTGGTGGTGTTACGTCTGAACTCGTGTCATGGCTTAACACATCTGCCTGCAAGCGAGTGAATAAAATACTTTTAGCTGGAGAATATACCGGTAAATATGACATTTTATGTTGAAAATATGCAGCTTTGTTTAAAAAGATACAGTTGTAAAAAATAAAATCTTTTGTAATGATAGAAAGAAAAGCTGTTTCATACTCCTGCAAGAAGAAATGCTAGCCATGGTGTAAAACGGCACACTCACACTGTCCGCTTCACATGTCCGAGGAATAAAGGCTGCATGTGAACCCACTTCCAAAAAATAATTTCTCCCTAGGTTATTGCTCCCCCTCATACTCCCTAGCCCTAGCAACCATATTTCTGAAATGTGTGTGTGATATGCATGGCCTGGGCCATCTGTCCCTGGTGGTGGAACAGGCAATATCCCCTTGTTGTGTCTCATCCATCTTCTTCTTTCATTATGTAGAACATATACGTTTAGAACGTGACTGACACTTATCTGGAGCAGGCATTACCTGTCTAGCAATACAGGCATGACGTGCTGCAATGTACCAGAGGTGAAGGTCAACCTTGTGTCACCTGTAAGGCAATAATTACACTTGAGATTGGGCCATCACATAAAGTTGCTTTTTTTGTTGTTGTGGTAGTGCTTTAGGCTGGAACAGTTTTTAGCGTGGCTTTCCAGCCTTCAATTATATGTCTGATTCATCATTATGACTCTATTCAACCAGCTGATTTAAAAAGACTATACACCCCTGTTAAAATGCCAGGTTTTCCTCATGTAAAAAAATCCTACCATGAAGAATGATTGCAGAGCTTTTTCCACCTTTGTCACCCATAATCAGCACAAATCCATTGAAAAACTAGCTGAAATCAATTTGAGAGGGAAAATAACAAAAATAAAAATGTGGTTGCATAAGTGTGAACACCCTCGTATAACTGGGGTTGTGGTTGTGTTCAGAATTAATCATATAAACTCATGGTAAATAGTAGTGAGTACACACCTGCCATCATTACCTCATCACCTTAAATTGTAATTTACAGTGATTCTTATTCATCCTATATACACTTTGGCTGTCCTAGCAAGATTTTCCTGACATTTTCTTACTTGCATTTTACAGCAAAAAACATAGTCTGTAAACAACTTACAACACAACAAAAGCATCTGATTATTAAAAGATATCAGTCAGAGGACAGGAATCCTTGTTTCCAAGGCACTAGATAGACCATAGAACATTGTGAAAAGAAGTGGCTTAAAATTGACACAACAGTGACATTACTTGGTACTGGAAATCCCTCAAAGATTGATGAATAGACAAATAGGGAAGCTGCCAAGAAGCCTACAGCAATGTTAAATGAGCAACAGGAATTTCTGGCAAGGACTGGTTGTGTACTGCATGTGACAATCTCCTGTATTCTCTATGTCTGGCCTGTGGGGTAGAGTGGCAAGATGGAAGCCTTTTCTTACTATGCTTTGCCCAAACCTTCATCAAGCCACATTTTCAAAAGGTATGTTTTGTGCAAAGTCAAAATTGTTAATCACCAATTGAACAACATACCAACAGTGAATCATGGTGGAGGCAGCATTGTGCTTTGGGGCTTTTTTTCACTATTTGGATCTGGGGCTTCAGTCAAGGTCGAGGGAATTACAAACATTTCCAAATATCAGTCATTTGTTGCATCAAAACCTTCAGGCCTCTGATAAAAAGCTGAAGAGGAATTTCACCTTTCAGCAAGATAACAACCCTAAGCTTACCTCTAATGGCTCAGCCAAATCCCAGGCTTGAATCCAACTGAAAATCTGTGGGTGACCTGAAGAGGCTGTACATTAGAGATGGCTTTGCAATCTGACAGATTTGGAATATTACTGTAAGGAAGAGTGGGCAGAGACTTCCAATTCTAGATGTACCATGCTCATGACATTCAGTCCGTTCATAATTATGCAACCACATTATTTTAGTTTAATTTTCTTTTTTCCACCTGAAAAGATTTCAGTTTATTTTCAATTCAGTTGTACAGAATATAGGTGACATTAAAGGTGGAGAAAGTTTTGAAATGTTCCTTCTTGCTATGTGTTTTTTTTTTTTTTTTTTAGTACATGACAAAAAGCTGGTGTATTTGAACATAGGTGTGTAGACTTTTTATATCCACTGTCCATCCCTGTCAGGAAGAAAGTAGAAATCGGTTACAATCATGATGGTGTACTGTGGCGTATCCTTTTGCAAGATGATTGCGTAGTTGCATTTACACGCAACAATCTTCTGATTTTGCGATCAACATGGTTAATGCACCTGAAGGAAGGCATGCTATCGAGATTCCTACTATCTAAAGTTGTAGCCTGAAAGTCTTCACTTGTTGGGACAATTGTCATTGATTGAAATTAGAATACTATACATTATGGAAGTAGGAAATCTTTGCGTAGTTTGGTTGTTTTCAGGAAAGCGATGATCTGGGATTGTGGGTGTATGACTGTGTAACGAAGAAGCTGTGACACGTTGAGTTTATGTAGGCTGGGTGACAGTGCCGCTAGGAGCTGGGCATATTGGCGCTCATCCAGCTGAATAAGCAATAATTTATATCGGCTTGTGATTTTATTCTAGGTGAAGTTTAAAAAAGAATGAAATTGTGTGGTATGCAATTATTAATTGTCAGATTTGTTAACTTTGTTTTTTTTTCCCCCTTTCATTTTAGTTCAATGGTATAAAACCAATTTCCACAACTGGAAGAATGCAGAGAGTGCATTAGCGCCATTTGGTTGCCAAGCATAGCTATTAAGGAGTGGAGAATTCGGGGAACACAAACTGTTCTCCTGTTTCTACCTCTGAAGAAGACGTGAAGAGAAATACATGGGATTGACGTGATGGCATATTCCAAGTTACAATATGAATTGTAGAACAGATACAGCTGAATATTTGACTACTGTGCGGTTAAAAGATAACGCCACTTTAAAAAAAAAAAAAAAGTATAATTTTGATCGTGGGGGTCCAGGTGCTGAAACTCGGCCAAGCACGCCTCGGCTTGAACACTAAGGATGAACTCCATAGACTTTCCAGCTGAGCTCGTCTTCAGTGTGTGAGGAGATCTGCGCTTGGCTGAGCACTTCTACCCTTTCGCTTTGGAAATTAATAAGGATTTGAGCAGCTAGACCCCAACTGATCAGTACCTCCAATATGTGAAAAGTTTTAAAAAGTGCAATTATCATTTAAAGGGGTCCCAACTCTGCTATAAATCACCAGTTCATAACTTGTTAGTGATTAGATGGCTGTCTCTGGCAGACCCATAGTCAATGAATGCAGCGATCAGACACATCCTCGGCATCCACTGTTCTGGGAGGGCATTTCAGAACCCTGATGAGAGAATTGGTGGGGTTCTCAGCAGTCAGAGACTCCCTGTATCCAGCAAGTTATTACCTACCATATGGATCTCTGAAAACTTACTGAGCTGGAACTAACACTTTGTGTGTGATATAATGTTTTGGCATTAGTAACATTTAATGCTTCGGAGAAAAGTGTATGGGGTCAGGGAACACCAGACCAGTCAACGCCCAGCATTCTTGGAACATACAGAAACGTCACCACGCTTTGCGTAGCCACAAGGCAACAGGCATGGTTAAAGGGGTTTTCCCGCAAAGTATATATTCATCAATAGAGCTTGGAATTATAATAATTTACACAATTGTATGTGTTAAAAAAAATGTTCCTGTGCTGAGATAATCTTATACATGTGCCCCGGCTGTGTACTGTGTAATGGCCGTGTCTGACGGTGCAGGAACATGGTCTGATCATACCACAACTCCTGGGCAAGAGAGAACGCAAAAGAGTATACAGACATTACAGCAGGGGATCACAGCTGCTTCTTTTTGTGAGGCAAAGCAGTTCCCTGCCTATTTTTAAGCAATGTTTTACCTCACAGAAAGAAGCAGCTGCAATCCCATACTGTAATGTCTGTAGACTCTCTTGCTTGCCCATGATACGTGGTAAAATCAGACCATGTTCCTGCACGGTCAGACACGGCCATTACACACTACCCAGCAGGAGCACATGTATAAGATTATCTCAGCACAGGGACATTTTATTTAAACACATCTAATTTTGGAAGTTATTATTCAAAGATCTATTGGTTTAAAATGTTGATTAATATTAACTTTGTTCTTGGGAAAATCCCATTAATGGTCCATTTATTGGCCCACCCAAACATACCGGCAAATTCCAGTTGAAATATCAAAACGCTAGTTCATTTTGTGATTGTATTTGTTATGCTGCCATAAAAATCTTTATTAGCAGCACATTGCCCCCAAGCAAACAGGATGTGGTGCGATAGCAAGATAATATATGTGGACAGAATTTTTCTGCTCTCATCAGTATTCAGCGGCCTGTATAAACGGGCTAATAAACAAGTGGCGATCGATGTGTATATAGTCGATCCGCGTTCGTTAGCGGGCCCGTCTAAGTGGATCTTAAGGAACATTCATTAAGACGAGCTCTTCAATTTCTGAAATGAAGCAGTGATTGTCCTCTGCTGTAACCCCCCAGGGGGGAAGCTCATGCACCTTATGATTGTGTGTTGGTGTGACTGGCTTCTAGGTGTATAGTCCGATTTTATAAGTCTGAAGGTATGACTGTGACCTTGTGCATAATTCTATCGACCTCTAGGACCATGTCCTCTTTGGCACCCTAGTAGGAGAGTTAACTAGATTGTTTAGTTATTACAAGTGTTCTGCATTATATGAAGGAAATTTTTTTATGATAATGTACAATTTGCACAAATCGTTCCAATGTTAATAGAATGGACTGTGATTTTTTTTTTTCGTTTTGTCCCGGACATCACCCAGTGCTCATTATATTTTATCTTGTGTAGCATACGGACAGCACAAGGACAAATGCAAGTCAGTGTGGTAGTTCACACTAATGTTTTTACACATGGACCGATGGTGTGCATGTACAAAATCGCAACATGCGCTACTTTGATTCCGGATCAGACTCGCCCATTATAAGTTAATGGGTGTGCAAGAATTGGTCACATGCCATCTGTATGTCTTGTGTTTTTCACAGGTCCCTTACAATTCTGACGATAGGAAACTGCATTCGACCTCTTATTATATTACTGTTCATGTGAAAACGAACACGCTGATTACATACAGATGAAAAACGGTCATCTTTTTCTGGAAGCAATCCAGACAAGTTTGCATTCCCTCATCTGAACCTGGCCTTAATGTACGCAGTTCTTGAAAGCGGAGGCTCCTGCACCGGCCCTGTACACGCGAGTGAAAATCTGCATCTAAATGTATTAAATGTAAATGTATTAAATGTTCTATTAGGTGGTCCATTCTGAACAAAGAGGGGCAATATGAGATTTTTTTAAATTGTAAAATAATTTTATATTAAATAAATCCAACCTTTTATAAGTAATAAATGTGGTATGTTTTACACGATTCTGTATGCTTTCTTACCCTTGGATGTAATGTTCACCCATATTATGAGCCTCCATAGTCATTTTACACTGTTAGAGTGCTTTGGAGTACAGCATTGTTCTTCAGGGTTTCTAATGGGAAATCCTCTTTGATTGATGTCTAAAAGACCTTGTGTAAGGCTACGTTCCTGTAATCAGTCTTTGCTGGTGCCGATTTTCTACACCTATTGGGTACATTCACTTACCTGCTTTTTTTTAAGCCTTTTTTTTTTTCACCTGCGTTTTTAACCCTGCTTTTGTCTCATTTTTGAGATGTCATGTTTTAAGTAAAGCTGTTTGGTTTTTGATACTTCTTGGCATTTGGCTTTGACAAAACTTTTATTGATACGGTCATGCGTGCAAATTTTAATGAGTAAATTGGAGAAGTGCTTGTTTTTTCAATAACTACCTGACATTATCCATGTATGATGGTGGGAATATCCCTTTAAATGTCTATATGCTTCATTGACTGGTCATTATGGTGCTGCAGTAAAAAATGGAATCCAGCCTGTTCAGTAGAGGCTTCCCTACAGAGGTCTGGTGATTTAGATAAAATCGTTATAACCAATACATCACATGCAAATAATTGAACATCTAGAAATTACTATAAGTTCAGAAAAAAAGGATTAAGCCAAAACCGGTCAAGAATGCAACATACAGTAACATTACCAATCCTAAAAATCCATGTATAAAACTGATTGTTCCCAATTAAAAAATATCTAATTTTATTACATGCACAAAAAATATATATAATAGAAAGTTGGAGGATAAATTGAAGAGCAATAGGTTGGAAACTATGAACACCCAAAGTAACATAGTAACATAGTTTTGAAGGCTGAAGGAAGACCTTATGTCCATCTAGTTCAGCCTATTTTTAGTGCAGCTGTTCTGCATTGTTGATCCTGGGGAAGGCAAAAAACCCACAGAGTAGAAGCCAATTTTCTCCATAGGGAAAAAAATTCCTTCCCCTAAGCTGGGTCAACCATTTACCTATAATATTATGTTATTCGTAACCTTCTATACTGTTACTCACAAGAAAAGCATCCATTCCTTTCTTAAATTCATTCAGTGAGTTGGCCATCACCACTTCCTCAGGAAGAGAATTCCAGAGCCTCACTGCTCTTACCGTGAAGAACCCTCTTCTATGCTGGTGCAGAAATTGTCTTTCCTCCAAACGAAGAGAATGCCCCCTTGTTCTTGTCACAGTCCTTGGTACAAACAGTTCATTGGAGAGATCTCTGTATTGCCCTCTGATATACTTGTACATATATATTAGGTCTCCCCTAAGTCTTCTCTTTTCTAGAGTAAATAGACCTAATTTTGATAACCTTCCTGGGTATTGTAGTGAACCAACTCCATTTATCATTTTAGTAGCCCGCCTTTGAACCCTTTCAAGTTCAGTAATGTCTTTCTTGAGCACCGGCGTCCAAAATTGCACACAATACTCCAAGTGTGGTCTGACGAGTGATTTGTACAGAGGGAGAATTATGTTTTCATCTCGCGTCCCCAGACCTCTTCTAATGCATTCCATGACCCTATTCGCTTTGGTGGCAGCTGCCTGACACTGGGCACTCCAATTTAGCTTCTTATTGACTAAGTCTTTTTCTCCCTTATACTGGAGAATACATAATAAAAATGTCAAAATTACACAAAAAGCCTAATTATTGCACAGCACAGTGTGTCAAAGAAGTAATATTGAGAGAGAAGGAGGAGTAAAGTCACAAGGAAAGTCAAAAGTTTAGGTCAGGGTCACACGAACGTATGGCACGGCCGAGTGCCATCTGATTTCTCAAATAGCACTTGGCCCAGTGTTATACTATGGGGCAGCTCAGATCTGTGATTATTTTCTCATGCCGACTCAGCATTCAAAAACTATTGCAGCGTGCTGTAATTGGCAGCAAGACTCGTCTCACACGCATCCATACAAGTCTATGGGTGTGTGTGCAACATTATTTTGATGTCATCCCAGTGCAGTATGATACACGCAGAGGCCGACAATGGAGGAGATGGAGAAATTACTTTCTCCATCTCCTCCGCATCGGTACTACGAGTCTCTGATGCGAGAGGATAGGAGCACAGAGCACTGACACTCGGATCACGTTCACAGCAGAGCAGGAGCCGAGAGTCATTAGCATATCGCATCGGATGCCATACGCTGGTGTGACCCCGGCCTTGTACTGGTAATACAAAAGCAGTGACCACAAACCATTACAAAATCAAGAACATATATCAAAGCCTGCATGAAGGAGAGACAATGAAGTAAAAGTCAAAACTCACCAGAGTTCCCACCACGCCCGGCATGCATTTGCAGAAAGCGCTTTACAGGGCGAAGACATGAGATGTCGGTACATGAAAGCATGAAGTAAGAAAACCGATTCCATTGGCAGATGTAATCACCTGGGTATTGTGCTTGTTGGTGACATCATGTACCACCATTGTATTTTCCTACCAATGTTCATTCCGCTATCACTCATGGGGGAAGTCTCGCTTTCTGAATTTCTGAGCATGTGTGCTAGTTGTAGTCATTGTTCATTTAATCTGCATGAGCAAGTGAAGGAGAAACCCAGGTAGTATGCGCTTCTAATGGGGACGTGTTTTTCCAGTGGAAATAATGCAGCGTAGGAGATCACTTTTAGGGCCTCATTTAAAGGTCTGCTTTTCATGGATATAAAATGTCTTATTCTAATTTATATAGAGAAAAAAAAGAAGCCACTCTGATGGTAAAACGCACAAACCGAAAGAGGATAAAAAACAAAATGTAGCACACGCTGTGTTTTTTCTTTTCTTTTTTGCCACCCACATATGCAAAAAAAAAAAAAAAAGCTGTCTAAGTGATGGCTATAGGCTACATTCAGACGTTCAGTATTTGGTCAATATTTGACTGGAGCAGTCAAAGCAAAAGTATAAGGGCTCACACTCATGTTTATAAAATCGGTCTGATGTTGTTCCTGACACTCGTACAATGCGATTTTTGTCACCGAGCAATCGTATGACATGCGTATGCAATGCGTTTTTAACATCAGCTTTTTATGTGCAGTAATTCTGTAATTTCAAGCTAGTTTACTAATTAAAAAAAATCTTAGATACAGATATAAATAGATTGATATCATTGAGAAATATAAGCAGGACATGTGTAGCTTACTGTATATGTATTTAGCTAATAAATGTAATACAGAGTAAAGTCCTTTATTTGAAAGAAACATGCAAAGTCATTTATTTGAAATAAAAACTCCTCTGACCCTCTTCTGCCCATTTATTACTGTAAAATAAAAAAATTATACAACACCATATTCCTCACCTGCCTGCAGATAATCCCTATGTGATCCTGTCCTACGAACAACTCCAAGCTGTGCTACATCCGGTTGGCTTATTGAGCGGTTTATTCATGTCATGGTTATCATTACTCTAGTTTCTAGGATATTCCACATTTGATTTTTGTAGAAATCACTTTTCAGCTCTTCCCACTTGTTCCGCCAGTCATGGCTCACACATAAAGTGCATAGATCAGTGTAAAAACTCTAGAGCCATGGTGGAGGGAGAGGTGGGGTGTGCTCTGCATAAAAAAATAAGTGGAAACCTAAAAACCAAGCACAGCTCTGCCATGTACAGGCAGCCGCAATGTGCAATCCTGGGCATTGCAAAAATTACCTCAGAGAACAAAGTACATGGAGGCGGAACCTGAGCCAAGTCTGTATTCTCGCATTCTTCTACTTACAGTATTGTTCAAAATAATAGCAGTGGGTTAAAAAATATGAGTTAATGACAAAATATACTAGTTTTTATTTCCATGCATTGAGAACATTGCACACTGTTTTCTAATTCAAAATATGAAGAGAAATAGAATATATTTTTTAACTACTTTGCAGAAAATGACAAAATTTATGTTGAGCTGTTTTAAAAAATAGCGGTGTCTGCATTTGTCTTTACAAACTCACAATATGCACTATTTTTTTGTGGATTTATCATTCCTGTGAATCATTAACCTAATATTTAGTTGTATACCGGCAGTTTTTTAGAACTGCTTCACATCTATGTTGCAGAGTCAACCAACTTCTGGCACCTGTCAGCTGTTCTTCCAGCCCAGGATGATTGGACTACATCCCACAATTCTTTGACATTTGTTGGCTTTGCCTCAGAAATGGCGTCTTTAATGCCACCCCACCAGTGTTCTATTAGCAGGATTGGGCTAACCACTCCATACCCTCAATTTTGGACTGGTACCAAGATTTTGCTCGTTTACTGGAGTGGTTGAGGTCGTTGTCTTGTTGAAACACCCATTTCAAGGCCATATCCTCTTCAGCATAAGGCAACATGACCTCTTCAAGTATGCAGTAAATAGATCCGGAACCATAGTAAGAGAAACATGCCCATATCATGATGCTTGCACCACCATGCTTCACTGTCTTCAGAGTGCACTGTGGATTGAATGCAGAGTTTAAGGATCATCTAACACATTGTCTGCAGCCCTTGGACCCAAAAAGAACAATTTTGCTTTCTTTAGTCCACAAAATGTTTCCCCATTTCTATTTGGGTCAGTTGATGTGTTCTTTGGCAAATTGTATCCGCTTCAGTACGTCTTTTTTTTTTTTTAACAGTGGGACTTTGCGGGACTTCTTGCTAAGAGATTAGCGTCATACAGGCATCTTCTAACTGTCACAGTACTCACAGGTAACTTGTCACTGTCTTTGATCATCCTGGAGCTGATCATTGGCTGAGCCTTTTGCCATTCTGGCTATTCTTCCACCCAATCGAATGATTGTCTTGTTTTCTTCCACATCTCTGTGGTTTGGCTTTCCATTTTAAATTATTGGAGATGATTTTAGCTGGACAGCCTATCATTGTCTGCACTATATAAGTTTTACTCTCTCCAATCAACTTTTTAATCAAGATACGCTGTTCTTGTGAACAATGTCTTGAATGATCCATATTTCTCAGGTTTTCAAGGAGAAATGCATGTATAGCATGTCCTGGCTTCACCCTTAAATAAGGGCCACATGATTCACCCCTGTTTCTTGACAGAATGAATGACCTCACTAATTGAACTCAACACTGCTATTATTTTGAACAACCCCCTTTCAATTAATTATTCTAATACACAGACTCGAAAACCCTCAGATCATGAATGCTGAGTCTGTTGATTTTCTTAGAATCTACTGCACCAACTGGTAAATTGATTAACATGTGGTAATATAACTTATACCAAACAGTGATTAATCTGGTTAGTCATACTGGACTGCTATTATTTTGAACGCTACTGTAACCTCATTGCTGCATAGTTTAGGAGATGGTGGATTTATCTGAGACTGTTGCGAGATTTTGGTTGGGTGTTAATCTTCTCATTTTCCTACTTCGTTTTTTACTCATCCTCCACTCCCCAGTGTTTGTTTGTGTGAGTATATTTGTATGATTGGTATTTTCCTTTATCCCTGTTTGTATTACCGTCTTAGTCTGGTTGGTGTATTGTCATATAGTACTACTCCCCTCTCCGATAGTGGGGGAAGAGTACAGACTGAGAGCAGATTCAAGAGCTCAGGCAAGCAACGTGGTCCGGCAACTTCACCACAGGAAGTAATCTGGGGAACAGGGCAAGCTAAAGAATCCATAGCGTTAGGGACAGGGAAGGAGCCCCTGGTCCCAGAATACCCTACAACAGAGTTGTGACTGTTAGACTGAAGATCTAGAGGTCCTTGGTTCGATCAAGGTTTCAGCAGAAGCAGTTTTGTTTTTGATACTTATGTGACGTATTAGTCATCTGTAGGAAAATTTTTATGTCTCTTTGTCTGACATCACAGTTATTGGATTTGTGCTGTGTGTTGTGCAGCTCTCATTAGGATGCAGCTATACTGAGTACTTGTTTCTGGGGGTGAAACCACTGAACGATGAAATTCAAGCAGAGGAATATTTAGGAAGCTCCTACACCACTTTTTTGTAAAGGGCTTGTCACACTAAGCGATATCGCTATAAAGTCACAGTTTTTTGTGACGTTATAGCGATATTGCTAGCGATAAAGCTATGTCTGATACTTACCTCCGACCGCTCCCCCACTGGTTATCGCTGATTGTGCGAGAACGTCCTGGACCGTTTCTCGTCGTCAGCTTCCTGCTGGGCTTCCTGCTGTGACGACGAGCAACGCGTGGACGTGGGCGGGAGGACGTCAGGATCGCCTCGTCTGACAGGTAAGTAGCGACCCCTGCGATGTCGCTGGTGAGATCTGCCTGTGTGGCAGCTCACTAGTGACCACTTAGCGATGTACCAGCGATCCTGACCGCGTCATATCGCTGGTCGGGATTGCTGGTGCATCGCTAGGTGTGACAGTACCTTTAACCTCATAATGACTGCCCTTTATTTATTTATTTATTTATTTATTTTTTTACCCTTTTTGCATTTTATCAGCCATTACTTCATAATGTACATACATATGAGACTGAATGTTGACTCTTGAATTATTGTTTGTTATTGTGTTGAATGCTTGTTTACTATCTACTGTATCCCTCCCTGCAGCTTATTCTACTATCTTTGAGGGACAAAGGCGCAGGTTAATTGAACAATTGATGTTTGTTATTTTGTCTGCTGGCTACCTATTGTTTTAGTTCATGCAGTTTGTTGTTCTGCAAACATTGAAGGACAAAATATGCATGTTATTTGAACACTCGAACAATGAGAGATGACCTCCATTCACCTCCCCCAAACCTGCAAATAATGGCCTGAATAAGAGCTGTGGACTATAAAAGAGGGATTTGCTTCTGTTTCTAGAGAATCTACATGACAGTAGCCAAACCCAACAAGAGGTATACAGATTTGTGACTCTACAGAACATCACATATACCCCCAAAATGGTATCAATCAAAACGTCAAAATGGCGACACAAGAAATTTTTTATTCTTTATTTTGTTTTACAAATTTCCAATCAGTGCATACTTGTAATGAGCTGGAGAATCATATTGCTAAGTCATTTTAACCATATAGTAAACAAGATAAATGAAAAACCAAAAACAATTGTGGAATTGCATTTTTTTGGCAATTTAGTCTCCCTTGGAATTTTTTTCCCACTTTCCAGCAAATCATTCAATAGTACAACTCATTATGCAAAAAAAAAAAGCAAGCTCAAAAATTAAAAAAAAAAAGTTCTGGCTCTTAGAAGACAAAGAGGTAAAAACAAAAAAATGCAAAAATGGAAAATAGCTATGTCAGGAAGGTGTTAAACAGATTGCCCTCTTGTAAAGAAAAAAAAAGTTGAAATATATACTGCACAACTTACTGATCTACTCAAATTCAGGAAAGTGCCCCACGTCCAGGACCATCTTTAGATCAGGCACCTTTCTTATTTCTAGAATATCAGAATGGTGCACAGATTTTATTTTTAAGCACATCTAAAAAGATGTTTTTTTGGAGGAGACAGCCCCTTCAGGAGATTTATACTGTTCTACAATAAGTGCCCGTCTGGGACTAGGCTACAAGGTCCTCAGTATCTTCTTGTAAGGTTATTGAGGCTGCTAATGAATGTGAAGGCTCACATGTCTATACACATTCTTCCACATCTAATAAAGCACATATCTCCGTGAACATTCAGCTGCAGCACATTCCAGCCTTATTACGGCACTGTTGATGTGAGGCGCTCATGGGTACTAAATCCCTGTTGTATAATCTACATGATTATTTCACAGATATGGTGATTGCCCACAATCTGCTATGAAGTTCTGTGCAGAGGTTGGCTAAAGCACAAGACTCTGCTCAGCTAACTGGTTACAATTGTTTAATGCTTATGGAATTTGGAATATCATTTCACCCAATATCCCAAACTTTTTTTCATCACAACAAGGGATCATTATCTTTATGGTCTGAAAAAATGGTAACAGGTTGGCTAATGCAAAATATTGCAAAACACTGCGACTGGGACATACAAGTCACAAAATATCCAACTGGTACCAAATTTATGACTTGCTTGCGGACCTGGTAACATGCTGGTTGCAGTGCGACTCTATTCAGCTGCTTTACTCTGTGTTGTAGCAGTGGCAGAAAGCAATCGTTTGTCACATGCCGTGTCACAGCTAAAGTCGACTCGTAGCCAAAGCCTTCAAAATAACTTCTGGTTTGGGTAAAAAAAAGTATTCAAAATATATATGATAAACATTGCCAAAACTTCTGTGTTAATGAAGTAGCTGAGATTCAATAAAAGATTGTTACCCAAGTCTAGAGGCAGGAGAAATGTGAGGCCATGTTCACACATTCAGTATTTGGTCAGTATTTTTCATCAGTATTTGTAAGCCAAAACCAGGAGTGGAATAATCAGAAAAAAGTATAAAGCTATGTGCTCACATAGGGTTGAGCGACTTTGGTCGGATCGGGTTTCATGAAACAAAATTTGTTTCAGATGAAACTGGTCCGACTAGGGCAAAAAAAAGGCGGAGTTCCGTCCGAAACCCGACCCCAATGCAAGTCAATGGGAAATAAAAGTCGGCATTGAGCGGATGACATTCATCCACTCAATGCCGACTTTTAATCCCGATTGACTTGCATTGGGGTCAGGTTTCGGACGAAACTCCGACTTTTTTTTTGCCCTAGTCGGACCAGTTTCATCTGAAACAAATTTTGTTTCATGAAACCCGATCCGACCAAAGTCGCTCAACTCTATGCGCACGTTGAGTATTTGCTTGCAGAAATTTCTGCAAGGTTTCTGCATCTCTTGGCAGGAAAAACACAGCAGCAAAAAGTGCGTTTACTCTGTCGCCTAATTGGGGGACACAGAACCTTGGGTGTTATGCTGCTGTCCACTAGGAGGCGACACTATGCATAATCTGAAAAAGATTAACTTTGGCTCCTCCTCTGCAGTATACAC
This sequence comes from Dendrobates tinctorius, assembly GCF_039654945.1. Lineage (NCBI taxonomy): Eukaryota > Metazoa > Chordata > Amphibia > Anura > Dendrobatidae > Dendrobates > Dendrobates tinctorius. Next base: position 67,924,079 of record NW_027361732.1, on the reverse strand, counting down.
CCCTGGACGGCGTCAGCCTTCTCCAGTTTTTGCTTAGTGTCGCAAGGAGGCACACCTTTTTTCTTCCATTTTTTTCCTTTTTTTCACGGAAATACAGATGAAGAAAAGTGGGTCTCCAGCGAGACTCCCGGCATGGCTCCCTCCTCGGTCCCCTATTAGGGGTACCCGGTTGAGGTCGAGGTGGTTTTTTCCCCATGTCACTCCCTCCCCAGTCCCTCGGGTCCTGGTTCGAGGTTGAGACCCCCCTCCTTCCCCAACCTCTTTAAGGGGTCTGGGTTGAGGTTGAGGCGAGGATGAAGACCCCCTGACGGTGACAGACGCACCCTCCCTAATCCCCCGCAGGGGGTATTAGGTTGAGACGCCTCAGGTAGGGTCGGAGATCAGGCGGCATTTCGCAGCTTCCAGGGACCCCAGGCTGGTTGAGGGATCCTGTTGGGGCCGGGGGAGGGTGCGGACTGGATGGCACAGCAGAGACAGGGTTTTTCTGCGTCCCTGTCTCTGCAACAGCAGCGGCTCCATAGCGCTTCAGGGGCACCCCATACAAAAACCACTACCCCTGCTACCCCCACCGCTATCCAGTCGACCATTCTGGGGGGGTCTGGTACAAATCCGCGCCGCTCTGGAGCCCTCCTGGGCATCAGGCTTCTAATTTAGGCCGCGGCTTCGGCCTAGCCGAAGCCCCCCGCCCTTTCCCCGCCCCCCGCCCCGCCCCCCGGATGACCAAAATGACACGCTGGAGTGTCATAGAAGGGGCGGATTGAGGCAGAAAGGGCGCGTTTTTACACAGCCCAGCGCGCCCTTTTCAGCTCTCCGCCCCCTCCTCCCTCTCCTCAGAGCCCCGGTGGCCATTTTTTCTGGATGAGATCCAGGAGAGGAGCATCACAGCGGTCTCCGGGGGGCACAGAACTTGGATCTGTCGGCGCTGGACCTAGGGGCACACCGGTGGGGTAAGCTCACAGCTGGGTTCTCATTACTCAGCTGTGAATCTATACTTCCTATAAGGCTTTCTGTGGGTTCCCTCTGCGTAGCCACCCCTGTACGATCCCTTATAGCCAGCCTCTGTGCACTATGCCGGGCTCAAGGAAGAGAACCAGGCAGGAATGTTTCTATGCATTCTGCACAGCCTGCAAAGCCACGCTCCCTAGTGGCAGCACGTATCCGCACTGCCGGGACTGCATCCAGAACTCTGGGTCAGAACCCCAGGGAGTCCCTACTGATGCTTCAGTGTCACAGGCCACGCCGGAATGGGCAACTCAGATGTCTCAGTCTATGTCACAGTCCATAGACAACCTAACTGCTACATTACTGCAAGCTCTGCAGAGTCGGGCCCCGGCTATGGACGGTACACAGCAAATGGACAGCTTGTCTCAGGAACATGCTGCTTCCGACTCTCACAGTCGTAAGCGGACCCACAGGTCTCGATCACCTAAGTCGCACTATAGCACAAGGTCGTCCCCCTCTAGGGAGAGACAGCGTCATTCCAGGTCTCCTGGGCAGTCCCCTGCCACAGACAGACAGTGCAATTTACCACAGGGATCCCCCATCACAGAAGACCCCCGCCCCAGGTCACCCTCCAGGGATCACCTTAGCGAGGCACAGGATTCGGAGGGCATCTGTGACTCCGACTCAGATAATGAAACGGTCAGGTCCGTGGTACCTTCTCCCCCTAGCAATACAGCGCTAGTTGAGGACATAATTTCTGCCATTCATCGGGTGCTAAAAATTCCAGAGTCGCCCCCGGAAGTCCCAGAACATAGGATTTGCTTCGAAAGTGTTCAAAAACCACCTAAGGTCTTCCCTAATCACGATGAGTTTGAGAAAATACTTACCAAACAGTTTGCGCAGCCCGACAAAAAATTCGCTAATCGCAAATATTTGGAAGCGAAGTACCCCTTCCCACAGAAAGACACCAAACAATGGACAGATCCACCTGAAGTGGACCCTCCGGTTTCTAGGCTAGCAGCGCAGACTTTACTCTCTCTGCCGGATAGCTCAACCCTCAGGGACGCAGCAGTCCGGCAAGTAGAACGCATGGCTCGTTCTATTTTCGAAGCGGCAGGCGCCTCTCTGGGCCCTGCATTTGCTTCAGTTTGGGCATCCAAGGCCATCCTGGCTTGGGCCAAAAAACTACAGGAGGGTCTTCAGGCTTCAAATCCTGAACTCTCGGACCAAGCGGTCCAGATGGCAGTGGTAGCAGACTACATGATTCATGCAGCCCTGGATTCCGCCAGAGGTGTAGCGGGAATAGCATGAAACGCCATCACGATCCGACGCATCCTCTGGCTGCGAGAATGGAAAGCGGATGCGGCCTCAAAGAAGTCCCTCACGCGACTTCCGTATTTTACTGGAAGACTTTTCGGCGAAAAGTTGGACACCATGATAGCCAATGCCACTGGGGGTAAGAGTACCTCTCTCCCTCAACTAAAACCGAAACGCACGTTTAAACGAAGAAACCAGACGCGATTCCGATCCTTTCGGAATTCCTCAGGCTGGTCCGTTTCGCGCCCAGTGCAAAACCGCAACCGTTCTCCACGCAGAGACAACCCACGGACTCAGCAGCGACCGGACAGGGCTTGGCAGTCGAAAGCAGGCCAAGTGAAACCCAAGGGAGGAAAACCTCAGAACTTCACTTCATCATGACTCGAGACCTCCGGAAGACACCCCACCAGTAGGCGGCCGACTTTTACTCTTTTAGCAAGTCTGGCTGCCTATTACAGAAGACAGGTGGGTCAGGGAAATAGTGTCTTCCGGATACAAGATAGAGTTCACTTCCGTTCCACCGAACCGGTTCTTCCTTTCTGTTCCTCCAACACCACCAGAAAAGGCTCGTGTTTTCCACCAAGCGGTTTCCTCTCTCCTTCAATCAGGAGTTGTGGTGCCGGTTCCCGCGAACGAGAGATTCCGAGGATTCTACTCAAATTTGTTCGTAGTCCCCAAGAAAGGAGGCGGCGTCCGACCCATACTGGACCTAAAACTGCTCAACAATTACGTACGGGTCCGTCATTTCCGCATGGAGTCCCTCCGGTCCATCATTGCATCCATGGAGCAGGGAGAATACCTCGCCTCCATAGACATACAGGATGCGTATCTCCACATACCAATTGCTCCCGCCCACCAAAGGTTTCTCAGGTTCGCGGTCAACCAAAACCACTACCAGTTTGTCGCCCTTCCGTTCGGACTCGCCACGGCTCCAAGAACGTTCACCAAAGTCATGGCGGCCACCACGGACGTCCTGCACTCAAGAGGCATCCTAGTCGTCCCGTACCTGGACGACCTCCTCGTCAAGTCTCCCACTTTCAAAGTCTGCGAGGTCAGTGTCTCAATCACTCTAGACACTCTGAGTCGCCTGGGATGGCTAGTCAACCTACAGAAATCGTCGACCATCCCAACTCGGACTCTAACATTCCTGGGAATGGTATTCGACACCGCCAGGGGCCTGGTGCTCCTTCCCAAGGACAAGACACTGGCCATCCGTCTGGGAGTTCGCACACTCCTTCGCAGTCCTCCTCGATCTCTCCGGTTTGCCATGAGAGTCCTCGGCCGGATGGCAGCAGCAATAGAGGCAGTGCCATTTGCCCAGTTTCACCTCAGGGTCCTTCAACTAGCCATGCTCAGATCTTGGGACAGGAACCCCTTCTCCCTCGACAGGGAGTTCAGGTTGACTTCATCAACCAGGAGGTCCCTGCATTGGTGGCTCAAACCAACCTCGCTTACACGAGGGAAGCCATTCCTCTCAGGACAATGGAAGATCCTGACTACCGATGCAAGCCTGACAGGCTGGGGGGCGGTGCACCTACATCACAGGGCACAGGGCAAGTGGTCACCGAGGGAAGTGACATTGCCCATCAATGTTCTGGAAATCAGGGCCATTCTCTTGGCACTGAGAGCCTTTCATCACTTGCTTGCAGCCTCGCACATACGGATACAGTCGGACAATGCCACGGCTGTGGCATACGTGAACCACCAAGGCGGGACCCGCAGCGCCCAGGCGATAAGAGAAGTGGCTCATATCCTCCGCTGGGCGGAAGACACAAGGTCGGTACTTTCTGCGGTACACATTCCGGGTGTAGAAAACTGGGAAGCCGACTTCCTCAGCAGGCAAGGAATGGACTCGGGGGAGTGGTCTCTCCATCCCGAGATTTTTTTACCAGATCTGTCAACGCTGGGGAACCCCGGATGTGGACCTAATGGCATCCCATCTCAATACCAAGGTTCCCAATTTCATGGCCAGGACACACGACCCGCGGTCGCTCGGAGCGGATGCCCTGGTCCAGGACTGGTCCCAGTTCCGACTCCTGTACATTTTTCCACCCCTCCCCGTAATCACCAGGGTCGTGAGGAAGATCAAGCAAGAGGGAGTTCCGACCATCCTCATCGTGCCAGACTGGCCCAGACGTACTTGGTACGCCGACATCGTCCAACTTACGGCAGACGCCCCCTGGCGTCTACCCGACTGTCACGACCTTCTGTCTCAAGGTCCGTTCTGCCACCAGAATTCAGGGGCTCTCAATTTGACGGCATGGCCCTTGAAACCTGGATTCTAACCCAGGCAGGTTTTTCACCGGCAGTCATTACAACTATGATCAGAGCAAGGAAGCCTGCCTCCGCCAAGCTCTATTATCGTACCTGGAGAGCTTTCTTTTCTTGGTGCGAATCTCATGGACAAGTCCCACTCCCTTATTCCCTCCCGAAGGTACTAGGTTTTCTTCAATCGGGCCTAGATGCCAAGCTATCCTTAAGTTCGCTTAAGAGTCAGGTGTCGGCGCTTTCAGTCCTTTTTCAAAAGCGCATTGCTATTAAACCGCAAGTAAGGACTTTCATCCAGGGAGTTTCCCGATTGGTTCCTCCCTACAAACGTCCGCTGGATACGTGGGACCTCAATCTGGTCCTGACAGCATTGCAAGCTCCACCCTTCGAACCTCTTAGAGGAGTTCCACTCTCCATTCTGTCTCAGAAAGTGGTTTTTCTAGTGGCGATCACCTCGTTACGCAGAGTGTCGGAATTGTCAGCACTTTCCTGCAGACGGCCTTTCCTAGCCTTTCACCAGGACAAGGTGGTTCTCCGCACGGTACCATCCTTCCTTCCGAAGGTTGTGTCCAACTTTCACCTTAATGAAGAGATTTCACTGCCTTCCCTTTGCCCGGTTCCGGTTCATAGAGTGGAGAAGGCTCTGCATACGCTTGACCTCGTCAGAGCATTGCGAATTTACGTGTCCAGGACTGCACCTTTCCGGAAATCTGATTCCCTCTTCATTCTTCCGGAAGGTAGTCGCAAGGGGTTGCCGGCTTCCAAGGCTACCCTTGCCACGTGGATCAGGTCCACCATACATGAGGCCTACCGACTTAACAGTTCCCCTCTTCCGGCCGGTATCACGGCACACTCTACACGGGCAGTAGGGGCCTCCTGGGCCATTCGGCATCAGGCTTCGGCACAACAAGTGTGCAAGGCGGCCACTTGGACTAGCCTACACACGTTTACGAAACACTACAGTGTTCATACCCAGTCCTCAGCGGATGCGAGCCTGGGTAGACTGGTTCTGCAGGCGGCAGTACCCCAAGTCTAGGGGACTGTCAGCACAATATTCGTCCACTGCTTCCCACCCAGGGACTGCTTTGGGACATCCCAAGGTTCTGTGTTCCCCAATTAGGCGACAGAGTAAAGGAGATTTTTGTGTACTCACCGTAAAATCTCTTTCTCTTAGCCTTTAATTGGGGGGCACAGCTCCCACCCTGTTGCCCTTACGGGCCGTTGTTTCCTGTTGAGTTCTCATATTGTTCTTTGAGCTCGTACATAGTAGCCTTCTTACAGGCATGGTTATGTTATTTGGTTACGTTCCTCCTTATGCTTTGGCACAAAACTGGAGAAGGCTGACGCCGTCCAGGGGTGTATACTGCAGAGGAGGAGCCAAAGTTAATCTTTTTCAGATTATGCATAGTGTCGCCTCCTAGTGGACAGCAGCATAACACCCAAGGTTCTGTGTCCCCCAGTTAAAGGCTAAGAGAAAGAGATTTTACGGTGAGTACACAAAAATCTCCTTTTTTGCATGAGTTTTTGTACAGCAATGCTCTCAAAGACAGCCGGCGATACACTGACAGGAGGTAATCGCTCCTCAGTGTATCACTGAGCTGCTGTGAGAACGTTCTCAAGCAGTGGTGCCATAAGTGACAGCACCGGAGCTGATCAGCTGATGAACTCTGGTGAACTCTCTCACGGCAGCTCAGTGAAAGGCCGGGGTCACACTAACCGGCGCAAAATACGGTCCGTAGTTTACAGGCGTAATACGGATGAATTACCTCTAAATAGTGCTCCGTAGGTCATCCGTAAGCAAGGTGCGGTCGCGTATTTTGCGCATGTGAGCATCCGTATGTAATCCGTATGGCATCCGTATGCAATCCGTATGGCGAGATTTTCTTGCAGCCTTGCAAAATGGACATTTAACGGTTTTGAGGCCTGCAAACTATTTAAATCATTAGCCTGGACCCTATTTATTGGCTCAGGAACAGGTGGCGGCCTCCATTCTGTCCATTTGTGACCTTGCCTTCACTAGGTGTGTTGGTGTTGTATGTGCAACATGGCAGAGGGTCTGAGTTTCAATACAACTGTGCAGGTTCTCTTCAACTGGCTTTTGTCACGCCACTTTGGGCAACCATACCCAGTGATAGTGGATCCTCGGAGGAGGAGACGCATGTGGGTACATCCACTTTTGAGGCAACGACTCACAAGAGGTCACCGCCTCTATTCTTCTATACGGGAGCATCCTGTTAAATTTTTCCAATACTGTCGCATGAGCATTGCCACATTTGATCGACTATTGGAGACAGTGCGCCCTGGGATAACCTTTCAGGACACAAGGATGCGCAAAGCTATATCTGCAGAGGAGCGACTTCTACTCACATTACGGTATGTACTACAAAACCACATTCTCTACGTTCATAATGTGTGGGCCAAAGTATGTATTTTTGGCTTATTGGACTAAGTTTAATGCCCTCATCTTATTCCACATATGTTTAAACTTACAGACCAGAATGTTAGGTCTAATATGTACTGAATATCACTTACTCATTGTGCAACCAAATATGTGTGTGCTAGTCTATCTCAATTCCTACCAAGTTTGGTCGGCATGTAAATTATATTTTTTTTCTTTCTGCATTCTAAAATTATCCATTTCTGTCGTTCTTTAGCTTCCTGTCCACTGGCCTGTCTTATGCCGCCCTCCACCATGAGTTTCTCATTGGAAGATCTACCATTTCGGGCATAGTCAGGTCAACATGTATAGAAATCTGGACAAGACTCCATCAAGTTGTCATGCCCGAGCCCAGGATGGAAGACTGGTTGAGGATATCAAGGGAATTTGAGGAGGAATGCCAGTTTCATAATTGTATTGGGATGGAAAACCTATCCGGGTGCGTAAGCTGCCTAACTCTGGCTCCCAATTCTTCAATTATGAACAATACTTTTCTGTTGTATTGTTGGCTCTGGCAGACCCGCAATACAAGTTTATAATTGTTGACATTGGGGCCTATGGAAGGACAGGAGACTCTAGAGTCTTCAATACTTCCATAATGGCTCGACGGCTACGCACCAACCAGTAGGATCTACCACCACCACGCCAGCTACCAGGTTCCACTGAATAATCAGTCCCTTATGTCCTTGTGACAGATGAGGCGTTTCACTTAATGCGCAATGTCATGAGGCCATATCCCTGCCGCAACCTTGACCACAGGCGCAGAATTTTTAACTTGCGCCTATCACGTGCTAGGCGACTGGTGGAGTGTTCCTTTGGCATTCTTTGTGCCAAATGGCGGGTACTCCAGTCTGCCATTCAGCTGAGTGAACAAAATGTTAATGAAGTTGTTAAAGCCTGTGTGCTTCATCATAACTTTACCAGGATACATGATTGTTCCTCCTCTGCTGGTGTTGTGCGTAGGCCGGACAATGTGCGTAGGGTGAGACCACCTATCTACCCTCAACATAGACCGCTCTCTGGGCTCAAAGTGCGTGATATTTTCACAAATTACTTTATCTCACCTGAGGGGGAAACTTCTTGGCAAGAGCATGCTGTGTCGATGTTATAATTTTGGGTTTTCTGTGTGTCTAAATATATATATTTATACCCCTTCGGATTCTATGACTGTTTCATTGCATTGGTAAGCGTATGTTAGTATGCTGACACTGTTTTAGAGAAATCACACAGATACGTAAAGTGTAGTAGACAAATTTTTACTTTTGTCTTTTTTTTTCGTTGTTTTTAAAGGCAAACATAATATTGCCATATGCAAACTCTGGCAAAGGGCCAAATTGCCCTTTTTGCATAATAAAACTTTTTTGAAAAGTAGCATTTTCAAACAAACCAAAAAAAAACAATACGCAATATCAACATTGCTACAAGAGAAAATTTCCAGACAAAGGAAAAAGTAGGTAGTCTCCAGCCCCAAAATTATTGCTAAAAGATAGCACTCACATTTCTTCTGAAAGTTTTCCAATCATATTAATATTCCACCATGACAGGCAAGGCTACCTTACGCCTTTCAGACAGATATTATATGTCTGTACAAAAGAGAATATTTCACCGCGCTATACTGTAAAGTGAAAGGATGACAATATACTACTCACTTGCTAAGGCCTAGGAAAGGCATGCTGGCCTTAGTGAAGTAGTCACCTTTTTAGCCAGCTATGTATAGTAACAAATCAAGGCGACCAGCCTTAATAACATCACGCTCTCTCTATGTCTTAACAAGTGAGTAGTGTATTTTCATCCTTTCACTTGACCAGTATAGCATGGTTAAATATTCTCTGTTCTACACACATGTAATATCTGTGTGAAAGGCGTAAGGCAGCCTTGCCTGTCTTGGTGGATTATTAATCTGATTAGAAAACATCCTGCAAATATGTGACTTTTGAGGTTTGTAACAAACTTTGGTGATGGAGACCACCTGTTTTTCCTTTTGATTGGTATTTGTAGCATCAGTGAAACCGCACTGGACATCTCCTGGCATCAGCCTGATTGTGGACAGAAAATCATAAATTCTCATACGTTGGGGAAGGAGAACGCGGAAGAGCAGCCTGTGGTTGCTGCTGGCTACTGTGCCCAACATCGCCCTGTGTGGGGCCATACTGATGCCCATGATGTGGGAAGTGTCCTGCCTTCTGTGAGTGTTGGGGGTAATGGCCAGAGTAATAATGGGGAGGGGCATCTTGTTGGCTGTGGTAGGCACGTGTCTCATACCCACCAACATAGCCATATCGTCCCCAACCAGGTTGGGACCAGCCTCCAACACTGGGTGGGAACAAGTGGCCATATTGGTGGGGTTGGCTAGAGGCAGACATTTGTGGCTGCTGTATTGAAGGTTGTGTAGTGTGTGAAAGAGGGTGAGGTGTAGGCCCACGTATTTGAGGATCCTCAGATCCTGCTTGAGCATGCATTTGTGGGGGGTGCCTAAGGCACATGAGATTTCTTGGGGAAAGCTGCCACCTCTCAATATATTCAAATAATTCATAGGGCGTATTGGGGTATGTGCACGCATCAAGCAGGATCTGAAAACCTCCTCTAATACGGAGCCTGACCTCACGGGAAAGGGCACGGAGATAATTGGCCAGGTTGCGTGAGTATGCCTCCTCCCCATCATCACTATTTACTCTGGCTAAATAATTTAGGACCCCAGTGTCCACATTAGTGCGGGTATCAGTGGCAGGTATTTGCCGCCTTCGGCTTCTTCCTCGCCGGGATGTGGCAGCAGGCTGTGGGGAGCCCCGGATGTGGCCAGTTGGGCTGCTGCTGATGTTGCCCTGCTCCTCTGCTCTTGCTGATGCTACAGCAGCACCAGATGGTCCTGGTGGTGGGCTTTGGGGCGCAGGCAATGGCACATCCTGACTCGATTCTTCACCCCTGCTCCTAGTAGGGGGAGAAGATGGGCCAGCCACCTCTTCCCCTGTGGACCCAGGATCGATGATGGGGTCTGTTTCCGAGCCAGTTCCTCTGTCCGTAAGGTTGGACTGAGTTCTGTTATGAAATAGAACAGAGCCAAAAATAACTACATATTTTTGGCTCTGTAAATTATCTGTGTAATGTGGTGTCAGGTATATACTTATGGTCTGAGATCCAGAATTGGGGCGAGGAAGGAGAGGCGGTCATAGTAGATGTACTTTCTCTTCACATAGCCCGCATCCCCACTCCTGGACCGCTGCTGACGTTCCCGGCCGTATTGGTCCAGGATGTTTCGCCTGCGTCTCATGACATCTTCCACTGCAATGTGACAGGAAATATTGTCAAATTCACATATTTGATAGGTCACATTTGTACCAGTAGTCTAGGCATGGGGCCTTCTGGGGTGTGCTTTCTACCCATGGTGGCATATGTAATTGGGGCATACAGGCCAGATACACAGGGTCACATTAGTTTATGTATCAAGTAACTACACTTAAAATAACTTGTTTGGCTAGGAGGATGAGGAGCTTGTGGCCTGGCCCAAATTATGGCAGTGTCAAACCACGTGTCACATCAAAATCTAACGGCCTCATGAGGAAAAAAGTACAAGCACAGGAAGGTGGGTGCTGAATCTATATTCATTTTTTGTTCTGCACTAATTTTAATCATTTTTTGGCTTGTACTTACTAATTTTCTGCTTCTCCTCACGTGGCCGATCACCAAAATCATGGAACATCTGCCTACATATGCGCCTCCATGACGCCTCCTTTCTTGCCCGGTTGGCATAATGGGCATCACGGTGGTCCCATAGTTCGGGCCGCTCCTGCAACAGGACAATTAGCATTTCCACATTAAGGTAAGTGGACGCCATGATGGTGCTGTACTCCGTGGAGGCGTACTTCCTGGATGTCTGGAGCGCTTTTTGAGCTCATTTGCATGTCTCATCTTCCTGATGATGGATTGGGCCATTTCCTGGCAGCAGCCAAAAGACCTGCGTATTTCTCGCAGGTCACACGTGTGCTCCGTGTGTAATCTGTATTTTTTGCGCACCCATAGACTTGCATTGGCATACTACGGCCGTAGTACGCTGACAATCGCAGCATGCTGACATTGGCACGGACCGTAGAATATGGATGAGAAATATACGGCTGGTGCAAGGTACCCCATAGAGAATCATTGGTCCGTGTCTAATGCGTGATTTTTACGCCTCTCACTCGTCCGTATTCCGGTCTAGTGTGACCCCGGCCTTACACTACGGGAGTGATTACCCCAGGCCTCTTAATAAATTAGGAGCATCTGACAAATGGCATGAACTTCGCCACAAATCTTACTCCAGTCAGTGATCTGAGTAAATTATCATTCAAATGTCGGTGCAAAACTGTCCAAAATCAGACTGCAATGCACGGACTGGCCACAGGTCTTCTCATCTGAGCATGCCAGACTCATAGAAATGTATGAAGCTGTCACACATGGGTCGGGAGAGCCGCAGTCAGTCTGTGCATTAGTGGTCCGTGATCAGTCGAACTGGAACGGAGGTCTAAATGAGCCCTAAGGCCGGAGTCACACTGGCGAGGAATACGGGTGCGTGAGAGGCGCAAAAAGCACGCATTAGACACGGACCAATGATTCTCTATGGGGTCACTCGCACCAGGCGTATATTTCTCCTCCGTATCCTACACTACGTGCCACTCGCAGCATGCTGCGATTGTCAGCGTACTACGCCCGTAGCATGCCAATGCAAGTCAATGGGTGCGCAAAAAATATGGATTACACACTGACCACACGTGTGACCTGCGAGCAATACGCAGGTCTTTTGGCTGGTGAACAGGAAATGGGCCAATCCATCATCAGGAAGCGTAGACATGCAAATGAGCTCAAAAAGCGCTCCAGACATCCAGGAAGTCAGCCTCCACGGAGTACAGCAGCAGCATGGCGTCCACTTACATAAATGTGGAGATGCTAATTGTGCTGGTGCAGGAGCGTCCAGAAATATGGGACCCACGCGACGCAAACTATGCGAACCGCACACGAAAGGAGGCGTCATGGAGGCGCATCTGTCACCAGATGTACCATGACTTCGGTGACAGACCACGTGAGGAGCAGCAGAAAATTCGTAAGTGCAACCATAAAAATATAATTAACGTTAGCGCGCGCTATAAAATGACTCTACAATCAGCCCCCCCCCCCTTCCTGGGCATGTAATTTTAGCCTCATGAGGCCGTTACATTAGGATGTGACACGTGGCTTCACACAGCCATAATTAGGGGTTAGGCCACAAGCTCCTCATCCTCCTAGCCACAAAAATTATTTTCAGGGGAGCTAATGAGACCCTGGGTATCGGCCCAATTACATATGCCACCATGGGTAGAACGCACACCCCATAAGGCCCCATGCCTAGACTACTGTTTGAAAATGTGACCACTCAAATATGTGATTTTGACAATCTTTCCTGTCACATTGCAGTGGAAGATGTGATGAAACGGTGGAGAAGCATCCGGGACCAATACCGCCGGGAACGCCAACAGCGGTCCAGGAGTGGGGATGCTGGCCATGTCAAGCGGAAATATATATATTATGACTGGCTGAACTTCCTCGCCCCAATTCTGGCTCTGAGACCGTAAGTACATACCTCACACCACATGACACAAAAACATTACACAAATACTTTACAGGGACAAAAATATTGATGTATTTTTGCCTCTGTTCTATTTCATAACAGAACTCAATCCAACCTTACGGATCGAGGAACGGCCTCAGAGGCAGAGCCCGTTATTGATCCTGTAGGGGATGAGGTGGCTGGCCCATCTTCTCCCCCTACAAGAAGGATGTCTGAAGAGGAGGCATCACAAGAGCACACAATGGCTGCCCGACACAACACACCACCAGGACGGTCTGCAGCTGCAATCTCACCCATCCTGGAAGAGATGGGCAACTTGAGCAGCAGCCCAACTGCCCAGATCAGGCCCTCCCCACAGGCTGCTCTAGCAACACGGCGAATAAGAAGAAGGCGCCAGGTCGCCATTCAAGAGAGCAGGACCAATGTGGACACTGGGGTGCTGAATTACCTGTCCAGAGTCACTACAGATGATGGTGAGGAGGCCTATGCACGTAGCCTCACCCTTTATCTCCGTGCCCTTACCCGTGAGGTCAGGCTCCGTATTAGGGGGTGTATTCAGATCCTGCTTGATGCAAGCACCCCCCCAATACCCCATATGAGGTGTTTGAATTTCTGGAGAGGTGGCAGCTCTCACCAAGAAATTTAATGCGCATGAGACCATCCACACAGATGCTTGCTCAAGCAGGGTCTAAACAGCCCCTAATACGTGGGCCAACACCTCAACCCCTTCCTCCCCCTACCCATCCTTCTATTCCGCAGCCCCAAATGTCTTCAGCAAGCCAACCCCACCAATATGGCCACTTGTACCCATCCAGTGTTGGAGGCTGGTCCCAACCTGGTTGGGGACGATCTGGCTATCTTGGTGGGTATGATCCACGGGCCTACCATAGCCAACAAGAAGCCCCTCACCATCATCATTATTACTCTGGGCAGTATCACCAACAGGCCCAGGAGGCTGGACAACAACAGCATCATGGGCAACAGTATGGCCCCACACAGGGCGATGTTGGCCACAATGTCCAGCAGCACCCACAGGCTGTTCCTCCCCGTTCCCCTTCCCCTACATATGAGGATTTATGAATCCAAACTTTGGAGATGTCCAGTGAGATGTAACTGGTGCTTCTAATCTAGAGAAAAAAACAGGTGTTCTCCTTCACCAACATTTAGAACATAATTTAACACTCACATTTGTAAAGAATGTTTTCCAAACATATGAAACAATCCATCATGACAGGCAACGCTACCTCACGCCTTTCACACAGATATTACATGTGTGTATAAAAGAGAATATTTAAATGCGCTATACTGTTACCTGAAAGGATGAAAATACACTAATCACTTGTTAATGCATAGGAAAGGTGTGCTTGCCTTTAGTTAAGTAGTCAACTTTGTTATTAGCATTCTCTAGTAAACCAATTTGAGGCGAACAGCATTCACAATATCACGCTCTCTCTATGTCTTAACAAGTGAGTTTTGTATTTTCATCCTTTCCAGTATAGCATGCTTAAATATTGTCTGTTCTACAGACAGGTAATATCTGTGTGAAAGATGTGAGGTAGCCTTGCCTGTCATGGTGGAATCTTTCTATGTTTGGAAAACATTATGAGGAAATGTGAGTGTTATCTTATTGACTTTATTTTGGTGATGGAGCTCACCCTTTGTTGCCTAATCCAGGTTAATGTAGGCATGCAGCAATGTTGTTATTGCATAATGTTTGTTGCAGTTTTTTTCTGTTATGTTAATGTTACATCAAGTTAACGAAGGCCCAAAGGGTCATTTTGGCCATTGCCAAATTTTTGTTATGGCAAAATTATGTTTGCCTTTAAGCAAAACCCAAAAAACAAAAAGGCAAAACTAAAAATTTGTCTACTCTAGTTAACGTCTCTGTGTGATTTCTCACTATCCCTCACAACATACTAACAGACACCAACCAATGCAAAGAAACACTCATAGAATCATAACAAGGCTTGAGTAATATATATTTAGACACACTTTGAACCAAAAATAATTAGAACATAGACACAGCATTCTCTTGCCAAGAAGTAGCCCCCTCAGGTGAGATAAAGTAATTAGTGAATATATCACGCACTTTGAGGCCAGAGAGCGGTCTACGTTGAGGGATGATAGGTGGTCTCACCCTGCGCACATTGTCCGGCCTACGCACAACACCATCACAGGAGGAGCAATCATGTATCCTGGTGAAGTTATGCAGAACAACACAGGCTTTCACAACTTCATTCACATTTTGCTCACTCAACTGAATGGCAGACTGGAGTACCCGCCATTTGGCACAAAGAATCCCAAAGGAACACTCCACCAGTCGCCTAGCACGTGATAGGTGCAAGATCAAAATTCTGCGCCTGTGGTCAAGGTTGCGCCGGGGATATGGCCTCATGACATTACGTGATAACTGAAAGGCCTAATCTGCCACAAGGACATAAGGGACTGATTGTTCGGGGGAGGCTGGTAGCTGGCGTGGTGGTGGTAGATCCAACTGGTTGGTGCGTAGCCGCCGACCCATTATGGAAGTATTGAAGACTCTAGAGTCTCCCGTCCTTCCATAGGCCCCAATGTCCACAATTATAAACTTGTATTGAGGGTCTACCAGAGCCAACAATACAACAGAAAAGTTTTGCTTATAATTGAAGAATTGGGACTCTGAGTTCGGCGGCTTACGCACCCTGATATGTTTGCCATCCAGGGCCCCAATACAATTTGGAAACTGGCAGTCCTCCTCAAAGTCCCTTGAAATCCTTAACCAGTCTTCCATCCTGGGCTCGGGTAGGACCACCTGATGGAGTCTTGTCCAGATTTGTGCACATGTAGACCTCACTATGCCTGAATTGGTGGACTTTCCAATGAGAAACTCATGGTGGAGGGCGGCATAAGACAGGCCAGTGGACAGGAAGCTGTACAACAACAGAAATAGTCCAGGTTAGAATGGCTAAAGTAAAAAAAATCAGTTACATGCCGACCAAACTTGGTAGGAAATGAGAGAGAACAACACACACATATTTGGTGGCACAATGACTAAGTGATATGCAGTACATATTAGATGTAACATTGTGCTGTGTCAGGTGAAACATATTTTGAGTAAGATTAGGGTATTAAACATTGTCCAAGAAGGCCAAAAAACATAAATTAACACACACATTATGAACATAGAGAATGTGGTTGTGGAGTACATACCGTATTGTGAGTAGAAGTCGCTCCTCTGCAGATATGGCTTGGCGCATCCTAGTGTCCTGAAATGTGATCCCAGGGCGCACTGTCTCCAAGAGGCGATCAAATGTGGAAATGCTCATTCGACAGTACTGGTAAAATTTTTCCGGATGCTCCCGCAGAGACGAATAGAGGCGGTAAAAATGCCCTCTTGTGAGTCGTTGCCTCAAAAGTGGATGTACCCACATGCGTCTCCTCCTCCGCGGATCCACTTTCACAGGATATGGTTAGCCAAAGCGCCGTGACAAAAGCCAGGTAAAGAGAACCTGCTCGGTTGTATTGAATGTCAGACCCTCTGCCATGCTGCACAAAGAACACCAACACACCTCGTGAAAGCAAGGTGAGAAATGTACAGAATGTAGGCAGCCACCTATATTTCTGAGTGTCTAAATAGGGTGCAGGCTAATGATTTAAATTGTTTGCAGGCCACAAAACCGTTAAATGTCCATTTTGCAAGGCTGCGAGAAAATCTCGCCATACGGATTGCATACGGGTTGCATACGGAGACACACATGCGCAAAATACGCGACCTCACCTTGCTTACGGATGACCTACGGACCACTATTTTGTGGTCATTGATCCGTATTATGCATGTAAAATACGGAGCGTATTTTGCGCAGGTTAGTGTGACTCCAGCCTAAGAGTCCTGGCATAAGGTTCGCCACAGCTCATCATGAACTAGACAAAGTGAGGCATCACGCACCCACATCAGCTCACTCAATTTGGCAGAGCTCTGGATAAAACTTGTGAAAACCCCAAAAGTCATTTTTTTTTTTTTGTGAAGCTAAATGGTAAAAGCTTTGAGCTATTGGTGTCTTGGTCTTCATGGCAAATGTCAACAGCTCCTCTTCCTGGTGTTTAAAAATCTAAAAACTTTTTAAACCATTTCTCATATCTTATACCATTAAAGCTTTTTTTTTAAATTATTTTGTAAAGGCAGTTAAACCATGAATCCTTTCCATTTTTTTAATTCATGTTACATTCCTTTTAAGGCTTCATCCAGACATCTGTGTTGCACGTACCAGTTGCATCCATTTTTTTTCCAAACATAGAACCCGCGCCTGTTATAATAATATATGCTTCTATTCAAATGTCTCTGATTTCTCAGGAATTGTGGGTTCGTGCAAAGCTCACATGTCTGCGCAGATTGAAAAGTGCTAATACAAGTCTACGAGTCCTTGAAAAACACGGATAGGATAGGAGAAACTTCATTATTTATTTATCCGTCCATCCATGAAATACACTGATGGTAAAAACAGGCACACGGACCAAACACTGATGACACCGGTACCACTTTTTCATGTACGTATTAAGACATGGACACTTTAATGAGGCCTAACAATGCACTAAATGGAAGGGGTCTTTGTACCCCACCCACATCCAACATTATGAGTAGTAGAACGTACACCATCTATTTGGTTTAATAAATTGAGCCCCACCCTTGACATCCCAATCAATTGCCTACCACTCGTCTTGGCCTTGCACAAAGACTTTTTTTGGGCACCATCAAAGCCCAAGTTCCACACCCCCTGAAGCTATACTGTAACTGTTCCGAGTTTTTGCTTTCGAGCTTTGGCTTACAAAAATTATGCTAAATACTGACCAAAACAGTGCATGTGAATGTGACCTTTACATCAGAAGAGGAATTGCACATTGTTCGCCTCCCTGCACCTATTTCTCTGCTGCACATAGTACAACTGTATGGTAAAACATGGATGCATGCGTGTTGTCTGTAGACTATTACTGTAGGTGTTATCCTTTACTTCATCATAACATTACGTTTGGACATTTACGAGCTATAAAATGTTCTATATATGACAAGCTGATGATACAAGTAAAGCCTATAAAAATAAGGCTAAAGAAGTTAACTACGTAATACACTGCTGGAAATCTCTAGGTGTCGACACCTCAAATCCCTGAAATCAAATTTATGTAGCACATAGTGTGATTTAATCAAACAGAAAATATTAAGGGCTCATACTCATTTGCGAAAAAAAATCTAATTAAAAAAATCTGATTGCACTCTGCCTAATGTTATTCTATGAGTCCCTGCTCATCTGCCATTTTTTTTTTCTCTGCTCAAATCGGACTGAGAAAAAAAAAAAATTGCAGCATGCTGTAGTTGTCCTCGTATATCGAACGAGACTCTCCAATGCAAGTTAATGACTTGCCAACGATGGATCTGTCTTCTGATGGCTCTGCCTTTTCTGGGGTGGCTGAAAGTTGATTTTTTTTTTTAGTCTGAGAGGGGGCCAATATCCTTGGCCCCTTTCTATGCTATTAATATCAGCCCTCAGCTGTCTGGCTAGCCTTTTCTGCTTATTAAATATTATTATTATTTATTATAGAACCATTTACTCTATAATGCTTTACATGTGAAAAGGGGTATACATATCTTAAACAATAAAAGTCATGACTGGTACAGGAGAAGAGAGGACACTGTCTGCGAGGGCTCACAATCTACAAAGGATGTTATATATTAATTATAGGGAGGCTCTAAGAAATTTTTTTTGGGGGGGTGGTCCCCCATTTTAATAACAAGTAAAGGCTAGGTATACAGCTGTGAGCTGATATTAATAGCCTGGGGAGCGCTATGGGTATTACCTCCTTCCCAGGCTATAAACATCAGTCCCCAGCTGTTTGCAGTCCCGCTGCTGGTTAATAAAATTTTGAGGGATCCCACGCCATTTTTTTCACAAATTTATTAGTAAAATGCATGTAGAGTAAGCTACACATGCAAAGAATTGATATTATATATATCTAATATATAAAGCTCAATGTGTGTATGTGTGTATATGTATGTGTGTATGTCCGGGATTGGCATCTGCACTGTCGCAGCTACAGCCACAAAATTTGGCACAGTCACACGTCTGGACCCCAAGAGCGTCATAAGCTATGTTGTGAGGCGAAATTTTAACCCCGCGCGTTTCAATTCAAACGATTTTGCCCCTATGTACATAATGGGGAAAAAGTGAATGTATGTATGTGTGTATGTCCGGGATTGGCATCTGCACTGTCACAGCTACGGCCACAAAATTTTGCACAGTCACACCTCTGGACCCAGAGAGCGTCATAGGCTATGTTGTGAGGCGAAATTTTAACCCCGCGTGTTCCAATTCACCAAACAATTTTGCCTATTATTTTTATCATTTCTATGGTGTTATCGTCCTTATGTAAAGCTGGAAATAACAGAATTTATTACCGTTCCAACACAGACCACTCTCTGACACAGACTGCAGGGGCAGCCCAGTATCACACAGGATAGGATTAGATACACGGCTCAGCAGTCAGTATCACACAGGATAGGATTAGATACACAGCTCTGCAGTCAGTATCACACAGGAGAGGATTAGACACATGGCTCAGCAGTCAGTATCACACAGGATAGGATTAGATACACAGCTCAGCAGTCAGTATCACACAGGATAGGATTAGATACACAGCTCAGCAGTCAGTATCACACAGGATAGGAATAGATACACGGCTCAGCAGACAGTATCAAACAGGATAGGATTAGATACACGGCTCAGCACACAGTATCACACAGAATAGGATTAGATACACGGCTCAGCAGTCAGTATCACATAGGATTAGATACACGGCTGAGCAGTCAATAACACACATGATAGGATTAGGTACACGGCTCAGCAGTCAGTATCACACAGGATAGGATTAGATACAAGGCTCAGCAGACGTATCACACAGGATAGGATTAGATACACGGCTCAGCAGTCAGTGTCACACAGGATAGGAATAGATACACGGCTCAGCAGACAGTATCACACAGGATAGGATTAGATACACGGCTCAGCAGTCAGTATCACACAGAATAGTATTAGCTACACAGGTCAGCAGACATCACACAGGATAGGATTAGATACATGGCTCTGCAGTCAGTATCACACGGATAGGATTAGATACACGGTTCAGCAGTCAGTATCACACAGGATAGGATTAGATACACGGCTGAGCAGTCAGTAACACACGATAGGATTAGATACACAGCTCAGCACACAGTATCACACAGAATAGTATTAGATACACAGCTCAGCAGAAAATATCACACAGGAGAGGATTAGGTACACAGCTCAGCAGACATCACACAGAATAGGGTTAGATACACAGATACACATGTTGTTTATCAAAAGGCTCTTGAATGAGTTGAAAATAAAATACTATCAGTACTTGGGTAATCGTTTAGTCAATTTGTGTTGCAAATCTGTAGTGTTGAATATATGATGTGAAATGTTTTTATGTGCAATATAATCATTAGAATATGTTATAACTAACCACAGTTGGTTACTAAACGCCGGGCTCTTCAGCTAGTATATATATATATATATATATATATATATATATATATATGTGTATGTATATCCACCCGTGGAAGCATGGTTGAAAAGCAATGTCTGACTTTCATTTGTTCATTTTCATAGATTCTTTAGTTATTATTACTAGCGATGAGCGAGTATACTCGTTGCTCGGGTCTCCCTGAGCATGCTCGGGTGTGCTCCGAGTATTTTGACGTGCTCGGAGATTTCGTTTCTGTTGACGCAACTGCATGATTTGCGGCTGCTGGACAGCCTGAATACATGTGGGGATTGCCTGTTTGTTAGGGAATCTCCACATGTATTCAGGCTGTCCAGCAGCCGCAAATCATGCATCTGCGTCAACAGAAACGAAATCTCCGAGCACGTCAAAATACTCGGAGGCACTTGAGCATACTTGGGGAAACCCGAGCAATGAGTTTAATCGCTCATCACTAATTATTACTTTTGGCAGGTTCAAGTTATTTCTGCCACCATTGTGGGTTTTTCAGTCATTAAACAACCATCAATTTTGACCACGTGTGTATGTATAGTGTGTGTGTGTGTGTGTGTGTGTGTGTGTGTGTGTGTGTGTGTGTGTGTATATATATATATATATATATATATATATTTTGCGACGTCGTTTGAAAACTATCTTTAAATGACAGAAAATTACTCTGTGTAAAAGCTAATGCTAAAAATCGGATTGCATTCGCATGTAATTCAGATGCAAGGTGATAAAAATCACATGAAAGTCACATATCACTTGCACAACACTAGTCCAACTTTTCAGGAAGAACATTGTAAAGATTTTTTTTTTAACGATGATGTGTATGATTAGCCCTCAGTGCTACAATAGCTTGAACTGTGTAATCCAGTGGTCTCCAACCTTTATTGCACCAGGGACCGGCTTCAAGCTAGACCATTCTTCCATGGCCCGGCAGGGCGGGGATGGAGGTGGGGCTGGGGGCGGGGCTATGGACAGAGTTGTAGTACGTATAGCAAGATGGTCCCACACATATAATCCCCCCATGTATAGTATGATGGTACCACACATATAATCACCCCATGTATAGTATGATGGCCCAACAAAGTACTGATTGATATATATATATGTACTGTATATACTCGAGTATAAGCCAACCAGAGTATAAGCCGAGACACCTAATTTTGCCACGGAAAACTGGGTAAGCTTATTGACTTGAGTATAAGCCAGATATGCATTGTCCCCTCATTCCTATCCCGGTATGTGTGGCTCCCACCCTTGTATGCATGGCTCTGCTCCCACTCTCCCATCCTGTACACGTGGCTCCGCTCCCACCCGCCCATCCTTGTATACATGGCTCTGCTCGCACTCTCCCATTCTGTATACATGGCTCCGCTCCCACTCTCCCATCCTGTATACATGGCTCCGCTCCCACTCTCCCATCCTGGTATGCATGGCTCCGTTCCCACTCTCCCATCCTTGTATGCATGGCTCTGCTCCCACTCTCCCATCCTGTATGCATGGCTCTGCTCCCACTCTCCCATCCTGCATGCATGGCTCCGCTCCCACTGTCCCATCCTGTATACATGGCTCCGCTCCCACTCTCCCATCCCTGTATGCATGGCTCTGCTCCCACTCTCCCATCCTGTACGCATGGCTCTGCTCCCACTCTCCCATCCTGTACGCATGGCTCTGCTCCCACTCTCCCATCCTGTACGCATGGCTCTGCTCCCACTCTCCCATCCTGTACACATGGCTCTGCTCCCACTTTCCCATCCAGTATACATGGCTCTGCTCCCACTCTCCCATCCTGTATGCATGGCTCTGCTCCCACTCTCCCATCCTGCACACATGACTCTGCTCCCAGTCTCCCATCCTGCACACATGACTCTGCTCCCAGTCTCCCATCCTGTATACATGGCTCTGCTCCCAGTCTCCCATCCTGTATACATGGCTCTGCTCCCACTCTCCCATCCTTGTATGCATGGCTCTGCTCCCACTCTCCCATCCTGTATGCATGGCTCTGCTCCCACTCTCCCATCCTGTACACATGGCTCTGCTCCCACTCTCCCATCCTGTACACATGGCTCTGCTCCCACTCTCAGATGCTGTATACATGGCTCTGCTCCCACTCTCTCATCCTGTATACATGGCTCCGCTGTCCCATCCTGTATGCATGGCTCCCCTGTCCCATCCTTGTATACATGGCTCCCCTGCTATCCTTGAATGCATGGCTCCGCTGGGCTCCCCCATCACACTTACCCTGACACTGTCACTGCACGTCCCTGCATCTCTATCCCGGCACGTCAGCTTATTCCTGTGCGTTGCACTCACGTGGCACCGCTCATCATGAATATGGATGCCACACCTATGGGAGAGGAGTGGCATCCATATTCATGACCTTAATGAGCAGTACTACGAGACAGCTCAGCACAGGATGAAGCTGCCACGCCGGGACAGGGATGCAGGGACGGAAGGTGAGTATCGATCACTTCTGGAACCCGGCGGCTCCCCGTGTGTCCAGTATTTGAGCCGGCTCCACGAACTGGCAACAGAAGTGCAACGGCCCGGTCCTGGGCTGCGGACCGGTGGTTGGGGACCCCTGGTGTAATCAGACAGTTCCATCTTGAATGCTGGCATGGTTTCTCTTTTTACTAACAGTGATGGGCTCAACACTTCTCTCAGAAATGGGATTTAAGAACAGTGATTCTGCTGTGTTTTTTATATTTTCTGTTAGCTAAATCATGCAATATATTTCCTTCTTCTGATGTGCTGTGCTTACAGGGAGAACAATAGTTAGGTGACAAATCTGTTTTAACCCCTTAGTGACCAAGTCAATTTTGACTTTAATGACCAGGCCGAATATTTGAAATCTGACCAGTGTCAATTTATATGATAATAACTCTGGAATGCTTCAACAGATCCCAATGATTCTTAGATTTTTTTTTGGGTGACACATTGTACTTTATGTTAGTGGTAAATTTAGGTCCATATTTTTTGCGTTTGTGAAAATTTCAACATTTTGGTGAAAATTTCAACATTTTGGTGAAAATTTCACAATTTTCAATCTTAATACCCTTAAACCAGTTAGTTATGCTGTAAAAAATAATAAGTAACGTATCCCATATGTCTACTTTACATGTGCATAATTTTTCAAATGTCATTTTATTTTATTAGGATGTTATAAGGTTTAAAGGGATTCTATCACCTCTTTTAGCCGCTATAAGATGCGGCGGCTGCCTTTCAGGGCTTATCTATGCCGCCCTCCTACTTGCTTCATCGCTCTCAGGCATCGCGCTTCCGTGCAGATGTACTTGTCTGCCCTGTTGACGGCAGAACAAAGTACTGCAGTGCGCAGGCACTGGGCCTCTCTGATCTTTCCCAGCGCCTGCGCACTGCAGTACTTTGCTCTGCCGTCAATAGGGCAAAGAAGTGCGTCTGCGCAGGAGCGGGATGCCGGGGAGTGACGATGCAAGCATGAGGACGGCGTCGCAAGAAGATGGGAGGCGCCGGACCCTGACCTGCGACACCCATCGGACCGGACCGCATCGGACAGCCCCCTCCGGGTGAGTATAATAAAACTTATTTTTCTTATCTTGCAAGTCACACCGGGGGCCTATCTTCAGCATTACAGAATGCTGTAGGTAAGCCCTGAAAGGCAGCGGCCATGTCTTATAGCGGCCAAAAGAGGTGACAGCTTCCCTTTAAAGTGAACCCATCACCATTTTTGGCCAATATAAGTTACGGCCACTGCCTTTCATGGCTGATATACAGCATTATAGAATGCTATATATCTGCCTCCAACCCAACCTGTAAGAGAAGAAAAATAACTTTTATTATACTCACCTGTGGGGTGGTCCAGTCCGGGGGTTGTCTCTTTTCCCTATTGCCCACATTGTTATGAGTGCAGTGATACCCCACATGTAGTCAAAAAGTTCTGTTCGGACAAGCAGCAGGGCTTGGAGCAGAAGGAGCACTATTTCAATTTTGGAACATAAATTTGGCTGATAAAAATAAATTTGTAGGCACCATGTTGCATTTGCAGGACCCCTAAAGTGCCTAAACAGCAGAAACCTCCCATAAGTGACCCCATTTTGGAAACTACACTCCTCAAGCATTTTATTGAGGGGTATAGTGAACAATTTCTCCTGAATGCGATGATACTCTATATGTGGTCAAAAATTTCTATTTGGGCACATGGCAGGGCTCGGAAAGGAAAGCGCTATTTGTCTTAAAAAGATTATGAATGCTATGTTGCATTTGGTCTCATACACTGTAGTACTCAATACCTTAGGGTATTATGGTAACCATCGGCACCAGTGATTCTGGTCGCTGGGGTCCGATGGTTACAAAGGGGGCCTTTGAACCCCCTTATAATTAAATAAACGGGTGTCAGCTGTCATGTCAGAGAGGGAAATTTGGCTACTGGGTGGCGCTGTAATCTTATGAGGGAATAAGGGTATGTTTCCAAGTGGTGTATTGGCATTGCTTTGGACCCAGCTCCACACAAAGCCCCGCCCCCTTTAGTATACCTGGTGATTCCGCATGTGTTCATTGAACACATGGGGAATCACCGCATCCTATACATAGAATGGTGCTATTTATCTTGCGGAGACTGTGCATCTCTGCAAGATAAATAGACATGCTGCGGTCTAGAAAGACGCGCCGCATGTGCATATACGCGGGTGTGCCTCCTGTGTATTTGAACGCATAGTGGAGCTGGGATTTCATAAAATCAGTATGTAACATCTGGGCACTGTGGATTCGACGCGGCGGATGTACACAGCGTAGAATCCGCATCGTTCAGTGACCGTGGAAACATACCCTTAGACACCTCAAAGACCTGGGAAAACTGCTACAGCTGCTAACTAAGCTGTATTTGTTATCCTCAAGCAGGTTACAGACATTCTAAGAGGAACCGGATTCCATAATTTTATATAAAAGTAGTTTTAGTTTCCAATACATCAGCTGTAATTTCAGACATTTCTTTGACCGTACAGTTGTCATAATGTCCTTAAGGAAATTGGATGTGCAGAAAAGAAGAGATCAATGTATAAAAAACGCAAATAAATAATGTCATAAAACAGGAAGTACCTCTAGTGACATAAACATACCAGCTATACTATATGAAAAAAGGCTCCAAAACAATTAGTATATATTAGACAGAGCTAATATGAAAATAGCCCACAAAAAAAAAAATAGTGATTGCAGACCACTGGCACGCTCCCAGGAAGAAACATGACTTTCTCATGCCAGTGGTCTGCAATCACTATTTAAATTATATCCAGCACTACATTTCTCTGTAAATATTATTGCTAAAGCACTATGTCCCATTATATGGGTTGGTACAGTAACTGGCAATATGGAAGAAAGCAAATTTACAAGACTACTACACTGCCTTCAAACAGGCAGCACTCACTTTCAAATCTGCCCTCACCTCTGCTAAACAGACCTATTTCACAACCCTCGTATCTTCCCTATCCTACAACCCCAAACAGTTATTCAAAACTTTTAACTCCCTCCTCCGCCCACCACTGCCCCCTCCAACCTTCCTCATCTCTGCTGAGGACTTTGCCACACACTTCAAAAATAAGATCGACCAAACAAGGCAAGTCTTCATTGTTCAACCACCACTACCCCTTTAAATACCAGACCAATGCCAAAACCCCATAGCCTCACTCTCCAACATCACTGAAGGGGAGCTTAAGGCTATGTGCACACAGTGCGGATTCTGCTGCGGATCTGCAGCGTTTCAGGCTCTGCGGGTCCGCAGCAGATTTAGGTGCGTTGTATAATACCATTGTTTTCAATGGTAAGCTGAAAAACGCTGTACACATGTTGCGGATTTGCTGTGGGTTCAAATCCGCAGCATGTCAATTCTTTGTTTGGATTCCGCTACGGTTTCACACCTTCTCCACTGTAGAGGTGTGTAACCGCAGGGCTAATCCGCAGGCTAATCCGCAGGTAAACTGCAGGTCTTTTGACCTGAGATTTTACCTGCGGATTTTTCAAAATCCGTGCGGAAAAATCTGCAGGACCTAAATCTACGTGTGCACATAGCCTAATTGCTTCCTCTCCAAATCGCACCTCACCACCTGTGCACTCGACCCCATCCCGTCCCACCTCCTCACCAACACTGTTATACCATCCCTAACCCACCTCTTCAACCTATCACTAACTTCTGGTACCTTCCCTTTTGCTTTCAAACATGCCACAATCACGCCTATCCTTAAAAAGCCAACCCTCGACCCAACTGCTATGTCCAGCTGTCGCCAAATATTGCTGCTCCCATTTGCTTCCAAACTCTTGGAGCAGCACGTCCACACTGAACTTTTCTCCCACCTCTCATCTAACTTGCTCTTTGACAATCTACAATCTGGTTTCCGCTCCATCACTCCACTGAGACAGCCCTGACCAAAATTACTAACGACCTACTTACAGCCAAAGCTAACGGCCAATACTCTATACTCCTACTTCTAGACCTGTCCTCTCCTTTTGACACAGTTGACCACTGCCTCCTACTACAGATCCTCTCCTTCTTTGGCATCAAAGATCTCGTCCTATCCTGGATGTTGTCATACCTTTCCAACCTCACATTTAGCATCTCCCACTCCCACACTACCTCCTAATCCCACTCTCTCTCTGTTGGAGTCCCCCAAGGCTCTGTTCTAGGACTCCTACTCTTCTTAATCTACACACTTGGCCTGGGACAACTCATAAAGTCCCATGGATTCCAGTAGCACCTTTATGCTGATGACTAGTGTTGAGCATTCCGATACCGCAAGTATCGGGTATCGGCCGATACTTGCTGTATCGGAATTCCGATACCGACTTCCGATATTTTTTCAATATCGGAATTCGGCATCGGAATCGGAAGTTCAAAGTTGATTGACAGCCTGACGTCATCATGATGCGCGGTGTGTGCGCATCATGATGCGCCGTCATTTCGGGCCTTCCGGGGGTCTCTGCCGGCCTGCCGGGGGCTGTGTGGACTGCCCGGGGTCTGTACCGGCCTGCCGGGGGGCTGTGCCGGCCTGCCGGTGGTCTGTGCACCCTGTGGGGGTCTGTACCGGCCTGCCGGGGGGCTGTGCCGGCCTGCCGGTGGTCTGTGCACCCTGTGGGGGTCTGTACCAGCCTGCTGGTGGTCTGTGCACCCTGTGGGGGTCTGTACCGGCCTGCCGGGGGGCTGTGCCGGCCTGCCGGGGGGCTGTGCTGATGTCCGGGGGTCTGTGCAAGCATCGTCCGATGGGACTACAAGTCCCATCTGGCGATGCCTGCTACCATGACAGTGATTGACACATTAGCCAATGATGGGACAGTAGTAGTCCCATCATCCGGCTAATGTGTTAAATGTTAAAAAAAAAAAAAAAAAAAAAAATACTACATACATACTACATACATACTACATGCTACATACATACTAGATGCATGCTACATACATACTACATGCTACATACATACTACATATATACTACATGCATGCTACATACATACTACATGCTACATACATACTACATGCTACATACATACTACATATATACTACATACATACTACATACATGCTACATACTGCATGCTACATACATACTACATACATACTACATACATACTACATACATACTACATACATACTACATACATGCTACATACATACTACATGCTACATACATACTACATATATACTACATACATGCTACATGCTACATACATACTACATATATACTACATGCATGCTACATACATACTACATATATACTACATGCATGCTACATACATACTGCATGCTACATGCATACTACATACATACTACATACATACTACATGCTACATACATACCACATATATACTACATACATGCTACATGCTACATACATACTACATACATACTACATACATGCTACATACATACTACATATATACTACATGCATGCTACATACATACTACATATATACTACATGCATGCTACATACATACTGCATGCTACATGCATGCTACATACATACTACATACATACTACATGCTACATACATACCACATATATACTACATACATGCAATACATTCATACAATACATACATAGACATACAGTACATATAACATAGAGTAACATACTTACCAATACTTGTCACATTGTTCCCCGAAGCCATTGTCTTTTCCGGAATAAATATTAACATAACAAACCACAAAAATACTCACCCACGATCCGAAGCAGTCCACGAGTGTGTCCCACGACGATCTTGGGTAGAGAACTGCAGCATCAGATGATGCTGCCGTTCTCTACGGGCTGCAGGAATCCAATGACGGAAGGTAGGTATCCTTCCGCACTGTATTCCTCCGCCACTTAAAAAAAAAAAAAGTCCCTAGTCTCACTTTATGCCATTGCTGCGTGGGAAATTCCCACACAGCAATGGCATAAAGTGAGACTAGGGACTTTTTTTTTTTTAAGTGGCGGAGGAATACAGTGCGGAAGGATACCTACCTTCCGTCATTGGATTCCTACAGCCCGTAGAGAACGGCAGCATCAGCTGATGCTGCAGTTCTCTACCCAAGATCGTCGTGGGACACACTCGTGGACTGCTTCGGATCGTGGGTGAGTATTTTTGTGGTTTGTTATGTTAATATTTATTCCGGAAAAGACAATGGCTTCGGGGAACAATGTGACAAGTATTGGTAAGTATGTTACTCTATGTTATATGTACTGTATGTCTATGTATGTATTGTATGTATGTAGTATATATGTGGTATGTATGTAGTATGTAGTATGTATGTAGTATGTATGTAGCATGCATGTAGCATGCAGTATGTATGTAGCATGCATGTAGTATATATGTAGTATGTATGTGGTATGTATGTAGCATGTAGTATGTATGTAGCATGCATGTAGTATGTATGTAGTATGTATGTAGCATGCATGTAGTATATATGTAGTATGTATGTAGCATGTAGTATGTAGCATGCATGTAGTATATATGTAGTATGTATGTAGCATGTAGTATGTAGCATGCATGTAGTATATATGTAGTATGTATGTAGTATGTATGTAGCATGCATGTAGTGTATATATGTAGTATGTATGTAGCATGTAGTATGTATGTAGCATGCATGTAGTATATATGTAGTATGTATGTAGCATGTAGTATGTATGTAGCATGCATGTAGTATATATGTAGTATGTATGTAGCATGTAGTATGTATGTAGCATGCATGTAGTATATATGTAGCATGTATGTAGCATGTAGTATGTATGTAGCATGCATGTAGTATATATGTAGTATGTATGTAGCATGTAGTATGTATGTAGCATGCATGTAGTATGTATGTAGCATGCATGTAGTATGTATGTGGTATGTATGTAGCATGTAGTATGTATGTAGCATGCATGTAGTATATATGTGTTATGTATGTAGCATGTAGCATGCATGTAGTATGTATGTAGTATGTATGTAGTATGTATGTGGTATGTATGTAGCATGTAGTATGTATGTAGCATGCAGTATGTATGTAGCATGCATGTAGTATGTATGTAGTATATATGTAGTATGTATGTTGCATGTAGTATTTATGTAGTATGAATGTAGCATGTATGTAGTATGTAGTATGAATGTAGCATGTATGTAGTATGCATGTTGTATGTATGTAGCATGTATGTAGCATGTAATTTTTTTTTTTTTTTTTTTTACATTCAACACATTAGCCGGATGATGGGACTACTACTGTCCCATCATTGGCTAATGTGTCAATCACTGTCATGGTAGCAGGCATCGCCCGATGGGACTTGTAGTCCCATCGGACGATGCCTGCACAGACCCCCGAAGCCTGCACAGACCACCGGCAGGCCGGCACAGCCCCCCGGCAGGCCGGCACAGCCCCCCGGAGCCTGCACAGACCACCGGCAGGCCGGCACAGCCCCCTGGCAGGCCGGCACAGACCACCGGAGCCTGCACAGACCACCGGCAGGCCGGCACAGACCACCGGCAGGCCGGCACAGACCACCGGAGCCTGCACAGACCCCCTGGCAGGCCGGCACAGCCCCCCGAAAGGCCCGTACAGACCCCAGAGAGGCTGTACAAGGCAAAAACAGGGTTTTTCTTATTCCGATACCGGAAGTCCCATAGACTTGAATGGGACTTCCGGTATCGGAATCGGCGATACCGATACTTTTTTAAAGATCGGCCGATCCATTCCGATCCGATACTTTGAAGTATCGGACGGTATCGCTCAACTCTACTGATGACACTCAGATCTACCTCTCTGGCCCAGACATCACCTCTCTGCTGTTCAGAATCCCAGAGTGTCTATCAGCCATATCCTCCTCCTTCTCATCTTGCTTCTTCAAACTCAGTGTGGACATATCTGAGCTCATCATCTTTCCTCCATCTCACAGATCTTCCTTACCTGACCTATCTATCATAAGTAATGACATCATGCTTTCCCGCGTACTGGAAGTCCACTGCCTCGGAGTAACCCTTGATTCTGCCCTGTCCTTCAAACCGCACTCCAAGCTCTTTCCACCTCCTGTCGCCTCCAGCTCAAAAATATTTCCAGAATCCGTCCTTTCCTCAACCCTCAATATGCTAAAATGCTTGTGCATGCCCTCATCATCTCTTGCCCTGACTACTGCAACATCCTTTTCTGTGGCCTCCCTGCTAACACTGCACACCTCTCCAGTCCATCCTTAACTCTGCTGCCTGACTAATTCATCTCTCTCCTCGCTACTCCTATGCTTCTCCCCTCTGCAAATCTCTTCACTGGCTCCCATTCCCCTCAGCGCATCCAGATCAACTTACTAATACTGACCTACAAGGCCATCTATAACCTGTCAACTCCATATATATCTGAACTAATCTCCTGACATCTTCCCTCACGTAATCTCCGATCCTCCCAATACCTCCTTCTCTCCTCCACACTTATTCGCTTCTCACCTAACCGCCTTCAAGACTTCTCCCGAATATCCCCCATCCTCTGGAATTCTTTGTCCCAACATGTCCGACTATCAACCACATTCGGATCCTTCAGACAGAACCTGAAAACCCATCTCTTCAGGAAAGCTTACAGCCTGCAATATCCCCTCTGCCTCCTCACGTCTACCGGAGCTACCGCCTCACCAACACCACAGCTGCTGCCACCTCCCAACTTACTGTCTTCTTTCCCACCATCCTAGAGAATGTAAGCCCACAAGGGCAGGGTCCTCTCTCCACCTGTATCATTCTGTGATTGTTAGTTTACTGTAAGTGATATTTGTAATTTGCATGTAACCCCTTCTCATGTACAGCACCATGGAATCAATGGTGCTATATAAATAAATAATAATATGTAATACAAGAGAACAGAGTACTAATCGTGTGGGTGTGCATGAGTAAACATTTGTCTATGCACTAACATTGTATTATTATTTTTCCCATACCTACATGTGGCTTGCAGATAGGAATGGACGTTTGATGATCCCAATTACAGCCCTTTACGCTCCATATTATAAACTCCTCTATTTTGCACATTTACATAGATATAAGGAGTTTTGGATATTCATGGAAGCCCACGTGCACTTGTTGGAGTCTTTCACACAGCTTGTAATACTGCAGATGTAGCTTTACAGTGGTGAACAGCAGGTTTTCCTTTTTTTGTGGGCTATTTTCATATTAGCTGAGTCTAATATCTATATATATAATTGTCTTATGTCTGTCTGTAACCGAAATCCTGCGTCGCTGATTGGTCGCGGCAGTTAGGCCGTGACCAATCAGCGACAGTCGCTTAGTCGTCGCGGCAACACGGCCGCATCGCTGATTGTACAGACACATTACAGCCGTTAAAGGCATCACTGCTGTGTCGCTCATTACACAGGCACAGTCCTGTACATATACAATACATTAGGTAAGAGCAGAACAGTGACTTCAGCTCTGGGTGTAACAGGAGTACATTAGGTAACAGCAGAACAGGGACTGCAGCTCTGGGTGTAACTGGAGTTCAATACATTAGGTAAGATCTGAACAGTGACTGCAGCTCTGGGAGTAACTGGAGTACAATACATTAGATAACAGCAGAACAGTGACAGCAGCTCTGGGTGTAACTGGAGTACAATACTTTAGGTAACAGCATAACAGTGACTGCAGCTCTGGCTGTAACTGGAGTACAATATATTAGGTAACAGCAGAACAGTGACAGCAGCTCCGGGTGTAACAGGAGCATAATACACTAGATGGTGGCCAGATTCTATTGCATCGGGTATTTTAGAGTCTCTGTTTAAAATAAAAAATAGTTATATACTCACCTTCCGATGGCCCCTGGACTCTTTCTCTCCTCACCACATACCCGGCATCTTCCGGTTCCAGTAATGCTCAGCGAGAAGGGCTGAAGATGACGTCATTCTCATGAGAGCGCAACGTCATCAGCGGTGTTTCGCGCAAAGCATTACTGGAACCGGAAGATGCCGGGAGCGTGGAGAGGAGAGAAAGAGTCCGGGGGCCGTCGGGAGGTGAGTATATAACTATTTTTTATTTTAGCAGAGACTCTAGAATACCCGATGAGATAGAATCGGGCCACCATCTAGTATAACTATTGTTTTGGAACCTTTTTTTCATATGGTTTGTATTAATGATTTATAACCGACATGTTTATGTCACTAGAGGTACTCCCTGTTTTATGACATTTTTATTTGCGTGTTTTTTAATGTAATATGCTAATAAACTTTTCAAGATTTTTTTTATATTTTATCTCTTTTCTGTCCATCCAATTTCCTTATGGACATTATAAAAGTTGTTATGCAGTTTGAAGTGCTATGAGTTACGGTTGAATAAATATAGAATACTACCATTTCTTTGCCCCTGTCAAACAAATTACGTGTAGCTTTTGGGCTACGGCTGCAGAGCAAATTTTGTTTTTGGTTATGTCCTTATCTGGAAGTAAAAATCTGTCTGTACACAATTAGTAGATAAATCCAGTCTAAGTGACTGCTGGTGCCAAATTTTATGCTTTAAAAAAACTACGTTTGTAGTAAAAATCTGTGTAATTTTCTCTTTTTCAATTATTTCTCTATGGAGATTGCTCCATGCACTTCTAACAAGTAACATTTCTGAGGGGTCAGCAGTAGTGTTGAGCATTCGAATTTCCGATACCGCAAGTATCGGGTATCGGCCGATACTTGCTGTATCGGAATTCCGATACCGACTTCCGATATTTTTTCAATATCGGAATTCGGCATCGGAATCGGAAGTTCAAAGTTGATTGACAGACTGACGTCATCATGATGCGCGGTGTGTGCGCATCATGATGCGCCGTCATTTCGGGCCTTCCGGGGGTCTCTGCCGGCCTGCCGGGGGGCTGTGTGGACTGCCCGGGGTCTGTACCGGCCTGCCGGGGGGCTGTGCCGGCCTGCCGGTGGTCTGTGCACCCTGTGGGGGTCTGTGCCGGCCTGCCGGGGGGCTGTGCCGGCCTGCCGGGGGGCTGTGCAGGCTCCGGGGGGCTGTGCCGGCCTGCCGGGGGCTGTGCCGGCCTGCCGGTGGTCTGTGCAGGCTCCGGGGGGCTGTGCCGGCCTGCCGGGGGGCTGTGCCGGCCTGCCGGTGGTCTGTGCAGGCTTCGGGGGTCTGTGCAGGCATCGTCCGATGGGACTACAAGTCCCATCGGGCGATGCCTGCTACCATGACAGTGATTGACACATTAGCCAATGATGGGACAGTAGTAGTCCCATCATCCGGCTAATGTGTTAAATGTTAAAAAAAAAAAAAATACTACATACATACTACATGCATGCTACATACATACTACATGCTACATACATACTACATACATGCTACATACATACTACATACATACTACATACATACTACATATATACTACATACATGCTACATACATACTGCATGCTACATACATGCTACATACATACTGCATGCTACATACATACCACATACATACTACATACTACATATATACTACATGCATGCTACATACATACTACATGCTACATACATACCACATATATACTACATGCATGCTACATACATACTACATATATACTACATGCATGCTACATACTACATGCATGCTACATACATACTACATGCTACATACATACATACTACATATATACTACATGCATGCTACATACATACTACATGCTACATACATACCACATACATACATGCTACATACATACTACATGCATGCTACATACATACTGCATGCTACATGCATGCTACATACATACTACATACATACTACATACATACCACATATATACTACATACATACAATACATTCATACAATACATACATAGACATACAGTACATATAACATAGAGTAACATACTTACCAATACTTGTCACATTGTTCCCCGAAGCCATTGTCGTCTACGGAATAAATATTAACATAACAAACCACAAAAATACTCACCCACGATCCGAAGCAGTCCACGAGTGTGTCCCACGACGATCTTGGGTAGAGAACGGCAGCATCAGATGATGCTGCCGTTCTCTACGGGCTGCAGGAATCCAATGACGGAAGGTAGGTATCCTTCCGCACTGTATTCCTCCGCCACTTAAAAAAAAAAAAAGTCCCTAGTCTCACTTTATGCCATTGCTGTGTGGGAATTTCCCACGCAGCAATGGCATAAAGTGAGACTAGGGACTTTTTTTTTTTTTAAGTGGCGGAGGAATACAGTGCGGAAGGATACCTACCTTCCGTCATTGGATTCCTGCAGCCCGTAGAGAACGGCAGCATCATCTGATGCTGCAGTTCTCTACCCAAGATCGTCGTGGGACACACTCGTGGACTGCTTCGGATCGTGGGTGAGTATTTTTGTGGTTTGTTATGTTAATATTTATTCCGTAGACGACAATGGCTTCGGGGAACAATGTGACAAGTATTGGTAAGTATGTTACTCTATGTTATATGTACTGTATGTCTATGTATGTATTGTATGAATGTATTGTATGTATGTAGTATATATGTGGTATGTATGTAGTATGTATGTAGCATGCATGTAGCATGCAGTATGTATGTAGCATGCATGTAGTATATATGTAGTATATATGTAGTATGTATGTAGCATGCATGTAGTATATATGTAGTATGTATGTAGCATGCATGTAGTATATATGTAGTATGTATGTAGCATGTATGTATGTGGTATGTATGTAGCATGTAGTATGTATGTAGCATGCATGTAGTATATATGTAGTATGTATGTATGTATGTAGCATGTAGTATGTATGTAGCATGCATGTAGTATGTAGCATGCATGTAGTATATATGTAGTATGTATGTAGCATGCATGTAGTATATATGTGGTATGTATGTAGCATGTAGTATGTATGTAGCATGCATGTAGTATATATGTAGTATGTAGTATGTATGTGGTATGTATGTAGCATGCAGTATGTATGTAGCATGTATGTAGTATGTATGTAGTATATATGTAGTATGTATGTAGCATGTAGTATGTATGTAGCATGCATGTAGTATGTATGTAGTATGTATGTAGCATGTATGTAGTATGTATGTAGCATGTATGTAGCATGTATGTAGTATGTATGTAGCATGTAGTATGTATGTAGCATGCATGTAGTATGTATGTAGTATTTTTTTTTTTTTTTTTAACATTTAACACATTAGCCGGATGATGGGACTACTACTGTCCCATCATTGGCTAATGTGTCAATCACTGTCATGGTAGCAGGCATCGCCCGATGGGACTTGTAGTCCCATCGGACGATGCCTGCACAGACCCCCGAAGCCTGCACAGACCACCGGCAGGCCGGCACAGCCCCCCGGCAGGCCGGCACAGCCCCCCGGAGCCTGCACAGCCCCCCGGCAGGCCGGCACAGCCCACCGGAGCCTGCACAGCCCCCCGGCAGGCCGGCACAGACCACCGGAGCCTGCACAGACCCCCTGGCAGGCCGGCACAGCCCCCCGAAAGGCCCGTACAGACCCCAGAGAGGCTGTACAAGGGCAGGAAAGGGTTTTTCTTATTCCGATACCGGAAGTCCCATAGACTTGAATGGGACTTCCGGTATCGGAATCGGCGATACCGATACTTTTTTTAAAGATCGGCCGATACCATCCGATACGATACTTTGAAGTATCGGACGGTATCGCTCAACTCTAGTCAGCAGACAAGGGATAGAATATTATGTAAAATGTTTGTATCTTTAGGGTAAATTCCCAAGTAGATAAAACACAGCGCATCTCTCAGCTGAGTATTCCTTTGCCGTTGTACAACTCCAGCAGAGTACAGGAGATTTTAAGCTGCAAAATATTTCCAATAACTGTGGATTTGAGATCCACAACATCTCAACTTAGGCCGGGGTCAAACTTGTGAGTGCAGTGCGACTCTTTTGCCTCAATACCCGGCACTGCCACCGCCACTCGGGACCGGAGTGTGCATCTGCATGTCTTTCTATGCAGCTGAATGCTCCGGTCCAAACTGCTGGCGGCAGTGTCGGGTATTATGCGAGTTTCTCGCATTGCAGTGGCAAGTGTGACCCCGGCCTTATGCTGTAGATGCAAATTCCACCCTTTGTATTGCACCTTTTTCACAATGATATCTGTAGCAGTAAATGCCATTGTAGGAGGCCCAAAAAGGAGGTGCAATATGGGAACTTACCCTTTAGGTCACATTCACATGTTGAGTATATGGTAATTTTTTTACACCATATTTGTAAGCCAAAACCAGAAGTGGAGCAGTCAGAGGAAAAGTATAGCAGAAACACTTCACCACTTCAGTATTTTTCACCCATTCACCAAACACTGAAAGTGTGAACATGGCCTAAAAGGCAAATGAGTGAATTTTTATTGATCTAGGTTTTTGATCCTGCATATCTTCACTGTGCAAAAAAACCCAAAACCCCAGTGTTACTGTTCCAGCCAAGTGGATGCGATTTATAAGAATCTCATGCTCACTGTGCTTTTACTTTACTCAGCATACACTGACTTGCTAAGTGGTTTTGTAAATCTGCAACACATCAATTTCTTTTGCAGGTTTTATGTGCAGATTTTCCCCAGAGAATTGCATTTTTTTTTTTTTACAAATAAAAAAATTGCGTATACATTTTTAGTGTGTTTCTGCTGTGGAAAATTTAAAACGACTAGAGAAAGTTTTGTGAAAAGCCAAATACAAGGAAGTGTCAAAAGTAAAGCATTTTTGTTTAAAACATGACATTCCAAAAAGACAAAAAACACAGCATATAACAATAAAACATATAACAATAGCATATAACAATAAACAGCATATAAAAATAAAAATGCAAGTCAAAAACGCACACAAAGACAAAATGGAAAAAAATGCAAATAATCTAATTTACGCAATAGGTGCAGAAATTCTGTAACACCAAAAACTCATTGTGGGAACATAGACTAAAAGATTCTTAAGCCGCCATCTGTATCTCTATATTACAGCAACATTTAGCCCCCAAAACTGCATGACCATCAGCTAAAATCACATGTGCATTCCTTGCCTATAGGGCTGTCATATGCCCTGCACATGAACGCTGCTTGTAGTTAGAATCCCCCCACCCCATATGGATAGCAATAGAAAAGCTGGAGCAGCTGAGGCTTTCTTGTGAATGAACAAAGGCCTGGGAAAGTGTTCTCTACCACTGTATAAAAGCCGGTCTGGCCAATTCCACAGGATCACGTGGAGGATCTTAGAGAAGGATTAGATGCTGTGGGTGAATAGTTCTGACACATGAGGAAAGTTCTTAAGTGAGCTGTGTGTCATGGGCAGGCTGGTATGATCACCATTAATAGTGCTATTAGTAGTTACACTGCCAGTAAATAGCTGGGCCATTAATTAGAGGCGTTAACGAGACGTCCTCCCAGCAGATGACAACTCCTGATATCTGCTTAGTATATGTGTAGTGGGGATTGCTGCCTCCAGTACTACTACCCCAGCC
Organism: Dendrobates tinctorius; assembly: GCF_039654945.1. Taxonomy (NCBI): domain Eukaryota; kingdom Metazoa; phylum Chordata; class Amphibia; order Anura; family Dendrobatidae; genus Dendrobates; species Dendrobates tinctorius. The sequence goes on along the minus strand of NW_027361732.1, from coordinate 67,886,135 downwards.
ACCATGGCTCATTCTAGTACATATCTGTGGGCTCTGCTGCTTCCAGTGTCCTGCATACTGGTGGTTCATGCTCAGTTCCCCAGGGCTTGTGCCACAGTAGAGACGATAGTCAGTAAAAGCTGCTGTCCTTTGCTGGGTTCAGATCCAGACAATGTGTGTGGGGTTCTGCAGGGTCGGGGTCGTTGCACGCCTGTAGTCGTAGACGAAAATCCGTGGAGTGGTCCGTACGTATTACGCAATGTGGACGATCGGGAGCGCTGGCCACTAAAGTTCTTCAACGCCACGTGCCAATGTACAGGTAAGTGCCCCCGCTCACCTGTGTATCGTGATCTCTTGAGAAGAATGTGTGGATGTTTATTGCAGTCACCATGACCTACCAAGGTGTAGAGCTTCTAGATTACGTTGTAAGAACGCTTATTCATGTTGTCACTGAAAAGATCTGGTAATTTATCAATTAATCTAATTATCAGTGCAAGCATCCAACATAAGTTATCCTATGGATTCATGGTAAAATCCTGTTAGTTTCAGTAAGGCTGGGAAAATATTTACTGATGGCTAAAAGTGGCATTTTATAATAATGCAGGGATGTTGCATACGTCATAGTGAATTTAAAAAAAACTAAGTGTCTAAAAAGGTGCCGTGACTATTTTAAAAATTCACCATGCTAATTATTGGTCCACATGAAGCCAACGTAGAGTTTCCGTATCTGTTACCAACCGTGAGCCACTGTAATAAACTATTCACTTCTGCAGATGGCCCGGACTAGGTTTACATTGTCTAAATACCGAGGCGCAGTCAGATGGTCATTTGAAATTGAACACAGATCGGACATCTGAACACTGACTGGCCGCTGCTCTTCCAACCTGAGCATGACCACTTCATGTATTTCTATACAGCTGTCACTCTCGGGTTGGTGGATCTCCCATGCATTGCAATTCGATTTATACGGTTTCATGTGCATCCTTAGACTGAATTCAGATGTCGGAATACAGACAGTGGTTTCCCAGACTAGGACGTCTCCTGTTAAGAAACCCGTGGCCAGTCTATGCAATCAGTCTGTGCTCTGTTCATGATACTTGTATTCGATCCCACGCATTGAAAATTTCATCCGATCCCTCTCACCCGGGACACTCCTCATTCCAACTACTCCCTTCAGGACGTCGCTTCAGAGTCCCCAAATGCAGCACCAACCGCCATATGAACAGCTTCTATCCACTCTCTGTTCAACAATTAAATCGTCATGTGTAGACTATATACTGTATCTGTCTTGTTAGATGTTACTTGTTGTATCTGTTATATATTATGTTGCCTCTTTGCCACAAAGAATTCCTTGTATATATGTAATATGTACTTGGCGATAATAAATTTGATTGATTGAATGTCTGAATTAAGCCTTCTACATCATTAGTATATGTGGACCATTGGTTTTATTTTCATTATTTAGGTGTGTTTGGTTTGGATAACTGCTCACAATGTCTTGATAAAACAAATGGTTTAGGATGTCCAATGTAATGCAATCAGCTGTTACCGCAATCCTTCTGAAAAGAACATTTGGATGGTCCTTGTGTGCTGTCTAAGGAAGGTAATAGCCCCTTATGACCAGATTATGGGCACCTGTTTTACCTATTCACAGGTATCTTAAATACTCCTTTTATTTAACTTTTTTTTTTAATAATCATTTAACTCCCATTCTGTAAATAGGAAATAACTTGGGACTGCTGGGACCACAGCCATCCCAAAATCCCGTCTTTGAAGCTCTGTTCCCTAATGAAGTAGACGTGCACATGCTCACCCTCTGCTCCATTCCCTTAGCACAATGACTAGGGGATAATTACATTTTTTTTTTTTTTTTTTCTGCGAATAACCCTTTGAAGCTGTAAAAGATGGTATGGTAGGAATAGGATTAGAGAAAACTTTTCAGAAATCTTAGTGATGACAGATATGGTTGCTGACTGTCTAGAAATTCCAGGACAGTCCATTTAAAAAAAAAAATCTGCTTTTTTTTTTTTTTTTTTTTTTTTTTAACCCCTTCACCCCCAAGGGTGGTTTGCACGTTAATGACCGGGCCAATTTTTACAATTCTGACCACTGTCCCTTTATGAGGTCATAACTCTGGAACGCTTCCATGGATCCCGGTGATTCTGACATTGTTTTCTCGTGACATAGTACTTCATGTTAGTGGTAAAATTTCATTCAAATAACTTGCGTTTATTTGTGAAAAAAAAATGGAAATTTGGCGAAAATTTTGAAAATTTCGCAATTTTCCAACTTTGAATTTTTATGCCCTTAAATCACAGAGATAAGGCACACAAAAAACTTGATAAGTAACATTTCCAACATGTTTATTTACATCAGCACAATTTTGAAACCAAAATTTTTTTTTTTTATTAGGAAGTTATAAGGGTTAAAAATTGACCAGTGATTTCTCATTTTTGCAACACCATTTTACTTTTACGGACCACATCACATTTGAAGCCACTTTGAGGGGTCTATATGATAGAAAATACCCAAAAGTGACACCATTCTAAAAACTGCACCCCTTAAGGTGCTCAAAACCACATTCAAGAAGTTTATTAACCCTTTAGGTGCGTCACAGGAATTTTTTGAATATTTAAAAAAAAAAAATGAACATTTAACTTTTTTTCACTAAAAAAATACTTCAGGTTCGATTATTTTTTTTTTTATCTTACCAAGGGTAACAGGAGAAATTGGACTGCAAAAGTTATTGTGCAATTTGTCCTGAGTACGCTGATACCTGATATGTGGGGTGAACCACTGTTTCGGCGCATGGCAGACCTCAGCAGGGAAGGGGCGCCGTTTGACTTTTTCAATGCAAAATTGGCTGGAATTCAGATCGGACGCCATGTCGCGTTAGGAGAGCCCCGGATGTACTTAAACAGTGGAAACCCCCCCCCAAGTGACCCCATTTTGCAAACTAGACCCCCCAAGGAACTTATCTAGATATGTGGTGAGAACTTTGAACCCACAAGGGCTTCACAGAAGTTTATAACGCCTAGGCATGAAAATAAAAAAATCATTTTTTTCCACAAAAGTGATATTTTTGCCCCCAATTATTTATTTTCCTAAGGGTAACAGGAGAAATTGGACCCCAAAAGTTGTTTTGCAATTTGTCCTGAGTATGCTGATACCCTATATGTGGGGGTAAAACACTGTTTGGGTGCATGGCAGAGCTTGGAAGGGAAGGAGCACCATTTGACTTTTTCAACGCAGAATTGGCTGGAATTGAGATCAGACGCCATGTTGCATTTGGAGAGCACCTGATGTGCCCAAACAGTGGAAACCCCCCAATTATAGCCCTAACCCTAGCGGGAAAATGGAAATACATTTTTTTAAATTTTATTATTTTTCCCTAACTAAGGGGGTAATAACGGGGGGTTTGATTTACTATTTATGGTGGTTTTTATGTTTGGCAGCTGTCGCACGCTAAAAGACGCTTTTTATTGTAAAAATAGCTTTTGCATCACCACATATTGAGAGCTATAATTTTTCCGTATTTTGACCCACCGAGTCATGTGAGGTCTTATTTTTTGCGGGACGAGTTGACGTTTTTATTGGTACCATTTTCGAGCACGTGACATTTTTTGATCGCTTTTTATTCTGATTTTTGAGACGCAGAATGAACAAAAACCAGCGTTTCATGAATCTCTTTTGGGGGGGTGCGTTTACACCGTTCCGTGTGCGGTAAAATTGATAAAGCGGTTTTATTCTTTGGGTCGGTACGATTACAGCAATAACTCATTTAGGTTGTTTTTTTATGTTTTGTTGTTTTTTGCAATGAACAATTTTATATAAAAAAAATAATTATTCTTGCATCGCTTTATTCTGCGAGCTATAACTTTTTTTTTTTTTTTTTTTTTTTTAATTTTTTTGCGGCTGTTGCTGTATGGCGCATTTTTGCAGGACAAGATGACGTTTTCAGCGGTACCATGGATATTTATATGCGTCTTTTTGATCGAGCGTTATTGCACTTTTTGTTCGGTGGTTTGATAATAAATCATTATTTTTTTTTCGTTTTTTATTTTTTAAGGGGTTCGCTAAAGGGGTTAACTAATGGGACAGTTTTATAGGGCGGGTCGCTACGGACGCGGCGATACCAAATATGAGTGGGCATAGGGGTCCGGGTCCCATGGACGGGATAGTACGTCTGATGTCAGAAAGGGGTTAAAGTTCAAGAAGCTTGTACAAATTATGACTCTATCAACTTACAGTGACTACAGCTGATGTCTCCATATCAGAGTTATGGGCTGTAGACATTTTATCACTTTTTTTCATAATTTATCATGGTTTTCCAATGTGTCTGTAAAAATATTGACTGTCCTTGACTTTTTGACAAGCTGTCCAGAAACAGTCAGGTTGGCAGGTTTGAGCAATGAGACTGTGTCCACCTCGCACTTGGACAATACAGGCTCAGGCCCAGATTGCTAATCTGCCCAGCTGGGCAGATACCTGGTGGGCTGCCGCTGGCCTTTTAAAATGGGTGGGGAAGGAGCCTGCGGGCCACATGCGGGCTCATTATTCTGTATGGAGCAATTTATGGAGCAATATATGAGGCATGTTATTCTGTATAAAGTGCTATGTGGTACCCATAATACTGTATGGAGGACTATACTGTCTGATCTATGTCCTTTTGAAGAATGTACAATAGTTATCACTCATGTAATGTAAGAAGTGAAATCTTTGGCATTGTGCTATTTCTCTGCTGTATCTGTGCATTATGAATTGTGGTATGTGTTAAAGGGGCCAACTGAGACTTTCACCCGGGGCCCCCAAAAACCTTGAGCCGGCCCTCTATGCACTGCACAGTACCACTTCTCCTGTCCTGTTGTCGAAGAGGCGACATTGGACTTTGGGAGGGTCAATATTTGTTTAGAATTTTCAATATTGCTATGACTAAATAAAAATAAAATATTTGAAAAGCTGTATAAATGGATTATCCCAAGTAATCCCCTCTCCTCTGGATAGGGGACAACGTTCCAATTGCTGGAGATCCGACTGCTGGGACCCCCATGATCCTGAAAATCGGAGCTCTGTAGAGCACCATGTAAATGCAGCTGTGGTCGATCATATGTCCTGTGGTGCCAATCACATGTGGCTCTTCAAATATCTCCTTTTAGGAGAGTGAGGGGCACCACAAAGTAAATTAAAATTCACTGATCGAGGTGAGGAGTGTTACAGTTTGTGGGGTTTGTGTGGCAGGGCTGCTTTTTTGTTCCAGTCCGGCCCTGTACAGGCTGCAAACTTATTGTAATATTTCTGTGGCAAGTATGAGCCAAAAGTGTATTTCCCAGGATTAGATGTGTATACTGCTATATGAGATCAGGTATTCTAGAGTCTCTGTTAAAATAAAGTTATATACTCACCTTCTGACGGCCCCCGGACTCTTTCTCTCCTCTCACCACGCTCCCGGCATCTTCCGGTCCCAGTAATGCTTTGCGCGAAACACCGCTAGTGACGTCATCTCCAGTCCTTCTTGCTAAGCATTACTGGGACCAGAAGATGCCGGGAGCATGGTGAAAGGTGGGACAGAGTCCGGGGGCTGTCGGAAGGGGAGTATATAGCTATTTTTTATTTTAACAGAGACTCTAGAATACCCGATGCGTTAGAGTCGGGCCACCATCTAGTGTATTATACTCCTGTTACACCCGGAGCTGCAGTCACTGTTCTGCTGTTACCTAATGTATTGTACGCAAGTTACACCCAGAGCTGCAGTCACTGTTCTGCTGTTACCTAATGTATTGTACTCCAGAATATGTACAGGACTGTGCTTGTGTAATGAGCGACACAGCAGTGATGCCTTTAACGGCTGTAATGTGCCTGTACAATAAGCAATGCAGTCGTGTTGCTGCGACAACTAAGCAACTGTCGCTGATTGGTCGCGGCAGTTAGGCCGCGACAAATCAGCAAGGCGGGATTTCCATTACAGACAGAATTAGACAATTATATAGTAGAGTGTGTGTGTGTGTGTATAATATATATAATTTTATTTTGTTTGAAAGGAGAACAGAATTTCTTTTCAGACAGCAGATATTTGCTTCAGTGTTTGGAAGCAAAAGTGCAGAAAAGTTGCAATGGTTTCATTATACTTTTGGCTGTTTGTTAACCCCTTTCCAACATCAGGTGTATATTTACGCCGGTGTCAGACTCCCTCCCTTTGATGTGGGCTCACATGGTGAGCCCACATCTTTCCCGGGACATGTCAGCTGTTTTAAACAGCTGATATGTGCCTGCAATAGCCGTGGAATCGCGATCCACCCGTGGCTATTAACCAGTTAAATGCCGCTTTCAAACTCTGACAGCAGCATTTAACAAGCGCTTCTGGCAATTGTGCCGGAAATGCACATACGTGATTGTGGGTCACTGGTGTGTCGGCATGACAACCTGAGGTCTCCTGGAGATCTCCATTATCAGTGTCGGATTGCTGTGAGCGCCACCCAGTGGTCGGCGCTCATAGCAAGTCAGCAATTCTACTACATAAAGGAGATCTGACCATCGCCTCTTTGTAGCAGTCAATTGGGCTATGGCAGCTTCTAGTCTCCCATGGAGGCTATTGAAGAATGTCAAAAGTTAATGAAAAATGTTTTTAAAAATATAAAAGTTTAAATCATCCCCCTTTTGCCCCATTAAAAATAAAATCGCACACACATTTGGTATCACCGCCTTCAGAATCACCCGATCTATCAACGAAAAAAGGATTAACCTGAACGGTGTAGTGAGGAAATACAGTCAAAACTCCAGAATTGATTGTTTTTTTTTTTTTTTTTGTCCTTGCGACATTGCATTAAAATGCAATAATCTACACCAAAATGGTATCATTAGAAATGTCAGCCTGGCATGCAAAAAAAATAAGCCCTCAATCAACCAGAGATCATGAAAAATGGAGACGCTACGGGTCTTGGAAAATGGCACTTTTTTTTTTTTTTTTTTTTTTTTTAAACCAAGTTTGGAATTTTTTTTCACCACTTAAATTACAAAGAACCTAGACATGTCTGGTGTCTATAAACTCTTAATGACCTGGAGAATCATAATGGCAGGTCAGTTTTAGCATTTAATGAACCTAGTAAAAAAGCCAAACAAAAAACAAGTGTGGGATTGCACTGTTTTTTGCAATTTCACAGCACTTGGAATTTTTTTCCCCATTTTTCTAGTACACGACATGGTAAAACCAATGGTGGTGTTCAAAAGTACAACTCGTCCAGCAAAAAATTAACCCTCACATTGCCATATTGATGGGGAAAAATAAAGTTGTGGCTCTAGTAAGGAGGGGAGCGAAAAGCAAAACCGAAAAAAGCTCCGGGGGTTAAGGAGATAAACTCCTTGTGCTGGTTTACATACGCTGATGCAAACTATGACTCAAAAAAATATAAAACAGTTCTGTATAGCCATTGTTATAGGTAGACTGGTAGCTCTTTTCTTTAGAAAGCCATTCAGCTTTGCACATCAGCGTCGTTTCACACTGCAATAAGTGGCCACTAATGCAGCCATTGTTTTGCCTTAATGTTCAGAAAGTTGTCACTAAACCACCATAGAATGGCTGCAGATGGCCCTGAAAAATAACGTTTTGTGGGGTCTCTCTGCATGTAGATGCAACACCTGCTAGGGTCATGGGGTATTTAGTCTGGGCTGGTCGGTTCTTCAAGGGATGTCACTGCAGTGGTGACCCGGTCCGGGGCCCTGGGCATGCAATAAAATGATGAAAGGGCGAAGTTTATAGGGGAATAATTTGTGATGCCACCCTTGGTGTTCAGCAATGATAATATGACTGACGCTGCAGTTCAGATCCACTGGGGCAGTTGGTGACGCAGCAGAGTTGGTGCAGCTCTCCATGGGTAGAGCTAGGCCCCAGCGCAGTTATGGTGTTAAATGTGATGGCCTTAGTGCAAGGCAGGTGACTCTGTTTAAAAAAAAAAAAAAAAAAAAAAAAAAAAAAATCCGGAGGACACAGTGGAGTGCAGTCTTCACACTTTTACTCACAGTTCTTACAGTCGGCGTGGATTCGGGCGCCACAGGTGGATTCTTCACTTTCCGTGCCACTAGGACCCCTTCTTTCTCTTCTCACTCTTCTCTAGTCTTGGGACAAGCTCCTCACTCCTCCAGTCCCTTCCACAAACTGTCTTCTCCTGACTCCTCCTGTTACCATGACATCTCTCCACTACCAACTGTCAGCTTTCTCTCCAGTCCTACCCTTATCTACTGTACTTTCTCCACCCACGGCCTCTACCTAGTTCCTCCCTTGCCTAAAGAGGTCTAGTGTTGGGTGCTAGTATGTGGGTCCTGGGTAGTGCCCCCTCCTTACCCGAGAGCGGAGTACCACACCTCTGGCTGAGGTACAGTACCTCTGTGGCTACTGGACCCTCAGGGACGCCACATTGATATCTATATAAAAACACTATGCTTGATACATGCTGCCTTATAGCATTCATTGTAGTGGGTTTTATTTCACCATAGACTTTCCTGTATTCAGGCTGTAGCGTGGCATGAAACCATGTGTTAAATCTGTCTAAAATGTTCTGGTATTGGTAAAATATCCCACCTTGTGAGCCTTCAGTCAATGCACAGAGGGGATGTTACAAATCAATCTAATGGGTGGTTTAAAGGGCATAGCTACACTTGTTAGTATAGATGGGACTGTACCATAAAGAATTATGTTGTGGTGCTGTTAACCAGAAAAATCAATGTAAATATTTTTATACCCCAAAAAAAGACAATTGGCCAATAAACATAATGCTGGTAGAATAGACTTGTCCTTCTTTGGGTGTAAAAGTATTTGCATGTACATGGGACTGAATTTTTCCACAGGAAATGCATTTCATGTGGGCCGAATTCGGATATGTATAGATCCGGGTCTGACTGACTTCACGTCTGACTGGGAATCTTCTGACCCGAACTCGAGCCTCAGATGCATAGAGGAGACTTATGGGTCTTGTACATGACCCATGAAATTTGGCTGTCAAAATTCAACTGTAGTTCAGTAATGGTACTAAAAATGTAATGTATACAAGCCACTTCACCCCTTCTGTAGCTCTAAATTTAAGAGGTTCCAAAAATGCATTTGTTAGGGAATCTAACAATGTAGAAGTATTTTATTACGTGTCTTTATTCCCATATGACTGTATGAGATGTATTTCTTTTTGACCATGTGGATGGAAATGGTCAAGGTTAACAGCTTGACTCCTTAGTAAAAATCTTGAAATGTATTTATCAGTAGTCACTTGTATTTTCCTTCCAGCTTGAATCGAGATGTACATTAGACGGATGGCACAATGTGCTTCCACAAACTGTTCTCAACAGATGCCTCATTATTGAAATATTCCCTGGATATATCCTTGTTGCTGCCAATGAGGTCTTCACTTGTCGTTAGTCATGACTGCATTTAACAAAGCATTCAAGTCTCTACACTGAGGCTTGCTGATGCGTAGATGAGCACAAAATATATTAATGGGAACCTCTCAGATTAGAAATGCTATGCAATCTATAGGCAGCATTGTAGAGTAGGAGACGCTGGACAACTTGATAAATCTTTTCCCACAGACACATTTCTCAGATCTATTTCTGGATCCATTGAAATCCCTGCTCATTCTTGGTTTAGCAGTCCTCATTAGTGATTGACAGCTATTGCAGAAGTCATATTTATAAAGGGTTGTCTGTCAGTCAGACCTGTCCCCTTAAATGCTAAGCCCAGAATAAACAGGGATTTCAAGTAACTACAAAGCCATTTTTTCCTAGAGGTAGAGATGTGTTGTAGTATTGGCCTCTTTGTACAGCTTGCATAATATCAGTGCTCGACACTGCCAGTACTTATGTAATTTGCTTTGCTGCTCTTGCTTCATTTTACCTATGTATAATTTGTTACTGGTAGATCACTGTGTGCTCAATGTATCCAGTTCGCTTTTTAAGACTTGCTTACATACATGTAACACTTAATTGCAGTAAACTTTGTATTGTTTCATTTATTTTTCTCCATTGATGGGGAAACTCAAAGTATAAAATTTATTACGTCCTAGACTTACCCTAGCAGCTATGAGATTTACACCACTGTTATGTAACACTAATGTATTGGGTGACTGTATAGTATATTTGCCTTTGGCTCTGTCACAAACACAGAAAAGGTTAGGAAGTGGCTAAATTATATGGGCTGATCACTCTTGATTCCCCCCCCCCATTGTGTTTGCTTGATTTAAAATTTTAATTTTGTTCCATTTTTAGGGAACTTTGCAGGATACCATTGTGGAGAATGTAAGTTTGGCTGGATAGGAATCAACTGTGACCAAAAGAAGCCACCAGTTGTTCGGAAAAATATTCATTCTCTAACAGCTCAGGAAAGAGCCCAGTTCCTAGATGCTCTAGATAGTGCCAAAAACGCCATTCATCCTGACTACGTAATTGCTACCCAGCATTGGCTTGGACTTCTTGGCCCAAATGGAACTGAACCACAAGTGGTTAACACCAGCATCTACAATTTCTTCGTCTGGTTACATTACTATTCCGTCAGAGACACATTACTAGGTTTGTTAATCTCCTTTTATGTCTTGGTATAAACTGGAATAAACTCAGTCAACTTCTTTACATAGCTTCACTGTACTACTTTTCCATCTGCAATGCACAGATTGTAACACACTAGTTGGATTGCTTAACTGCTTCTGGAGTGCCCAACGACTTTAAATGTCTGTGCAGTCCACACTTTAGTCATTACTGATGTTCAAAATGTCAATGCAGAATGAACATCTTGCAAGGGATTGGGGAACTGACTATCAGACACAGCCAGACTCCTCAGAGAAGGCAGACACAATTTATCATGTGTTTAGCATCCTGAAGGAAACACTTAATATGGTCTTAGGCCATCTTATTGGTCCACTTTGGCAGAATGGATAAATCTCCCTGTTGTGACCTTTAAGAAGATTTATTGACATTCACTTAAGGTGAATCAATGTTGGCATTTTGTGCCCTGGTCTTACAGAAGAGTCTGCTGTGATAAGATGCACCCGACACATTAAAAAGCTCATCCCTATTAACAAATTTAGTGCATCTTTTATTTGCATTACACTACCTCATGATGTATACTAAATATTCCCATTTTAAAGGGGTTTCCACTACCTAAACAATACCTTTGAAATGGGTTTGTTCCCCTCCTTAAATAACAATAACCTCTCTTCTCCTGGGGCTTGCATGACATTGACTGCATAGTTCATGTGACATATCAACATCACGTGTGACCTGGAACCAGTGCACAAGGTGAGTGTTGTTTTGAAATTACAAGGGAACATATTTATTTTAAAGACAGTTGTCAAGTTAGTGTACAACCCACTTAATGTGTGCCATAAATGAGGGAAAATTTATAATGATTCTGTTGGACCGTGGTGACCTATACCCGATCCACTAAGCTCTACATTTTTTGCACCATTAAGCTTTCCTTTTTAAGCAGTTTTATGCTAAGCTTCAGACAAACTGGCCCCATAGTCTTCCTTTTTAGTAAATCTGGGAAGAATTGAGGATTTTGTTATCTTAGTTTTTAAGCTTAATAATCTAATTTCATAATGCAGAGATGTCGCCTATGGCTTGTATGCATGCATTTACTGTATTCTATAAGTATATATTGCTTTTAACCAAAACTTGGAATACAAAACTTAGAAAAGGTGCACATTTTTTAATTTCTGACTTATGGCATTTGTATGCCAGTTTCAAGCAGCACTGATGAAATGTGAGGAGCTGGGGATAAAGCACAACCATGCCCACCCATCAATTAAATTAAAATTGACAACATTTCTTACATAAAAAAAAAATGCTATTCTTGTCCCTGACTGGAGTAGCTCTTCTAGGGAGACGCTCACCAAATTAAGGATACACAGAATTCATTAAGTACCATGCATTTTTAATGAATTCGGCACATCACACTCCAGCAAGCCCATTATTAAGACTGGTTGCGCAATATCATTCTTGATGAATCGCCACATAATCTACCATGTTTTCTACATTTCATATGGTAAACGGCTATTGTAATTGAGTCCCCTAAAACAGCAAGTTCTCCATGGCTTTCCTGATTGCTTAGTGTATGATACTACAATTATCACTACATTCTTGAATACGGTTGCCTAAATAACCATTGTCTTATATATTTAATTTTATGAATCCTTTTCATAGTTTTGTACATCTTCCAAACATAATGCACCTGAAGATCAATATCTTATTCTGTTCAACAATCTATGGGCTATTAAAATGCAGTGGACCTAGAACTGAACCCTGCGGCATCATTAATCTGCTTTGCTAGGCTAATCATAAGCAGTTCTATCAAATTACTAAACTGACATCTCATTAATCAATTGATTGTCCTAAAGAAAACGTATCTTCATACTCATTTATTCTTGTACAAAACCTCTGGTTCTGCAATACATTTGCTCGGTATTGTATACTTTGTACTTTCCAATACAAGTTTGGTTTTAAAGTTGTATTATAATTTTTTTTTTTTTTTCGTGTCCTTCAGGGCCAGGACGTCCATTTAAAGCTATTGACTTCTCTCATAAAGGACCTGCCTTTATCACATGGCACCGATACCACCTGTTGTTACTAGAGAGAGATTTACAGGTAACTTCACTGAGTGCATAAAGTATTAACCCATTATGACAGCCAACTGTGACCTTAATTAACAACCATTTTTTTTTTTTTTTTTTTATTTTTTTTTTTTTTAAAGCTCTAACTGGGTGTTAACTGATCAAGTACTCAAATCAATCAGGACAGACACTCAGACCTGCTCGACTCGAGTACCAAGCATAATGCAAGTAAATGAAGGACTCGTGCATTTTACCGGGAGACTTGCGCTCAATGGCCGGGTAGGCGGACGGTGAGAGAGATCTTGGTCTAGAGCAAGCTCATTTGATTCTGAATCAGCTAAGGCCTGTTTCACACATCCGTTTGTCACCATCAGTCAAAATCCGCCGTTTTGCAAGAAAACGGATCCGCCATTTTTCTTGGCGGATCCGTTTTCTCCCCATTGACTTGCATTAGCGGTGGATTTTGACTGACGGTCGTCCATTGCATCCGTATTTCTGCGGATCCGCCAAAATTTTAGCGTCCGCTGACATCACTGGACGGACAATGCAATGTTTTTTGGGAGCCGGATCCACGTTTTTGCCTCTTGCTACATATTTAACCCTAAATCCAATCAGAGAGAGAGACTGTTTCACACTTACGTTTTTTGTGTCCGTTGGCAGCCGCCAAAAAGGCGGAGAACGGATCCGTGGCCAACGAAACACCAACAGGAGCCACCGGACTGTTGGTGTGCCGGGATTCGCCGATATGGGAAAGTCTCTCTCTCGGAAGAGTCTCGCATGACATTACCCGGCACTGCTGAAGGAACTCAAATTGGTGTGTTCAGCTGCATAGAAATACATGCAGCTGAATGCTCCAATCCGAGTGCCAGTGGAGGTGCCGGGTATTGACATGCCTATGCCACTTTAAAAAAAAAATTGCACCCCCCCCTTCGTCTTTATAATGAAACCTGTTAATGCTTAAGGGACTTCACCAATTAACGCAAAGTGGATTGAAAAAAAAAAAAATAAAAAAAAAAAAAAAAAAAAAAAAAATTTCCCTTCACCCATGACAGCACACCTGAGAGAGGGATCTGCCCTGCCAGGACAAGAACCTACTGAAATATTAGGGGTGGTACCTCTCCCCCCGCTTCAGTTGGCTTCCTGTCCTGGATGGGAATCCTGTACTGAAAGACGGTGGTGCCTGTCATGGGTAAAGAAAAAGGTCCCAGCGTGGGAAGAGCAGGTCTCGTACCTGTAACGCTGGCCCTCGGGCACTGGAAGCGCCGTTCACGGGTATCCCGGGGGCTTGGTGTATGTGCGGATGGCATTGTTGGCGGTTGTCAGGCTGGATCCACTGCGCTGTGCTCCCCGGACTGGCTCCCACTTGGATAACGCATGGAAGAGCGGCCGGGGCTGCTTCCGAGTGCTGTTGACGTCACGGGCGCCGCAAGACATGATGGTAAGGTGCCCAGCTGATGTCAGGGAAGCACCGGAATGAAGATGGCAGCGCCCTGTGTGACGCCGGCGGTCGCAGTGGGGAGGAGCAGTATTGAACCAGAATGAGGCACTGAGCGCTGGTATTTAAGCGTGGACACCAGGGCAAGAGGCCGCTGAAGAAATGGAGTTGGGTTACTCAGAGCAGCGGCAATCCCTGTTGCCACCGCCACCTCCAGGGCAACCTACGGCTCATCGACAGCTGTTTTGTTTAAATCTTTAGGAAAGGCCTACAAAATTTGTGGGAAAGAAGAATAACAGAGTCTGTGCTCTGTGGAAAAATCCCCTAGCGAAAGATTGGCAGAACGACCTATGTTCTAACTGCATCCAAAGAACCATTGCGGAGAAGACCCCCAATTTTGCAGCTAGCCTTTCATCAGTTATTAGGTAGAAGGTGAAGGGCTCCCTTAAATCACTACTGAAGAGAGGGAAGAAAAAAGTTAAGGATCTTCCTTTTAATTCGGACTCCTCTTCACCCTTGTCTTATGGCCTAGTTCAACCTGAATCCCCGTCTTCCTCGGACAGTGATACAGGCGGTAGGCCATGTTTTCCTATAGAAGACACAGATGGCCTGCTTAAAAGTGGTTGTCTGGGCATTTCACATTATCTCAGTGCATATCTGGGCTGCAGAATGCTGACAATAAGTAATTTACCTTCTGCGGCCAGTAATGCACGGTTTCCAAGATATGATCTCTTGCTTCTATGAACAACATCCGGGGGGTGTTTTGGCATTGAAATGAGAACTGGTCGTTTCCTCCTACTCTACTAAAAACATGCCCTCTATAGCAACAACCCCACCCTCCATAGCAACAGGCCCTCCCCGACCACATGAACAAGCCTAGCCCTCCTCACACAGTAACAAATCATCCCCCTCTAGTAGCCTCAGTGCAGAGAGCAGAACCACCCAGCTGCTCCTCCCCCAGACACAGACGTTTTTCTTACAAGCAAGAGATGATATCTAGCAAACCCTGCAAACTGGCCACAGAAGGTAAATTGCTAAGTGTCAACATTCTGCAGCCCAGATATGCACTGAGACTATGTGAAATGCCCGGACAACCCCTTTAAGGCCATTAGAACAACTATGGGCCTGAAAGAGGAAAAAATGACTAAGGGCTCATACTCGCTTGCGAGAGACTACCGGTTTAACATTTGATATGTGATGTGCTGGCGCTGTGGAATTCCACTCTTCACATATTGCAGCGATGAGCCCTGGTGCAGGATGTCCTTTTGCATAGCTTTGGCCCACATAGTGCGGATGTGGTGCAAATCACGCTTGTGGAATGGGCACAGATGAAAGACCTCTGCACAGTTTTGAAATGGCAACTAAGATGGTTAGTGCTAATTATGCTGTCATCAGCATCACTATTCCATTCATCTACATGCTTTCGCACACTTTAAATAGTCTGCGTGAGGAGGTGTTGGTCTCAGATGGAGAGGAGGGTGCAGAAGGGATAATTATCTCTAAGTTCCGGATTGTCATCTCACAGGCAGGTGCCATGGGAGGGTGGATTAGAGCAATTGAGGGGGGGGGGCCTCTTAGTACCAGACAAACTGCTAGTGAAGGCATTGTAGCTGAGGAACAAATGGAGGATGAAATGATGGGCACGCAACAGTCAGGAGATGAAGAGGATAATCCCCTTGCTGTTGTCTGACACATGAACGCAGATAGTGCAGTAAGAAGGCAACTTCATGCCTGTGTTAGGATTACAAGAGTAAATTTTGCCAGCAAAGCAGGCTTACATCAGTGCCTCACCCACCTCATCTTAATTTAAACTTAAATAAAAAAAAAAAACTCTAAATGCTGGCCCAGACCGTGATACCTCATGCATGGTCCATGGCTGACTGCTGCTGTGCCATTACCAATCTTCTACTCTGGGTCAATTGATGCCACTTTTCCTGGTGTATGCCCCTAATTTGAGCTGTTTGGGGAGCTTTTTGGCCCCCTTAAGGTGTTGTCTATGCGTTTGAATTCAATGGGAGGCAAAAACCAATGGGGTTCGAGTATGTTCGGTGAACATTCAGGACGCTCATACCAAACCTTGAAAGGTGTACTCATCTCTAATGGTAAGTTCTCCTACAATGGAAGTTTTCAAACAGAGGCTGGACAGAAAATCTGTCTGAGATATTTTGGTGAACCCTGCATTGAGTAGGGTATTGGACACTGACTTTGTAGGTCCCTCCCAACTGAACATTCTCTGATTCTATGGAAGTGCCATCTAAGTCACATACTTTGGAGGGCAATGGATATTGCAGCGGAGTTTGTCACATTACAAACCCAGCCGCAGCTCTCCTCTGTGCTGACAATTTTCCCGATTCATAAACATTCACTGTGTTAATCTCTGCTCTCTAAAACTTGCACTTGTAATTAAGAAAACTAAAAGAATTCTGCTAACCATTTAATCCTTTTAACCGCTTCCTGACCGCCCACAGTAGATGAACGTTGGCGCTTGCTGGGCTTTGTGCAGCGCCGACGTTTCTCTACTGTCGGCGGTTTTGTGCCCCCCCGGGACCCCCACATACCTTATAACGCGGGGATCCAGGTGCACAATGCATGCTGGGACCCCCGACGTCATCGAGACCTGAATGGTTCAGGTCCTGATGACGTCAGAGTCACAGCAGCCAATGAGAGCGCTCGCTGGGAAAGCTGCTTGTTTCCCGGCGATCTCACTCATTGTAACGCGACTTCTCCTCTGATCTCGCACTGACAGATGATCAGAGGTGAAGCAGCGTTACTGTGTGACTACAGTAACGCTGCTTCTCCTCTGATCATCTGTCAGTGTGAGATCAGAGGAGAAGTGGCGTTACTAGGAGTCAGATCGCAGAGCAGCGATCTTGTCACAAAAAGAAAAAAAAAAAAGTAAAAAGCAGGCTAGGGCTGGGATTAGGGTTATGGGTGTGTTGGTGTTAGGTTTGTGGTTAGGGTTATGGTTAGGGTTGGGGTTAGGGGTGTGTTGGGGTTAGGGTTGGAATTAAAATTGGGGGTTTCCACTGTTTAGGTACATCAGGGGCTCTGTAAATGCAACATGTCGCCCGCAGACCATTCCATCAAAGTCTGCATTTCAGAACGTCACTACTTCCCTTCTGAGCCCCACCGTGTGCCCAAACAGTAGTTTTCTTCCACATATGGGGTACCACTGTACTTAGGACAAATTGGACAACAACTTTTGGGGTCCAATTTCTCCTGTTACCCTCGTGAAAATAAAAAATTGGGGGCTAAAAGATCATTTTGTGGGAAAAAAGATTATTTTTTATTTTCATGGCTCTACGTTATAAACTTCTGTGAAGCACTTGGGGGTTCAAAGTGTTCATGACACATCTAGATAAGTTCTTTAAGGGGTCTAGTTTCCAAAATGGGGTCACTTGTGGGGAGTTCCACTGTTTAGGTACATCAGGGGGCTCTCCAATTGCGACATGGCATCCGATCTCAATTCCAGCCAATTCTGCATTGAAAAAGTCAAACTGCACTCCTTGCGTTCTGAGCTCTGCCGTGTGCTCAAACAGTGGTTTAGCCCCACATACGGGGTATCGGCGTAATCGGGAGAAATTGCACAAAAAATTTTGTGGTTCATTTTCTCTCTTTACACTTGTGAAAATAATAAAAAAAAAATGGTTCTGAAGTAAAATGTTTGTGAAAAAAAGTTAAATGTTTGTGTGTTTTTTTTTTTTTTTTTTTTTTTCCTTCCACATTCCATTCATTCATGTGAAGCACCTGAAGGGTTAATAAACTTCTTGAATGTGGTTTTGAGTACATTGAGAGGTGCAGTTTTTAGAATGGTGTCACTTTTGGGTATTTTCTGTCATATTGACCCCCCCAAACTCACTTCAAATGTGACGTGGTCCCTAAAACAAAAAAAATGGTGTTGTAAATTTTTGTTGTAAAAATGAGAAATCCGCTGGTCAACTTTTAACCCTTATAACTTCCAAAAAAAAAAAAAGTTTCCAAAATTGTCCAGATGTAAAGTAGACATGTGGGAAATGTTATTTATTAACTATTTTGTGCGATATCACTCTGATTTAAGGGCATAAAAATTAAAACTTTGAAAATTGCAAAATTTTTGCCAATTTTTTTTTTTTTTTTTTTTTCAAATAAGCGCAGTTCATATCTAAGAAATCTTACCACCATCATGAAGTACAATATGTCACGAGAAAACATTGTCAGAATCAGCAGGATCCGTTGAAGCGTTCTAGAGTTATGACCTCGTAAAGCGACACTGGTCAGAATTGAGAAAAATTGGTGCGGTCACGAGGGCAAAAACAGGCTCGGGTGCGAAGGGGTTAACATCCTAAAATTAAAATGTCAAAAATGTACGCTGATGTGAAATAAACATATGGTAAATGTTTATTACTTAGTCATTCATAGCAAAATATCTTTTTTTTTTTTTTTTTTTTTTTTTTTTTTTAGAGCATAAATATTCAAAGCTTAAATTGTTGATTTTTGGCTTTATTTAAACTTCATAAAGTTTCACAAATGCAGGGCAACCTAAATGTACCAATGACATTAAAAGTGCAATGTGTTCTGAAGAAAAAAACAATGGGAAATGTAGAAATGATTCTGACCTGGCAATTTATGGCAGGAATACTCTACTTTTGGTAAAGCAGGTGATGGTTTGCGCTAGCCATCAATACCCACAATGGAGTGTGACTTAGATGGGAGGGCAAAACTTGACCTAAGGATTCTGTTACATTTTCCAGTGTCTGTTTCACTTGTGTGCCTGAGGCTTTCACAGAACGTATGGCTAACATATTTCTAGTCCTCTTGTCACCAAATGGCAACTAAATGTCCTTTTGAACTCTAACAAACCAGTGTGCATTATTTTACCCAGCTTTTTCTAGAAGTATACCTGGTTTCTACTTTCAAACTTACTTTTCAGTACTTTTTTACAGTAGCCTATGGGTGACATATGGTACTGTATAACTATGCTATACTTGCGAAGCACCCCATTGGACATATTCCATGTAATACTCATTGTACAGTGTCTCCAATGTACAATGCATGCAAAATGGGCCCTAACTATGCAATAATGAACTTGTCATGGGTATGGCTGCTAAAAATGTCATATTGTTGTCAAGGCTACTCAACTTGTGGATCATGGTCCAAATCCACAGCTAAGTACCCCTGGTTTATGTGAAATTCTTTATTGTGTTTCTATTGCTAGTAGTACTATATTTTTATTTTTTTTTCATGATTACTTCTCTGTTCTTTTTCTTTGCAGAGACTAATTGGCAATGACTCTTTCGCTTTACCATACTGGAACTTTGCTACTGGCAGAAATGAGTGTGACGTGTGCACAGATGAATTGTTCGGTGCACCTAGAGTGGATGATCCCTCTTTAATAAGTGTGGGTTCCAGATTTTCTAACTGGGAAATTGTGTGTAACAGGTAATTGTTATTTAAGTGTGTTTTAGTAATATGATATACATCAATCATGTAAAACTATTTGGAGATGTCTCTTTGCAGCATTTTAATAAGCTGCTGACAAGTTTGTATACAGATGTAGCCATGGTTAAAAAGTTGACAACACAGTGGTGGGATATCCTGACACAGAATCGTGTCACGCTGGGTGAAGAAGCAAGGTGCACAATGGGGATAGGGAGTGGAAACCCACACTAGGTAAGGGGGAGTGGAGACCCCTAGGCAGATCTAACACCCTATTTTGCCTGGCGTCCCTAAATAGGTTCCACACCTATCGCTGAGCAGGAACCTAATCCCTGCCTGACCCTAGCAATGGGCCCTGGATAGGGAGGGGACAGAGTATGTGATAGTCATTCCCCACTACAACTAAAGACAGAGGGTGGACAAACGAGGGGATACACTTGGCTTGAGAAGATCACTGAGATCACGTCAGGAATCCCCCAGGAAGTCACTAGCCGACTGCTAGTACTTCCAACCAGACAGGGTAATTTCCCTCTAACACAGCACCTGACTGAAGGTATTTAAACCTTCAGCAAAGGTGTGTTAATTAGCAGCAGAAGGTTGAGGTAACTGTTGAGCCCTAGAGGGAGAAGGATATCACTCCATAACAAATACAAAAATCAAGAAGGTGCTTGTAGAGCTAATCGCAATGACCTTCTACAGCTGGATCCAGGATGACTGTCACACCTGACACACCCGTGATAAGTGTAATCTGACACCTAACTTGAGATTAGTCAGTGGCTTTTGTAATGTTAATTTATCATCAACTTAAGTGAACTTTTCCCAAAGTTATCAAGAGGCAATATTCTCGCCGGTGCACCTGCGTCGGGGCCTGCTGCCACCAGCAACTACTTCAGCTGGATGTGTGCTGTAATACACACCGCTAGTCAATCAGAAACCAGCAGCTTCCAACTCCCATGAATGCTGTAGAAGAGGACCCCGTGCAGCGTAGGAGTATGGGGGAATATGAGGATTATTGTTGGGTTTTTTTTTAATTGTATTACAAAACAGGGCGCGTTTATAGCTGTGTGTGTATATACACGATTATTTGGGGCATGTACATGGGGATGGGACACATTATAGTTGTTTGGTGGCTGTATATACCAGCTTGGGGCACGTTATCCCTGAAAGGGGACCAGGATGGGGGACATTATACCAAGAAGGAGGTTGGGTGACGTTATCCTAGGAAGGGTGACATTACTGGAAGGGGCGTCCCTTATTGTGCATCATCCTCTTTAGTTATGAATGGGGGGGTCTCTTACTATATTGCGTCCTGTTATGTACAAAGCTGTCCTATTACATAGTTCATGGCTTGTTATTTATAGCACAGTCCATTACATGGCGTATTCTCATGACTTTTGTTAGTCACAGCAGCACCCTTTATTACATGGACCTCACTTGTTAGATCTAAAAAATTTTTGCTGAAGGAACAGCATTTGACTAGAAGACCAGTCTATCCGCCTCCATCAGAAAATAAGCTTTCCAATCAGCAGTCATTGCATTCTACACCTAACAAGAGGATGATATGAAAAAAAACCTATAACAAGAGATGCTGTACATAGCTAGAGGGCATTTAGTAATAAGGGACTGCAATATACAGGAGGAGACTACAGTGGGGAAAAAAAGTATTTAGTCAGTCAGCAATAGTGCAAGTTCCACCACTTAAAAAGATGAGAGGCGTCTGTAATTTACATCATAGGTAGACCTCAGCTATGGGAGACAAACTGAGAAAAAAAAATCCAGAAAATCACATTGTCTGTTTTTTTTTTTTTTCATTTTATTTGCATATTATGGTGGAAAATAAGTATTTGGTCAGAAACAAAATTTCATCTCAATACTTTGTGATATATCCTTTGTTGGCAATGACAGAGGTCAAACGTTTTCTGTAAGTCTTCACAAGGTTGCCACACACTGTTGTTGGTATGTTGGCCCATTCCTCCATGCAGATCTCCTCTAGAGCAGTGATGTTTTTGGCTTTTCGCTTGGCAACACGGACTTTCAACTCCCTCCAAAGGTTTTCTATAGGGTTGAGATCTGGAGACTGGCTAGGCCACTCCAGGACCTTGAAATGCTTCTTATGAAGCCACTCCTTCGTTGCCCTGGCGGTGTGCTTTGGATCATTGTCATGTTGAAAGACCCAGCCACGTTTCATCTTCAATGCCCTTGCTGATGGAAGGAGGTTTGCACTCAAAATCTCACGATACATGGCCCCATTCATTCTTTCATGTACCCGGATCAGTCGTCCTGGCCCCTTTGCAGAGAAACAGCCCCAAAGCATGATGTTTCCACCACCATGCTTTACAGTAGGTATGGTGTTTGATGGATGCAACTCAGTATTCTTTTTCCTCCAAACACGACAAGTTGTGTTTCTACCAAACAGTTCCAGTTTGGTTTCATCAGACCATAGGACATTCTCCCAAAACTCCTCTGGATCATCCAAATGCGCTCTAGCAAAATTCAGACGGGCCCGGACATGTACAGGCTTAAGCAGTGGGACACGTCTGGCACTGCAGGATCTGAGTCCATGGTGGCGTAGTGTGTTACTTATGGTAGGCCTTGTTACATTGGTCCCAGCTCTCTGCAGTTCATTCTCTAGGTCCCCCCGCGTGGTTCTGGGATTTTTGCTCACCGTTCTTGTGATCATTCTGACCCCACGGGGTGGGATTTTGCGTGGAGCACCAGATCGAGGGAGATTATCTGTGGTCTTGTATGTCTTCCATTTTCTAATTATTGCTCCCACAGTTGATTTCTTCACTCCAAGCTGGTTGGCTATTGCAGATTCAGTCTTCCCAGCCTGGTGCAGGGCTACAATTTTGTTTCTGGTGTCCTTTCACAGCTCTTGGGTCTTCACCATAGTGGAGTTTGGAGTCAGACTGTTTGAGGGTGTGCACAGGTGTGTTTTTATACTGATAACAAGTTTAAACAGGTGCCATTACTACAGGTAATGAGTGGAGGAAAGAGGAGACTCTTAAAGAAGAAGTTACAGATCTGTGAGAGCCAGAAATCTTGATTGCTTGTTTCTGACCAAATACTTATTTTCCACCATAATATGCAAATAAAATGGAAAAAAAACAGACAATGTGATTTTCTGGATTTTTTTTTTCTCAGTTTGTCTCCCATAGTTGAAGTCTACCTATGATGTAAATTACAGACGCCTCTCATCTTTTTAAGTGGTGGAACTTGCACTATTGCTGACTGACTAAATACTTTTTTTCCCCACTGTATATAATATTTATATTTTATTTTTCTCTAATAAACCCCCCCCCCCCCCCCCACGACAGCACACAGGAGGATGTCATCTCATCCTAGTAGGGACAGGAAATACGAAAGAGGTCAAATAGCCTCTCCCACCTCCTTTCCCCAGTGTTTTTCCTGTCCCTATGAGGGTGAAGAGGTCATCCTCGGTGCTCTGTACCGGTGGCAGATACCTGACAATTAATAGCCGGGCATCGGAAGATTGGTTGGTCTTACCCTCCCTCTCCGGATGCTGTTCCTGGCTCCTTTTGGACTCGGGACGTTGCTGTTTTCCCCCAGTCTACGCCTCTGGGTAAAGTCTGGGTGAGTTCTTGGACAGGAGGCCTTTGAGCTTTCCGGGTCCCATCTCCTCCCTCTGCTCCTGCTGGATTGTGGACCGCTGTGCTGCAAGGGAAGTGTTGCTTCCAGCTTCCCTCAGTGTAGACTGATGCGGTCCCAGTGGCCGGAAGTTCTGTCACTCTGGCTGGCATGCTGAGATCGTCACTTACGGTTTTGCGTTCTACAGTGGAACACACCAGGAAATTCAAATGCAGTACTCAGATGGACTCCACCGGAGGAGTCCACCAACCAGGGGAATAGCGGGGGAGGAACCCTTCTGATTGGTGGAAGGCACTGGTCCGGTCGCCCTACTTATGGAGCCTCGGGCAGAAGTTCAAGTAAGGTAGGACAAACTGTGGGTAGCATGGAGTCTGTTCCTTCCCACTCTGCGTCTGTGGATCCCAGCGCTGTCCCAAACTCTGTAAATATACAGGCATTGGATCCCTTCCATGGTGCAGGTAGATACTTATTTAAAACCCCTTTTAACTTCTCTCTTTCAGGGGGACAAGAACCCGCACCAAGGAGTAAATCCAAGGCCACTAGTCGTAAATGTGCAATATGTGGGGGAAAAAAAAAAAAAACTCCTCATGTGGAAAACCCCCATGTCAAGAGTGTGTAGAGAAGTTTCTAATGGAAGACCACCTCTCTTTAAGAGAAGAAGTTAAAGGGATTGTATCTCCTGGTGTACTATCTTCCTTAGCATCCTTCTCCCAGGCCATACCTGCTCCTAGTGTCCTATTAGCAGCAAAAAAGAGGAAGATTTATCAGGAAGAGAATTCGGACTCCCAGGAGTCCATGCCGGAGGAGTTCCTGGAAGACGGCGAGCTGAGTCCAGATCCAGTAGAAGAGAGACTACTTTTTCCTCAGAAAATATAGAGGAACTCCACAGCTGTGAGAAGAACCCCTGGAAGTGGGAAAGGAGAAGCCATCACGTATAGTGCAAGATATGTTCGGAGGTCTCCGAAAGAGAGCTTGTTTTCCTGCTACACAAGAATATCTGGAAGATGGTTCTGGAGAATTGGGAAGCTCTAGAGAAAAGATTGAACACTCCCTCAGAGTTAAACTACTGAACAGCCATAAGGTCCCATAAAAATACACTTTATTAGATACAAAAAATATAAAATGGATAATGGGTACAATGGTAGGGAATGATGCACACACCAAGTGGTCACACATGAATATGGGTGTCTGGACCAGAAAAAAACCTCTGCAATTAAATGTTACTTATGTTGTAATGGGACATGATGCAAATTTGGATATATTACAAGCAGGTGCTTGTTTGACCCAGCAAAAATAAGAAACACCAAGGGCAACCCTGTAGCAGAAATTGCATGTGTGTAGGCTGTAATATTTTAAGAGCAAGTGCTCATATATTAAGAGTAAATGATACAAAAACAGCCATACACCACAACTATGTGCGGGCTATTATATTGAGAACAGATGCTCTTATGGCAACTGAAAATAACACCAAGGGCAACCCTAAAACATAAGCACCAAATCACATGTGTATAGCTGCAGTATATTGGGGCAAATGCCCAGGTAATATGAAGGGTTAATCACACTGGAGCAGCCATACACCGCAATTATATGCGGGCAATTATGTTACAAGCAAATACTCATATAATACAAAAGGGGTGGATGACACACACAAAAAGTGATCATGCATCATGTGTAACAATAGTACCTGAATAGTGAGAGGATACTGCAGAGGAGAAGGACCGTCAGCCCTCCTCGACGTGCGTTTCGGAGTGCACAGCTCCTTCCTCAGGGGGCGTGGAGAGAGGCTGAGACCACCATATCTATATACGGTGCCGGCCGGAAATGCCCTTGCAGCGCTGCCCACAAACGGCGCTACAGCTGGCGCCTCCCCAAACCGCTGACACAGGAGACACGCAGGGCCCCACATGACCTGATGTCAGAGGGGAAGGACGCCAGCCGCAGCACAAGGGCGGACGGCACACGCGCGGCAAAGCCTGCACCCAGGCGGCCATGATGAAAGAGGGCAAAAGAATGGGCAACCGAAAACCAGCAGAAAAAGCGATGAGACATTACATATCCAAGCATATAACAACCGCGCTGGCCACATAGTACCATATGAAGCATATACAAATATTTTGAGAAGATTTTCTCGTATTTAGAATATTATAATTAATGCTCCAAATAAGGAGTCGGTGACCAAAATGATTACAGGACAGACATTAAGCAGGGGCAACATGCATAAGAAATAATATATAGAATTGTACTAATCTCATGTATCATAAAAACAATGGATGTAGAAAAATTCTTTAGAAAGTAAATACACTGCTTGATGATTCGGGGCACTCTCCACTTCATGTTCCAAGTTCCGCAAATCTTCATTGTAGCACCAATACACATCTGCAAACTAAAAAATAAAGGTAATTAAAAACGCATAAAAACAATGTGTGACCAAAGAGGCTTTGCAAAGTACGCACGTAGGTAGGGATCACATAAAAATGGACAAAAGATAAGTCTCATTAAGTCCGTTTGGGTGGATAGTCTTAAGGTACTG
Source organism: Dendrobates tinctorius (assembly GCF_039654945.1). Lineage (NCBI taxonomy): Eukaryota > Metazoa > Chordata > Amphibia > Anura > Dendrobatidae > Dendrobates > Dendrobates tinctorius. The sequence goes on along the minus strand of NW_027361732.1, from coordinate 67,860,583 downwards.
TCATACTTGGCGATGCACCAGCGATATGACGCGGTCAGGATCGCTGGTGCATCGCTAAGTGGTCGCTAGTGAGCTGCCACACAGGCAGATCTCACCAGCGACATTGCTGGGGACGGGGGTCGCTACTTACCTGTCAGACGAGGCGATCCTGCGTCCTCCCGCCCGGCTCCATGCTCGTCTCTCCACAGGAAGTCCAGCAGGAAGCTGGCGACGAGAAACGGTCCAGGACGTTCTCACGCGTTCAGCGATAACCAGCGTGGGAGTGGGTCGTAGGTAAGTATCACACACAGCGATATCGCTATAGCGTCACAAGTTATAGCGATATTGCTAGAGATATCGCTTAGTGTGACAGGCCCTTTAAGTGTCCACATCCACCTTGTTTCAAGCTGGGCCAGGCGTTTAGATAGACCACCTCCCCTAATAGTATTAAGGGAATCAATGCCCCGTACTTTTAATAAAGAGCCATTACTCTGATGAAATTCTCGAAAGTGTCATGGCAGAGTTTTTAGGGTGGAAGTGTCCGTGCAAGCAGATGCCGCCTGGATCCCCAACACATGCTCTCTGACACGGACTTTAAGTTGTCACATAGTCAATCCTATGTATATTAGGCCACATGGGCAAGTGGCATAATATATCACGTATCTTGAAACACAAGTGATACGTTTTATTGAAAAACATTTGGAGCCATCAGAGTTGGAGAAGGTAGTACATCGCTCAGTGTTGGGGCAGGCGCACATCTGCCGTATGGCACACAACCACCCCTGCCTGGAATTTCATCAATAAATGTTGATGAAGATTGCCCAATGTAGTGGCTACTGGTAAGGTGGTCACGCAAATTCCTGGCCCGCCTGAATGTAATGGATGGATTGTCCAGGAGAAACTTATGGATATTAGGATCAACCTTCAGTATGGGCCAAGCCCTCTTAATGGCCGATCGCATTTTCCCATGTTGGGGATGATGGGAGGTAATAAACCTCACCACATTAGCAGTTTTTGACTTGCGGTCTATATTTTTATACAATAAATTATTACGATTGGAGTGTTTTGGCCCAATGGTAGGCTTTTTTTAATTGACCGCCCACTATAACCACGCGCCAAAAAACGAGATCTTAATTCATCCGCCCGCATTTTGAAATCCTCTTCCGTAGAACAAATGCGGCACAGGCGGAGGAATTGGCCTAACTGAATGGCCTTGGTCATGTGGCGAGGATGGCAGGAGGAGGCATGGAGCAGAGTATTCGTCGCAGTTTTCTTGTGAAAAATATCTGTCTGAAGCAGACCGGCCCTGTCCCTTCTAATGGAGACACCCCTAAAAATCAATTTTCTCTTGATCCTACACCAGGGTAAGACATATATTTTGATCATTATCGTTCAGGGCAGAAACAAATTGCACAAGGTCAATGGAGGTGCCTTGCCAGACAAAGAAGATATCGTCGATATAGTGCGTCCATAAAGGGGCGTGGTCAATCGACCCCTGTTTGTCAGACAGGAAGAGGTCCCTCTCCCACAGTCCCAGGAAGAGATTAGCATAGGAGGGCGCAAAGGCAGCCCCCATGGCGGTCCCCTGGAGCTGCAGGTAGACAGATCCTTTGAATACAAAGAAATTATGGGTGAGAGTGAAATCTAAAAGCTCCAGGATGAGGTCCCTCAACCCTGCAGGTAATGAAGATGTATCTAGAAAGAACCGTGCTGCTCTAATACCATCTTGGTGTCGTATACTGGTATAGAGGAACTCAACGTCAACTGAAGCTAATAGTGTGTCACACTCTAAACACAGTCCATCTACCTTGTGCAAAAGATCCCCAGTGTCTGAGGTAAGAGGGGAGGCTGGATACCAGCGGTTGCAAATAATGATCATTCCATCTATTCACATGTTCGAGAAAGTTTCCCCTCCCAGACAAGATAGGTCTGCCGGGCGGTGACATCATATCCTTATGAATATTTGGTAGGAGGTATAGTGTAGGGATGGTAGGTTCCTTCACTATTAGCACCGAAGTCAGCTCCTTGGTGACAATGCCGCCATCGAAAGCCCTTTTTAAGATTAATTCTAATTTAGCGCTGAAGGTAGAGCGGGGATTGTAAGTAAGCTTCCTATAGCATGTAGTTATTAAGCTGGCAGAAAGCCTCCCTCTCATGCATTACCTTGGGCCAGATGACAAGATTACCACCTTGTCCGCCGGCTTCAATGCCACATCAGATGGATTCTGAAGGTACTCTAAACGTTTTCTCTCCTCTTTGGTCAAATTATCGCCTTCCCCAAATCTAGGAATCTTATGGAACTCCCTCAGAGTTAAAGGATAGATTCCTAGTGGATGACGAGACTGCAGAATGCTGGTCTGAGGTGCGCAAGATAGAGACGTTCAGGTTGCCCGGGTGGCCGAGAGAACTACCTTGCCATTTGACAATTCCTCTCAGTTGAAGGATATTCTGGAGCGCAAAATGGAGGAACTCCTCAGGAAAACCTGGAAAACTTCAGCCGCATTACTAAATGCAAATGTGGTCTCTACATCGGTAGCTAGATCAATGTATCACAGGTTGGGGCAGCTGGATGAACACCTGGCAGCAGGGACCCCCAGAGAAGAGATCCTCACCTCACTACTCCAAAATGCTACAGCTTTCCTGGCAGACGCCTCAGCGGAATCCATCAGAGTAGCGGCTAGAGCAGCGGCCCTTCCAAACTCCGTGAGACAAGTCCTGTGGCTAAAATCATGGATTCAGTGCACACCATCTAAGATTAACTATGTTCCATTCCCTTTAATTGGAAATATATGTTTGGGACAGCTCTGGATGACCTGCTGGAGAAGGCTTTGGACAATTAAGTCACTGCCCAAGCTAAAGAGTGCCAAAAAGAGATCGATTCAGGCCCCTCAGGAGCAGAGTTCCCAGTACAGAGGTAAAGGGAAGGTGGAGCTACCCCAAAGGAGGCCAGGGCAGGAATTTTTCCTTTTGAGCGTCATGGCTTACTCTGATGCTGACTCTGGGAGAGAGAGTAGGAGATCTCATTTCTCATTTCCTTCAAGAATGGTGGGAGATATCCACCAACCCATGGGTTCTAAGATCGATCCAGGAAGGGGTGAAGATAGGAGATACTCTCTGTGGAAGGTAGAATTTAAGAAATGTGCAACTTTCTGCACAAGCACTCCAAGGCGCCCTGGAGTCAGGCCTTAGAAGTTTATGGGCCTCAGGAGCAATTTCACTAGTCCTGGAGATGGAGAAGAACAGGGGTCACTATTCCAGGATCATCTTATTAAAAAAAAAAAAAAAAAAAAAAAATGGGATGCCACAGGATTATAATAATCTTGAAGCCTCTGAACCAATATATCTATTACAGGAGGTTCAAGATCAAGTCGGCAGTTCCTCTGATCGGGAAAAGCTTCACCATGGCAACAATCAATCTGCGGGTTGCATATTATCATGACCCTATCCATCCCAACCATCAGAAGTTCTTGAGATTTGCAGTTGCCCAAGGGAAGCGGAAAACTCATTACCAATTCAACGTCCTACCATTTTCGTCAGCACCCCGAATATTCATAAATTATGGTAGAGGTCATGGCTCATATTAGAGGTCAGCAGATTTGCATCATCCCATATCTCGACTTCTTTCTGCTGGTAGCACAGTCAATACGGGCATTACAGGAGCACATACAGACAACTTCCGTTGATTTATTAGCTATCTCAGTGACATCACAATCTGAGAAGTCAGATATGATTCACTCTACAAAAAAGACTTTCTTAGGAGTTCTCCTGGATTCTCAGGGGCAAACCTCTTTCTTGCTCAAAGAAAAAGATTTGAACTGAGGGCAAAGATAAACATCCTGCGGAGCAGAAAATCTGTGTCCATGAGATTTGCCATGTCTGTCCTTGGCTCTATGACATCTTGTATCCAGTCGGTAGCCTGGGCCCAGGCGCACAGCAGAGACCTGCAGAGTTATGTGCTAGCAGAGTGGGACGGTTCCCCAGATCACTGGACAAGGTGTCGATACCAGCTCAAATACGGACATCCTTGTCCTGGTGGAACAACTCAAGGAAATTGAACAACGGAGTGCCTTGGATCGAGACCCCCGCTAGTCAAGAAACCCTCAAGGCAGCAACATCAGTGGTCTGAGGTACCCATGAGAGAGTCTTTTCGGTCAATAAAACCACAATCGCTCACCTCCTACACCAGGGAAGACCTAAAGGGCATATCGGCAAGAATATTTTCTTGGGCCGAAAAGAATTTCGTCACTGTCAGCCCTTCATATAAAGGGAACAGACCACAAACAGGCTGAATTCCTGAGCAGGAGAGAGCCACCCTGGAGAGTGGAGTCTGAATCTGGATGTATTCCAGATATTGACCAGGAGATGGGGCTATCCAGAGGTCGATCTATTTGTGGGACCCCAGAAAGCAAAAGTGACCCACTATTTCTCGATAAACCCAGATGACACATGCCTAGGCATAGACATCTTCGCTCACCAGTGGCATTTCAATCTGGCTTGTGTTTTTCCTCCAATCCCAGTCCAAGGACTCTACAGCAAATAAGATATGAACAGACCAGAGTCATTCTAGTGGCACCCCTCTGGCCAAAGAGAAGCTGGTATGGTACCATAACCAGCCTTTCCTCCACATAAGCAAAGAGGGGAGGAAAGATTAAAAACCTGTTTCTTCAACCCTATGGCCAGAATAGGGGAGAGAAAGCATCCAAGACTATGGTGGCAAATTGGATAAAGAGGGCAATCATTGAAGCTTATCAGATTCAAGATCTCACACCTCCACAGAAGTTCACAGCTCATTCCACCAGAGCAGTAACAGTTTCATGGGCGGAAAAAGAAAGCACCTCCATAGAACAGATATGCAGAGATGCTACCTGGTCATCTGTCCACACCTTTGTTAGACATTTATAGGCTTGATTCAACAGCCGTCAAAGATCTATCAGTTGTCCCTCCCTAGACATTAGTCTTTGGTATTTCCCCTGTGTGCTGCCGTGGGGTGTTAATAGAGAAAATAGAATTAGACTTACCGGTAACTCGGGTTTCTAATAACCAACCACGACAGCATGGGTAATTTCCACCCTTTTACTCAATTATTTGATCTAGTAGTAATAAATATGTTAAAGCATTCATACTATTGTGGTCCTTTATTATAACACCGGGGAAAGGAGGTGGGGGGGGGGGTATTTGACCTTTCGTATTTCCTGTCCCTATTGGGAGAAGAGTATCCCCTGTGTGCTGTCATGGTAGGATACTAGAAACCGAATTACAAGAAAGTCTAAGGCTACTTTCAGACTAGCGTTCTGAGGTGCAGAGCAGGGCCGCCGCTAAGCTCCATCCCCGGCCGCGCGTCCTCTGGTCAGCTCCTCCTATGATCACATGATGCTGCATGCGATCAGCATACCCTATATTTAGCATTGAGTATGCTGGCCGTGCACTGGTATGATTTTGCCGGTGCTTGCGCCCTTTTGGTGCTGCGCTGAGTGCACAAAAACGCACTGTTGCATTTTTGTGCACTAGGCGCAGCGCCAAAAGGGCACAAGCGCCGGCAAAGTCATACCAGCACACGGCCAGCGTACCCAACGCTAAATATAGGGTACGCTGATTGCATGCAGCGTCATGCGATCATAGGAGGAGCTGACCAGAGGAGACGCGGCTGGGGTCGGAGCTTAGCGGCGGCCCTGCACTGCGCCTCAGAAGGCTAGTCTGAAAGTACTGTAGCTTTTTTTTTTTTTTTTTTTTTCCCCCTCTTGGTTGCCATTTCTTGCACAGGGGCCTCAACCTGTCAATGTCCGTCCCTGGTTAAATATATAGTTGAATTTGTCTAAAACTGATCCCCTTTTCTTTTTTTTTTTTTAGCTTGGATGACTATAATCTCCGTGTTACCTTGTGTAATGGAACTAATGAAGGCTTTATACGAAGAAGTCCAATTGACCGATCTGGTGGGCGATTGCCGACTGTGGATGATGTACAGAAATGTCTCTCACTACAGGACTTTGACAATCCACCTTACTTTCTAAACTCTACATTTAGTTTCAGGTATTGATAGAAACTTTTTTTCACAAAGTATTCTCAAATGTATTTGTATACAATCAATGACCCCTTGATTACATGCATTTCTGCTTTATGACCTGGCTTTTGAGAACCTTGCTTGCTCTTTTGATGTGAAAAGATATTCACCTGTGCCTGTAAAGAAAAGATTGGGGTCAATTTATAAATAATGGGCACTCGTTATTAGGAGCTTCTTATCTGCTGTGAAATTGTGTACATTTTGCTGGCCAGTGCCACTACCACCAGCCTGAGCAATTGATAAGACATTGCATGTGATGTTTACAGCAGATTGTAACTTCACTCATCTGTTTCAACTATTAGAAATCCAGACTTGTCAGAAAAGAGATCTATCCTTTACTACATTCACCCCAAAACATGCAGCTAGCTTCAGCCAACTCCCTAAATACTTTTGTGCTTGTTGCTAGAGAGGGGTTTGGTTTGACTTTATTTTAATAACTGGCGTTTACACAATGCTTAAATGGGGGAACTTTGACCACAGACAGGTTCAACAGACATAATATTGATGTTTCATCACTTTTCCAAACATCAAAAAATAAAATAAAAAGCTTAAGGGTGCATTCAATTTATTATGGCGCATTCTCACTGTCCCATTTTGTCTAGATGGAGTTTGTAGAAATCAAGGTACATGTGGCGCCCCTGAGGCTTCAGTCGCCACAGAGGTACTGCACCTTCTCCTAAGGTGTAGTGCCCCACCATCCAGGTAAGGTGGGAACTCCTGACCAAGCTCCACACCTGCATTCCACACACAGGATAGTTCAGTGGGGCCACCTAACAGCTTCAGGCTGGGGGTTAGCAGTGCACCCCTCGTGGAACCCTGCTTCGTAACACGACATGTGCTGGGAGGCGGGTGGAGTGAGATGATACAAAAGAGAGGGAAAGTGTAGGATTTCAGGTCAGTCGGTCAGTCAGACAGTGAGCAGACGAGGGTCTGGGAGAGAGAGAGAGCAGGGTGACAGCAGGTCAGCCTGAGTGGAGCTCAAGGCGGAGGAAGACAGTCAGTCAGGAGAGCTGAGGAGTGGTCTTAGTGGAACGAGCTCCCGAAGGAAGAGAAGGAGAAGGAGACGTAGACTGAAGACTACAGATTCCATAAGAGAGAGAGAACAGATCAGAACGAAGGAGAATAGAAGGACGGTGGGTAGCAGGTTGAGAAAGAGAGAGAGAACCCTTCCAGAGCGCAAAGGCCGGGGCCCGGTCCCCGAGGTTGATTGGAACTTTAGACCGGCAACAGACACCAGAGGAGTAGTGAGCTGCTAACGCCTTGCTCCCATCATAGACTTGGGACACAACAGCAACTTAATAGAGAGCCGGGACGCAGAGTGGAGTCCCCGAAGCAGGCTGCAACTGTCTGTCATACAAGTAAAGACTAGGAACAGCTAGAGAGAGAGGCATTCCAGGGTAACTAAGTACTGGAGTGCTTCGCACCTAAAGGCGCATTGGAGGAGTCGTTCAGTAAGGTACATGTTGGCGGAGTGTGGAGGGGAGAATCCTATCCTGCCTGGAGGTTGGCTGGAGCCCTGACCCGGAGAACATGGTACGGAGGCAGGCAGTGTGTGAACTGCAAACAGTGAGTAAAGCTTTGGAACCGCATACTCTGGTGTCCTCCAGTTATTCCTGCACCGCTACACCTGAGTACCAGCATCCATACCATTCTGCGCCTCTCCTCATCCATTGTACCTACACTGCCCTGGGACTACATTTCCACCTGTGGGGAGCTATACCATCTTTGCTGCACCACACCATCAGTCCCAGCGGATCTGCATGCAGCGTTGGCTCAACATCTTACTTGCCAAACACCACGGGTGGCGTCACGAACTACTCTAATAAACTTTAACACCACTAACATCACCGCCATTGATATTGGGCGCCCAGGGCCACGGACCGGGTCACCGCTGCTGTGACACTTTCCCGCCTGACACCGGCTCGGTACCAAGTACCCCCGCTGCCCTGGGCGAGCGAGGGGCGACCCATACACTCTGCAGAATCTGCAGTATTCCGATTTATGGAACAAATTGTTAGTTACAAAAATATGCACCAATCCATTAGTTACTGTATGTGGAAAATTTTTCAATTTTGGACTACTACTTTTTTTAACAAAAGGGATATAAAAATGGTTTAAACTCTGCTGATCAGACCTTTAGATTTTCTGTAATAAGAATCTGTAAGCAATATCTAAAGGAATTGATTAGTTATGACTTGGCAGGGTCTAAAATGTGCCTTGCACATTGGTAAAAGAAAAAACAGCTGGTACGGAGGACAAGACTGGAAGACTGGACTCTGAAAGGGCAATTCGGTTCTCGCTTCCCTGCCCAGTCATTGAAATCAATTGTGGGCCAATGAAATCATGGGTGTAGAACACATCAGAGGATTGTTTGGACTGGATGTCCCTTTTTTTTATAAAGACATGGCTGGGAGGACTGCTATTTGCATTTATGTGTTTCCTAAGCTTCTAAAATAACATGGATGGTTACGATGACATGGCTAAACCACAAGTCTACTTAACTGGCCACGCTGCTAAGTGCTCATACAGCAAAGCCCTTCTTAGCAAATGGAGGTAATAGTGGTATCTTGGTGACACTATCTTCAAATATTTGTGCACAAGAAGTAAATCAACCCACTGGTTACATGTTGGAAAGTAGTCAAAATGCATGTAATTTTTTTCACGTATAGGAATGCACTTGAAGGCTTTGACGAACCAGATGGCGAATTCGACCCTCCTGTAATGAACCTACATAATTTGGTGCATGACTTCTTAAATGGGACCAGTGCACTTCCTCACTCTGCTGCCAATGATCCTATCTTTGTGGTACGTTTTTCATCTTTGTTTAAACGCAATTCAAAAACACGGCACTTATTAATTACCTGTTTGACCAATGTTTTTAAATATTTCTACAGAGAATTTTATGTTCATCTTTTACTTAACTATATCCTCTCTCAAAAGGGTGGTTCTTGATGCATAAATAGAGTAGGGGGCTGGCTCAGCTATTGTAATTGGCAATTAATCATAATCACTGCTTATTCTATAGAAAGATACAGTATGGTGTAATTGTGGGGTCACTCATTTAATCACTTTTTTTTTTTTTTTTGAGACTTTTTTTATATTCTTTTTGCACATCTAATTTGTAAGTAGCTTTTCAAAAGTCTAGAGGGGAGCCAATATGAAACTTTGAATTGTTTCACTAGACATTGTTTTAGCAGCAAGCAAGTAAAGGGGACCGAGTCAAATCTGAAACCATTTATTCTGACAGTGTTTAATCAGACCTATTTTGTAGATTAAATCAGTAAGAAATCCAAGTATTGAGATCCACACCAATCTTAGGAAGTTGGGTCATGTGATTTTTTTTTTTTTTTTAATTTTTTTTTTGTCTGGCAACAAGTCCATACATGCACTAATGCGTGGATGGGAAGTCTGTCCCCAATTACCTGAGACATACAAGATGATATCAATTATGAAATCCTTCACAGCAGATTCCTCTCCCCCCTCCTTACCCAGCTCCACTTTCTGTGTCCCTCTGTACATCCTCCAATGCCAAATTGCTTGTAATGGGCAGAAAATATAATCAAAGAACTTTCACTTTGTATCTTGCTCTTGAATTAAAATTTTAGTGGAACTGGGTACAATATGCAGCAATGATGATCTAACAAACTCTTAACTCCATGCTAAAAGTAGAAATTATGAAAGTGAGCAGTAACTATAAAAACTAAGAGTGACAGACAATCTGCATCACACAAAGTATTAAATGAGATTCTGGTGTGCATACCCATCACATAGGATAGTACATGGTGACTCTGTTGTGCATAAGGGGTGTATCAAAGCCAGGTAGGCTAAATTGAAATCCCAGCACTACAGGTCCCGATTAGGTGAGCCTAGCTAGCCATGGCTAGAACCAGGCCATGTGTTCATTGGTCAGTCAGCTGGGGGAAGTGGAGCAGAGTGGGTTGTGTTGGAGAGACACGAGCAAGAATCTTTCTGAAAAGAGACTGGTTCACACAGTCTGTGCAAACTGCAGGTACCACTGGTTGCTATGGATGTTGGCTGTTTTGTGTGACTGAACTGATAACTAGCTCATCTGTGTCTGAGTAGACAGGGTCTGTGCTTGGTGCCAGAACAAGGCTAGGGATTTATGGTTTTGGTACTGTCTAAGCAGTCAAAATAAATAGAAAAAACTGTGGCCTCGTGTTCCAAGTGTCTACCTAAGTGTGAAGCCCCAGGTGCATATCACTGATGAATCGCTAGCAACCATTAGATATGAGCGAGGGCATCATAATCATGGGAATTGTAGTCTGCATTAGGGGATCCATATCACAAGGGAAGAAGGAATCAAGATGGCAAAAAACCCAGACATGACACATCACTAGAACAGGTATACACAGAAGACTTTACATTATTCTTTAATAATGGCCCATGCTGCCCTATAAAGGGCATTTTACCGGAAATATAGGCTTATATTTTGCAGTTGTGTGAAAAAGGATTTGCCCTTTCACGACCTCCTATTCTTCTGCATGTTTGTCACACTAAAATGTTTCAGATCACCAAACAAAGTTAAATATTGGACAAAGATGACACAAACACAAAATGTAGTTTTTTAAATGAAGGTCTTTTATAATTAAGGGAAGAAGAAATCTAAACCTACAGAACCCTGTGTAAAAGTGACTGCACCCCTGGTTGGGCCACCCTTAGCAGCAACAACTGCAATCAAGTGTTTGAGATAACTGGCAACACTGATGGAATTTCAGCCCACTCAACTTTGCAGAATGGTTGCAATTCAGCCACCTTGAAGGATTTCCGAGCATGAACTGCCTTTTTAAGGTCATGCCATGGCACGTCAATTGGATTAAGGTCAGGACGACTAAGCCACTCCAAAATCTTAACTTTGTTTTTTTTTTTTTTTTTTTGAGCCATTCAGAGGTGGACTCGTAGCTATTTTGGATCATTGTCCTGCTGCATAAAAAGTGTGCTTCAGCATGAGACCATGAACAGATGGCTGGACATTCTCCTCCAGGATTTTTTGGTAGATTTTACCGTTGATATGATTTTCATTCTCTGAAATGCTGCGTTACTTCTACGCCAGATGTAATGGGACATACGCCTTCCAAAAATGTCAACTTTTGTCTCGTCAGTCCACAAAGTATTCTCCCAGAAGTCTTGGATGATCAAGACTTCTGGGAGAATACTTTGTGGACTGACGAGACAAAAGTTGACATTTTTGGAAGGTGTATGTCCCATTACAAGATGTTTTCTGGCAAAACTAAGACAAGCCTTTATTATTGCTGTCCAGTGGTTTTTGTCTTGGAACTCTACCATGGAGGCTATTTTTGCCCAGTCTGTTTCATATGGTGGTCATGAATGGAGATGAGCGAATTTGATCGGGTTAGGGCTTATTTGGCAAGCTATAGCGCTTACCGAATAAGCAGCAGAGGGAACCTGGCTTCCTGGATTGCTCTGGCTGATCGATGTTCGGCTCCGCAGCTGCAGTCACAACACGTGCATGGAGAGCCTTGATTATTTATTTGATTGAGAACAGGTTTGGCTGTAATCAGGCCTGGGTGGTGGCTAGAGAACTGAAACTCCGCTTTCCCAAAGATGTGACCAATTAACTGTCGTTTTTGTCTTATGTGGGGGGCGCAGTCACTTTTCCACACAGGACCCTATAAGTTTGGATTTCTTTTTCGCTTAATGATAAAGAACTTCATTTAAAAACTGCATGTTTTGTCCAATATTTCAATTTTCTTTTTATCTTAAACATTTTAAGTGTGACAAAAATGCAATAGAAAATCAGGTAGGGGCAAACACTTTCACACAACTGCATCTCCTCCAAAACTTTTTAATTAAAAAATCTAGAGCACTAAACTTTGATAAATTTTGTAATTTCTAATTCTTTTAGGTACTGCATACCTTCACTGATGCAATCTTTGATGAATGGATGAAACGATTTCAGCCATCTGATGCAGTTTGGCCTCAGGAACTTGCACCAATAGGGCACAATCGCTTATTTAATATGGTGCCTTTCTTTCCTGCAATGACAAATGACCAACTCTTTATGTCTGCTGATCAGCTCGGGTATACATATTCTATTGACTTGCCAGGTAAACCATCTCACTACTCACAAACTAGTTAGAAGGTACTCTCTTTTTGCTTGTATTTAATGAATAGTAAAGGGGTATTTAGAAAAATGGTCTTCAATAAAGTGGATTTTTATGGCACATACACTGTCTGCCATATCCAAGTTAAGAATGGCGAGATGTCTGTATGCACTAGCGCTTACGATAAGATCATATAAATGGGAATGTTCAGCGAATACAGCAGGAGCTTTTCCAGTGTATACAGTGCACAAGGGTGCAAACTGAAATATCAACAGCTGCTTGCATAAATGGCCTAACCTATTCACTTGGCAGTCTCCCCTAGAAGTGAATGAGCAAATGCATGGCAGCCTCCTTAACAGGCAGGAACATGGCTGCACATCTGGGTGTTTTTATTTTCATGCCAAGTCGCACATGGTTATTGACACAATTATCTTGCCAAAATATAGCCAGAAATCAATTAACCCCTAGACAACATGTGCCATACATGTATGGTAGAAGTCCACAATCACTATATGTATGGACCGAGATCAGTCTAACTACGGCAGGGGTCCTCAAACTTTTTAAACAGGGGGCCAGATCACGGTCCCTTGGACCATTGGAGGGCCGGAATATAGTTTAAAAAAAATTATGAATAAATTCCTGTGCACACTGCACATATCTTAATATCTTATTTAGAGGTAATAAAACAAAAATAGGAACAAATACAATATTAAAATTGAAGTTAAATCCTCAAACTTACCGTTTTTTTTTTTTTTTTTTTTTTTTTTTTTTTTTTCGCATATCCTACACTTCGAGTCCAATTTTTTTTTTTCTCTTTCTTGATATCATTGTTTCCTAGGGATTCAAAATTGCTATTAGTAAAATACCAACATATATACAGCGCTACAAAAACAATATACCAGCAATAAAATTGCCCACACAGAGACATACAAACTGCACTGCCCATCAATGCAGCCTGATCAGTGCCCATCAGCGCAACCTGATCAGTGCCCATATTGGTGGAACTCCACATTTACCTCAGGCTCAGACTGGTGTGGTGCAAGAATCCCCAATAGGCAGCATTGGTCCCTAAAAGGCAGGTAAATGTCCCCAATAAGCAGCACAGGTCCCCATTAGGCAGGTAGATGTCTCCAATTGGCAGAACATGTCCCCATTAGGCAGGTAAATGTCCCCATTAGGCAGGTAAATGTCCCCATTAGGCAGCACAGGTCCCCAATCCAATTGGCAGGTAAATGTCCCCATTAGGCAGGTAAATGTCCCCATTAGGCAGGTAAATGTCCCCATTAGGCAGGTAAATGTCCCCAATCCAATTGGCAGGTAAATGTCCCCATTAGGCAGCACATGTCCCCATTAGGCAGGTAAATGTCCCCATTAGGCAGGTAAATTACCCCAATAGGACCCGGCGTTAAAAAAAAAAAAAAAAATAAATAAAAAATACTCGCCTATGTCCCCCGCTGCTCTGAAGAGGCGCCCGCTCATCTCAGTTTTCTTCCTGCACAGGCACACAGGCGGCGTGACGTCATCAGGCCGCGCAGGCGGCGTGATGACAATCACGCCGTCTGTGTGCACTGTGCTCTGCTGCATACGGAGGGCTGCGTAACGCCTTGCCTCGGCCCGCCGGCATTGAACTGCAGTGCAGTTCATGAGTTCAATGTCGGCCTGGCGGGGGGACGGATAAAAGTCCTTGGCGGGCCGCATGTGGCCCGCGGGCCATAGTTTGAGGACCCCTGAACTACAGTGATCAACACTGGTTCTTTTTCTGCTGCTCTCAATCGTGACAGCAGCGTTTCAGGGGTTGGGGTAGTGGGGGTACACTTTCACTAAAAAGCATAGAATTTCCATTATCCCACTCCACTTTGTGTTCAATCTTGGGCAGGAAATGAGCTCTCATGTATCCTCAGCTGAAGACTGCATGGGTCTTTGGACCAATCTTTGGTGGCTTCAGAATTTGGACCAACCATTGATCAGAAGGGAACTGAAGAGAAAAAAAATATTTGTTAACCTTAAATAGTAATACTGGAAATGAACATCTGATCCCTATAATCTTTTTCCATTTTTTTCCCCCCCTCAGCCTCTGATCCAGACAGTCGTGCAGTTGCCGTCGTGGTTGCATCAACTGTTGGTGGAATACTTATTGCCATGCTTGTCCTCTTGGTGTTACTTATTCTTTTTGTACACAGAAAACAGCGACAAGGCTTTGAACCACTAATGAATGCAAGATTTAACCGTACCAAGTATACAGAAGATGCGTAATAGTTTGTAGTCTTGACATATTTTCTACCTTTTTACCGTATCCACTTCCATTTTGTGGTAAAATGCCTTGGTGTATAAGGTAAAGTGGAATAAAACTTTATTACAACACTGTCGTTTGTGAAGTTTTTCCATATTGTGGGTAGGTCCACATGGGCCAGAATTGTTGCAGATAATTCAAGAGCATAGCCTCAACATGCAGAAAGAATCACAACAAAATGATCAGCAATGTTAGATTTTCAAAATACAATTGCATTGGTTTTTTTTTTTTTTTTTTTGTTACCCCTCCCCCCTCACCGGGAAGAAAGTCTCCAACATGGTTGACATACTGAAAATTTTAATCTGTGCTTCATGTCATTTTTTTTTTTGGAAAGTTTGCATGTACAGTTGTGGCCAAAAGTATTGACACCGCTGCAATTCTGTCAGATAATACTCAGTTTCTTCCTGAAAATGATTGCAAACACAAATTCTTTGGTATTATCTTCATTTAATTTGTCTTAAATGAAAAAAGAATTGTCCTAAAGCCAAATTGGATATAATTCCACACCAAACATAAAAAATAGGGCGGACAAAAGTATTGGCACTGTTCGAAAAATCATGTGATGCTTCTCTAATTTGTGTAATTAACAGCACCTGTAACTTACCTGTGGCACCTAACAGGTGTTGGCAATAACTAAATCACACTTGCAGCCAGTTGACATGGATTAAAGTTGACTCAACCTCTGTCCTGTGTCCTTGTGTGTACCACATTGAGCATGGAGAAACGAAAGAAGACCAAAGAACTGTCTGAGGACTTGAGAAACCAAATTGTGAGGAAGCATGAGCAATCTCAAGGCTACAAGTCCATCTCAAAAAACCTGAATGTTCCGGTGTCTACCGTGCGCAGTGTCATCAAGAAGTTTAAAGCCCATGGCACTGTGGCTAACCTCCCTAGAAGTGGACGGAAAAGAAAAATTGACAAGAGATTTCAACGCAAGATTGTGCAGATGTTGGATAAAGAACCTCGACTAACATCCAAACAAGCTCAAGCTGCCCAGCAGTCTGAGGGTACAACAGTGTCAACCCGTACTATCTGTCGGCATCTGAATGAAAAGGGACTGTAAGGTAGGAGACCCAGGAAGACCCCACTTCTTACCCCGAGACTTTTTCCAGGCAAGTTTTGGCAAACTCCAGCCTGGCTTTTTTAAGACCTTTTGGAAGAATGTTCTCTGGTCAGATGAGACAAAAGTAGAGCTTTTTGAGCAAAGGCATCAACATAGAGTTTACAGGAGAAAAAAAGAGGCATTCAAAGAAAAAAACACTGTCCCTACAGTCAAACATGGCGGAGGTTCCCTGATGTTTTGGGGTTGCTTTGCTGCCTCTGGCACTGGACTGCTTGACCGTGTGCATGGCATTATGAAGTCTGAAGACTACCAACAAACTTTGCAGCATAATGTAGGGCCCAGTGTGAGAAAGCTGGGTCTCCCTCAGAGGTCATGGGTCTTCCAGCAGGACAATGACCCAAAACACACTTCAAAAAGCACTAGAAAATGGTTTGAGAGAAAGCACTGGAGACTTCTAAGGTGGCCAGCAATGAGTCCAGACCTGAATCCCATAGAACACCTGTGGAGCGATCTAAAAATGGCAGTTTGGAGAAGGCACCCTTCAAATATCAGGGACCTGGAGCAGTTTGCCAAAGAAGAATGGTCTAAAATTCCAGCAGAGCATTGTAAGAAACTCATTGATTGTTACCGGAAGCGGTTGGTCGCAGTTATTTTGGCTAAAGGTTGTGCAACCAAGTATTAGGCTGAGGGTGCCAATACTTTTGTCTGGCCCATTTTTGGAGTTTTGTGTGAAATGATCAATTTTTTGCTTCATTCTCTTTTGTTTTTTTCATTTAAGACATTAAATGAAGATAATACCAAAGAATTTTGTGTTTGCAATCATTTTCAGGAAGAAACTGAGTATTATCTGACAGTATTGCAGGGGTGTCAATACTTTTGGCCACAACTGTAGATGACCTTTTTAACCTCAACTCAATTTGCCAGCTCCTGTAATGTCTTTTGGATTTTACCAGCCCAAATCTGCAAGTAAAATCTACAGCAATTCCTTTCAATGTAGACTTGACATTTAATGTCAAAATTAATATGTATGTAATTGGGCTAGAGAGGCTGCCTACCCCCTAAATTCCTGCCTGTGTTCCTCTTGAGTTACAACAGCAGGAGCTTTACACTAGCTGTTGTAGCTTGATCCAGGCAGCTGTTTGTTGGGACAGACTGAAAAAGAAGCTGGCAGGAGCCTTCTCAAGCTTTTATCTCTGCTTGGCATGACTTTCTCCACACTGCTTGAATTTGGTTGCACTTTAAGAAGTATCGGAATGTAAGGGGAAAAAGCCTTTGTAGTAACATATCTAGATGACCGGCTGTGCTGTTAACTCATAAATGATCTTAAAACACATGAAGATAGTTGCAAATGACCTTATTTGGATAGAGGATATCAATACACAAGGGTTGAACAAAACCTTTGCGTGAAGATACCTCTAGTGTGTGTATGTTGAAGCGTTCCAGAGTTATCCCCACATAAAGTGACACTGGTCAGATTTAAAGTGTTTGATTTAAGGTTTAGATTGGCTCAGTTACCAAGGGGTTGCATACCTTTCCCTAAATATGTTTTACATTTACTTGCAGTGAATTTCTGGACTATATACCGTATATACTCGTGTAAAAGCCGAGTTTTTTTCAGACTTTTTTTTTTTTTGTGCTGAAAACTCCCCCCCCCCCCCCCCTCGGCTTATACACCAGTCAGTTGTCCCAGAAAGACGGAGGGGGGAGTAGTGGAGCTGTGGGTCACAGAGGCAGGAGCTGCCTCTGCCTGTGCCGCTGCTGTAAAGGCTCACAGTGCCAGCCGCAGTCGCTGGCTTCCAGCACACATCACACTCCTCTACCTGTGGGCCCTCGCTAGCAGTGCATGTCGTTCATTCCGGCACTAGCAGCTCTACGGGCCAAGTGATCACGAAGTCCCGCTCATCAAGGTAATTAATATGCACGCCTCTCCACTCCCATAGGTGTGGAGTGCATATTCATTACCTTAATGAGCGGAGCCTCGTGATCGCTCGGCCAGAAGAGCTGCTGGCGCTGGAACAAGATGCCAGAGAGGGCGCGCAGGCAGGTTAGAAAAAAAAAAATCCTGTTAAACAGGAACCATACATACAAGGATAGGGGATAAGGAGCCATGCAAACAATGACAGGGATGGGGAGCCATGCATACCAGGATGGGGATTAGGGGGACAATTCATACAGTACCCAGCTTATACTTGAGTCACTAAGCTTACCCAGTTTTTCAAGGCAAAATTAGGTGCCTCGGCTTATACTCTAGTATATACAGTAACCAAATTTACTGTTCCAGTGAGATTTAATATCCTCCAAGAATCTTTATTTTCTCATATGATTACCTGTATACTTGTATTACTTGCTTACACATGTACAAAAAACCCCCAGCAAAATATGTATAAATTTTTTTTTTAATCAGATAGTTTTTATTCACATTTTCGTTATAACAAACAAGTGAAAAGCAACTGTATCACCATCCATCCCACCCTCCCCCCCCCCCAACACCCCACACCCCCAGCCCGGTCCACAAAAGAAATAAGAAAATTATACACAAAAAGCACAAATCTTATAAAAATATAAAATACATGCACATAGACACAGTGGATAATAATGTCGACCAACATCAGCTATTAGACGAATAGGTTTGCTGCCGGCAGACCCGGGGTGTCCAGCCAACCAGCCCAAATTTGCTCAAAAGTATTCGGTCGTCCCCTCTTAAGATATATGGCTTTTTCTCTATAGAGTATATAGTTTAATTTATTGATATATTCTGTCCGAGATGGCACCTTATCTGAAATCCAATGGTATGCTATCAGCTTCCTAGCAGCATAAAGCATTCTGGCAACAGCGGTTTGAAGGTATCATCTCCCCCCACATCCTCCACATAACCCAAGACAGACAACGGGATCTCGTGGGATATCCTGTCCTGTAGTCACATGGATCAAATTAAGGACCAGAATCCAAAATACCTGCAGGCAGGGGCACGTCCACAACATATGTAAGATATCAGCGTTCTCGAGCGTACATTTAGGGCACTGCGAATCCGTCCTCATCCCCATATCAAATAACCATTTAGGGGTTCTATAAAGAATATACAATTGGGACAAACGACTGGGTTCGCTAAGAGACAGCCTAGGGACCATCTGTAGAATAGATTCCCATTGATCCCCTGAAATGGCGCCCAACTGTTGCTCCCACTTCGCCAGCGCTCCTATCGGATGCTTCACCAAAACCACTGAAAGAAGTCCACCGTACACAAACGAGATTAAACCCCTAGTGGATGCCTGCAGCCCGAGCCTGCTGACAATAGCATCCTGGTGTATAGATATACTATTCATTTGGTCCTGCACTGTGTAGGCATGCCGCAACTGCAGATACTGGAAGAACATAGAGTGTTGGAGCGGAAAATCCCATCTCAGTGTGTCAAAGGACTTAAAAACCCCATCCTCCACTAATTGCGACAGCCACCAGATACCTATTCGCCTCCATTGCGCAAAACCTTTAAGCGACCTCATTTGCGGCAAATACAGGTTATCCCAAATAGGGGAGTATTTTGTGAAACCCGTGATTCCTCTTAACTGTTTAATTTTATCCCACACTTTAATCATGAGAAGGACCGTAGGATATCTAGACGCCCAAGGTCTAAATCTGCCTGCTTCTAAATTGGATAACAGCGACCCCTGACCCACAAGAGACCGGAAAATCAACTGGCCCCCACCGCTGTCTCCGCTGGGAAGCCCTCCATTCGCCCCGCCATATGCTGACATTGAGAGGAGAGAAAGTAGAGCTACGGATTGGGCAGCGCCAGCCCCCCCTCTTTAGATTTTTGTAAATGTTCCAATTTGATCCTTGCACCCTTTTTTAACCAAATAAGTTCTCTAAATATCGCATTAATTTTGTAAAACCTATTTTGAGGGAGCCAGACTGGGGAGTTGTGAAGAACATACAGAAGCTGCGGCATGATCACCATTTTCAGTAAATTCACTCTCCCCACCACAGAAAGATGCAACTTAGCCCAGGCCTTAACCTTCCCCTTAATTCTGGCCATCAGTGGCGAGAGATTCAAATATTCAAAATCCATTAGTTTATTAGATATCATAATACCCAGATATTTGAAAGTCGTTACAACCGGCACCTGTGTGACGTTGATTGGGATCGGATCTAAAGGGAGAACCGCAGATTTTTCCCAGTTAATAACTAGTCCCGAGACAGCGACAAAAGAATTAAGGAGCAGCATCACATTATGTAATGATCTATCAGGGTCAGCCAAGAACATAAGCAAGTCATCAGCATACAGTGCTACCTTCTCCTCCTGTCCTCCATATCTGAACCCCTCGATGCCCTTATCATATCTTATTCTGGAGGCCAGAAGCTCTATCGCTAAAGCAAAGAGTAGCGGGGACAGAGGGCAGCCCTGCCTCGTACCTCTATAAAGAGGAAAAGGGTCAGACAGTGATCCATTTGCTCGTATTCGTGCTTTCGGTTCGGAATATAGGAGCCTGATCCAGCTAATAAAACCCGGACCAAACCCCATACAGCGAAGTGTAGCCCAGAGGTAGGTCCACTCTACACTGTCAAATGCCTTGGCGGCATCCAGAGACAGGACCACCCTCCCCCCCGCATTATCCGCCCTCACCTGCATGTTCAAGTACAGTCGCCTAATATTTATGGCCGTAGACTTACGAGGCATGAAACCCGTCTGATCCGAATGTACTAACGATTCCACCACCTTCGAAAGTCGAGTGGCCAAAACCTTCGCCAGGAGCTTAATGTCCACCATCAGGAGGGAAATGGGTCTATATGACGCCGGGAGTGTTGGGTCTTTGTCAGCACAGTAATAATAGCTTCCCGCATAGAAGATGGGAGAGCTCCAGAACTGAGACTATCATTGAATACAGCCAGCAAGGTAGGGAGTAGTACAGATTTATACTTTTTGTACACCTCAACCGGTAAGCCATCCACCCCCGGCGCCTTACCATTGGACATAGATCCCAAAGCCTCTTCAAGCTCCCCCAAGTCCAGCGGCTCATCAAGCATACGTCTCGCCTCATCAGTTAGACATGGGAGTTTAGCGGGCCCCAAAAAGTTGTCAAGGTCTTCAGTCGAGGCCCTGGCATGTGAGGAGTATAACTCGGTATAAAAAGTCTCCAAAATTCTCAAAATACCCGGTGTGTCATTGAAAAGTTGCCCACCCACATCCCGAAGGCCGGCTATAAACGAGGACACCCGCTGTGCTGAAGTTATAACCGAGAGCAAATGACCAACACTCTCTGCATTTTCAAAATATTGAACTGACTGAAACATACGTTTTCGTTTCGCAGTTTCTAGCGTCATTTTAGTCACCTTCAACTGTGCCTCTTTTAGCCTTTTCTGAGTGGCGAGAGTGAATCGCATGGAGAGAGCCTTTTCCGCATCCTCCAGCTCATGAAGTATAATCTGAGATTCTGCTCTGGAATTGGATTTAAGCTTTGAAATCTCACGTATATATATGCCCCGCAGGTATGCCTTCAGAGTCTCCCAAACAGTCAAACTAGATGCTGAACCCAAATTAAACCTGAGATGTTCCTGTATCTCAAAGCTAAAGCTATCATTCTTATCCACTAGCTGCAGCCAAAATGGATTAAGTCGCCATAACAGTTTAGTTTTCAATCTATTAACCCCCCCCTTGATTGTAATGGACATGGGCGAGTGATCTGACACTGTTCTCGGCAAATAATTAACGTCCAAAATTTTTCTCAGCATCAAATCATCACCCATAGCCAAATCAATGCGTGACATTGAGACAAAGGTAGAGGAGAAGCATGAATATTGGTAGACATCAGGATTACGACTTCTCCATAAGTCAGTCAGGGCTAGCTCATGCAACAAAACTCCGAAAGGCGTACGATTACCTCCCGGTTTCAGGGGTGCATGATTACCTCTATCCCAGTGGGAGTCCAAAACATTATTAAAGTCCCCCACCACCATATAAGGGACCCCCGGAAAGTCCCTCAACATGGTATGAATTTTATATATAACTTTGCTACTATATGGCGGGGGGATGTATATAGAAATGAGTATCATTATCTCAGCAAAGAGTTTGCAGAATAGAAAGACGAATTGCCCCTCCGTGTCCACCACCACCTGATTGCATGTAAACTGGGCACCTGTACAGACCAGTATGCTAACTCCCCGGGAGTATTGAGAGTACGTAGAATGATACCCATGTTGTGTCCACCTCTTATTTAATATACCAAGTGTCTCAGGAGTAAGATGCGTCTCTTGTAAGCATACAACAGTTGGCTTCTGATCCATTATAAAGGAAAATATGGCCTGTCTTTTTACTGGGGACTTTAGTCCTCTAATATTCCAGCTAAGTATTCTAACGTCACCCATTCTCAAGTCGATATACAGTCGGTGCCAATATCCACCGTGTCATAGTAGAGCTTACATTGTTGTGCACAAAAGTTACATACGACCCGACAAACCCCTAGAACCCCCCCTCCCCCCCCAGAACTCTCCCCAACATGTCCCCCGGCAGTGCCAAGGGTATTTCAAACAAGGGCGATGTTATTCCCTTCCACATCAGTCAACGGGCGTTTCACTTCCTAACTGCTGCCCACACATAACAGGATGAGCCCCCACAGCACATGGCAACCATCTATAGCAAAACGACAGCATGTCGAGCAGTTTCCTGCAACAGAACCGAAAGTCAAGACAGCGCAGAAGTGTCCAAAGTAGCAAATACATCATCAGCCGCATTCCCGGTCTTCCTCATCCTTCCTCAGCTGCTGTTCATTCAGATCCAGCCAGTCCATAGCATCTTTAGCATCCAGAAAAAAGTGAATTTTGTTCCGGGCCTCTACCCGCAGCTTGGCCGGGAATATCATAGAATATCGGATACCTATGGCCCTTAGACGTTTTTTGATGTCCATAAATTTAGCTCTCATTCTTTGGACTTCTGGCGAGAAGTCAGGGTAAAAAGAAACTCTGGAGCCATCAATAGAAAGGTCAGGATGTTCCCTTGTGTATCTAAGGATATTATCCCTGTCCCTGTAGTGGAGAATTTTAGCCAAGAGAGGCCTCGGTTGGTTACCAGGAGGAGGAGGGCGGGTAGGAACCCTGTGAGCATGTTCCACAGCATATAGATGAGTTAGATTATCAGTTCCTATTTTCTCCTTAATCCAGGCTTCGATAAAAACAGTAGGATTTTTGCCTTCATAATGTTCAGGCATGCCAACAATGCGGACGTTGTTCCATCTAGACCTGTTCTCTAGGTCATCAGTTTTGGCCCACACAGCAACCATATCTCTTTTAAGTTCTTTATGATGCTGCGCTGTCTTAGACACAGTAAAATATTTATTTGAATTATGATCATAGTAATTGTATTTTTATACTGCCTGACTATAACTAGGCTAGTAAATGTTATACAGGATGAAATAATTAGATGACAAATTAGTGCTTCTATACAAAGACAAATAAGTGTGGCATGTGAGAATATCTGCATCTGTTAGAAGTCAAAAAAACTCATACCACAAGATATGGCCTTCCCAAAACCTTGTCTGATGAACAAATGCACATGTAGCAGGATGCAGCCTGTTAGAAGTCTCCAATGCAGACCCGTATTTGCCACCAGGCACTGGAGATCTGGTGCTTGGGGTGGTGGGTTGCCAGGGCTGGTGAAAGGATTGATTACGATGAATAACTGACATAGTATGTCATGAGGGAGTGTCCTTTCTTGCATCATGACATGCTATATCCATCTTGGATTGAAACTGTCACTGTATGTAAATGCGCAGTGGCACTTCCGTGCCGACATCTGACTGCGGCAAAAAACCCATGTGGATCTTGTTGTGCCAAAGGTAAATCGCTGGCTAACAGTGTGATGAAGGCTGAAATTAACAGGAATAAAAGTCAACACAAATCTTTCCTAATGTTTCAAGATAGAGATGAGCAGACTTTATGAAATTCAAATTTTCTTAACTTTGCAGCAAATAAATATGTCCGATTCTCAATACTGGAAATACACGTTACAGTGACCATAATAACAACATGAGCTTACAGTGAATAGGAGAGAGAATATGAGGACCACCCTGACCATAAGAGCTTTCTCTATATGGAAAAAGAGACTTGCATAGTGACTACGGAGATGGAAAATGACTGCAAACTGTGCTCTGCAGTGTGATGATCCAGGGACTGACCACTACTGTACATGGTATGAGAATCCGTAACATCTCATAGGTGCTTGGCATTATGGGGGAAGTCCATGTGCAAATTACCTTTTGAAGCATCGAACGTTTTTATTGATACCATTTGGATTCAATCTTTTGATCACTCGTTATTGCAGTTTATTGCAATGTAGCAGCGACCCAAAAAAGTAATTCTGGTGTTTTGAATTTTTTTTTTCTCGTTATACCTTTAAACCCCTTTCTGACATATGACGTACTACTCCGTCCACGTGCCTTGGGCCTTAACGCCCATGGACGGGATAGTATGTCATCGCGATCAGCCGGGTTTATGGGGGGAGCTCAGCTGATCGCAGCCGGGTGTCAGCTACTTCTCACAGCTGACACCTGGCACTAAGTGCCAGGAGTGGTCACGGACCTCTCCTGGCACTATAACCCCCGGCACACTGCGATCAAACCTGATTGCAGTGATTCGGTGGAATAGGGAAGCATCGCGCAGGGAAGGGGGCTCCCTGTGTGCTTCCCTGGGACCCTCAGAACAACGCGATGTGATCGCATTTTTCAGAGGACCTCCTCCCTGCAAGCTCCCAGATCTAAGATGGCCGTGGGGTCCTTCCAGGTCCTGCAGGGAGGTGGCTTCTCAGTGCCTGCTGAGAAGCCTCCTACACTGCCTGTCAGATCTGACAGTGTTCTGCAGTGTCAGGTCAGCGATCTGACTTTGTCCCAGGGTGGAACATTACTATGCAATGTAAAAAAAAAAAAATAACATGTAAAAGTAATTTTTAAAAAATTCCTAAATAAAGAAAAAAAATATTCCCCAATATATTTTTTTACATAAAAATAAATAAAAGTACACATATTTAGTATCTCCACGTCCATAACGACCCATCCTATAACACTGTCCCACTAGTTAACCCCTTTAATGAATCCCTTAAAGGCAAAAAACAATGATTTATCATTCCACCGAACAAAAAGTGCAGTAACACGAGATCAAAAAGATGGATATAAATAATCATGGTATCACTGAAAACGTCATCTTGTCCTGCAAAAAAACGAGCCGCCATACAGTGTTATCAGCTAAAAAATAAAGTTATAGCTCGCAGAATAAAGCGATGCAAAAATAATTTTGTTAATAAAATTGTTTTTATTGTATAAAAGCGCCAAAATATAAAAAACATGATATAAATTGAGGTATTGCTGTAATCATACTGACCCAAAAAATAAGGCTATGTGCACACGTGTGGATTTCCCACGGGAATTCTGGAATTCCATTCCGCGGGAAATATGCGAGAAATCCGCATTTTAAATTCCCGCGTATTTTCCGCGGAAAAACTAGCGATTTGCAAGCGTAATTAGCTTGCAGAATACTAGCGTTTTCCAAGCAATCTGTAGCATCGCTTGGAAAACTGATTCATAGGTTGGTCACACTCGTCAAACATAGTGTTTGACGAGTGTGACCAACTTTTTACTATTGAGGCTGCCTATGCAGCATCAGTAGTAAAAAGATATAAAGTTTAAAATAATAAAAAATGGTGTTTTTTTTCTCACCTTCTGGCGTCCCGCGCAGCGTTCCCGATCATTGCGATGCTCCCGGCAAGTCCCGTTCCCAGGGATGCCTTGCGACAATGACCTTGAAAATGACCTTTGACGCCCCATCAAAAGAAATTCATGAAATGATGGTTTTTGTTCTTTATGCCTCCCAAAAATCATAATAAAAAGTGATCAAAAAAAGTCATGTGCCCGAAAATGATATGAATAAAAACGTCAACTCGTCCTGCAAAAAATAAGACCTCACATAACTGTTGGCCAAAATATGGAAAAACTATAGCTCTCAAAATGTGGTGATGCAAAAACTATTTTGTGCAATAATCAGCGTCTTTTAGCGTGTGCCAGCTGCCAAACATAAAAACCCTCTATAAATAGTAAGTCAAACCCCCCTTTATCACCCCCTTAATTAGGGGAAAAATAATAATTTTTTATTTTATTTCTATTTTCCCGTTAGGGGTGTGTTGGGGGATTTCCACTGTTCAGGCACATCAGGGGCTCTCCAAACATGACATGGCGTCTGATCTCAAACATGATCAGATAGCCTGTATGTAGCAGAAATGCTCACTTGCTATGAACGATGACCACTGAGTGGCACTCATAGCAATCTGAATGTGACTACCATAGAGCTCTGCTGGAGACCTCTATATGTCATGCCAACCCATCGGTGACCTGTGATCACGTGACGAAGTCACAGATGGGCGGGATTTCCAGTGCACTTGCCGGAAGCGCGAGTTACAGTAAATGTTGCTGTCAGATTTACAGCGGAATTTAATGGGCTAACAGCCAGGGTGGATCACGATTCCACCCGCGGCTGTTAGTTGCACATGTCAGCTGTTCAAAATAGCTGACATGCTGGGAAAGATGTGGGCTTAAGGCCGGAGCCCACATCAAAGGGAGGGATTCCAACGTTTTCATACTATTACACTCAACATCAGAAAGGGGTTAATGACAGCACCACTACAGTAAGATATGCCGAATTTAAGAGACAGTTCAAAAAAACCTTGGCACTCAAGTTGATGAATGGTGAAATAGAGTTCCTTTTATTATTGGAATCATAAAGTTGAACGTTTTTGGTACTTTATTCAGACCTTCATCAGAACTGATTGAAGATGTGTTATGCCAGAAAGGTATTGAAAACATCTTGATAAGTCTGGTCTTATGTCTGATAGGACGAAAAAAGAATAAGAACTATGGTGAGAATACAATGGCAAGACGCCTGCATGAATATGGCCACAAGGTATTCACGCATATCTTACGAAGGCACATGTCCCCAAAACATTACAGGCATGATACTGAATTGTGGAGACTGAGAACTCAGGGGTGAATAAACACATTTAAATAAGCAAAAACCTATATAAAAAAATATATATTTATTTATGATGTTTCTTAGCAATACAATGAATATCATGTACAGAATATATAACCCCAAAGCGTATTCAAAGAAATATATATGCAAAAATAATCCTTTATTAATATATCATGATTACACAACAATTTATAATTAAAACATCATAGCTCAAAAGAAGGGTGGAGGGTAAAAAAATGAAATGAAATATATAGTTACAAGGTACGTAGGGAGTAGGATATGTCAGTTTTATTGGCAAATAGTAGATAAAGCAATAAATGAAATATCCAAAATAAAGGACAAAATTGAGACTGCTGAACTTGATGGTGGAGGTGGGGGTAATGGTGTGTCATCTTGGTTGGTATTGCGCTTTTATAATGGATTTCTTTTGACCCGCTATTTTCTTTCCTAACATCATGTTGTACTGCTGGTCATATAGGCTGTAAGGCTATATTTGCACTATGCACTTTTTTTGTGATATAAATTTCTGTTATAGATTTACCTTTCTGATCATCTAACATCGAAGTTATAATATATATATACAGTGGGGAAAAAAAGTATTTAGTCAGTCAGCAATAGTGCAAGTTCCACCACTTAAAAAGATGAGAGGCGTCTGTAATTTACATCATAGGTAGACCTCAACTATGGGAGACAAACTGAGAAAAAAAAAATCCAGAAAATCACATTGTCTGTTTTTTTTTTTCATTTTATTTGCATATTATGGTGGAAACGAAGTATTTGGTCAGAAACAAAATTTCATCTCAATACTTTGTGATATATCCTTTGTTGGCAATGACAGAGGTCAAACGTTTTCTGTAAGTCTTCACAAGGTTGCCACACACTGTTGTTGGTATGTTGGCCCATTCCTCCATGCAGATCTCCTCTAGAGCAGTGATGTTTTTGGCTTTTCGCTTGGCAACACGGACTTTCAACTCCCTCCAAAGGTTTTCTATAGGGTTGAGATCTGGAGACTGGCTAGGCCACTCCAGGACCTTGAAATGCTTCTTACGAAGCCACTCCTTCGTTGCCCTGGCGGTGCGCTTTGGATCATTGTCATGTTGAAAGACCCAGCCACGTTTCATCTGCAATGCCCTTGCTGATGGAAGGAGGTTTGCACTCAAAATCTCACGATACATGGCCCCATTCATTCTTTCATGTACCCGGATCAGTCGTCCTGGCCCCTTTGCAGAGAAACAGCCCCAAAGCATGGTGTTTCCACCACCATGCTTTACAGTAGGTATGGTGTTTGATGGATGCAACTCAGTATTCTTTTTCCTCCAAACACGACAAGTTGTGTTTCTACCAAACAGTTCCAGTTTGGTTTCATCAGACCATAGGACATTCTCCCAAAACTCCTCTGGATCATCCAAATGCTCTCTAGCAAACTTCAGACGGGCCCGGACATGTACAGGCTTAAGCAGTGGGACACGTCTGGCACTGCAGGATCTGAGTCCATGGTGGCGTAGTGTGTTACTTATGGTAGGCCTTGTTACATTGGTCCCAGCTCTCTGCAGTTCATTCACTAGGTCCCCCCGCGTGGTTCTGGGATTTTTGCTCACCGTTCTTGTGATCATTCTGACCCCACGGGGTGGGATTTTGCGTGGAGCACCAGATCGAGGGAGATCATCAGTGGTCTTGTATGTCTTCCATTTTCTAATTATTGCTCCCACAGTTGATTTCTTCACTCCAAGCTGGTTGGCTATTGCAGATTCAGTCTTCCCAGCCTGGTGCAGGGCTACAATTTTGTTTCTGGTGTCCTTTGACAGCTCTTTGGTCTTCACCATAGTGGAGTTTGGAGTCAGACTGTTTGAGGGTGTGCACAGGTGTGTTTTTATACTGATAACAAGTTTAAACAGGTGCCATTACTACAGGTAATGAGTGGAGGAAAGAGGAGACTCTTAAAGAAGAAGTTACAGGTCTGTGAGAGCCAGAAATCTTGATTGCTTGTTTCTGACCAAATACTTATTTTCCACCATAATATGCAAATAAAATGAAAAAAAAAACAGACAATGTGATTTTCTGGATTTTTTTTTCTCAGTTTGTCTCCCATAGTTGAGGTCTACCTATGTTGTAAATTACAGACGCCTCTCATCTTTTTAAGTGGTGGAACTTGCACTATTGCTGACTGACTAAATACTTTTTTTCCCCACTGTATACATATATATATATATATATATATATAATATATATATACATCGTATATACTCTAATATATGCCGAGATTTTCAGCCCATTTTTTGGGCTGAAAGTCCCCCTCTTGGCCTATATTCGAGTCATATATGCCAGGGGGTCGGAGGGGGAGCCGGGGTGTCAGGTCATACTTGCACCTCCTGGCGCGTCTCTGCACCCCCCCTCCTTGTCCCACGGTCTCCCTTCAGCGGTTACATGGTACCACTCATTAAACTCATGAATATGTGCATATTCATGAGTTTAATGAGCGGTACCACGTGACCGCTGAAGGCAGGAAGGGAGACAGTGGGAGAACGGAGCTGCAGAGACTGCTCCATCGCTGCTTGCTGCTCTCTGATATGTCCTGTCAGTGACATTCAGACAGCAGAGGCCGAGGTGACATGGTTAGTGCGCACTGTGCCCTCTGCTGCCTGAACGTCACTGACAGATGACGTGGCAGATAGCGGTGAGCAGCGATGGACGCAGGACAGGTGAATGTCTCAGGTGCTGGGTCCTGAGCCAGCAGCGACACAGGCACCTGACACCCAGCGACGGAGAGGTATGTCATTTTTTTTATTTTTATTTGCAGCGGCAGCATATGGGGGCATAATGTATGGAGCATCTTATGGGGGCATAATGTATGGTGCATATTATGGGGGCATAATATATGCAGCAGCATAAGGGGGCATAATCTATGGAGCATCTTATGGGGGCATAATCTATGGAGCAGCATATGGAGGCTGTTGTGAATTTGCTTTCTGGCCTCCCTCTGGTTATTACTGAAGGTAGTGGAGCTGGTCTGATTGATAGAGGGGTTGCGAGTTCTCTTTCTGGGCTCCCTCTGGTGGTTACTGGAGGTAATGGAGCTGATCTGATTGACAGAGGCTTGCCACCTGATAATGAGGATGATGACTGGACATCTGGGGTTTCAGATTGGGATTTAAGACAGCCTCTATCCCTGCTGGAGATTTTCTTCCTGTGCCTCCTGAGGTCTGATGTCTCCAGCTCTGTCCCTGCATGTTCAGCTAAGTGGTTCATTTGCTATTCTGTTTGCATTTTATCTGGTTTTGTCTGTCTGTTTTGTGCGGGTCAGCCAGCTCCGGCTGTGGCTGTGCTGAATCACCGCCCATATGTTGCTGCTTGTGCCAGTTTGTTTTGTCCCCTGTTAGATTGGTCTCTTTTTGCTCTGCTTTTAGAATATACCAGAGTGCTGATATAGTAGGGGGCGAAGTCGTGCGACTTCAGTGTTTTTGTGCATCAGACGTTGGACTTTTTGCAGGGGTTTTTGTGTGATTGCAGACAGTGTCTTTCCTTTCTTCTCTAGTTAGTGTGGGCCCCATCATTTGCACAGTCTATTTTCCTGCCTGCGTTTGTGTTTTCATCTTGTCTCACCGACAATATATGTTTGGGGGCTATCTATTCCTTTGGGGTCTGCTCTATGGCAGTTTAGATTTCCCCTTTCTTGCTTTAGGCTTAGTTAGCTCTCCGGCTGTGTCAAGGCATCTAGGATCATCGTAGGTACGCTCTATGGCTACTGCTAGTTGTGTGGATAGGATCAGGGGTCTGCAATCTGCTTGGTTACCAACCTCTCTGGTTTTCTGTGGCTTAGCCTGGGCCTGCTCTCCTCCTCGGTGACCCATTCATAACAGGGGGCAAAATCCATGGAGCAGCATATGGGGGCATAATCTATGGAGCATTTTATGGGGCCATAACCTTTATGGAGCAGCATATGGGGCATATTATTCTAGGGAGCATCTTATGGGACCATTATTAATCTTTTGTGCAGCATTATATGGGGTGTATTTTGTATGGAGCATCTTATGGGGCCCATCATGAACTGTATGGAGCATTATATGGGGCTCCTGATTCAATATGGCTATTCAAAAACATTTATCCTACTGATGTCTCAATTAATTTTACTTTTATTGGCAACTATTTTTATTTTTTAAATTTACCGGTAGCTGCTGCCTTTTCCACCCTAGGCTTATACTCGAGTCAATAAGTTTTCCCTTTTTTTGTGGCAAAATTACGGGGGTTGGCTTATACTCGGGTCAGCTTATACTCGAGTATATACGGTATATATAATATAATTTTTCACTGTGCACTCCTTTAATTTCTACTTTTCCATCAGTGATTAAGTTCAGCGGTCTCATTGTGATGTTTTAATTATAAATTGTTGTGTAATCATGTTTTTTTTTCTATAATATAGGATTATTTTTGAATACTTTTTTGGAGGTTATGAATAAACATAACTGCCTGAATTTGATTCTGTTCTCATGTTCTCCAAATGAATATTTATCTTCTTATTGACTTATAAGCCATATATGTATTGATTGGCACTACTGCCTTGTGTGATTTATGTAATGTGATGGTTTTCTTTGCACAGAAATATCTGTACTGGATTATACTGGTCAATCTTCACTAATAGTCTTGAAGGCTTCAAAGTTACATTCCTTAATAGCACGAATGTCTTGCCACACAGGAAGTTCATAAATCCCCCAGTAAATGTTTAATTGGCTGTTAAATTATCTACTGTATATCATTATTAGCTCTTATGGTTTGACTCACCAAGACATTAGGATTAATTCCACAATTTAACATGCCAGCTTTTTGATCTCTTTAAAAAGGAGAGAACTTGTTGTGCCTCTGTGTTGCGTCACTGCTGGTAATTACATTATTTGACTCATTGCCACAAAGCATCAGTGATTAAATGCCAAAAAAGTGGGTGCCTGATAACACAACGTCTCTTCCCTGGAGTGGATTGGGAGAATAAAAATAGCAAGCAGTTATTAGGACATGAAACTACTATGCTTAATAATGACATAAACCTGAAAACGAGCTGGAGTATAAGTTGGTAGACATGAAACCATGGAATCATGTTCACACTGTGGCCAATTATCAGACAAATAGAAGAGAAACAAAATAATCATATACCCTGCTGTAAGTAAAAGTAACAGTACATATAAATAATATAAATACTGTGCTTGAAAAAGTGTAAAATCCATCCCACCGTGGCAAGGTGTATCTCAGGGGGACAGTCCTATAATATTTACATGTACTGTTACTTACAACTGGGTATATGCTGATTATGCTTAATGGTATAACAACCATTCTTGCAGAAAGGTGTTCTTCCATCCATTTTCTATAGGTACGGTATTTTTCTGATGGACATGCCACAATGTAAAAGACTTGTAAATATGGCTTCATTCTAAAGGGTAAACAGCTTCAGATAAATATGGACACACATACTATGTAAATGAACAAAAAGTACACCATGTCACCTTGAATAAATGACAGCAGCAAAGTGGTCAAAGATCCAAAATGGCAATGAAAATAATGTCAAGCTTAGACCCATGACGTATAGAAAAAGGCAGTATTGCAGCACTCCAAATGGTAGATGACTCCTTTTATATGATCGTCAACACGCACAGGCCCCATATGTGGATGTCGGGCACTCAATCTTCATGGAGTCGGTTTCTAACCGTTTGTGCAGACACATGCACATTTATGGCCTGCTGGAGGTCATTTTGCAGGGCTCTGGCAGTGCTCCTCCTGTTCCTCCTTGTACAAAGGCTGAGGTAGCGGTCCTGCTGCTGGGTTGCTGCCCTCCTACGGCCCCCTCCATGTGTCCTGGTGTACTGGCATGTCTCCTGGTAGCGCCTCTAGACACTACGCTGACAGACACAGCAAATCATCTTGCCACAGCTCGCATTGATGTGCCATCCTGGATGAGCTGCACTACCTGAGCCACTTGTGTGGGTTGTAGAGTCCGTCTCATGCTACCACGAGTGTGAAAGCACAACCAACATTCAAAAGTGACCAAAACATCAGCCAGAAAGCATTGGTACTGAGATTTGGTCTGTGGTCCCCACCTGCAGAACCACTCCTTTATTGAGGGTGTCTTGATAATTTCCATCTGTTGTCTATTCCATTTTGCACAACAGCATGTGAAATTGATTGTCAATCAGTGTTGCTTCCTAAGTGGACAGTTTGATTTACTTGGAGTTATATTCTCTTGTTTAAGCGTTCCCTTTATTTTTTTGAGCAGTGTATATACAGCAGCTTCAGCGTCCCATATGTGTTGTATGTGTTTCAGCCCTTGTGTCTCCTATGTCATCTATAGTGCAGTCTCAGTGTCGCCTATATGTAGATCTCCCACTACTTGAGTTCTACAAATGTAACGGAAGCAGTGAGGAATTTCCCATTGTGAGAACTGCAGTGAAATATACATGTGTTCTTAAAAACTTACTGCTGCAAGTTATTTACAAAACTTATCACAAAGTTGACTGCACTCCGGCCCTCTGTAAACCTGGAAAAAGTTGTGAGAAGCAACATGATCACCTAACACAGCTGCACCAAAGAGAAGCAGATCCAGAGATCACATCAGGGGTGAGTTAACTAATTGTTTGACCAAATATACCAGGGTCATTTTCAAACCGATAAATGTGCAGTCTCTGAATGATGGTGAAAATATTGAAATGGCCCTTGGCAAAAAGAAGGTTCCCCACATCTGCTCTAGTTCTATACTTCTAAACAGAATACTTATCTAAATAAAAAGGAAATATTTTTTTATATCCATTTAAACTTATACTACGTATATTGATATTTATGTCTTTGAAACAGAAGACAATCTTTACATTTACTTATGAAATTCACTGTTCTATTACTGAAAAAATATGCTATGCATCACTGTTTATCTGGTGAACTGCGAGCGGACCATCAGAGTCCTCAACTTACCAGCTACACATTCAATGAGCTGCCAGTCAAGCAGAAGATGATGGTAAAAGGTGGGGAATAAAGACAGCGAGGCGGAGGCTCGGGATGTACTTTGGATCACCCAAAGCGCATCACCTTCAGTTGCATAAGGAATAAAATATACAGTACTGTTCCAAAATTTTAGGCAAGTATAGCAAAAGTGTTGCAAAGTAAGAATGCTTTAAAAAAATAAATAAATTGACACTTTGATTTCAATTAAAAAAGGCAAAATCAGTGAACAAAAGAGAAAACAAAATCAATAATTGGTGTGACCACCCTTTGCCATCAAAAGAGCATAAATTCTTCTAGGTAAGGTTGTCACCAGGAATTTCAGGGCCCCATACTGGCAAAATGTTTGGGCCCACTTGAGACTCCACCCCGGCTCTGACGCCACCCCTTGAACCTTCCACAGTCCCACCACCCACACTTGGAAAAACTCCACTTCTGCAGCACATCCTCTCCAATCACACATTAACAGTTCCTATTGAACACCATATCGCATACATAACCAGCAGATTTTGTTCTGGCCAAAAGATTTCTTAAGCCGCCACCACGCCAAGGTAGACTCTTTTGGCCAAACTCCACTCTACTCTAACCTAATACAATTTGTAAAAATATCCAATATTCTTTTTAGGTATATTTTGTATTTATTTGTATTTAAGGTAATGTGTCACATACATTTTTTTTAAACTAATTGAAACTAGATTGTGATTTTTTTTGTAATCTGTATTTATGATTGCAGATTATTGTAATCTGCTTCCTTTACATTTATGGAAGCTGCTGTCTTGCCCATTTGGAGATATGGACAATGGACATATGCATGTATATATATCACAAGCCATATAGGGGGCTCTATTTCCTTGGGAGAGTTTTCTATACATGTTCTCATGTCTGGTGACATGCAGATATTGTGCAGGAAGAGGTGAGCTGTGACATTACCTACTGTGAATAGTGGACTCTTATCTCTTAGGCTACTTTCACACATCAGGTTTTCGGCGTCAGGCGCGATCCGGCGTCGTGCCGGAACGCCGGATCCGGCAAATGTTTTGTAAAACCGGATGTGGCGGATCCGGTTTTCTGCCGGATCCGTCTTTTTCTTGACAGACAAAACCGGATCCGTCTCATCCGGTTCATCCGTTTTTCTATCCGTTTTTCGACGGATTACGCCGGATCCGGTTTTTAAAATTGACCCTTGTGGCCTTCCGAACGGGATTGGCTACTGGAAAACTATATATAGCATGTTCCTACAGCCCTTCTTTGACAGGTTGTAGAGGAGAAAGTGCAGGTTGGAGAGAAGAGCAAGTTACTGGCGAAGATGGATGTTGTCATTGGAAATATTTTGAAGAATTTGGCGGATTTTACAGCGGAGGCAAATCGTTTGAGGGTGATTGTTCTGGAGAAGGAGAGAGCGAGACAGCAGCGCATCAGGCATCGTAGACGATGTTTGTGGATCTACCCCATCACAGCCAAGAGAATGACGCGTGGGGTCTATTCTACACTATGCATGGACCTTCGACGAAACCCGGATACATTTTTTGGATATGTTAGGATGAAAATGGAGAATTTTGATTACTTGGTGGAGCGCATTGCACACCTCATAAGAAAAGCGGACACCTATTGCCGCTTCTCTGTTTCACCCGCAGAGCGTCTGATGGTGACTTTAAGGTAAGCCACATTTATTGGATATGATCGCATCAGAGCACACTTTCACTGCAATCTTGTTGGTGGTAATTTGTATCTCCAAGTGTTATAGGTCAGTTTTGGTATGTAATGCTGTGATTTAAAACTAATTTATTGTTTTTTAATTCCCCACAGATTTCTTGCAACTGGAGAATCCCTTTCGTCACTGCATTTCCAGTACAGACTCGGGATTTCCACCATATCTGGAATTGTGAAGTACACATGCCGTGCACTGTGGGACTCCTTAGCTGAAGAGTTTTTACCAGAGCCCACAACAGAGAGGTGGATTGAAATTGCTGACAAGTTTCAACAGATATGTCAGTTTCCAAACTGCTTGGGCGCTGTGGACGGGAAACATATCCGCATTGTAAAGCCAGCTGGATCGGGATCGGAATATTTCAATTACAAGAAATATTTTTCAATTGTCCTCATGGCCATCGCTGACGCGGAATACAAATTTATTGCGGTTGATATTGGGGCCTATGGCCGCTCCAATGACTCTCAAGTTTTCAAACTGTCTGCCATGGGGCGTAAACTGTATGGAAACACCTTCCAGTTCCCACCACCTAGACCGCTGCCGCAAACATCTGGTCCACCTATGCCATTTGTCTGTGTAGGGGATGAAGCCTTCCAGCTGTCAGAACACCTTTTGAAACCGTACTCTAGCAGAGGATTGACAAGACCAAAACGCATTTTTAACTACCGCCTCACAAGAGCAAGAAGAATGGTTGAATGTACCTTTGGTATTCTGACAGCCAAATGGCGGGTCCTATTGACTGCGATCAACCTCAAGACAGAAACTGTGGACGAGGTGATCAAAGCGTGCGTGGTACTCCACAATTTTGTTATCTGCAAGGAACCCATTTCCATTGAGGACACCTCTGAAGAAACCACCTTGCAAGATTACCATGACATTACCACTAGAAGTTCTGTGACGGTTTCAGTAATGAGGGACAATTTTGCACTATACTTTATGTCACCTCAAGGCAGAGTACACTGGCAGGATGACAGAGTGTGAAAGATTTGTGCCCTAACCAAACTTGTGTACCTTCTGTACCAACAGTATATACCTTTGCCAACCAAAGTTGGCTATCTTGTCATGGTCTCTATTTTTAGCTTTAGGCCACAGGTGTGTACCTGGTTGTGTTTTATGCAAAGTATTTCACCTTTTAACAAAAGTTGTGTACATTGTTAGGAAATCACCAACAATAAACACAACTTTTTAGGTGAAATACTTTGCTTCAAACACAACCAGGAACACAACTGTGGCAAAAAGCTAAAATTTACCCACAGTTATATACCTAGTTTTGAATACCATTTCACCTTTTAAATACCCTGTATTTAACCTTTTTCGCCGCAGAAAGAAATGACAGACAACCAGTGTAAAATAATTTAACTTTTATTGAAAAATGTTTTTTTTAGTAAACTTTTTTAAAATTTTAATAAACTTGTTTAATAAAACTTTGAAACTATAAAACTGAAACCATAAAACTGGTCATTTTTATTTAAATACACACATTATAATTCTGTGTAGTGTGTGGTGGAAATACTGCTGTAGGGGCTGCGGGACGCTTCGACACTGGGAGTGTGGAGAGAGGACTGGGATCGTGGTGGGGAAGGAACAGTTAGAGGTGAAGGTGTGGAAAAAACTACAGAATGGGTGGACATGTGGGAAGCAGAAGAGGTGGTGGGTGGTGGAGTGGAGGGTTGGGCAGGGACTGTAGGAGCAGATAATGTTGATGGCAAGTTGTATGGGGAAGGAGTTTGGTATGGGGCAGGTTGCTGGAAGTGGGGAGATGTCTGGTACGGGGCAGGTTGCTGGAAGTGGGGAGATGTCTGGTACGGGGCAGGTTGCTGGAAGTGGGGAGATGTCTGGTACTGGGGAGGTTGCTGGTACTGGGGAGTTTGCAGGTACTGTGGAGGTTGCTGGTACTGGTGAGGTTGCTGGTACTGGTGAGGTTGCTGGTGCTGGGGAGGTGGATGGTGCTGGGGAGGTGGATGGTGCTGGGGAGGTGGATGGTGCTGGGGAGGTGGATGGCATGTAATAGGAGGGGGAGGATGGAAAGTGGCTGGAGGTGGATGGTATGTAATAGGAGGGGGAGGATGGAAAGTGGCTGGAGGGGGTGTAGATGTAATAGGAGGGGGAGGATGGAAAGTGGCTGGAGGGGGTGTAGATGTAATAGGAGGGGGAGGATGGAAAGTGGCTGGAGGGGGTGCAGGTGGAGGAACTACTGTGGTGGGAGGAGGAGGAGGTTGGGAGGTAACTTGCTGGAGAGCAGCGTGGCATGAATGCATTACATGCATCTGCTGGGCAGGAGAGAGCGTTTCCATGCGCTCCACAACAGAACTGAAAAAGGTGTGGTTTGGCGAAGATCTTGCTTCTGAATGCATGGTTTGCAGAAGTGTCTTCACCTCCAGAATGCTGGAGTTGATCTGCTGATAGCCTGCGGAGATTTGCTCTGACAAGACTTTTAGACAGTTCTGGAAAGATGCATTCAGATGCAAGAACTCTGGCGCATAAGTCTTTTCCTGACCCCTCTGCCGCTGCCGCCCAGTACCCGCAGGTGTACTAGAGGTGGCAGGGGCAGAAGGGTGGGGTAAAGGGAAAGCGATCTCCTCACCAGCAGCTTCATGTAATGTAGGCGGCCACGATGCTCCTGTGCTGGTGGATGGGACAGATGGGTCGAATGTGTGGGAAGGATGGGAAGGTGCAGATGTACCGGGGCGGTCGAAGTGTCCCTCGGTGCCGGTCTCCTCAGGGATCGCCTCAGAAGGGTCCAATCGTGCCGGCTCCCGAGTGCTGCTCACCGTGCTGTGGAATAAAGAGAAAAAAAAACAATTAAAATACTGACATGGTATGGCCCTGGCTGAAAAAAAAATTTACATATAACATTTTTTTTCACATGTGGTGTGTAATATTTACCTTCTGGTGACCATTGTTTCCCGGAGGAACGACAGGGCTTCTGCGTACTTGTACTTGCTCCTGTGTCCTCCAGATCCACTCGGGGCCCGCATCTCTTTATTGAACTCCTTCTTGAAACGATCTCTCACAGACCGCCACCGATTCACAATTCTGTTCCCTGAAACGAGAAAGGAGTGGTTAGTATACAACATCAGTGTTTCCCAAACTCCAGTCCTCATGGTCCCCAGGGGTCATGTTTTCAGGATTTCTATAGTAAATAGAAATCCTGAACACATGATCCGTGGGGACCACGAGGACTGGAGTTCGGGAAACACTGGTTTACATCAAGCAACCGGTACTGTATATACTTACGCTCTTTAATCTGGGCCCGAGCTTCGAGGTCCTCCCAGCGGCCCACAAGGAGCGAACAGATTTCCTCCCAGAGTCGTCGGGTAACGATCAGGTCAGCGTGGCGGCGGTCAGCCATATTCCAGAGCGGCTCCCTTTCTCTGACGAGATCGATGAGGTGGTCCACATCAATCCCTCCATCCTCACCGTCAGAGTCGGGAGCACGCTGTGAAGGCTGTTAAAGAAAAAGACAAAAATAACATAATTAGCCTCCACAAAAGAAATGAAATAAAAAGTGCAAAAAAACAAAGCAAAAATATTTATACTTACACGCTGGTGACCGCCGCGTTGCTGTCGCCGACGACCCTGGGAGGCACTGCGAGGACCTCTTGGCCAAGCACCAGATTGGGAAGACTAGAGAAGAAAACAAAAAATGTTATGTCTTTGGATGTAGGCATTTGTTTGCTGTGTGTGGTCTGCAGAACATTGTTTTCTATGTGTTGTGTGTAGTGTGATGTTGTGTTTCTGCGTTTGATGCAAAAAACTTACCAATTGTGAGCCCACTCCAGGTGTCTGTCCACCCCTTCCTTCTTCTTCTGGGAGCTCCTCTTCATCTTGTGATTCCTGTTTTGAAATAAAAGGCAATGAATAGACATATATTACAGAGAAGATGGATTTTGGAAATAAAAACTTACCGTCAAACGCTGACGATGCGAGGGAGGGCTCCCAGAAGATGATGTGCTGTCTTCCTGGTGGCCACACTCCATGCCTGTGGGTGGTGTTCCAGCTGCTGCCATTGCTGCTGCTGCTGCATCTATTGGGCGGCTGTTGAATAAAGAGAAACAAAGGGCCAATGAATATCTTGATATTCAATAGCCCTAGTTTGGAGGAATGGGTTATTTGATAATTACCGTCTCTCATCTGCTGCTGGCCTCCCCTCCTCAGCATGTTCTATTTGCTGCTCCATTTGGGGTGGTGGTGGTGCGGATGGTGCTGCAGTGGTCTCCTGCCTTCCCCTGCGCCTGGTTGGGTGGCATGTTGGGTGTGGCTGTGGGTCCCACTGCCTTGCTTTTATATATGTCTTGTGGGCAGAGCTACTGAGCATGCTCAGACCAAAAAACCGGATCCGGCACATTGCGGCGCTCATAGGCTTTCATTGTGTGAAAAAGCCGGACGCGCCGGATCCGGCGTGTCCGGCTTTTTCGCCGGAGACAAAAAACGTTACAGTCGCCGTTTTTTCCAGACGCCGGATCGCGACACATTGCCGGATCCGGCGAAAACCGGATGAAACGCATGGCCATCCGGCGCGATCCGGCGCAAATGCAAGTCAATGGGGGGGAAACCGGATCCGGCATTGCATTTCGCCGGATCCGGTTTCTGTCAAAAGCGCCGGATCGCGCCTGACGGCGAAAACCTGATGTGTGAAAGAGGCCTTAATCTAATCCTGCTTGTTATGCTAATGAGGTGACTGCTGAAGAGTATCAGTCTATTAGAAAAGCAGTTTCTGTTTATTATTTTATGATTTAAGGGGTGACAAACTTTAAAGTAAATTCTTCCAAAACCATACAGTATGGTTAAAAGGACTGGCCATTTTCTGCTATCGTTGACCAATGTGTTTGAGATAAGGCACATACTAATATGGCCTTTCTTGAATTTTGGCACTAAATATGAAATATGGGAACTAGAAACATAAGCTATGTTGAATTTCTGCACTAAGTGCCTTTTAATCATCTCACAAATGCATTGATTAACAATAACCAGAGAGTGGTCAATGCCCTTAACATAAAAGCTTCGTAACACATTCCTGCTAAACATTTCGCTAACGAAATCTATTTTTCATAATAGTCATTTAGATAAATCCTTTGGTCTATTATGCAAAAGCACAATTATAGTCTCAGTAACAAAACAAATGGAAACAAAGAACCAAGCAAATAAACAAAAAGGCAACACATATAGCTAATTATTACAATGTAAATAAGGTAATTTTGTGAGTTCAGAAAAACTTTAATATAAAAACACCAAACAGTATTGCACACGCTCTAAGAAACTGAAACATAACATTAAAAGCGTATTTCCATAAATCTAAGAACAAAAAACAATAGGGCACACTGTCTTAACTGAGCCCTAATATTATATTTTCCCATTTGGGGTACTGATAGTACATCGCTGGGTCAGTCAGGTGCAGGACCCACGACTGAAACATTAATAACTGATCTGTTACATCTCTCTGGCCTTTGGGTCAGTAAACTCGCAGTCAGGCTAGGACACTCAGCTATAATACGGGGGAACATACATGGCAATAATACACTAATGTACAACTGGCTATATCGTAGAAGATGTGAAGTGCAAATTTACATGTGTGGAAAAATCTTACTTTCTGGTTAGCAAAATTTTTATTCAGGTCTTTAAAATTAAGCCAGCTGGAGAGCTCATGCTCAATTGTTAGAAGACCCAGGCTGTTTAACCATCATTGTAGGACACAGATCTTGACCAATGAAAGAATGCTCAATGCTCTCTTCTTCTACTACTGAAAGTGGTGGAGTGATAAAAATTCTGAATGCAATACACACACCTCCAAGTATTCCTTAAAGCTCAAATTTGTAGATTGTGGTTAGTAATTCCAGTTGACAAATGATTTCTACTAGGCTACGTTCACATGTAGCGGAACTCTCCCAGAAATTACCACGAGAATTCTGGATTCCATTCCGCGGGAAAATCGCATTTTAAATTCCCGTGATTTTCCCACGGAAAAACTAGCATTTTGCAAGCGTAATTAGCTTGCAGAACTGATTGACAGGTTGGCTACACTCGTCAAACATAGTGTTGACGAGTGTGACCAACTTTTTACTATTGAGGCTGCCTATGCGGCATCAATAGTAAAAGATAGGATGCAAATAATAATAAAAAAAAAAAAAAGTTATTCTTACCTTCCGGCGTCCCGCACAGCCTTCCTGCCTCTCTCCACGCTCCCGGTCCCAGTAATACTTTGCGAAAATGACCGCGATGACGTCCGTTCTCGTGGGATCACGACATCTAGCGGTCATTCGCGATGACATCGTGCGAAAGACCGCGAGAACGGACGTCATCGGTCATTTTCGCAAAGGATTACTGGGACTTGGAGCGTGGAGAGAGGCGGGAAGGCTGCGCGGGACACCGGAAGGTAAGAATAACAATTTTTTTTTTATTTAAAATTCTATTTTTTTTTACAGGGATATGGTACCCACAGCCCCAAGGAGAGTCTCCTCTCCTCCGGACAGTGGGTACCATCTGCAAATGTTCTGCTTAGTTTTCACATGGTGTGCACAGCCACATGCGGAAAGTAAGCAGAACAATGCATTCATATGGGTGCGGGATCGCCGCGATTCTGCTAAATTAATGAGCATGCTGCGTTTTTTACCGCGAAACGATTCCGCCGTGGTAAAAACCGCAGCATTAGCACAGCATTACGGAATCACATAGGAATGCATGGGATGCTTATTTTTCGCGTTTGAGGCAAAATCGCGCGTTTAAAACCGCCGCTAAAAAAAACCACCACATGTGAACTCAGCCTAAATGTAGCTTCATAAACTTTCCGAAGATGTTGCAGCTCAGAGAGTATTGATGATGTGATCAGGGTATGCAGAGGTCAATTCTTCAGTGGATGTCACCGGATTTGATTCACTACTTTGTCTTCATCTAAAGAATTGGAGCAACAACTTGTAGACATCTTCCAGCCAGCAATCTGAAACGCTGGTGAAGATCAGAAATTATAGTGAGCATTCAGTAGGTCCTTTAGATTACCATGCAATCTTCTACCAAACTGGCTTCGGAAAGCAGAGTGGTACACTTTTCCTGGAGTAATTAAGGTTGACAGCTCCAAGGATACAGATCTAGATTGTAGTCTTTTGTTTTTCTCCTCAAAACTGGTAAGAACTTTTACCCAAAATAACGCTAAAACCGCTGTCCTGAAAGATGAAAAATAGTCAGAGACCTTCAGTTTCTGAATATGCGTATTTGTAAGTTTTTCAGAAAAAAATAACTATCAAAAGCCTTCAAAATGCTTTCCAGCTTTTGAGGAATGCAACATACAGCCTCTATTCTTTAGTCACTTAGGCTGTGTGCACACGTTGCGGTTTTTGATGCGTTTCCGCAGCGTTTTTGGACTCACGGAATTGCATCAAATCCGCAGTGTAGTACAGTACCAATGATAGTCAATGGGAATTTGAGAATTGCGTGCACATGCTGCGGAAAAA
The DNA here is from genome assembly GCF_039654945.1 of Dendrobates tinctorius. NCBI lineage: Eukaryota > Metazoa > Chordata > Amphibia > Anura > Dendrobatidae > Dendrobates > Dendrobates tinctorius. The sequence goes on along the minus strand of NW_027361732.1, from coordinate 67,817,981 downwards.
AACGCGCGGATTTGTTGCATTTTTTTCTGCAGCATGTTCATTCTTTGGCGGAAACGCAGCATTTCTGCACCCACTGACTATACATTGAGTAAGGAAAATCTGCACATCAAAAAACTCATGACAATCCACAACAAATCTGTAAGTAATCCGCAAGAAATCCACATCAATTCCGCAAGCATTTTGGCCTGCGTTTTCTGCCAAGAGATGCAGATTCTGTGCGGAAAATTCCGCAGACTAATCCGCAACGTGTGCACATACCCTTAGACACAGTCTATGCAAAGACTTCAAACTACATCAAGCAAGGAGCTCCATCTCTCAGGGCTATTGCTAACCAGAATGCATTGCTGGTTTACGCTTCCAAAAAAGTCTTCATTTCAGGGCAGCTTGTAGCAGCATGAACACCCACGACCACGAGGTTTAAAGAATGGGCAGCACAAGGACAAAACAGTGCTTTTGGGAACTTGTCTAGAATTTTGGAATTTACATCTTTAATTCTATCGGACATGTTTGGCCTCTGCAGTATTTTAAGTCATTGGCACGCTTATACAGTCTTGATATAATCATGTCTTCAATTTGTTCTCCTGTGTTCTGAAAAAAAAATAAAAAACCCCTAAAAATTCCAAAAACATTACTTGCACATGCCAAAATCCTGTTTGGGGATCTCTAGAGGCACACCTTTAAACTATAATGTTCTGTTCACTGCGCAAGACATCTTGAGTAAGGGTACCGTTACACCTAGCGATGCACCAGTGATCCTGACAACAATATGACGCGGTCAGGATCGCTGGTACATCGCTAGGTGGTCGCTAGTGAGCTGCCACACAGGCAGATCTCACCAGCGACATAGCAGGGGTCGGGGGTCGCTACTTACCTGTCAGACGCGGCGATCCTGACGTCCTCCCGCACGCGTCGCTCGTCGGCGCCACAGGAAGCGCCCAACGAGAAATAGTCCAGGAGCTTCTCACGTGACCAGCGATGAGCAGCGGGGGAGCCGGTCGGAGGTAAGTATCTCATGCAGCGATATCGCTAGCAATATCGCTGCAACGTCACAAAATCGGTGACTTTACAGTGATATTGCTAGCGATATCGCAGTGTGTAACGGGGGCTTAACAGAAAAATAAATAGGTTCTTTCCTTTCTGAAAGTGCAGCATCCAGGACATGTTTTCCATAAATATTTATAAATTAATTTTGTGTTGCCCAAGTTAGATAATGAGCTGGATTTTTTTCCCTTTTATTGACTAACCTTGATCTTTTCTAGATGCTCTTTTCGTACACTGTCATATCGTGACAAGATTTTCAAGGTTCCGAGAAAAATGCTATTATGTAGGTCTCCAATTCTCTGAGCTGTTTCTCTGAAAGCCATTTTGCCATATAGCCCTGAAGCTAAACGCAGAGTTACACCCATAAGTGTTTGTAGAATAGAATTTTTTGCAAATTTATTGAAAAAGAATAACTATTTTCTATGTGCGTGTTTTTCTTTTTGATTACTGGGTTAGTAATGGGGGTGTCTGATATATGGCTCTCCATTGCTAACCACAGAGGTTCATGCAGCTGTGATTTTTGTCAATGCATGATAATATAAGCAGCTGTTTGCTTTAACTTGGCTGGTTATCAAAAATAGGGGGGACTTCACATCATTTGTTAAAATTCTTTACTTATTTATTTAAACCAGGCTAAAAACACATGCATAAAAGCACTTACTTGCTTTTTTTTTACTGAAGATTAACTGCATCTAATGCAAGTCTAGGGTGAAATCACATACAGAAGACTTAGCGTTCCCACGAGAGAAATTGACATGCTGCAGCTCAGAAACCCACACTGACAGCAGGTGAGTTTGTGCAGCATAAAAAAGCACAGCGGGCACAGGATTTATATTAATCCCATCCACTGTATGGCCAATCGCAGTAATGCCAGTAGCCAACATGGCTATGGCATTACCTGGTATGGCAGTCAAACCCTTGTGTTTATTGGCTGTCTAACAGCTGCAAAACATGTGGGAGGGGGGATTCGAGCATAGGGTTCGAGCACCCGCGATACTCGATCAATGAAACGAATGTACCCGAGCACCTTGATGCTTGATTGAGTATTGAGCAGTGGTGAACATGCTTGCTCATTACTACTATTAATTATTTGTTTACTACAGGGTATATGCTCAGTTTGTTTTTATCATATGTTCTGTCTGTTAGGTGGCCACAGTGTGAATGCGCACCTACACGTTACACTTATACCAACATATGTTCCGGCTCATTTCTTTGGTTTTACTATAGTTCATATACTTTGTAACTAGGCAATTAGGGACATTTTTTGCTTGACAACCTATATTTGCTTTACCTTGGATTTCCAGAATAATGTAGAAGTAGATGCTGTTTTCAGCAGGATGCTTCTATAAATACTGTTCAGTCTGGCTACCCATTAGAGCTCTGTTTCAAAAGCTTGTGAAATAGACTTGATGTCAGCAAATAGTAAACAAATTGGCAGAAAATAAATTGAGCACATATAGCCACTATGCAATAATTGAGCCATTCATGCTGTCATTGGAGATCTGGTTCAGTGTTTCATAATGACATGGCTTTGCCTTATACAGAATTATATTTTAGAACATTAGCCTTAATGGTCAGTCATCTGATACAGTTACTTTAGATGCTATGATTTCAGATGCTATGCAGTTCTATAGATTAAAGGGAATCTGTCACCTCATTTTTGGCCTATGAGATGCAGCCACGGCCATCAGGGGCTTATCTACAGCATTCTGTAATGCTGTAGATAAGCCCCCGATGTAACCTGAAAGATACTCTGCTCTGCCCTCAATAGGGCAGATAAAGTACGCCTGCACAGGAGCCGTGGCGGAAGTAAGAAGGAGGACGTCATCGCTAGAAGATGGGAAGCGCCGGACCAGACCGTGATACCCATTGGACCGGACCCCCTGGGTGAGTATAATCTAACTTGTTTTTCTTATCTTTCAGGTTATATCGGGGGCTTATCTACAGCATTACAAAATGCTGAGATAAGCCCCTGATGACGGTGGCTGAATCTCATAGGCCAAAAATGAGGTGACAGATTCCCTTTAAAGGGGTTGCCTCAAGACTTCCTACTTGTTGGAGTTGATGCACTGATGCACTGCTGAATAATTTATGGTTTGGACCACCGACATTGTTGAATCACTGGCCCGAGCGTGCTCTCTCCCTTGTTGCAAGCAGAGGCAGATTTGCATCTACAGCATCGGAGAAGTGCAAGGACACTAGTGCTTGTCTGATCCAGTGGTCCAGCCAGCTTCAGACCCCACTTACGAGCAACAAGGCAATAAACTTACAAATTATGTGCTCCTTACCTAGGAAACCATCCACCTCTGATAGACAGTAGGAGTGGCCAACAACCTAAGCATTGAATAGTAAACCATAGAGTTAAAAGGGTTTTTTCCTTTCAGGAATTATTGGTCCCCATGCAAAGTTTGGTGTAAAAACAAACAAACAATGCTGTACTCATTGTCCCCAGGTCCACCAGTGAGTCTCCAGGTCCACCAGTGAGTCTCCACCCGTGCTCCTGGTGGCTGACATTGGCAGCTGAGCCGAAATCACATACGCAGTGTGGCAGCCACTGACTCTAGGCGGAATCCGCCTGAAAAGATGTGTTCACGTACCTTATAGGGGTTTTCTGGTCTAAAATACAAAGTCAGCAGTCACTCTGTGTGGCTGAAGACTTGTGAATCCCCTAGAGCACGTACTGCGCACTGTGAGGATTTGGCATTGTCTGACTTGGAAACGATGGCTAAGCATACATTTTATCAGCGAATCCTCGCAGCGCACAGTGCATGCTCTGGGGGGGATTCCCAAGTCTGCAGTCACACAGAGTGACTGCAAAGTTTTCATTTTGGACAGGACAAAACATAATGTATTCTTTATGTGATGAAATTAGATTATCCATTTTACTGTGAGAGAATGGTTTAAATATACAGTGACATTACCTGGGTTAGATTAAGCGCAGTTTTTAAGAGTCTAGTGACCTAAAAGACGAACAGTTAATGGGATAATTGCTAACATTATCCAGCCATCCAGATAACATTGCAGTAAGTCGTTCGACCACAAGGTGGCACTGGCAATATATGCAGTGGAAGCATTGATGCTGATATGAAGATGTAAAGTGTAAAAAAAGCAGATTTCGTTTCGGGAAAGAGTGTTACGAAAAAAAAAAACACAGAAGTTCTGTGGCAGCAGAAGGATCAACTCCCAACTGGTGACACCTCTTGTAGATAACTATTACTGCCAAACATTGTTACATTTGATGTTCATGAAACCTACGGCAGCTCTAGTTTAATTACTGTGATGTGTGCGAATTGCTGCTAAAGCTCAAAATATAATTGTGTTCAATGACATACAGGGCAGTGATTTCATTATCAAAATGTGACAGAACTTATTAGATTCCATGTCTTTAGATACTGTACCTGAAAGGTACCGTAGTCAGGCAGCCTAAAGCAACAGTATAAATATGGCAGTTGCCCGTGAGATAGGTGCGGCAAGGAAAACCAGTAGGCAAAACCGAGTTAACCGAGCACCCTAATTAGCATATATATATACTGCTCAAAAAATAAAGGGAACACTCAAATAACACATCCTGGATCTGATTGACTGAAATACTCTCATTGAATACTTTGTTCTGTACAAAGTTGAATGTGCTAACAACAAAATCACACAAAAATCATCAATGGAAATCAAATTTATTAACCAATGGAGGTCTGGAGTTGGAGTCACACCCAAAATTAAAGTGGAATGTAATGTCCTTAAAACAAGTCAAAATGAGGCTCAGTATGGCCTCCATGTGCCAGTATGATCTCCCTACTGTACAACGCCCTGGCATGCTCCTGATGAGGTGGCGGATGGACTCCTGAGGGATCTCCTCCCAGACTTGGACTAAAGTATCTGCCAACTCCTGGACAGTCTGTGGTGCAATGTAACGTTGGTGGATGGAGCAAGACATGATGTCCCAGATGTGCTCAATCGGATTCAGGTCTGGGGAACGGGCGGGCCAGTCCATAGCTTCAATGCCTTCATCTTGCAGGAACTGCTGACATACTCCAGCCACATGAGGTCTGGCATTGTCCTGCATTAGGAAGAACCCAGGGTGAACCGCACCAGCATATGGTCTCACAAGAGGTCCGAGGTTCTCATCTCAGTACCTAATGGCAGTCAGGCTACCTCTGGCGAGCACATGGAGGGCTGTGCGGCCCTCCAAAGAAATTCCACCCCACACCATTAATGACCCACTGCCAACCCGGTCATGCTGAAGGATGTTCCAGGCAGCAGATCGCTCTCCACGGCGTCTCCAGACTCTGTCACATGTTCTTAGTGTGAACCTGCTTTCATCTGTGAAGAGCACAGGGCGCCAGTGGCGAATTTGCCAATCCTGGTGTTCTGTGGCAAATGCCAAGTGTCCTGCACGGTGTTGGACTGTGAGCACAACCCCCATCTGTGGATGTTGGGCCCTGAGACCATCCTCACGGAGTCTGTTTCTAGCCATTTGTGCAGACACAAGCACATTTATGGCCTGCTGGAGGTCATTTTGCAGGACTCTGGCAGTGCTCCTCCTTGCACAAAGGCAGAGGTAACGGTCCTGCTGGTGAGTTGTTGCCCTTCTACGGCCCCCTCCACATCTCCTGGTGTACTGGCCTGACTCTTGGTAGCGCCTCCAGCCTCTGGACACTAGGCTGACAGACACAGCAAACCTTCTTGCCACAGCTCGCATTGATGTGCCATTCTAGATGAGCTGCACTACCTGAGCCACTTGTGTGTGTTGTAGAGTCCGTCTCATGCTACCACGAATGTGAATGCACAACCAACATTCAAAAGTGACCAAAACATCAGCCAGAAAGCATTGGTACTGAGATATGGTCTGTGGTCCCCACCTGCAGAACCACTCCTTTATTGAGGGTGTCTTGATAACTGCCAATAATTTCCATCTATTGTCTATTCTATTTGCACAGCAGCATGTGAGATTGATTGTCAATCAGTGTTGCTTCCGAAGGCTACTTTCACACTTGCATTAGGAGGCGCAACGCACGGCCGCCATGCAGCTCTGCCCCTGCCACGCCCTCTCCGGTCAGCTCCTCCTATGGGCGCATGACGCTGCATGCGACCTGCGTACCCTATCATTAGCATTGGGTATGCAGGCCATGTGCTGGTATGCTTTTGCCAGTGCATGTGCCCTTTTGACAGTGCGCCAAATGCACCGTGTTGCATTTTGGGGCGCTCAGCGCAGGGGATGGAGCTGCACGGCATCCGTGCACTGCGCCTCCTAACGCAAGTGTGAAAGTAGCCTAAGTGGACAGTTTGATCTCACAGAAGTTTGATCTACTTGGACTTATATTCTGTTGTTTAAGTGTTCCCTTTATTTTTTTGAACAGTGTATATATACTGCTCAAAAAATAAAGGGAACACTATTCAATTTGCACCAGGCTGTTTGTGTTCCCTTTATTTCTTTGAGCAGTATATATATATATATATATATATATATATATATATATAGTGATCTATATATAATGATCACTATTAGGACACGTCCCATGACAGTGGAGCAGTATGTATACAAGTCATCACTACAAGGACACATCCCTATACATTTCTACCCAGCAGCTGAGCTGTCATCTAATCACAGGCTGCAGGCAAGCAGCGACAGGAGATCGTTGCCAGCACAAACTGGTGGCCACACCCCCATCTTGTTCCCCCATCCTCAAGCTGCTGCATGCACTGCACAAAGTTCATGCCAAGTCCAGGAAGAACCGTCCACACACTGAGCGTCCATTGCTTTCAAGAGATGTCAGTCATACAACCTGAACAGGGGCGGACACAAGCAGCAATGGGCCCCTGTGCAGGAAATAAGTCAGGGGCCCCCTCATGCATGTACACTGTGCATAAAATACCTATAATCACACATGTGTATACATAGCAGAAAATACACACACACTAGCCCTATATACCCAGCAGTACACACACACTAGCCCTATATACCCAGCAGTACACACACACTAGCCCAATATACCCAGCAGTACACACACACTAGCCCTATATACCCAGCAGTACACACACACTAGCCCTATATACCCAGCAGTACACAAACACTAGCCCTATATACCCAGCAGTACACACACACACTAGCACTATATACCCAGCAGTACACACACACTAGCCCTATATACCCAGCAGTACACACACACACTAGCACTATATACACAGCAGTACACACACACTTGCCCTATAAACACAGCAGTATACACACACACTAGCATTATATACACAGCAGTACACACATACACTAGCCCTATATACACACAGCAGTATACACACACACTAGCCCTACATACACAGCAGTACACACATACACTAACCCTATATACACACAGCAGTATACACACATACTAGCCCTATATACACAGCAGTATACACACACACACTAGCCCTACATACACAGCAGTACACACATACACTAACCCTATATACACACAGCAGTATACACACACATGCCCCATACACACAGCAGTATACACACACACACTAGCCCTATATACCCAGCAGTACACACACACTAGCCCTATATACCCAGCAGTACACACACACACTAGCACTATATACACGGCAGTACACACACACTTGCCCTATAAACACAGCAGTATACACACACACTTGCATTATATACACAGCAGTACACACATACACTGGCCCTATATACACACAGCAGTATACACACACACTAGCCCTACATACACAGCAGTACACACATACACTAACCCTATATACACACAGCAGTATACACACATACTAGCCCTATATACACAGCAGTATACACACACACACTAGCCCTACATACACAGCAGTACACACATACACTAACCCTATATACACACAGCAGTATACACACACATGCCCCATACACACAGCAGTATACACACACACACTAGTGCTATATACACAGCAGTATACACACACACACTAGCCCTATAAACACATAGCAGTATACACACACACTAGCCCTATATACACACACACTAGCCCTATATACACATAGCAGTATACACACACACTAGCCCTATATACACACACACTAGCCCTATATACACAGCAGTATATACACACACACTAGCCCTATAAACACAGCAGTATATACACACACTAGCCCTATATACACGCAGCAGTGTATATACACACACTAGCCCTATATACACAGCAGTACACACATACACTAACCCTATATACACACAGCAGTATACACACATACTAGCCCTATATACACAGCAGTATACACACACACACTAGCCCTACATACACAGCAGCACACACATACACTAACCCTATATACACACAGCAGTATACACACACATGCCCCATACACACAGCAGTATACACACACACACTAGTGCTATATACACAGCAGTATACACACACACACTAGCCCTATATACACATAGCAGTATACACACACACTAGCCCTATATACACATAGCAGTATACACACACACTAGCCCTATATACACACACAGCAGTATACACACACACTAGCCCTATATACACACACACTAGCCCTATATACACAGCAGTATATACACACACACTAGCCCTATAAACACAGCAGTATATACACACACTAGCCCTATATACACGCAGCAGTGTATATACACACACACTAGCCCTATATACACAGCAGTACACACATACACTAGCCCTATATACACACAGCAGTATACATACACACTAGCCCTATATACACACACTAGTCCTTCATACACAGCAGTACACACATACACTAACCCTATATACACACAGCAGTACACACATACACTAGCACTATATGCACAGCAGTACACACATACACTAGCACTATATACACACAGCAGTATACATACACACTAGCCCTATATACACACACTAGTCCTTCATACACAGCAGTACACATACACACTAACCCTATATACACACAGCAGTACACACATACACTAGCACTATATGCACAGCAGTATACACACACACACTAGTGCTATATACACAGCAGTATACACACACACTAGCACTATATGCACAGCAGTATACACACACACTAGCCCTACATACACAGCAGTACACACATACACTAACCCTATATACACACAGCAGTATACACACACACACTGACTAGCCCTATATACACACACAGCAGTATACACACACACTAGCCCTACATACACAGCAGTACACACATACACTAACCCTATACACACAGCAGTATACACACACACACACACTAGCCCTATATACACAGTAGTACACACACACACACACTAGACAGATCAACATAGGACACATGGAACATGTACCTATACTGAGTGCAGTGCAGGAAAATGGTCCATCCCAGAGGAGCACAAGAAACTAGCAGGGGAGAAGTGGAGCCTGTCTAGACTGTCGGCTCTCAGCCCTGCAGACTGAAGTGCTGGCCAACCATTCTTTCCTCCCTCCCTCCAGATTCCGACTACTGAGCTTCCTGGAACAGAAGAAACTATCTCCTGGCAGTGGTGAGCTGAGCTGTGCACTATATGCTGCACTCTTAGTGCTGCAGCATGCAATACATCATGACCGGGAAACAAGTGCCAGATTTGCACAGATGTTACTTTCTTGATGGGGGCCCTCTCCCTCCATGGGGCCCTTAACCGCTGCAGATGCAGGATGCTCACCCCTGAACTAGAGCTGTACCAGGCACTAGAGTTGAGCGAAACGGGTCGAAAAAATTCAAAAGTCGCCGACTTTTGGCAAAGTCGGGTTTCATGAAACGAAACCCGACCCTAGGATGAGGTCGGCCACGAGGTCGGCGACTTACGCGCCAAAGTCGCGTTTCAAAAGTTTGTTTTGCGCTCTTTTTCAGCCAATCAGGATCCACGGACACTGTGGGCAACGTGATGACATAGGCACGGGTCACCACCATCTTTCAGAAGGGCATGCAAGTGATTGGCTTGCTTTGGTGGGCGTCACAGGGGGTATAAAAGGGCGTGCACGCCGACCGCCATCTTACTTCTGCCGATCTTAGTATAGGGAGAGGTTGCTGCTGATTCTGTAAGGGAGAGCGTTAGGCAGGGAAGAAGACAAAAAAACTGCTTCTGCTGCTAGCGATTTGGCCTGCACAACACACAAGTCAATGTGTGTGCAGTGCAAGGGGAGGCTATATTGTGGTGTATCAGTGGTGTTGGTTGTTGGGCTGCCTTCTAAGGCTTCCTGACACGCTGGCATTGCTGTTTACCCACTGCTCCGCAAACTGCTTTTTTAAAAGCAATCCAATCTCCCTTATCCTCTCGTCACTTTGGTCACAGGCAGCTGTGCCATCGAGCGTGTCACATAGCGCTCAGATATCAGTGGGCCGCACACAATCCACAAGTGTCCAGTGTCCAAAAGTGTACGCAGAGATTCAAAATCTCCATTATCCTCTCATCACTTTGGTCACAGGCAGCTGTGCCATCGAGCGTGTCACATAGCGCTCAGATATCAGTGGGCCGCACACAATCCACAAGTGTCCAGTGTCCAAAAGTGTACGCAGAGATTCAAAATCTCCATTATCCTCTCGTCACTTTGGTCACAGGCAGCTGTGCCATCGAGCATGTCACATAGCGCTCAGATATCAGTGGGCCGCACACAATCCACAAGTGTCCACTGTCCACAAGTGTACACAGAGATTCAAAATCTCCATTATCCTCTCGTCACTTTGGTCACAGGCAGCTGTGCCATCGAGCGTGTCACATAGCGCTCAGATATCAGTGGGCCGCACACAATCCACAAGTGTCCACTGTCCACAAGTGTACGCAGAGATTCAAAATCTCCATTATCCTCTCGTCACTTTGGTCACAGGCAGCTGTGCCATCGAGCGTGTCACATAGCGCTCAGATATCAGTGGGCCGCACACAATCCACAAGTGTCCAGTGTCCAAAAGTGTACGCAGAGATTCAAAATCTCCATTATCCTCTCGTCACTTTGGTCACAGGAAGCTAAGCCATCGAGCGTGTCACATAGCGCTCAGATATCAGTGGGCCGCACACAATCCACAAGTGTCCAGTGTCCAAAAGTGTACGCAGAGATTCAAAATCTCCATTATCCTCTCGTCACTTTGGTCACAGGCAGCTGTGCCATCGAGCGTGTCACATAGCGCTCAGATATCAGTGGGCCGCACACAATCCACAAGTGTCCACTGTCCACAAGTGTACGCAGAGATTCAAAATCTCCATTATCCTCTTGTCACTTTGGTCACAGGCAGCTGTGCCATCGAGCGTGTCACATAGCGCTCAGATATCAGTGGGCCGCACACAATCCACAAGTGTCCACTGTCCACAAGTGTACGCAGAGATTCAAAATCTCCATTATCCTCTCGTCACTTTGGTCACAGGCAGCTGTGCCATCGAGCGTGTCACATAGCGCTCAGATATCAGTGGGCCGCACACAATCCACAAGTGTCCACTGTCCACAAGTGTACGCAGAGATTCAAAATCTCCATTATCCTCTCGTCACTTTGGTCACAGGCAGCTGTGCCATCGAGCGTGTCACATAGCGCTCAGATATCAGTGGGCCGCACACAATCCACAAGTGTCCAGTGTCCAAAAGTGTACGCAGAGATTCAAAATCTCCATTATCCTCTCATCACTTTGGTCACAGGCAGCTGTGCCATCGAGCGTGTCACATAGCGCTCAGATATCAGTGGGCCGCACACAATCCACAAGTGTCCAGTGTCCAAAAGTGTACGCAGAGATTCAAAATCTCCATTATCCTCTCGTCACTTTGGTCACAGGCAGCTGTGCCATCGAGCGTGTCACATAGCGCTCAGATATCAGTGGGCCGCACACAATCCACAAGTGTCCAGTGTCCAAAAGTGTACGCAGAGATTCAAAATCTCCATTATCCTCTCGTCACTTTGGTCACAGGCAGCTGTGCCATCGAGCGTGTCACATAGCGCTCAGATATCAGTGGGCCGCACACAATCCACAAGTGTCCAGTGTCCAAAAGTGTACGCAGAGATTCAAAATCTCCATTATCCTCTCGTCACTTTGGTCACAGGCAGCTGTGCCATCGAGCGTGTCACATAGCGCTCAGATATCAGTGGGCCGCACACAATCCACAAGTGTCCACTGTCCACAAGTGTACGCAGAGATTCAAAATCTCCATTATCCTCTCGTCACTTTGGTCACAGGCAGCTGTGCCATCGAGCGTGTCACATAGCGCTCAGATATCAGTGGGCCGCACACAATCCACAAGTGTCCAGTGTCCAAAAGTGTACGCAGAGATTCAAAATCTCCATTATCCTCTCGTCACTTTGGTCACAGGCAGCTGTGCCATCGAGCGTGTCACATAGCGCTCAGATATCAGTGGGCCGCACACAATCCACAAGTGTCCACTATCCACAAGTGTACGCAGAGATTCAATATCTCCATTATCCTCTCGTCACTTTGGTCACAGGCAGCTGTGCCATCGAGCGTGTCACATAGCGCTCAGATATCAGTGGGCCGCACACAATCCACAAGTGTCCAGTGTCCAAAAGTGTACGCAGAGATTCAAAATCTCCATTATCCTCTCGTCAATTTGGTCACAGGCAGCTGTGCCATCGAGCGTGTCACATAGCGCTCAGATATCAGTGGGCCGCACACAATCCACAAGTGTCCACTGTCCACAAGTGTACGCAGAGATTCAAAATCTCCATTATCCTCTCGTCACTTTGGTCACAGGCAGCTGTGCCATCGAGCGTGTCACATAGCGCTCAGATATCAGTGGGCCGCACACAATCCACAAGTGTCCACTGTCCACAAGTGTACGCAGAGATTCAAAATCTCCATTATCCTCTCGTCACTTTGGTCACAGGCAGCTGTGCCATCGAGCGTGTCACATAGCGCTCAGATATCAGTGGGCCGCACACAATCCACAAGTGTCCACTGTCCACAAGTGTACGCAGAGATTCAAAATCTCCATTATCCTCTCGTCACTTTGGTCACAGGCAGCTGTGCCATCGAGCGTGTCACATAGCGCTCAGATATCAGTGGGCCGCACACAATCCACAAGTGTCCACTGTCCACAAGTGTGTGCAGAAATTCTAAAACTCCCCTGTCCTATAGACACCTTGTACCTTGTTTTACATTACTATATAGTTTGTTGGATTTTGTCTACATTTCTTCCAAAAATAAGGAAGGCTGGTGGAAGAGGCCGTGGAATTGGGCGGGGGTTGGCAGCTGGTAATGATGGTGTTGGTGGTGGATCTGATGGTAGTGGCAAGAGCAAAATAGGACCAAATGCAGGAGGTGCTGACCCTGCGTCATCGTCTGTCTACATAAGGCCTCGAACGCTTAGTTTTCTAGGAGTTGGCAAACCGCTTTTAAAGGCAGAGCATCAGGAAAAAGTTTTGTCTTACATTGCTGACTCAGCCTCCAGCTCTATCGCCTCCTCTTCTTCAGTTGTAAAAAGTAAAAGCACTGAGTCGTGATTGGAGGCTCATGTTCATGAACCACACCTTTCCTTGTGTCCTTCACCCCAACCAAGATTGAAGGATGACGCAGGCCATACTACTGATTACTCCATGGAGCTGTTTTCACATACCATGCCTGGATTATCAAGTCAAATGGTGAATTACCCAGGCCAAGATGAATCTGACATGGAGTGCACTGATGCACAGCCGCTGATGGATGATTCTGCTGGTACATTCACTCAGAGCACTACATTGTCCTCGCAGTGTACAGAGCCAGATTTTGACCCTGATGAGACTCAGGTGCCCCTTCCCGCACACTATACCACCATACACGGTGACACAGAGAAAGGTGCACATGACATAGAAGAGGAGGTGATGGATGACCCAGTTGTTGACCCAGATTGGCATCCATTGGGGGAAGAGGGTGCTGCTTCCAATAGCTCAGATGAGGAGCATCCACAGCAGACATCGACATCGCAACAGCTGTTATCTGGCAGGCCCGGAGCACTCCAAAGACAGGTTCCAAACATCAAAGGAGTTGCTGGACAGCTTGTCCAGAGGGTCAAAAGATCACAGCGTGCTAGGCCGCAAAATGTCTGCCAAAGTAGGAAGAGTGCAGTGTGGCAGTTTTTTTGAACAAAATCCTCATGATCAGGCCAAGGTTATCTGTAAGAAGTGCGCAAAGACCTTTAGCCGAGGGAAAAATCTGAAAAATTTGAATACCAGTTGCATGCTTAGACATTTAACCAGCATGCACTTGCAAGCGTGGACACAACACCAAACCTCAAGTGCCACATGTGCAACTGATCATAACGAAGGTAGTCAGCAACGCTACATTGTTTCCCCCACTGTAAGCACACCGGTTAGCACAGCAGCAAATGTTGAGGTGTCGTTGCAAGGCCACAGCAGTCAGGGAATCCCACTGTTATATCAACGAAAGACTGATTCTAGGCCATCAGAAAGAACACCAACTCCATCACCATCATCAACCCTCTCTCAGTCCGCCCTGTCCACCGCTACTTCCACCATATGCAGCTCTCAAGTCCAACTCACCCTCCCAGACACTATGAGTAGGTCAAGAAAGTACTCAGTCTCTCATCCGCGTACACTGGGTTTGAACGCCCACATTGCCAAACTAATCTCGTTTGAGATGATGCCCTTTCGGTTGGTGGAAAGCACAGCTTTCCGCGAACTCATGGCCTATGCAGTACCACGCTATGACCTACCCAGTCGCCACTTCTTCTCTCGCAAAGCCATCCCAGCCCTCCACCATCATGTGAAAGACCGCATTGTCCATGCACTCAAGCAGTCAGTGAGCGGAAAGGTGCACCTCACAACTGATGCATGGTCCAGTCGGCATGGCCAGGGCCGTTACGTGTCCATCACTGCGCACTGGGTTAATGTGGTGGATGCAGGGTCCACAGGGGACAGCGGTGGTGGGACAGTGCTGCCTAGCCCACGGTCTAGGAAACAGTTGGCTGTAGGCGTTCGACCCTCCTCCTCCTCCTCCTCCTCCAGAAGCGACAGCTCGTCCACAGAGCGCAGTCGTACGAGCACTCCATCTGCAGCTGCCACTGTTGCACACGATGTGTCCCCCTATCGAGCAGCTAGTGGAAAGCGTCAGCAGGCTGTGTTGCAGATGATGTGTTTGGGCGACAGACACACCGCCGAGGTGCTGGCCGAGTACTTGAAGCGACAAACTGAGTCATGGCTGGGCAGTGTACATCTTGAGGCAGGCAAGGTAGTTAGTGATAACGGCCGTAATTTTGTGGCAGCCATAGCCCTTTCAAAACTCAGCCACATACCTTGCTTGGCTCACACCTTGAACCTGGTGGTGCAGTGCTTCCTCAAAAATTATCCGGAGTTAACAGCCCTGCTCCAGAAGGTGCGAAGACTGTGCGCGCACATCCGCCGGTCGCCTGTACACTCCGTTCGTATGCAGAAGCTGCAGCGATTGCTCCACCTTCCCAACCACCGCCTCATTATCGACATTGCAACAAGGTGGAACTCCACCCTGCACATGGTGGAGCGGCTGTGCGAGCAGAGGCAGGCCATAATGCATTTGTGGGAGGATACACGGCCAGGCACTTTGAGAGCAGACATGGAGTTGACAGGCGTGCAGTGGTCGAAGCTGAAAGACCTTTGTAAAGTCCTTCAGTGTTTTGAGGAATGCACACGGCTGGTAAGCGCAGACGACGCCATCCTAAGCATGAGCATCCCACTTATGCGTCTGCTCATGCAAACTTTGACGCACCTTAAGGAGCAGGCGTCTGCAGCCAATGTTGATGAGGAGGAAGAGGAGGAGGGAATCCTTGATGACATTCAGCCATTGTCTGCTCAGGGACCTCTCCTGGACGAGGTGGAGGAAGAAGAGGAGGAGGAGGAGGATGATGGGGATGATTACTTAGGGGAGGAGGATGCATCTCGTGGGGCAAGTGAAAATGTTGGCGTGGCAAGGTCTGGTACAGGGTTTGTGCGTGACTGGAGGGATGTGGATTTGCCAGAAAGTGCTCCTCCACCCAGCACTCGCAGTGCATCATTGACACCGGGAACATTGGCCCACATGTCAGATTATGCCTTGCGGATCCTAAAAAGGGACCCCCGCATTGCCAAAATGATGAACGATGACGACTACTGGTTGGCCAGCATCCTGGATCCACGCTATAAAGGCAAATTACAAAACATCATGCCACAGGAGAACCTTGACCTAATATTGGCTAATAAACAAGCAACTCTGGTAAATCGGTTGCTTGAGGCATTCCCAGCACACAGCAGCGGTGATGGTTCTCACACGAGCCGTACGGGCCAGGGGCAGCTTGGCAGAGGTGTTCGTGGTGCACACAGCAGAAGTGGCGTTGGAGACAGGGGTTTCATGACAATGTTGTGGACTGATTTTTCAAATACCGCTCACAAAACTGGTAATACTGCATCGATGGAAAGTGACAGGAGACAGCAGTTGTCAACTATGGTAACAAACTACTTTTCCTCCCATATCGATGTTCTCCCACACAGGTTATTCCCCTTTGACTATTGGGCCGCTAAACTGGACACCTGGCCTGAATTGGCCCAATATGCCTTACAGGAGCTCGCTTGCCCAGCTGCAAGTGTGCTATCGGAAAGAGTCTTCAGTGCAGCTGGATCAATCCTGACAGAAAAAAGGACCCGTCTGTCAACCCAAAATGTGGATGATCTAACCTTCATTAAAATGAACCACGCATGGGTTTCCAAGGATTTTGTCCCACCTTCCCCTGATGACACATAGGCCGACTCTTGGGCGCGGGCATTGGCACAGGGTCCCTCATAGTGCAATCAAGTGTCTCTGACGGTGGTGGTGCACACCCGCCGTCAGACACACCGCTGTACTATGAGGGGCCCAGTGCCAGTACCGACGCCCACGAGTGGGCCCCCCTTGCTTGGCCAGGGCCCCAGCATTTGCAATCTTTACCTCTCCCTGCTCCTCCGCTGTGTAATCTGGGCCGTCAAATCCATACTGTGCCTGACACCGTCTGAGCCTGCCTCCTGATGTATAGACATATATTTTGAATGTGTACGCTATCCATACATGTTATCCGGGGATACGGTACCCCTTCTAACCTTTGTGCAATGACGTGCAATCCATACTGGGCCTAACACCGTCTGAGCCTGCCTCATGCTGTATAGACATATATTTTGAATGTGTACGCTATCCATACATGTTATCCGGGGATACGGTACCCCTTCTAACCTTTGTGCAATGACGTGCAATCCATACTGGGCCTAACACCGTCTGAGCCTGCCTCATGCTGTATAGACATATATTTTGAATGTGTACGCTATCCATACATGTTATCCGGGGATACGGTACCTCTTCTAACCTTTGTGCAATGACGTGCAATCCATACTGGGCCTAACACCGTCTGAGCCTGCCTCATGCTGTATAGACATATATTTTGAATGTGTACGCTATCCATACATGTTATCCAGGGATACGGTACCCTTTCTAACCTTTGTGCAATGACGTGCAATCCATACTGGGCCTAACACCGTCTGAGCCTGCCTCATGCTGTATAGACATATATTTTGAATGTGTACGCTATCCATACATGTTATCCAGGGATACGGTACCCTTTCTAACCTTTGTGCAATGACGTGCAATCCATACTGGGCCTAACACCGTCTGAGCCTGCCTCATGCTGTATAGACATATATTTTGAATGTGTACGCTATCCATACATGTTATCCAGGGATACGGTACCCTTTCTAACCTTTGTGCAATGACGTGCAATCCATACTGGGCCTAACACCGTCTGAGCCTGCCTCATGCTGTATAGACATATATTTTGAATGTGTACGCTATCCATACATGTTATCCAGGGATACGGTACCCTTTCTAACCTTTGTGCAATGACGTGCAATCCATACTGGGCCTAACACCATCTGAGCCTGCCTCATGCTGTATAGACATATATTTTGAATGTGTACGCTATCCATACATGTTATCCAGGGATACGGTACCCTTTCTAACCTTTGTGCAATGACGTGCAATCCATACTGGGCCTAACACCGTCTGAGCCTGCCTCATGCTGTATAGACATATATTTTGAATGTGTACGCTATCCATACATGTTATCCAGGGATACGGTACCCTTTCTAACCTTTGTGCAATGACGTGCAATCCATAGTGGGCCTAACACCGTCTGAGCCTGCCTCATGCTGTATAGACATATATTTTGAATGTGTACGCTATCCATACATGTTATCCAGGGATACTGTACCCTTTCTAACCTTTGTGCAATGACGTGCAATCCATACTGGGCCTAACACCGTCTGAGCCTGCCTCATGCTGTATAGACATATATTTTGAATGTGTACGCTATCCATACATGTTATCCGGGGATACGGTACCCCTTCTAACCTTTGTGCAATAACGTGCAATCCATACTGGGCCTAACACCGTCTGAGCCTGCCTCATGCTGTATAGACATATATTTTGAATGTGTACGCTATCCATACATGTTATCCGGGGATACGGTACCCTTTCTAACCTTTGTGCAATGACGTGCAATCCATACTGGGCCTAACACCGTCTGAGCCTGCCTCATGCTGTATAGACATATATTTTGAATGTGTACGCTATCCATACATGTTATCCAGGGATACGGTACCCTTTCTAACCTTTGTGCAATCACGTGCAATCCATACTGGGCGTGAGAACGGCTGGCGAGCTGTTAAGCAAGCTACAGCACCTGTCCAGACAAGTACAGGGATTCCCTAGCGAGGAGACTTATTTGATTGTTTTCTATGTTGGGACAGCAATTTTTGGGGAGCACTATACTCTGGAGAATGATAGATGGGGCCCACCATACACTGGAACATTCCAAAGGTGGACATCAGACACTGGAGCAGCATTTACAGGGCCCATTATACACTAGAGCATTAGAAATGGGGCCCATTATGTTTGGAGCATTATTTGGGCCCATAAGACAGTGGAGCTTCATCCATGGGGACCAACATATACTGTAGCATTATGTGGAGCTCATCATATACTGTTTCAAACATTATATGGGACCAATGATTTTGTATGGAGAAATAGATGGGCCTCGTCATGAGATGTAAAAAGTGAGGTATTTTTCATTGTACTATACCGCTATTTCTCTGCCGTATCGGAGCATGATGAGTTGTGGTATGTGTTAAAGGGGCGCTCTTTCGCCCAGGGCACATGAAAACCTGCAGCCAGCCCTCCCCCCCCACAAATTTAGCCAAATAACCCCCATTTTTCAGTGCGTAACTTGTATTATGAAGTTAATTAAGGTTGACAAGCTTAAGTAAGAAGAATTGATGCTTTTGGCATTCAAATGGGCACTGTAGGTGTGTTTCCTGTCCTCCTCTCACTGCCGACTTTTATTCCCCATTGACTTACATTGGGTTTCGTGTTTCGGGACGACCCCGACTTTTCCCTATAATCGGACGATCTTGCTCGACCCGACTTTTGGAAAAGTCGGGTTTCACGAAACGAAACGCGACCCTAAAAAAGCAAAATCCTTTTAAAATTCATGTTATAATACAGATAAGAGGTTAGGGCTTGGTGGATTGGTGTGACTCAGAGTTGTAGCTTTGGCTTCAGCACAGGCGGGGTGGAGGAGGGGGCATGTGTGGGTAAATCTGATTAACCATACTTACAAAGGTGGCACACCCTAATCATTGTGGCTACAGGTGAAGCTCAACAGATGACCTTGTTCTGCAAAATATGTTACAGGTAATCTGTCATCTGGTTTTTGATATGTAATTTGAAGACACTGATTTCAGCAATGTGTCCCTTATTAGGCTGTGTGCTGTTGATTCAATGAGTGTTTTATCAGCAGGAGATTAACACTACTCAGACTACAACACAGCTTTAGACCTGGTGCAACCATGCCCCCTCCAACAAGCAGCTCACTGTCAATTGTGACAGAGACATTGGTGGAGTGATGGAGGGGAGATATGCGTCACTGCACATGATGGTGTCAGTGATGTAGAACCAGTTTCCTCCAGCACACTACGTGTTGAAAGGATTAAATGAGTTATGTTATGGGCTGGTTTTAGTGGACCACTATAGAGCGGGTGAGAAGGGGTCTACCATATCTCTGTGAAGTACAGTATTCAGATGTACGGGATTTCTTGTTCTTCAGACTCCATTTTTGTGCTTGCGCCTTCCGTCAGGAACAATATTCGCACTAACTCGTAATGGAACAATGTGCCTGTCAAGCGCAGGCTAGAAAAATGCCTAGAATATCTAATTTTCTCAATTTCAGTGATCTAAAAGTGATCAGAGACCTTCATAGGGATGTAATAAAAGAGACTACACATTATCAGGTGCAAAACAAACCCATTTACTCAACATAAAAGTAATAACTTTGATATACACAAATGTCAAAACTCCCACCAAATAGCCCCCAATGATATCAAGTAACGGTTATTAAAAAGAGAAAATTTTGGCACAAAAACATTTTCTAGGCACCTAGAATAATATTACACACAGAATTAATCTGAATTAGATCCTGAAGGTTCCCCAGAAAAAACACATTTGCAAAGCAAAGAGCAAGAATTGCAATACATTTTTGCATGTGTCAGGCAGATTGCATGATGACATTTGAGACATTCATAATTAGAAAGCCTTCTGTTCCCACTTTCCATGGTGCAGGTGGTGCATCTCCTTCTTTTGGGAGGTGGTACAGGTGTTGGATTTTCAGTATCAATATCTGGGTGGAATCTTTTGAGCCTAACTTGAAGGCCAGAGGGGATACCAATGGTTTTCATACTTCTCCTGCATAGCTCTCCAAGCATTAGTTCATGGGCCAATTTTTTCAGGTAACAATCGTCTACGGAGTGGTTCAAGCTGGTTTTCAAGGTAAATGATTTGTGAATTTATACCACCCAAATACAACATAGTGAAAAATATGACCATTGGCCAGCGCTTGGTGTTTCTGCTGACGCTGAAAGTTGAGCACATCTGATCAGCTGTATCAACACCCCCTTTGGTTTCATTATAAAATGTAATAATCTCTGGTTTTTGCTGTGCTTCAGATTTAGGATCGATGGCATCATCATTATGAAGCGTTGAGAGAAGAAGTACATTTTTTTTTCGCGTGGTACATAGGAAACCAAAACCTTTCCATCATGGAATGCAAACATACTGCTGTACTGTTTTCTCCCTGTCACAGTAACAAGCTGTGGCGGCAATTCTTTTTTATTTTTTCTTACAGTTCCGACATATGAAAGCTTCTGTGTTTTTAGATAATCAATAAGATCACAATTTGAAAACCAATTATCAGCAGTTATATTGCGACCTGATCCAAATAAGGGCTCAGACATTCTTTTCACAACATCAGTGGGTTTGTTGCTCTCACAGTAAGGACCATCTGGCTGTTTTTCAGCATAAATTTCAATGTTGTATGTGTAGGTCTTACTGGCATCAACAAGGGCATACATTTTTATTCCGTATTTGCTAGGTTTTGATGGTATGTATTGACGAAATGCGCATCTGCCACGAAAACCAGGGAGCATTTCGTCAATTGTGACATTTGCCCCAGGGCGATAGTTTATCTTACAGTTTTCCACACATTTTTGGAATACATCGCGAATTGGAGCAAGCCGGTCATATGTTTTACGTTCGGTTCAGGTAGTTCTGTCATCAAACCGAAGGCAACGAATTAGAATCTTGAATCTTTTTAGAGACACAACAAGGCTAAATTTTTCAATTCCATCACTTTCTATACCCCAAAGTTCCTCCAAACTTTGCCAATTTGCCCAATAAGCTCCTGCAAGGTATAATAATCCAAAAAATGCACGCAGTTCGATTTCATCTGTGGGCTTCAGGATTCTGTCACAGATGAACTTGTGCTTTATATTGTCTATATATTGATTAGTGTATATGACAATAGAGTCCAGAATGTCATCTGTGAAAAAAGTATTCCAGCATTCAGCTGCATTTTTTGCATTACGTGCTGTTCCCATAACTGCAGGAAGGTGAGTGATAATGTTATGAGGTTCCATACGTTTTTTTATGGATGGATTCTTGTTCCATTTGGTTTTTTTTTATCTTTTCCCATATAATAAGATTCTATATCTTCTTCCTCCTCATCACTGTCACCATCTTGCTCTGTTTCAGAATTTAGTTCACAGACTTCCACCTCATCATGAGAATCAATCTCACTTTCTTCAAAATCCTCATTCATTGTGGGGTCTGCATCATCATCATCATCATCTAACAGCATGTTTCTCACTTCCTCAACATGATGGGGTTTTGAAAGATCATACATTTTCTTCTCCATTTCAGAAGATAATCTGAAGTAAGAGAGAGAATATGCATTAGGGAACAATGTGCCTGAGAAGCACACTTTCATTTGTAAGAAAATCTGCCTTATTTATATGAAATATCCACAAACCTTTCTCTATCCATTCATAAAACAAGCTAAATAAACAATAGTAATGACTAAAAACATTACATACCAACCTTATAAACTGTGATGTGTTCGGGACCAATGAGCCTGAGAAGCAAGCACAGCTATATCTTCCTTCCTGAATCTCTGCAGACCAACTGTGGTTTCAGGTTTCACACAGCAGCTAGAGCCAGGAGACTATCTAGAGGGAGGGGGTTTCCTGAAAATCTGGTGAGAAGGGAGAAATGAAAGCAGAAGAGCTGCGCCTGTCAGATCCATTGTTCCTGATGGAGGGTTATCTAGATGAAAGTTCACGGCTGTTATGAAACCAGACTGTTCCAGCTTGTACAAGATATGAGATATGAGATGAGACCCTAAAAGAATGTGCTATTGTTCTATTCTCTGCGTCAGGTAACGCTCTTATCTCATCCTAATCAGGTGAGCATATTTCATGATATACTGTCTTTTGTAACGTGGATAAGACCCTATTGCGCTTTTTTGTCTCCCCCTTTTTTTGCAATAGGTAACTAGGGGCATATTCTGATTTTCTTGCAATACTATTGGCTTAAATGTATTACGATTCTATTGGTAGCTGTATACTTTGCATAATTAAGCAGGATGCTATGTAATGTGAGATTCAATAAAGGGGCTTAGTGATCTGTCTGGATCCTCCCGTACAGAGACCTCCGTCTCTGTGTGGTCATTCCCAGTTGCTAGTAACGCCCTGTGAATTAATTTGGAAATCACTGGATCAACTGTGAAGGGTTAATTTAGCCCTCCCTAAATAGCTACCTCGACAGCTTGACGCCCAACGTGCGGCCCCCAAACAGGGACGCCTCTGCCCCCAGAGGGCAACAAGACAAAGGACCCTCAGAGCGGACACAGGTGCTGGAAAATTGGGACCGATCATCCCCCATGACAACCACGGTAAGTTGGCAGTTATACTGTTCAGACTGACCGTTGGTGTGGTTTTCCTGTGCTTGTTGCTGCAAAGAGGATCTGAGGTTTGTCCCCGTGGTGGGGTGATTCATGGGTGGAATCATATAGAGGTGCAGTCCCGTTGGGGGCCCAGTGCTCGAACCGTACCTCATAAGGGACGGACACCCCGGATTGACCAGTGATTGTGATATCTTTATAGTCAAAATATCCTGAATTCCTGATCATTGTTAGTAATCAGGCGTGGTCATGTGATCGAAGATGGGTAGGATACGTAACTCAGGTATATATAGATATATATATATAACCAGAGGTGTCCGGAGGGATAGTCTGAGACGCCCTCCTCCTTTCACTGAGTACCACGAATTTTGGGCTTCCCAGAGGGGGTTGACCTGGTGGAACAAACTGAGATGGCCGCTCCAGTTTTGTGCACAACTGAAATAAGGATATTTAGCTCTAAATGAGAGAATCCGTGGAAGGAAAAGAAGAATTTTGTGGCTTGGCACATGAATTGTGTGACAAAGGTGTTAGGAAGAGCAGAGAAAGTGAATTCTGATTGTTTCTGTTACTGCTATGTTGAAGAAGGAAAAATTGTCTATTATGGCAAGGACGGGATGTTTTGTGGTTCAAGAAAGTGACTGTGGTGTGAGGAAGTGATTGATGAAGAAGGAACTAAGATTGATACTAATGTGTCAGGCAAATAGTTAAAAGTGATGATTTGAAAGAAGAGGTCTCCCTGGTAGATGACAATTGCACAGTCATGGCCAAAAGTTTTGAGAATGACACAAATATTAATTTTTACAAAGTCTACTGCTTCATTTTTTCTAATGGCAATTTGCATATACTCCAGAATGTTGTAAAGAGTGATCAGCTTAACAGCAATTACTTGCAAAGTCAATATTTGCCTAGAAAATTAACTTTATCCCCCAAAACACATTTCAACATCATTGCAGCCCTGCCTTAAAAGGACCAGCTAACATTGTTTCAGTGATTGCTCTATTAACACAGGTGTGGGTGTTGATGAGGACAGGGCTGGAGATCAATCTGTCATGATTAAGTAAGAATGACACCACTGGACACTTTAAAAGGAGGCTGGTGCTTGGCATCATTGTTTCTCTTCTGTTAACCATGGTTATCTCTAAAGAAACACGTGCAGTCATCATTGCACTGCACAAAAATGGCCTAACAGGGAAGAGTATCGCAGCTAGAAAGATTGCACCTCAGTCAACAATCTATTGCATCATCAAGAACTTCAAGGAGAGAGGTTCCCTTGTTGCCAAAAAGGCTCCAGGGCGCCCAAGAAAGACCAGCAAGCACCAGGACCGTCTCTTAAAAGTGTTTCAGCTGCGGGATCGGGCTACCAGCAGTGCAGAGCTTGCTCAGGAATGGCAGCAGGCAGGTGTGAGTGCATCTGCACGCACTGTGAGGCGGAGACTCTTGGAGCAAGGCCTGGTCTCAAGGAGGGCAGCAAAGAAGCCACTTCTCTCCAGAAAAAACATCATGGACAGACTGATATTCTGCAAGAGGTACAGGGAGTGGACTGCTGAGGACTTGGGTAAAGTCATTTTCTCTGATGAATCCCCTTTTCGATTGTTTGGGACATCTGGAAAACGGCTTATTCAGAGAAGACCAGGTGAGCGCTACCACCAGTCTTGTCTCATGCCAACTGTCAAGCATCCTGAAACCATTCATGTGTGGGGTTGCTTCTCAGCCAAGGGAATGGGCTCTCTCTCAGTCTTGCCTAAAAACACAGCCATGAATAAAGAATGGTACCAGAATGTCCTCCGAGAGCAACTTCTCCCAACCGTCCAAGAGCAGTTTGGCGATCAACAATGCCTTTTTCAACATGATGGAGCACCTTGCCATAAAGCAAAGGTGATAACTAAATGGCTCAGGGAACAAAACATAGAGATTTTGGGACCATGGCCTGGAAACTCCCCAGATCTTAATCCCATTGAGAACTTGTAGTCAATCATCAAGAGACGTGTGGACAAACAAAAACCTTCAAATTCAGACAAAATAAAAGCATTGATTTTGCAAGAATGGACTGCTATCAGTCAGGATTTGATCCAGAAGTTGATTGAGAGCATGGCAGGGAGAATTGCAGAGGTCCTGAAGAAGAAGGGTCAACACTGCAAATATTGACTTGCTGCATTAACTCATTCTAACTGTCAATATAACCTTTTGTTACTCATAATATGATTGCAATTATATTTCTGTATGTGATAAAAACATCTGACAAACACACATAAAAACCAGAGGGCAGCAGATCATGTGAAAATATAATATTTGTGTCATTCTCAAAACTTTTGGCCATGACTGTACAAGGAGACCGAGAGTCGCAGCCCCCACCTTTTCTTTGTTAAACGCTGACGGTATCTATTATCATCCACCGCTAGCCTCAGTCCCCGCTATGCCTAATATTGCAAGTGGTTATGAGTTTACTCCCTTCACCCCATCCCAAATAGACACCCTTTGCAATCAATTACCCAATTCAGAGGCTTCCCCCATGGCTTTCTACAGGCAAATGGCATCAAATCGAGAGATTTATTCCACTCCCCGAAGAGATCTATTACACATACTTCGAGTAAAAGTTGGGGAGGGGTATTTTCCAATTATTGAGGGTGGCATAATGTATAATGTGAATCCGGATGGGGAAACCTATGAGAGTGGTGATGATTTCTGCAGTGCTTTAAAGGTTTGGGCACAAGATAAATTAGCGAACCAAGCTATCTCTCTCACAGATATCACACAGGCCAAAGGGGAGACTGCCGAGAAGTTCTATGGGTGTCTTATGGTAGTATTTAGAGATCTGGGATTCTCACTGTATAATGAAGCCCATACACATCTTTTTGTGGCAGCTTTGATGTCCGGCCTCAGACCCGAATTGCAAGAGGCAATAATTTCAGTTAGACTTGACGTTGAGAATTCCACTCCGGACAATGCATTGAAAGTAATAAAAAGTTTTCAGAAGATTTTAACCCGCTCTGTTCAGCAGAGAGAGAGGAAAAAAAAGCAAGCTAGCAGCCAGCTGCTGCTCCAGCCCCCACCATTGTGCCCAGCGCAGCTGCGAGTATACAGTCCCTTATCAGTATCAGTGTGCCCTTCAGCCCACACAGCAAACTCTCGCTCCTCTCAGACTTCAGCTACTGGGAACCTTGCTCCTCAGCCCCTCCCTGCTAATGCTGGTGCTGTGCCAGACTCGGACACTTTCAGAGAAATTGTTATACTCCTGCTGTTTTAATCGGGGTAGATGGCAGACCCAATTAATATACTTTTATAATCCCCATAAAACCCTTCCCCGAGGTTACTATTCAGTTTGTAATCTCTCCCACATGTCCAGTAAATTTACTAGGGGCAGATTTATTATCACATTTCCGCTCCAGAATACAATTCCAAGATGATGGTCAGATGGCTCTTATGCTATATAATCCCTATGTAGATGAAGACAGTGAGGAAATCTGTATTTTGCATGCCCTTCCCATGGTTATGATGGCCCTGATAGGCTCAGATCCACCCCCCAATATTGCCTGAGGATCAACGACTCACCCCATACCTCTCAGAGATACAAATCTAAACTTTGGTCAAAAGGGCCAAATGATATAGGGAAAATGCCAGTAGAACCAGTAAAAGTGTTTCTCAAACCTGGTGCCTAATCCACATACTCTTTTGTCCCAAATACCCCAGGATGCTGCTTGGTTTACAGTTATCGACCTTACCAATGCCTTCTTTAGCATTCCGTTACACCCAGATTGCCAGTTTCTATTTGCATTCACTTAGCAGGGACGACAGTTAATATGGACAGTTATGCCACAAGGGGCCCAAAACAGTCCCAACCAGTTTGCAAAAAATATGAGCAGGTATCTTTTGCCATTGTTGCCATTGTTAGCCTCCTTAAGTATCTGGCAGCACTGAACTGTCAGGTTTCGGCCTCGAGACTTCAGTTCTGCCTTGGTCAAGTGATATTCTTGGGTCACTGTCTCCTTCAGGATGCCAGACACCTCGCAGAAGAATAATAGCTGTCAGCTCCCTTCCTTTCCCAAAAGATGAAACTGAACTCCAGCGTTTTCTTATGCACTTATTGTTGTCAGTGGATACCGGATGCATCCCGCATAATGCAACCCCTTTACAATGCCTTGAAAGACGGTATAATGAACTATAAGGAAAGATGGCAGTGATGAGGATTACCTCCAATATGACTGTTCTCAACTTCTGATTGAAGAAACAGCTACTCCACCAAATGTCAGTGAGAATTCACTCCCAAATCCCGATCTGGTGTTATACACGGATGGTTCAAGATATGCTGACGAGTTTGGTAGATTCCACACGGGATATGCTCTTACCACAGAGGACACTGTAGTGCACGCAGCTGCGCTCCCGCCCTCACAGTCAGCACAAGAAGCAGAACTCCAGGCTCTGTCTACTGCATGTACTTTAAATAAATAAAATAAATCTTTATTTTTATATAGCGCTAACATATTCCGCAGCGCTTTACAGTTTTGCACACATCATCACTGTCCCCAATGGGGCTCACAATCTAAATTCCCTATCAGTATGTCTTTTGGAATGTGGGAGGAAACCGGAGTGCCCGGAGGAAACCCACGCAAACACGGGGAGAACATACAAACTCCTTGCAGATGTTGTCCTTGGTGGGATTTGAACCCAGGACCCCAGCGCTGCAAGGCTGCAGCGCTAACCACTGAGCCACCGTGCCGCCCAAGAACAGACGGGCTAATATATAAACGGACTCACGGTATGCATTTGGTATTGCTCACGATTTTGGGGCTCTATGGGCCAATCGAGGGTTTATTACTACTGACGGAACCCCAGTGAAAAATGCCAAAGCTGTTAAAACCCTCATGGACTCAATCAAATTAGCTACTCAGGTGGCTATTATCAAAGCTAAGGTGCACGGTCCTAGGAACTGTCCACAGACTGTTGGCAACGCATTTGCGGATATGCAAGCAAAAGCCGCCGCTCTTTTACCCGTTGAACCAACCATACCAACTATGGTGACCACACGCTCTCAGCATAAACAGTTACAAGAAGCATTGACCCTACAAGAACCTGATGATCTACAACAGACTGAAGTTTTCTGTCGGACCCTGCGAGACCACTTAATGACAACGTAGAGAATGTCTCCAAAGGAAGAGGTGAAGCAGTGGAAGACTGATGGGGCACGAATGGATAATGTTCTCTGGAAAAAGGACCAACTCGTGTGTCTCCCTAAGCGGATGTACCCTACTATTGCCACATGGGTACATGGACCTACACATCGAGGAAAGAATCAGGCGCTCGCACTGGTGCAAAAATTCTACTGGGCCCCGGTTCTCCAGTTGGCCGGAAGCATTCCCTGTTACCAACATGACTGCAAAGACCACAGCGAAGAAACTGGTGATGGAAGTTATATGCAGATATGGGGTTGCAGAAGTTGTTGAAAGTGATCAAGGCCCGGCCTTTTCTTCTCATGTGTACCAAGAAGTTCTGATAATGCTTGGATCCACTGTAGCCCTCCATACTCCATATCACCCACAATCCTGTGGGAAAGTTGAGAGGCTGAACGGCACACTGAGGGGACAATTGACCAAAATGATGCAGGAGATTACGGCTCCATGGCCAGAGCTCCTACCCATTGTACTATACCACATTCGTACTACCCCTATTGCAAAATATGGCTTGTCCCCATATGAGATATTGTTTGGTACTAGGCCCCCAGTTGCAAATTTCCAGCCCCAGCAGTTATCAGAAGAAACTGACCATGCTGTTCAATGTGTTATTCAGCTTAGCAAAATTTTTTACTAACACCCATGTTCTAGTTTTCTTTTCTTTTCCAGATTCAGCAGAAACCGACACCTGTTATAAACTAAAGCCTGGTGATTTGGTAGTCGTGAAGAGGCATGTCAGGAAGCATGGACTAGAACCCTTGTATGACGGTCCCTATCAAGTTCTCCTCATCACCCAACAAGCCAATAGCAAATAAAGGGGGCATAATGTTTTGGTTTTCTGCATTTTTCATATTATTGGTAGAAGTTAAAAGTTAAAGTTAGAGGATATTCAAAGACTCAGAGATCAATATGATAAAGACGATGATCGTAATAAGGACAGTTGGTGGTCAGACACCTTCTCCTTTCTCAATCCAGCCAATTGATTTAAGGGAATTGAGGGCTGGATAGCTGGGATCTTACAGAGCTTGTTACACACTGCTGCCTGTATCCTTGTTGTATATGTGATACTAAAACTTGTTCTTTGGTGTATTCCTGTATGTATTAGGAAATTCTGCACTAAGACAGCTAATGATGATACCAAAGGCGTCGTTGCCCCTGCTCTTCTCTGCACCGATCTCAAAAGGCTACTTGATGAAGATGTTGAAGCCAAGCACATGGCTACCTACAAAAGATCTCCACCACCGTCATCAAAAGTTGTTATTCGTGAACTGCAGTATACAGGGGGCACGGGTGCGCCACGACAGCCATGACTGGTAACACGGCATCAGTCATGTGAAGACCAGTACCCCTCGAGCTTATGGCTTGGGATAGCACCTCTGATGCTGCATATGTGTTAACAAAATTTATCTAGGGGGGAATTGTGAAGTACAGTATTCAGATGTACGGGACATCTTGTTCTCCGGGATCCATTTTTGTGCTTGCGACGCCATTTTGTTGTTTACGAGTTAAATTTTGTAACTTAACTAGATGAAAGTTCACGGCTGTTATGAAACCAGACTGTTCAAGCTTGTACAAGATATGAGATATGAGATGAGACCCTAAAAGAATGTGCTATTGTTCTATTCTCTACGTCACGTAACTAGGGACATATTCTGATTTTCTTGCAATACTATTGGCTTAAATGTATTACGATTCTATTGGTAGCTGTATACTTTGCATAATTAAGCAGGATGCATGTAATGTGAGATTCAATAAAGGGGCTTAGTGATTTGTCTGGATCCTCCCGTACAGAGACCTCCGTCTCCGTGTGGTCATTCCCAGTTGCTAGCAACGCCCTGTGAATTAATTTGGAAATCACTGGATCAACTGTGAAGGGTTCATTTAGCCCTCCCTAAATAGCTACCTCGACATCTCCACCTGCAGAGTACTGACAGGACCTGTGTGATGTCAGGATCATGTGATCAGTCACATGATAAATGAGTCTCAAGGTCAGGGGTTAAATGGCTGAAGGCCAGAGCTTTCAGTGTGGGCCTGGAGAGAGAGCATGCCAGGAAAGTTTGTGCACATAGTGCTGTGCAAGGACATTGTTAACCCTGAGTGGGCTGACCCACACTAGTGCAAGGACTGCATGAAGTGATTCCGTTTTGTTTGGCTGTTTTGCTCAGAGGGCCATGTTTATTTTTGTGCTTAAAACCTTGGTTTATGCTGTACTAAATAAACTAAGTGCACCCTTAAAGGCGCAGTGTTCCATTGACTACCTCCATGTGCAGCCAAGTGAGCCGATCTACCACACAATATACAATGTAAATAGAGAGCCTGGTGTTGGAAGGGTTAGCTTTATCAGCTCTGTTTCATGCTACATCTAAAAACTCTGATTGTTTCACAACCTCTGCACCCAGTTAGCTAATGTCACGGGTGTACTGCGACATAGAGGTGCCAGAAGACAACAACGTCTGATTTCTCGGAGGTGGTCCACTGACACTAAGTGGAATGACCCTGCACTCCATAGCTAGTTCTGTCAAGGGCTATTAGTAAGAGTAAAGGATGTCTTAGTCCTGCATGAGACTCTAGTTTTCCTTGAGGTGGTCATGCCTCTGGCTATCCGGGTGGATCGCCATCTTAGCCAGAGACATAAACAGACACCCCAATATGTGTGAGGTCCGGGGCCAAGGGAAACCTGGTCTGAATCATCTGAGTAACCAAAGCAGTTGCGTGGGGCAACACGTTCTGGGAATCAAACTGTAGTTCAACATAAAGAGAAGTGTGATTTTACTGTAGGAAAAGGCGTCATTTCGTGGGTGGATGTCTTTCCCTTCCTCACTGTAAACAGCTGCAGAAAAGCTAAGGAACCAGGGTTATGGAAGAGGTTAGCAACCTGGGTGTACATATCTCCTCCTTGGGTAGGACATAATTTTTTCTACCTGCTGAAATCCATCTGGGCAAAAAAATGTGGTTATTTCTGCCTTTCTGGACAGTAGGGCGGAGTTCAATTTGATCAACACTAGGTTCGTCCATGTCTTGGGCCTCA
Source organism: Dendrobates tinctorius (assembly GCF_039654945.1). Classification (NCBI taxonomy): domain Eukaryota; kingdom Metazoa; phylum Chordata; class Amphibia; order Anura; family Dendrobatidae; genus Dendrobates; species Dendrobates tinctorius. Next base: position 67,786,511 of record NW_027361732.1, on the reverse strand, counting down.
AACCACATGCACTGTACAGACCTATACCAATAATAGCCATCAACTCTGCACCCTTGAGACAGGGGTATTTTACTTAAGTTGTCTGAGGGCTACATCTACAGGTAGGGGCCATGCATTCAAAAGGTATTGACTGTTATGTGCTAGAGGGTCTGCCTTCTCCTGTGGTTCTTGGACTACCTCTGCTCACTTTGCACAACCCTGTGATAGATTGGCAGACTTGGGAGGTGGCAAAATGTCTTCCAAGGTTGGATACCCAGTCTGGGCCTAAATACCTGTCTGACTTTGCGAATGTGTTTTCAGAGCAGGAGTGCCAAGAACTTCCTCCCCATCGTCCTTATTATTGCGCTGTTAATCATCTCCCTTGGGCCACGCTGGCAAATAGCAGACTATATAATATCTCTGATCCAGGGAGGCATGCCATGAAGTACTATATCGCAGAAAGTCTGGCAAAGGGTCATATCACCCCATCCCCATCCCTCATTGCTGCTGAGTTTTACTTTTCAAAGAAGAAATACGGAAGGTTACGCACCTGCCTAGATTTCTGAGAATGCAGATCATGGTCGGGGTCCATATTTGCTTCCTCTCATCCCGAACCTCTTTAATCAGATTGTAGGAGCAAAATGGTTTTCTAAACTGGATCGCAGAGGGGCGTATAATCTCATTCATATTAAAGAGGGTGATGAGTGGAAAACAGCTTTCAATATGCCTGAGGGACACTATGAGAACCTTGTGATGCCATTTACATTGATTAGTGCTTCTGCCATATTTGTAAATGACATCTTTAGTCACCTGGTAGATTGATTGTAATCTGTCATGATGACATATTCATTCACCTGACCTTGAGTCACATCAGGTACATGTCAGGTAGGTCTTACAGATACTCAGAGACAATAAATTATTTGTCAAACCAGAGAAATGTACCGTATGTTCTCGGTTAAAGAGATCACCTTTCCAGGATATGTTTTATCGTCCACAGGTTTTCAGATGGATCTGGCGAATGTGAAAGGGAGGTATTTGATACCTTGAAGGAGTGTTTTGCATCAGCACCGATTCTCATACAGTCTGACATCACTTAGCCATTTATTGTAGAATTTGATGCGTATTGTCTCAGAGTGCATTACCTGGTAAATTGAGTCCATGTGCATATTTTTCTAAAAAAAACCTGTCATCTGCGGAGAAAAATTATGATAGGGCACTCTTGGCAATCAAGTGGGCCGTTGAAAATTGACATCATTTTCTGAAGGGGGTAGTTCATCCTGTTATGGTAATCACGGATCATAAGCATCTGTTATATCTCGAGTCTGCAAAATATCTAACGCCTAGACAGGTTAAACGGGCATTGCTCTTCACTATGTTCACCATGTTTAACTTTTTTGTTATATATAGGTCAGGAGCAAGAACATTAAGGTGGATGCCTTATCTTGTTGTTTTCCTATGGGTGGAGATAATTTTGAACCAGTTCTCATACTGCAAAAAGAGGTGGTTATGCTTTGATCTTGAGAAAGAGGTTGTTGTGGCTCAGTAGGATGTCCCTGCTGCCTGTCTGTTAGGTAAACTGTTTGTATGTGTGAATCTCTGTTTGAGAGTTTTTATTGAACATTATGATTTGGTCTTGGCTAGACATCCCAGTAATAAAGCCATCACATATCTTCTTACTCTTCATTTTTGGTGGTTAGGGGTACATCAGGATGTTCGGGAGTATGTAGCCGCCTGAGGTGTCTATGTGCGTTCCAAAACCTCTCATACTCATCCATCTGGGTCTCTCCAACCATTGTAGATTTGTAGTAGACCTTGGACTCATTTATTGGTCGATTTTATCACTGATCTACCCTTGTCGGCAAATAATATTGTAATTTTGATGGTGGTGGACAGATTTAGTAAAATGTCACATTTCATTGTGCTAACCGTTTTACCTAACTCCAAGACCTTGGCGCAAATTTTCATCAGAGAGATTGTAAAATTACATGGGATAACTACCGATATTGTTTCTGATCATGGGGGCCCAGCTTATCTCCTAATTTTGGAGGATTTTTTACACTAGTTGGGGGATCCATCTGTCATTCTTTTCAGAATTTCACCCGCAGTCTAATGGGCAAACTAAACAGGTTAATCAGAATCTTGAGACTTATCTTAGGTGTTTTGCATCTGAGAAACAGGAGGATTGCGTTACCTACTTACCTCTAGCTGAATTTGCGGTAAATAATAGTTGTTATGAGTTCACTGTAAGGTCCCGTTCTTTGGGGCATACGAGTTTCATCCTCACCTCAGCTCATTTAATTGGAACCATTCTTCTGTAATACCTGCAGAACAGTTTTCATCTTTAATTAGATCTGTGTGGCAAGGGGTTCTTGATAATTTGAGGAACATGGGGTCCAAATATAAAAGTGTGGCTGATCAGAGACATTTGGTGGGTCCAGACCTGTGTGTTGGTGACTTGGTGTGCTTGTCCTCAAGGAACATTAAGTTAAAGGTTCCCACTTGGAAACTAGGTCCCAGGTTCATCGGCCCTTATACGATTGTGCCTGTCGTCAATCCCATCGGGATGTGTTTCATTGATCTCTACTTAAAAATACATTATGTCCTCTGTACCATAACCGTCACCACCAACTCCAGTCATTGTAGAAATAAATTTGGAATTTCAAATAGCTAAATCATTTATTCTTGCTTAGTTCATCGATCACTTCAGTATCTCGTACACTGGAAGGGATACGGTGCTGAAGAGAGGATGTGGGTTCCAGCATCTGATGTTCATGTGGCCAGGTTTATCTGGTATTTTCACATGGCACACCCTTATAAGTCTGATTCTGAGGTTCCGGAGGTCCCTCGTAGAAGAGGGGTACTGTGACAGGTGTACCATGACAGAGAGGTGCGAGAAGACCGCAGCGTCTGATTTCTCCTACTCCTGCAGTGTTTAGATGCACTTCACCTTCATATTAAATGGTGCAGGTTTCTTTTATCAGTGCTCAGATGAGAGATCCTGAAAGCTTTCCTGCATTAAGGCTCTCAGCTGTTCACTGTTAGCCACTCCCATCTTCTATATAATCTGGGCCCTGGCAAGCACTCATTGCCAAAGGTAGCTTATGCTGCATGGTTAGGAGATGGTGATTTGTGGGGGTTGTTTGAGAAGGCATTTGGTGGATTTATCTGAGACTGTTGCTAGGTTTTGCGTGTGTGCTTATTCCCCTCCTTCTCCTACTTAGTTTTTTTTTTTTTCCCCATTTTTCCACTTCCCGGTGTTTACATATGTTGTTTGTTTGAGTATATTTGTATTATTGGTATTTTCCTGTATCCCTGTTTGAATTACCTTGTTAGTCTGGTTGGTGTATTACGGTACACTACTACTCCCCTCTTCCCTGGGTGGGGGAAGGGTACAGACTGAGGTCAAATTCAGGAGCTAAGGCAAGGTACATGGCCTCGTCATCTTTATCATCAGAAGTAATCCCAGAAACAGGGTGAGCTAGGGCGCCCCTAGCATTAGGGTCAGGGAAGGATTCCCTGGTCCCGTGATACCCGACAACAGAGTCATGACAACTAAATGATACATGCTAAAATCAGGGTCTGTTTTCCTACATTATGCTGCTTTCAGATGAGGTAGCAAAAAACTGAAAAAACTGGTGACAGATTCACTTTAAGAGATCACAGTACAGTTATAGATAGTGACTTACAGCTGATGTTCTTTCTGATGAAGTCATTCATTTTTCTCGATTTTTCCATCTGGCCTGACCGACATGACAACTTCTTTCATCCAGTACTTGGCCGCCAAGTTTACAACACATACACTTTTGACTTCTCACATTTCCAGTACCGTCCCCATCTATTCTCAACCTGCACAAACGCCTCATTCTACTGTTACCTCAATACTTGGCCCCACTACTGTCATATTTGTCCCTACTAGTAGATCTACTGTGTGGCATAGAAGCAGTACTCTTCTTAATGTCACACATAATAATGCCTACCACTATGCCCTATATATAGTAAAATGTCCCTTTGTGCCCTCTAGTTTGTAAAATTGCTCCCTGGAAAATATTAATGCCCTTTGTTAGTGGCCTAAAAAGTAACACATTTTACACAGTGCGCACATTTTACCCTCTTAAAAATAATAATGCACCCTGTAATAGTTACTATACCCATAATGCAGCAATGCCTCTCCACTGTCCATTTAACATTTAATTTTATGCTGAGTGCCCTTAAAAAGTAATAATGTCCTCCCACAGAGTATTATCCTCTCACAGCCCATCATACACAGTATGATGTCCCCAAAACCCTTCCACACATAGTATCATGGCTCCCACAGGCAGCCACGGTTCCCACACTGTCAAATGACAGCATGAGCCTGCTGCTGTGATCAGAGGTAAATGTTTACCTCTGGTCATTGGCGTTGGCTGATGGGACTACTGCTCCCATCAACCTATGCCTTATGCCACTAATAAAAGTGAGATCAGGTGTGGCTGATGGGAGTATTCATTAGTGAGCTCATGCGCTCTAAATAAATAATTTAAAAAAAACAGCAAGGGTTCCCTTGTATTTTTGATAACCAGAAAATAGGGGGGGAAGCCAGCACTGCTTAAAGTTAGAACGCATAAATTGGAGTGCATATGCACATAATGTCTAGCTGTATTCAAGAATGAGATATTTAGCAAAAAAATTGATCAATTTAATTGAGCCACCCCGCCACGCCAAGGCAATCTCATATGGGGGGTCCTACTCTATATATTTTTAATAAATGCTGTGCCATTACGGCCTCCTAAATACATTTAGAGCATGACCACATCAAGTGCAATCTGTACCTGAACATTACTGGATCGCTCCCATGAAGCCAGATGAAGCAAGTGCAGATGAAGGCCAACCAGGTCTGAACACAGACATATCAGGAATGGCCTCCACACATTGCCTGACCAGCAAACATAGATGAAGGGCGATGTTGGTCCAGACACAGGTGCACAATTAAATAAAGCTTGGGGCAGGGTGGGGCTGCCGTGTGTGTGCACAGCAGCCTAATCCATCACAATGAACACAGAAAAATTATGGCGGACATAACCAAGCGTGCACGGCAACAGTGGTGGTGAGCCACAAACCAACAACAAGAAAATAGGGGGGGGAAGCCAGCACTGCTTAAAGTTAGAACGCATAAATTGGAGTGCATATGCACATAATGTCTAGCTGTATTCAAAAATGAGATATTTAGCAAAAAAATTGATCAATTCAATTGAGCCACCCCGCCACGCCAAGGCAATCTCATATGGGGGGTCCTACTCTATATATTTTTAATAAATGCTGTGCCATTACGGCCTCCTAAATACATTTAGAGCATGACCACATCAAGTGCAATCTGTACCTGAACATTAATTGAATTGAATTGATCAATTTTTTTGCTAAATATCTCATTTTTGAATACAGCTAGACATTATGTGCATATGCACTCCAATTTATGCATTCTAACTTTAAGCAGTGCTGGCTTCCCCCCCTATTTTATTTTTGATAACCAGCCAGGCAAAACTGACAGCTTTGGGCTGCAACCCTCAGCTGTCAGCTTTAGCAAGGTTGGATATCAAGAATAGGGGGTCCCCATGCCATTTTTTTAAAATTATTTCAAATAGACATTTTAAAAAAGTGTGGGGTACCCATCCAATTTTGACACCCAGCCAAGCTAAAGCAGACAGCTGGTATTCTCAGACTGGTAAGGAGCCATGGATATTGGCCCCGTAAACTAAAAATAGAAGCCCACAGCTGCCCAGAAAAGGCTCATCTGTTAGATGCACCATTTGTGGCACTTTGCTTGGCTTTTCCACTTGCCCTGTGGTGGTGGCAAGTTGGTTTCATATTTGTGGGGTTGATGTCACCTTTGTATTGTCCGATGACATCAAGTCCATGGCAAGTCCACGGCTTAGTAATGGAGAGGCATCTATAAGATGCCTATCCATTACAAATCCTATAGTTGTATGGTAAATAAATACAAAATGAGGTGCCAAGATGAGAAATTTCTCCTGGTGAACTGCCATCTGAACAATGAAGCTTTTTCTCACTGTGCTAGTGGTGATCTCACCGAGTTTCCATGTTAGGAACACAGCCACAGTGACTAGCGGTAACCTCGATGACGTTGCCACTCGTCACTGATGCTGTGCTCACAGCAGCTCATTCCTCAGTAGTTCTCAGACTAGACTGTCACATCTGGGCACCGTCCAGGTTTAAAACTGTTTTGCCCCAGTCATGGATTATGGATTTATTTTCTCCTGGTAGTGGGGCTCAAAGTGCGGGTGCTGAGCAGGTTCAGAACATTATCAACCTGCAAATTAACCCCATATCTGTTGGTTGATAGTGTTTTTTTTCACGTGACAGGTTCCCTTTAATATTTTACAATTTAATCACTGGTATAATATAGGGCAATACTAATGTACTGCAGTGCATCAGACCTGATACATGGCCTATTAAACTCTGTTTATGGCAGGGCCTAAGGCTAAGTGCACACGCTGCGTATTCACCTGTGGGTGTTTCCGCGCGGATCCGCAGGTAAAACCACAGGTAAAGTGACCTGCGGTTTTCCCCTGCAGTTTGTCACCTGGACAATGGAATAGGTGCCAAACCGCTGTGGAATCCGCAGAAACAATTGACATGCTGTGGTTTGTAAACCGCAGCAAAACCGCACGGAAAAAAACCGCAGCGTCGGCACAGCGGTTTTTAAAACCCATAGGCTAACATGGTACTGTACCATGTCAGCAGAACTGCTGCGGTTCCGCAGGGCCAAAAATGCTGCGGACCCGCAAGCGTGTGCACATAGCCTAACAGGCCACCATAGTCTGATGTTATAATTTGGCCTCTTGTTGCCATTACAACTATCCTGATCTTGTGATTGTGATAACTAAATACCTATACGGGTTAAAAAGAGTCATCTCCCTCTGTTAACCATCTCAATGCCACTGGCGCTACTGACAGTGGCATTTAGAGAGTTACATGGCCAGTCTTGATGCTTAAATTGATAATGGTCAAATAAGCAGGGTGTCAGCTATTGTATAAAACTGACACCCGCTGCATTTTCATCCTAATGTGGCTGGGTTATTTACTCATTTCTTAGAACCATAAAAAAAACTATCAATGAGGAATAAGGCCACATACTTGCCAAACGTGTACAGGAAAATGAACACCTTTGGGAGCAATTTTTTTTAACTTAAATGCATGTTTGCAATAGGTTTCATAAAAATGTTTTGGACCATTTGAGTTCTACAGTCGTTATGCATCAAAAATACATATTTCCCGGGAGGAGGGGTTATCAGTCAAATACTACTGTTATATTGCCTGATAGAAAACTGAGTTAACATTATCTCTCTTTTCCTCAACAATATTTAGGCTGATTTATAACAAAATCAAAGTTCAGCTTTCAAACAGTTATTAATCAGGAGGAGAGAGATAAGAATTGCAAAACACTACTGTCAGACATGCTCATTGAATGACTTACAGTAAACTCATCCGGGACAGTGATATACTATACATAGGCTGTAGAAGCCAAGAAGTCCATTTTTTAAATAGAACACTGAATTGTAAGAATGCCTTTTAGCCAAAAAATACATGCATACTGCAAAAAATGATCTCTCCGCTTAAAGCACCACTCCAGGGGTTCTTTTTATTTCAACACTGGGGTTGTGCTACTAATGCAAGATCCCTTAACCTCATATTACATTTACCAGCCACTGTCTTTAGATCTTCTTGGCGCCACTACGGTCCCTTCTTGTGACTGCAAATTCTGACTGACCAGTAGTGATAAGTGAGCATGCTCGCCATTGCTAAATACTTGATCGAGCATCGGGGTGCTCTGGCACACTTGTTACTCGAACGAGTATTGCAGGTGCTCGAGCGCTATGCTTGAGTACCTGCACTGCATGTTTGGTGACTGTTAGATAGCTAATAATCATGGGGGATTGCCTGACATACACAGTAATGCCGTAGCCATGTTGGATACTGCGATTGGCAGGCTGCATCGTGTCATGGTGTCTTATATAAGACCTGGCGACATGATGCTCGGCACACTGTCCTCAGGAAGCAGATCAAGGAGAGTTGTTATAGAAGGAAGAGCTTACTTTAAAGCAATCAGATAGGCAGTGTTTAATATTGCTATAGCAGTACTTGTGTACCGCTGCTGCACCATTAAAAGAAAAGTCCTTTTCAGGGCTAAATATATTCCTTTGTGTAGTTAAAACTGCTATTACCTGCATTCAGTGGAGGGACAGTTTTGGATTACAATCAATAGTATAATGTGGCACAGCTGTGTCGGTGCACAAAAGAAGGTTCCCACACCAGTATAGAATAATCAAAAATTTTTGGCACTCAACTCGTTGCAAAGATGAAGAATTTTTATTTGCAGTCACAAATATAGACGTTTCGGCTGTATCAACTAGCCTTCATCAGTAAACTGCAAAGTCGACAAAAGTATATACAATATACAATCAGATACTACAGATAATCAATCCATGAAGATATCAATAACAGAAGAAACAAGTATTGGTATGTGCACAAGTGGTAGGGAGGACGGAACAAGGTATATAGGAAATGTGGCTCATGGAAGGAAAAGAAACAGAAATAGACATAAAAGTAAAAGAAAAGACATCAAACCTACCAAGACTGCTCCTATCTCTATAATTTTCTGGACATCTATGGTGAGACAAGATTTAAATCAATAAAATTATCCTGTTAAGTAATCAATGGAGTCTATAACAGTAAAATATATATATATATACTCACTATATTGTATGACCAATAGTAAATTAGGTGCTATTGGAGGTGATACCATTCAAAAAAATATATATGTGTCTGTGAGCAAACATTACAGTAATGTGGGAATATTACAATGTATGACGATACTGGAACTAACCTGTAGATTTGAATGAGAAGGGGTAGTAGAGAAATATTCCAAACGAGATCATATACAGGATCTAACATGAACACAGTATACCCTTAGAACTTATTTAACCTTAGGCGTTATAATGTATATCATGTTGAGATTTACGCAATATTAGATCTGTGACTTTGAAAAGCTCCAAAGGCTGCACCAACCAGAAGTTGGCATAAACATCCTATGGCTATGCCTGAAGGGAATTGTCCCAAAGGGGATTACTTGTGGGATCTAACATAAAGGAAGATGCAATCAATCACATACCAATACTTGTTTCTTCTGTTATTGATATCTTCATGGATTGATTATCTGTAGTATCTGATTGTAAATTGTATATACTTTTGTCGACTTTGCAGTTTACTGATGAAGGCTAGTTGATACAGCCGAAACGTCTATATTTGTGACTGCAAATAAAAATTCTTCATCTTTGCAACGAGTTGAGTGCCAAAAAGTTTTGGATTACAGGCATATAGGGGGTGTTTAATATTGCTATTGCAGCACTTGTATACCACTGCCGCACCACTAACCCCTTTCCAACATCGGGTGTACATTTACGCCGATGTCGGACACCCTTCCTCTGATGTGGGCTTCGATGGTGAGCCCACATCTTTCCTAGGACATGTCAGCTGTTTTGAATAGCTGACATGTGCCCGCAATAGCCGCTGATGGAATCGCGATCCACCCGCGGCTATTAACCAGCTAAATGTCACTGTCAAATACAGACAGCGGCATTTAACAAGCGCTTCCGGCAATCGTGATCGCAGGTCACCGGTGTGTTGGCATGACAACCGAAGGTCTCCTGGAGACCTCTATGGTTGTCAGTGCAGGCTTGCTTTGAGCGCCACCCAGTGGTCAGCGCTCATAGCAAATGAGAAAATCTGCTATATAGAGCTGATCTGATCATCGCCTCTATGCAGTAGAGCCGATCCGTCTGTGGCAGCTTCTAGTCTCCCATGGAGACTATTGAAGCATGCCAAAAGTAAAAAGAAAATGTTTTTAAAAATTTAAAATAAATAAAAAAATATAAAGGTTCAAATCACCCCTCTTTTGCCAGATTCAAAATAAAACAATAAATATAAAATCAAACATACATATATTTGGTATTGCCACAGTCAGAATCGCCCGATCTATCAATGAAAAAAGGGTTAACCTGATCGCTAAATGGCGTAGCGAGGAAAAAAAAGTCAAAACGCCAGAATTACATTTTTTGGTCGCCCCAACATTGCATTAAAATGCAATAACGGGCGATCAAAAGATCGTTTCTGCATCAAAATGGTATCAATAAAAACATCTGCTAGGTGCGCAAAAACTAAGCCCTCTCCCAACTAGAGATGACAAAAAAATGGCGACCCTATGGTTATCGGAAAAAGGCACAATTTTTTTTAACAAAGTTTGGAAATTTATTCACCACTCAGTTAAAAAAGAACCTAGACATGTTTGGTGTCTATGAACTTGTAATGACCTGGAGAATCATAATGGCAGGTCAGTTTTAGCATGTAGTGAACCTAGTAAAAAAGCCAAACAAAAAACAAGTGTGGGATTGCACTTGTTTTGCAATTTCATCGCACTTGGATTTTTTTTTACCTGTTTTCTAGTACACGACATGGTAAATCTAATGGTGTCATTCAAAAGTACAACTAGTCCTGCAAAAAACAAGCCCTCACACAGCCATATTAGCAGATAAATAAAAAAGTTATGGCTCTGGGAAGAAGGGGAACGGAAAACGAAAACGCAAAACCGAAAAAGCTCCGGGGGTTAAGTGTTAAAAGAAAAGTCCTTTTAAGGACTACATATTTTCAGGCAAAAACCGCTCATTCACGAGACATAGATTCCTGCAGGGGGGGCGCGGGACACAACTCTTCAAATCAGAATAGTGCAAACAAGTGGTTGGTTGGATGGCAGATAATGCATCCAGTATTTTTCCCAGCACCACCCTGTCTTCCACATTGTCTAGTCTCGCAAGCCAAGAGTCCGGATGACATAATCCTCATCCTGTTCCTCCTTCCTCCCACCATGGGGACTCACAGAAGACAAGCGATCCCACACTCGGACATTCCGTGCAGCTTTTTACATTTCCATTTATTGATTCTGGTCTCTCACCCTTCACATTTCAAATGAGACAGAAGGAGATCATGTGTGGCAATGCCCAAATATTTGAGCAGCCATGGTCAGAAGAAGATGACAATAGGGAACAGTAATTAGTCTCTCAAGAGGTCATGAGATACAGTTGCTAACAAATAATGTTGTTAAGTCAACAAGTCAGGAGGACCAGAGTGCGGAAGTGAAAGATGAGGTGATAGACAATGAAATCACTGACTTAACCTCAGAAGGTGCCATGCACAGCAAGACCAGCAGCGCAGATGGGGAGGGATCCACAGCACTGCAACAGGCAGGAAGAGGCAGTGGGGTGGCCCGAAAGTGAAGGTGGGCAACTGTCAGCATGGATGGGCTCAAGAAAAGGAGGAGGAGTAGAGGGAGGTGGAGGAGATTGAAAGTCATCCTCTTGGTGGGGACAGGAAAGTTTTGTCTGTTGGGAGTCTTATTACTTATTTTATTTCCTACTGCCTTTTCCATAACCCTCGTTTTATACGCATTTTGCCCAACACTAATTACTGGTTGCTCACCGTTCTTGACCCACGTTACAAGGAAAATGTTCCGTCTCTCCTTCCTACAGTGGAGAGGGCTAGTAAAATGGTGCATTACCAGAAGACCCTAGTTGAACAATTAGCACAAAAATTCCCATTTGAAAATGTTGTAGGCAGAGGTCGTAGATCTTTGGCCAACCAAGGAAGAAAGACAAGGGAGACAAACACCAGGTCCAAAAGAGGCAGGGGAACATTATCAAAGGTCTGGGACAGTTTTATTAGACCCTCACATCACCCAGGCCCTTATGCATGGGGTAGTCTGACAAGGAGGTAACATTTTCGAAGATGGTGAAAGAGTACATAGCCGTCACACGAGCATCCTCCATGATTCCTCTGTGCAGTACAAATATTGAGTATCCGAACTGGATATGTGGCATGAAATGAACCTCTATGCCTTGGAAGTGCTGGCCTGCCCTGCCACTAGCATTTTGTCACAGCTGGTTTTTAGTGCTGCCGAGGGCATAATAACTAATAGTTGCATCCGCCTGTTAACTGAAAATTCTGACAGGTATTTATCAAAATGAACAAGCCCTGGATTGGCCCAGATTTCTCAATCACACCGGATGACGGCAGCGGAACATAATTCAAATTCAAATGTAGGGTCATCAGGCGGCCCACACTCAAAATCTTCATGGGGTCGTCAGTTGGCCCTCACTCAAAATCATTAGAGGGTCATCAGGCAGTGGGCCCCTCACTCATAATCTTTAATTTCTTCTGTATGTATACCCCCAGAGGTAAATGTTTTTCAGCCCTTGCACTTAGTGCATAGGCTTTACCATTCTAAGAGTCACAATCCTTAAAACTGAGAAAGAAAGGTTTTCTGAGGTTTTTCTCTACGTGTCTTCCCGGGAGTATTGCAATCCCTCCTTCTAAATTTTGGTAGCCCTTGCACATACTGCATAGGCTTTATGAGTCTACGAGTCCCACTGCCAAACAATTTTAAGATTAACAATTAAGCCAGAATGAGGCTCTTATAAATTTACATTGAAAGTGACCTCTGGCTCGCTCCAGCAAACACTGGAGCAGTACGGCAGATCACAATCTGCTGGAGACCAATAATCATAGAAAGAAAGGACAGTGCTTCATGCGTTGGTGAATATGAATCACATTTATTCTTCCTTCTGTTGCGATATTTTGATCCCAATGAACTTTATCGAGAGCCTGACGTGCGCTTCTTCTATGGGTAAAGTTAGCCCTATATTCCCATGTGGTGCTGTGTACCATTGTTGAATAGATAAACTGCTGGAGACCGTCTGGAGTGGTGCTGGTAAAAGATGAAGAAATAGGCAGGTAAATATAAGACTAGGGGCAGGGAACTTACATTAGTAGCACAACTCCAGTACAGCAATAAAAAATTGCTGGAGTGGTGCTTTAAAGGTGTGGTATAGCTGTAATAAATCCCACATAAGAAGTGGTACTGATTCGGAATAAAATGCAAACCTTTAAGGCCATGTTCCCAAGTTCAGTATTTGGTGATTGTGTTGTACATCTGTATTTGTAAGCCTAAGCCAGGAGTAGGTGAAAAATACACAAGTGATGACGTGTTTCTGTTATACTTTACTTGTCCTCTGATTGTTTCACTCCTGATTTTGGCTTACAAATACTGATGTCAGGCTGGTTTCACATTCGCGTTTTTTGCGCTGCGTTTTTGCGCATACGTGCGCATGCGTTTTTTCCCTATATTTAACATGGGTGCGCATTGGTATGCGTTTGTATGCGTTTTTCGTGCACTGCGTTTTTTTCCAGTGTGTGTCCATAATTTCCAGATGCTACATGTTGCATTTTTTGGTCTGCCCAACTGCTTTAAAAAAACGCATGCGCACGTATGCGCAAAAAATTAACATTAGAGTCTATGGGTGCGCATATGTGCGTTTTTTTTGCATATGCGTTTTTTAGGTCAAGATTATCTAGACACATGATAAAACCCACCCCCTCCAAAAAAACATGTCTATATAAAAGTAGGTGTCTGCCAGAACTGTACCACAATTATAGAGACAGCCTGGAGAGCAGACAGACTGCAAAAGAAGACACGTTTTTCAATTCCAGCTTCAGCGGCAAGAATGTGAGTATAATTACATCTAATGTATGCCTGTTCTTTTAAATTGTATATGTACTAATGCTTTGTATTATTTTTTCATGCAGTATGTCTTCGGAATCGGAATATTCACCATCCTGGCAGGAACTGGCGCAAGCAAACCGAGAGGTGATTTTTTTCGTGCATTTGGTAAGTATATCTGCTGCTTCTCAAAATATCTAACTTTTTTTTTTTTCAGACATCGTCATCTTCAGCGGACACGACTAGTGAGGGCGAACAGCATGAGCAGCCAAGCCAAGTCCCGGTGGTGATACGGAATGTAAGTATCAAATGATTTGTAATGTCCTTTATTTTTTATCTTCTATCTTTCCTCTTGTCTGGATCTTTTTTTAACTTTTTATTCACACAAAATTCAAATATTATAATGAATGTTTTTCTTTAGGTTCCACAACGGGCGTCTACCTGGATAATGAACACCTTATCCGCCTGGTCCAGGAGCATGCCCCGTTGTGGGACAGCCGTGACCAGCTGTACAAGAACAATGTGGTGACCCGGCGGCTATGGAATGAGGTGGCCACAGCATTGATGGACAGCGCCCCTGCAACCTCCAAAAAGGTGTTTAGTAAGTATTTCCCTGCTCTGTTATGCCGCAGTGACTATTGTCCTTGATGGCACTGTTGGGTTTCCTGCTAGATATATTCTGGCTCAACAGTGACTGCTTTGGGTATTGTATTGCTGTATTGTACCGCATTGACTCTTGTTCGTGATGGCACTGTTTGGCTTCCTGCTAGATATATTCTAGCAGGAACCCCAACAGTGTCATCTGGCTCAAAAGTGACTGCTTTGGGTATTGTATTGCTGTATTGTACCGCATTGACTCTTGTTCGTGATGGCACTGTTGGGTTTCCTGATAGATATATTCTAGCAGGAAACCCAACAGTGTCATCTGGCTCAACAGTGACTGCTTTGGGTATTGTATTGATGTATTGTGCCGCATTGACTCTTGTTCGTGATGGCACTGTTGGGTTTAATGATAGCATATATCGTGCATCATACACAATTGTTAAATGGTGTTTGTTTGTTTTTCCAACAGTGAACAAAGTCCGAACACGTTGGCGCTCGATCAAGGACCGCTTCAACGCTGATGTTCGTGCTGAGGGGCAGGGTCGCAGTGGTTCAGCGGCAAGGACCAGAACAAAGTACCGGTACGATCAAGCTTTGCAGTTCCTAAGACCAGTCCTTGCCACCAGAGCGTAAGTATTATAATTTTTTGGTTTTTATTTTTATTAATCTGTGTTTTTCTATTCCACAGCTGATGTTTCTTGTAAATGCATGACAGTAATGTTTTTCCTTTCTTCCACAGCAGCTGGAGCAGCACCCTGCAACCTGCCCCTGGAGCGGTCCTTCATCGGACGACCTCAGACCCGTCTCAGCCATCCGACAGCCAGGAAGCACTTTGCATGTCTGCAACATGGACAGCTGCTGACCAGGAAGCTGGTCAATCAGGTGTTTCCCTGTCCCAGGTCTCTGCCACTGGTTATGTGGGCACTACCCGCCAGCGGCAGAGGGCCTTGGACAGGAATGGCTTGCCCGATTTTATGCACTTGAGCGAGGCCTTTAATGCCAGCCTCAAGTTGCTGTCAGGCAGAGTGGAAAGGGGTTTTTCACACATGGAACGTGGTTTTAACCACATGGAACACCGCTTCCACTCTGTCGAACAGCGCCTTGATCGTCTGGAGGCTGACCTCAACAGACCAGCACACCATTTTTTCGTAAAATTGAAGAGGGCATGGCGGAACACCTTAGTCCTGAGCAACAGCTGAGTGTGTTGCAGGCCTGCAACAATGCTTTCTTGCAGGCTATGCAGCAGAATCGGAACGGGCAGCAGTCAGTGGTGTCATTTCCAACTGTGCCACCATTGACTCGCTTCACCTCACTACCGACTTGTGCTGCATACCACTGCACGGACACCTCTATTCAAAGCCAGGACACCCACCGTTACACCACCACAAGTCTGAGTGCTGCTGGTCACTTAACCGAAACCACTATGGCAAGCGGTGCTCCTGTCTGGAGCACCACCGCCATCCCCATGCATGCTTGGAGCACAGCCACTGTGACCACTACTCAAACATGAAACAGCCCTGCCACCAACACTATAACATGTACTAGCCCTGCCACCACCACTCCGCAAACCTGGACCATCACTGCCGCCACCAGTCCTCCTGCAAGGACGAGCACTGCCACCACCACCACAGAGCATCAGCAGCAGCCACAGCAGCAGCCACAGCAGCAGCAGGCACAGCAGCAGCAGTCACAGCAGAAGACGGGGGACCCACATTCCTTATTTGCCCCAAGATCCAGGCGGGGCCGACAATCAAGGCGGGCATTGGGCCCAAGGAGGTCCAGGCAGGCCAGTTTAAGGAGACAAAAAACAGTTAGGACCACTGTCGCTGAACCTCTGTCCTCTCCTCCTAGTGTGTCTAGCTCCTGTTATGAATGAGTCACCGGAGGAGGAGAAAACAAAAATACAAGCTAAGTCCAGAAAACCGGAGAGGTTGGTAGCTATCGGATTGCAGACCCCTGATCCTATTCACCACAACTAACAGTAGCCGTGGGGGGTTCCTACGGTGCCCTAGACCCCTCGTCACAGCCGGAGAACTACATAAGCCTAAAGAAAGAAAAGGGAAATCTAAACTGCCCCAGAGCAGACCCCAAAGCAATAGACAGCCCCCAACATGTATTGTCGGTGAAAAACAGATGAAAATACAAACACAGACAGAAAGACAGGCTGAGCAAACGATGGGGCCCAACTAACTAGATAGGACAGGACAGAAAAGATGCTGGCTGCAATCCGCAAAAAACCCTACAAAAATGTCCCAACCGTCTGATAGGAAAAAAGGCCCTGAAGTCGCCAGACTTCAAAATCACTATATCAGCACTCAGGTATATTCTGAAAACAGAGCAAAGAGATCAACTGATCAGAGACAAAAATGGAATTCAGCCAGTCCCAACCAGGACTGGCTGAATACAAACGCTAAGGAAACCAGACAAAATCTCATGGAAAAATAGCAGGGCAAAAACTTAGCTTTTAGTAGACAGGAACTAAAACTGGATGCCAGAGCTCAGAGCAGAAAGGATCACCAGCAAACCCTGCAGGGCGTCGGCTGCCTTATATCCACTCAGAAATTCCAGATGTCCAATCACACTCCGCCTGTTCAGATAACAGGTTCTTCCCATCCCAATCAATTTCACTACCTCTCTTCACGAGCAGAGGGAGTTCATCAGACATCAAAGGTGAAGGGGAAAATGAACTCACAGCAAGCTCCATTCCCATCACTGGCCTCCCTTCCCCCACAAGTTTTGTTGCCCCTTCCCCTAGAACACCTTCATCCACTATAAGCTGTTCATCTTCACTGCACACCCCCAACTTGCAACCATCTGCCACCAAACACTGAAAAAAATAATGTTTGTTATAATTTTTTTGGTTAAAAATAAATTTAAATTTCTGGTTTACCATAACAAAGTTTGATTAATATTTTTTGCGCCACCTACACACACTGTGCCGTACACACAATGCGCCTTAAAGTTTGCAAGGTGTCATAAAAAGCGTTTTGAGGATGGGCTGTTTCTACCATCCTCATTTCACTTATTGTGATACTAGGCCAGGGGGATTATAAATATACCTTGTAATTAACAACATACTCTTACTAAGTGTGTTGAATCAACTGATGGGTAAAATACACGTCATATGGCCAATACTCAGGCCTATGGCCAATACCCAGGCCTAGTATCATAACTATTTATCAATCATGGGCAGGTGAATACACATATGATGTTTAACCTGCAGCGTCGCTTACGCACCAATATATTTCACGCAGACTAGCGATGCAGCAGTTTAACTCGTATGTGTATTTACGTGCCCAGGTGTGAGAACATCATGAATTCACAGGTATACATGGGAAGTTGTTTATTTTATTGGAGTGTAAAAAGACATAGCACACTCTGTACAGGTATAAAAACAGGTTTTTTATTAACACACACGAAAATTTTTTTACACCTTTTCATCTTGCCAGTGCACCTGTCCTACATCAGAGGTAAAGTAGGCCGCAAATTGGTCCCTCATTTGGCCAACATCAACGGATGACCTGAGAGGGTGCTGAGTGAATTCAGGCAATGGGTTAGGAGCAGCATCATCGAGTTGAAAGGTCGGGTGCTCTTTAGCCATCACAAAATTATGTAGAACCACACACGCCTTCACCACCTCATCCACTGTTTCAAGTTTAAGATTAATGGCTGTGCCGAGAATTCGCCATCTGGAGACAAGAATCCCAAAAGCACACTCTACAGTTCTTCTGGCCCTGGTCAGCCTGTAATGAAAGATTTTTTTGGTGTGGTCCAAGTCACGGCTGGAGTAGGGTTTCAGTAGGTTTGCGCACATTTGAAAAGCCTCATCCCCAACCATTACAAAGGGCAGTGGTAGAGCTTCGGTGTGGGGAAGAGGCCGTGGCATAGGGAAATTAAATTGGTCGCAATATAACCTCCAGCCCATGTCTGAGTTTTTAAAAGCATGGGAGTCATTACCATGGCCAAATGCTCCAATGTCCACTGCTACAAACATACATCCGGCATCTGCAATGGCCATGAGTACTGATGAAAAGTACTTTTTGTAATTATAGTACTCCGACCCAGTTCTTTTGGGTTTGATGATCCATATGTGTTTACCATCAGCAGCTCCCAAACAGTTGGGGAAATTGCAGACTGTCCAGAATTTGTCAGCAATTTCCATCCACTTTTCAGCGGTGGGCAGGGGCATAAATTCTGGACAAAGAACGTTCCAGAGAGCCCGGCAGGTGTCCGCAACAATTCCAGACAAGGTGGAGATTCCAATACGGTACTGGAAGTGTAGTGAAGATAGGGTCACTCCAGTCGCCAGGAATCTGCGAAACAGAGAAAGAAGTAGAATTAATATTTCTGTATATGGTTTTTTAACACAATAAAATAAAAAATTAGTACATTCACAAAAAATAATTAGGCCAGGTTTTGAATAGTACATGTCAAAAAAAAAAAAGCAGACACACCCCCTTGGTTTTTAATTATTACGTACCGTAATGTGACCAGGAGCCGTTCCTCAGGAGGAATCGCACGACGGAGCTGTGTGTCCTGTCTCCGGATGGATTCTTGGACACGAGCAAGCAAATCCCCCAAGCTTTCTTGGGACATCCGGATATAATCTGTAAATTTATCCGGGTTTGCCTGTAGCTTGCTGTAGAGGGTGTGGCACGCCCCACTGCTTTCCCGGAGTTCAACAATCAGATGTATCCACAAACGCCACCACTGCCGTTTTCGCTGTCTCTCTCTCTTCCTTTGTTCATGGCAAGCAACTGCATATGCCCTAGCCATCGCGATGTCCAAATCCAAGTTAAAGTGAAAACTCTTCCAATGCAGATCCATGTTGACACAAGAAAAATCATGCAAATGTGAAGAATATGGCTGTA
The DNA here is from genome assembly GCF_039654945.1 of Dendrobates tinctorius. Taxonomy (NCBI): domain Eukaryota; kingdom Metazoa; phylum Chordata; class Amphibia; order Anura; family Dendrobatidae; genus Dendrobates; species Dendrobates tinctorius. Next base: position 67,767,455 of record NW_027361732.1, on the reverse strand, counting down.
GACAGGGTCTATGTATTACCATACCACACTGCCACTGATGTCCCATTGGTGGTGTGTGTTGCAAGATTGCTATCTAGTAGAGTTGAGCGACTTTTGGTTTTTTAGGGTCGCGTTTCGTTTCGTGAAACCCGACTTTTCCAAAAGTCGGGTCGAGCAAGATCGTCCGATTATAGGGAAAAGTCAGGGTCGTCCCGAAACACGAAACCCAATGTAAGTCAATGGGGAATAAAAGTCGGCAGTGAGAGGAGGACAGGAAACACACCTACAGTGCCCATTTGAATGCCAAAAGCATCAATTCTTCTTTCTTAAGCTTGTCAACCTTAATTAACTTCATAATACAAGTTACGCACTGAAAAATGGGGGTTATTTGGCTACAAACTGTGGGGGGGAGGGCTGACTCCAGGTTTTCATGTGCCCTGGGCGAAAGAGCGCCCCTTTAACACATACCACAACTCATCATGCTCCGATACGGCAGAGAAATAGCGGTATAGTACAATGAAAAATACCTCACTTTTTACATCTCATGACGAGGCCCATCTATTTCTCCATACAGAATCATTGGTCCCATATAATGTTTGAAACAGTATATGATGAGCTCCACATAATGCTACAGTATATGTTGGTCCCCATGGATGAAGCTTCACTGTCTTATGGGCCCAAATAATGCTCCAAACATAATGGGCCCCATTTCTAATGCTCTAGTGTATAATGGGCCCTGTAAATGCTGCTCCAGTGTCTGATGTCCACCTTTGGAATGTTCCAGTGTATGGTGGGCCCCATCTATCATTCTCCAGAGTATAGTGCTCCCCAAAAATTGCTGTCCCAACATTGAAAACAATCAAATAAGTCTCCTCGCTAGGGAATCCCTGTACTTGTCTGGACAGGTGCTGTAGCTTGCTTAACAGCTCGCCAGCCGTTCTCACGCCCAGTATGGATTACACGTGATTGCACAAAGGTGAGAAAGGGTACCGTATCCCCAGATAACATGTATGGATAGCGTACACATTCAAAATATATGTCTCAGGAGGCAGGCTCAGACGGTGTTAGGCCCAGTATGGATTGCACGTGATTGCACAAAGGTTAGAAAGGGTACCGTATCCCCGGATAACATGTATGGATAGCGTACACATTCAAAATATATGTCTATACAGCATGAGGCAGGCTCAGACGGTGTTAGGCCCAGTATGGATTGCACGTGATTGCACAAAGGTTAGAAAGGGTACCGTATCCCTGGATAACATGTATGGATAGCGTACACATTCAAAATATATGTCTCAGGAGGCAGGCTCAGACGGTGTCAGGCACAGTATGGATTTGACGGCCCAGATTACACAGCGGAGGAGCAGGGAGAGGTAAAGATTGCAAATGCTGGGGCCCTGCCCAAGCAAGGGGGGCCCACTCGTGGGCGTCGGTACTGGCACTGGGCCCCTCATAGTACAGCGGTGTGTCTGACGGCGGGTGTGCACCACCACCGTCAGAGACACTTGATTGCACTATGAGGGACCCTGTGCCAGTGCCTGCGCCCAAGAGTCGGCCTACCCACCTGTCCAGGGCAACGGCACTCGCACGGTGTCGTGCGGTAGGTGGTGACCCCGGCCATGGGGGGGGGGAGGCAGCACAGTTAGGGAGTTTTAGAAAGTGGCATATGTTGATGTTGGACATTCAGCTGATGCAAAAGGCGAAATAGGTGAAGTACCAGGAAGAGGTGGACCAAAGCAAGCCATTTTTCTGTCACCCTATGTAGTATCAGGGGAAGGTGGGACAAAATCCTTGGAAACCCATGCGTGGTTCATTTTAATGAAGGTTAGATCATCCACATTTTGGGTTGACAGACGGGTCCTTTTTTCTGTCAGGATTGATCCAGCTGCACTGAAGACTCTTTCCGATAGCACACTTGCAGCTGGGCAAGCGAGCTCCTGTAAGGCATATTGGGCCAATTCAGGCCAGGTGTCCAGTTTAGCGGCCCAATAGTCAAAGGGGAATGACCTGTGTGGGAGAACATCGATATGGGAGGAAAAGTAGTTTGTTACCATAGTTGACAACTGCTGTCTCCTGTCACTTTCCATCGATGCAGTATTACCAGTTGTGTGAGCGGTATTTGAAAAATCAGTCCACAACATTGTCATGAAACTCCTGTCTCCAACGCCACTTCTGCTGTGTGCACCACGAACACCTCTGCCAAGCTGCCCCCGGCCCGTACGGCTCGTGTGAGAACCATCACCGCTGCTGTGTGCTGGGAATGCCTCAAGCAACCGATTTACCAGAGTTGCTTGTTTATTAGCCAATATTAGGTCAAGGTTCTCCTGTGGCATGATGTTTTGTAATTTGCCTTTATAGCGTGGATCCAGGATGCTGGCCAACCAGTAGTCGTCATCGTTCATCATTTTGGCAATGCGGGGGTCCCTTTTTAGGATCTGCAAGGCATAATCTGACATGTGGGCCAATGTTCCCGGTGTCAATGATGCACTGTGAGTGCTTGGTGGAGGAGCACTTTCTGGCAAATCCACATCCCTCCAGTCACGCACAAACCCTGTACCAGACCTTGCCACGCCAACATTTTCACTTGCCCCACGAGATGCATCCTCCTCCCCTAAGTAATCATCCCCATCATCCTCCTCCTCCTCCTCTTTTTCCTCCACCTCGTCCAGGAGAGGTCCCTGAGCAGACAATGGCTGAATGTCATCAAGGATTCCCTCCTCCTCTTCCTCCTCATCAACATTGGCTGCAGACGCCTGCTCCTTAAGGTCAAAGTTTGCATGAGCAGACGCATAAGTGGGATGCTCATGCTTAGGATGGCGTCGTCTGCGCTTACCAGCCGTGTGCATTCCTCAAAACACTGAAGGACTTTACAAAGGTCTTTCAGCTTCGACCACTGCACACCTGTCAACTCCATGTCTGCTCTCAAAGTGCCTGGCCGTGTATCCTCCCACAAATGCATTATGGCCTGCCTCTGCTCGCACAGCCGCTCCACCATGTGCAGGGTGGAGTTCCACCTTGTTGCAATGTCGATAATGAGGCGGTGGTTGGGAAGGTGGAGCAATCGCTGCAGCTTCTGCATATGAACGGAGTGTACAGGCGACCGGCGGATGTGCGCGCACAGTCTTCGCACCTTCTGGAGCAGGGCTGTTAACTCCGGATAATTTTTGAGGAAGCACTGCACCACCAGGTTCAAGGTGTGAGCCAAGCAAGGTATGTGGCTGAGTTTTGAAAGGGCTATGGCTGCCACAAAATTACGGCCGTTATCACTAACTACCTTGCCTGCCTCAAGATGTACACTGCCCAGCCATGACTCAGTTTGTCGCTTCAAGTACTCGGCCAGCACCTCGGCGGTGTGTCTGTCGCCCAAACACATCATCTGCAACACAGCCTGCTGACGCTTTCCACTAGCTGCTCGATAGGGGGACACATCGTGTGCAACAGTGGCAGCTGCAGATGGAGTGCTCGTATGACTGCGCTCTGTGGACGAGCTTTCGCTTCTGGAGGAGGTGGAGGAGGAGGAGGGTCGAACGCCTACAGCCAACTGTTTCCTATACCGTGGGCTAGGCAGCACTGTCCCGCCACCGCTGTCCCCTGTGGACCCTGCATCCACCACATTAACCCAGTGCGCAGTGATGGACACGTAACGGCCCTGGCCATGCCGACTGGACCATGCATCAGTTGTGAGGTGCACCTTTCCGCTCACTGACTGCTTGAGTGCATGGACAATGCGGTCTTTCACATGATGGTGGAGGGCTGGGATGGCTTTGCGAGAGAAGAAGTGGCGACTGGGTAGGTCATAGCGTGGTACTGCATAGGCCATGAGTTCGCGGAAAGCTGTGCTTTCCACCAACCGAAAGGGCATCATCTCAAACGAGATTAGTTTGGCAATGTGGGCGTTCAAACCCAGTGTACGCGGATGAGAGACTGAGTACTTTCTTGACCTACTCATAGTGTCTGGGAGGGTGAGCTGGACTTGAGAGCTGCATATGGTGGAAGTAGCGGTGGACAGGGCGGACTGAGAGAGGGTTGATGATGGTGATGGAGTTGGTGTTCTTTCTGATGGCCTAGAATCAGTCTTTCGTTGATATAACAGTGGGATTCCCTGACTGCTGTGGCCTTGCAACGACACCTCAACATTTGCTGCTGTGCTAACCGGTGGGCTTACAGTGGGGGAAACAATGTAGCGTTGCTGACTACCTTCGTTGTGATCAGTTGCACATGTGGCACTTAAGGTTTGGTGTTGTGTCCACGCTTGCAAGTGCATGCTGGTTAAATGTCTAAGCATGCAACTGGTATTCAAATTTTTCAGATTTTTCCCTCGGCTAAAGGTCTTTGCGCACTTCTTACAGATAACCTTGGCCTGATCATGAGGATTTTGTTCAAAAAAGTGCCACACTGCACTCTTCCTACTTTGGCAGACATTTTGCGGCCTAGCACGCTGTGATCTTTTGACCCTCTGGACAAGCTGTCCAGCAACTCTTTTGATGTTTGGAACCTGTCTTTGGAGTGCTCCGGGCCTGCCAGATAACAGCTGTTGCGATGTCAATGTCTGCTGTGGATGCTCCTCATCTGAGCTATTGGAAGCAGCACCCTCTTCCCCCAATGGATGCCAATCTGGGTCAACAACTGGGTCATCCATCACCTCCTCTTCTATGTCATGTGCACCTTCCTCTGTGTCACCGTGTATGGTGGTATAGTGTGCGGGAAGGGGCACCTGAGTCTCATCAGGGTCAGAATCTGGCTCTGTACACTGCGAGGACAATGTAGTGCTCTGAGTGAATGTACCAGCAGAATCATCCATCAGCGGCTGTGCATCAGTGCACTCCATGTCAGATTCATCTTGGCCTGGGTAATTCACCATTTGACTTGATAATCCAGGCATGGTATGTGAAAACAGCTCCATGGAGTAATCAGTAGTATGGCCTGCGTCATCCTTCAATCTTGGTTGGGGTGAAGGACACAAGGAAAGGTGTGGTTCATGAACATGTGCCTCCAATGACGACTCAGTGCTTTTACTTTTTACAACTGAAGAAGAGGAGGCGATAGAGCTGGAGGCTGAGTCAGCAATGTAAGACAAAACTTTTTCCTGATGCTCTGGCTTTAAAAGCGGTTTGCCAACTCCTAGAAAACTAAGCGTTCGAGGCCTTATGTAGCCAGACGATGACGCAGGCTCAACACCTCCTGCATTCGGTCCTATTTTGCTCTTGCCACTACCATCAGATCCACCACCAACACCATCATTACCAGCTGCCAACCCCCGCCCAATTCCACGGCCTCTTCCACCAGCCTTCCTCATTTTTGGTAGAAATGTAGACAAAATCCAACAAACTATATAGTATGTAAAACAAGGTGTCTATAGGACAGGGGAGATTTTGAATTTCTGCACACACTTTTGGACACTGGACACTTTTGGATTGTGTGAGGCCCACTGATATCTGAGCGCTATGTGACAGGCTCGATGGCACAGCTGTGACCTAAGTGACTAGAGAATAAGTGACATTTTGAATCTCTGCACACACTTTTGGACACTGGACACTTTTGGATTGTGTGAGGCCCAATGAATATCTGAGCGCTATGTGACAAGCTCGATGGCACAGCTGTGACCTAAGTGACTAGAGGATAAGTGAGAGTTTGAATCTCTGCACACACTTTTGGACACTGGACACTTTTGGATTGTGTGAGGCCCAATGAATATCTGAGCGCTATGTGACAAGCTCGATGGCACAGCTGTGACCTAAGTGACTAGAGGATAAGTGAGAGTTTGAATCTCTGCACACACTTTTGGACACTGGACACTTTTGGATTGTGTGAGGCCCACTGATATCTGAGCGCTATGTGACAGGCTCGATGGCACAGCTGTGACCTAAGTGACTAGAGAATAAGTGAGATTTTGAATCTCTGCACACACTTTTGGACACTGGACACTTTTGGATTGTGTGAGGCCCAATGAATATCTGAGCGCTATGTGACAAGCTCGATGGCACAGCTGTGACCTAAGTGACTAGAGGATAAGTGAGAGTTTGAATCTCTGCACACACTTTTGGACACTGGACACTTTTGGATTGTGTGAGGCCCAAAGAATATCTGAGCGCTATGTGACAAGCTCGATGGCACAGCTGTGACCTAAGTGACTAGAGGATAAGTGAGAGTTTGAATCTCTGCACACACTTTTGGACACTGGACACTTTTGGATTGTGTGAGGCCCACTGATATCTGAGCGCTATGTGACAGGCTCGATGGCACAGCTGTGACCTAAGTGACTAGAGAATAAGTGAGATTTTGAATCTCTGCACACACTTTTGGACACTGGACACTTTTGGATTGTGTGAGGCCCAATGAATATCTGAGGGCTATGTGACAAGCTCGATGGCACAGCTGTGACCTAAGTGACTAGAGGATAAGTGAGAGTTTGAATCTCTGCACACACTTTTGGACACTGGACACTTTTGGATTGTGTGAGGCCCAATGAATATCTGAGTGCTATGTGACAAGCTCGATGGCACAGCTGTGACCTAAGTGACTAGAGGATAAGTGAGAGTTTGAATCTCTGCACACACTTTTGGACACTGGACACTTTTGGATTGTGTGAGGCCCAATGAATATCTGAGCGCTATGTGACAGGCTCGATGGCACAGCTGTGACCTAAGTGACTAGAGGATAAGTGAGAGTTTGAATCTCTGCACACACTTTTGGACACTGGACACTTTTGGATTGTGTGAGGCCCAATGAATATCTGAGCGCTATGTGACAAGCTCGATGGCACAGCTGTGACCTAAGTGACTAGAGGATAAGTGAGAGTTTGAATCTCTGCACACACTTTTGGACACTGGACACTTTTGGATTGTGTGAGGCCCAATGAATATCTGAGCGCTATGTGACAAGCTCGATGGCACAGCTGTGACCTAAGTGACTAGAGAATAAGTGAGATTTTGAATCTCTGCACACACTTTTGGACACTGGACACTTTTGGATTGTGTGAGGCCCAATGAATATCTGAGCGCTATGTGACAGGCTCGATGGCACAGCTGTGACCTAAGTGACTAGAGAATAAGTGAGATTTTGAATCTCTGCACACACTTTTGGACACTGGACACTTTTGGATTGTGTGAGGCCCAATGAATATCTGAGCGCTATGTGACAAGCTCGATGGCACAGCTGTGACCTAAGTGACTAGAGGATAAGTGAGAGTTTGAATCTCTGCACACACTTTTGGACACTGGACACTTTTGGATTGTGTGAGGCACAATGAATATCTGAGCGCTATGTGACAAGCTCGATGGCACAGCTGTGACCTAAGTGACTAGAGGATAAGGGAGATTGGATTGCTTTTAAAAAAGCAGTTTGCGGAGCAGTGGGTAAACAGCAATGCCAGCCTGTCAGGAAGCCTTAAAAGGCAGCCCAACAACCAACACCACTGATACACCACTATATAGCCTCCCCTTGCACTGCACACACAGTGACTGGTGTGTTGTGCAGGCCAAATCGCTAGCAGCAGAAGCAGTTTTTTGGTCTTCTTCCCTGCCTAATGCTCTCCCTACAGAATCAGCAGCAACCTCTCCCTATACTGAGATCGGCAGAAGTAAGATGGCGGTCGGCGTGCACGCCCTTTTATACCCCCTGTGACGCCCACCAAAGCAAGCCAATCACTTGCATGCCCTTCTGAAAGATGGTGGTGACCCGTGCCTATGTCATCACGTTGCCCACAGTGTCCGTGGATCCTGATTGGCTGAAAAAGAGCGCAAAACAAACTTTTGAAACGCGACTTTGGCGCGTAAGTCGCCGACCTCGTGGCCGACCTCATCCTAGGGTCAGGTTTCGTTTCATGAAACCCGACTTTGCCAAAAGTCGGCGACTTTTGAATTTTTTCGACCCGTTTCGCTCAACTCTACTATCTAGTTTTTTTTTTTGGTGAAGACAAACACTGTGCAAAAAACGCAAACGCATTGAAAACGCTTGCAAATGCATACAAACGCTGCGTTTTTTTGCTTCATGCGCACAAAAATGCTGCAAAAAACGCAGCGTTTGTATGTGTTTTTTTAATGCGTTTGTGTGCGCAAAAAACGCAGCGCAAAAAAACGCAAATGTGAAAGTAGCCTAAAATACTGATGTTTACAGACATCCATTTTACAACTCTGGGAGAAAGCCCTGCTTTGTCCTGGCTATATCTGATTTCATTCTTTGCATGCAATATACTGTACATGTCCCACGTGTTGCCATATTATGAGTTTTTTCATTATACTGTATTAATAGAAGTATATTTTTTAGATAAAAAATAATAAAACATAGAAATACAAAAAAGGTAAAAATAACAAATTAAAAAGTGAATTGAAGCAGGGAGGAAATAGCCAAAGTCTGTGAGCACCTTTAAAGACACGTAATGGAAGGCTATCAATTATTGATGAATAGAAGATCTCACAATCACTAACAGTCCTTATTTTTGGAAAAAAAGAAAAAGCTATAAATAATTTATTTAGCTGGAATTATAAAATAAATATATTATAAGCCACATTAATATTTAATGGGTGGTATATGTGTCCTCTGCCCATTTAATTAATTCAGAATGAACATGTGCCCAGTGTATTCACAGTTATATATATATGTACATGTGTATATATATGTACAGATAAAATCCAATATTTTCCAAAATCAACAGAATTTACGTGCTAAAAAGTCTGGGAATGAAGACGTTTATTTAGGAACATTTGTAGTGAGATTTCTGCTGGAGTAAAGAAATAAAGAGACACGGTGATAAGAAGAATGTAAGTAGAAAATTGTCAGCATTTGGTGGGAAATGGTCCATTGTCCAGGTGTGTCATAAAAAGAAGATAATTGACTATTTTCATAACTAAAACAGTTTCTGCTGTTGTCCTGGAAGTGTTTTGATTATCTCCATTGTCTCCCCAGTACTAGGACAATTGATGTGAACAGTACAATGAGCGACTGTTTAAGAGCAGGTGCCGCAGAATATTCCAGCTCTCTCCTGTCTGGTTCAAAGGGTAGAGCTTCTGTAGTGATGTAGTCATACTCCGTGGGACAGATGTCATCCGTGCAGCCACTGCCACTCCCTGAGCCACTTGTTTCTTCACCTTTGAGAACAAGATAGACAAATATCTGTATACTAGTCAGTTCTTATGTAATAGTCGTGTTTGCATACCTTATCAGTGCCAGCAACATACACAAAGACTATAAAGCTACAATATCAATATATATTGAACACCTAGAGAATAATTCCAGTATTACTAATAGTGGACATGTGGGTAGACTTTTGGGCATGCTTTGAAATACAGTCAATAATGTGGCTTTACTGTATGTATATGGGGCATAGCTCATTTGTAACTAAGTGTATGCTCTGAAAGCTGGAACTATGAAACATAGTTTTGTTCCCCCTATCTTCCAACAGTTAAAACTATTTTTGGTGTACATTACATACTAATTTTTAGGGAGGGATGGGTGAACATGCTCAGAGTTACTCGGTTATTACTCGAGTATCAGGGTGCTCGGATGTGCTCGTTACTTGGCGAGTAATGGTCAATGCTTGATGTAAAACTCGAATCCCTGCCCCACATCTTTGGCATCTGTTATGCAGCCAATAAGCATGCGGGGATTGCCTAAGAGTCACTGTAATGCTGTGGCCATCTTGGTTGTGGCATTACTGTGATTAGTTGGCCATCTGACATCATCAGGGATTATAAAAGGACAGGTGCTTCCAGGCTCTGCACACTAGCATGATTGCACAGATCTGTGACACTTCGTATTGGAGGGAGAGAGTGCTCATCTAGGCCTGTATACACAGTTTAATGAATCATATGCATGTAGTGTTGATACTGATGCTGAAGCTGAACCATCATACTAACAGCCCTTCTAAGAGCTAATCGTTTGTATCACAATCAATAATTTAGCCTAGGGAGGAAGAGAGAGTCGCAGAAGCAGGAAGAGTGACATAATACAGTCTGTAGACATGGATTAGCCCTTTGCAGTCCATTGGCAAATATAAAGCTGCAGTTTTTTTATGGGGGCTGAATTTTTTTTTATATATTTTGATCCATCAAATATCATGTGTTGTGTTTGAGTGAAACATTTTACTGGGCTACATTTCTCAGTCATGCACTATTCCGTAGTGTGGAGTACATTTCTGTGATCTCTAAAACTGCTCAGAGGCATATGGGGGGTTGCCATGGCATGTGCCCTGGGCACAGCCAGCAGGGGGGCACAGTCGGGCTGCCTAATGCGGCGGTCTACAGTGTCTCCCCTGGTGGCTGCAGTCTGCTGCCCCCCGGCCTGGGAGTTGGTTGTTCTCTGTCGGCTGTCAGACGCCAGTACAATTGAAGCTCTGACCACTGGGTCAGAGCGATGTCAGCAGCGTGATCAGGTCATGTGATCACGCTGCTGATGTCACTCGCCGGCGCCCAGGACACTGGTGGTAAGTGTGCTCCACTCTGGAGCTGAAGAAACCACTGAAGATTAAGGGTGGTATACATAAAGTGTGGGGGGAATAGGAGTGGGGATGGGGTCACTTTATGTGTGGGGGGATTTAGAGTGGGGATGGGGGAGTTATTTATTGTGTGGGGGGAATTGGTGTGGGGATGGGGGGTTATTTAATGTGTGGGGCATTTGGAGTGGGGATGGGTGTTATTTAATGTGTGGGGGAATTTGGAGTGGGGATGGGGGTTATTTAATGTGTGGGGGGATTTATAGTGGGGATGGGGGTTATTTAATGTGTGGGGGCATTTGGAGTGGGGGTGGGTGGGTTATTTAAAGTGTGGGGGCATTTTGGATTGGGGTGGGGGGGTTATTTATTGTGTGGGGCATTTGGAGTGGGGATGGGGTTATTTAATGTGTGGGGGGATTTAGAGTGGGGATGGGGGTTATTTAATGTGTGTGGGGGATTTAGAGTGGGGATGGGGTTAGTAAATGTGTGGGAGAATTGGCATGGGGATAGGGGGATTTAATGTGTGTGTGGGGATTTGGAGTAGGGATGAGGGATTTAATGTGTGTGTGGAGATTTGAGGACACAAAATGAAGAGTATGTATGTATGAGGAAATAGTATGGGGGATGGGTGCAGACAAAGAATGGTGAGTGGGGGATGGGTGCAGACAGTATGGGGAGTGAACAGGTGATTGTATGTGGACACAGTATGAGTAGCGATGGGAAAAATGTATGTCGACACAGTATGGGGAGTGAGGGTGATGGGATGTGTGCAGACACAGTATGGGGAGTCAGGAGTTTGTGTGAGCAGACAGTATAGAGAGTGAGGGGGTAAATATATGAGGAGACAGTATGGTGAACAGTGGGATGTTAGAGGAGACAGTATGAGGAGGGAGGGGAATACTGTGAGGCGACAGTATATTGCAGATATTTTTATTTAGGAGCATTATAATGACACTTCTATCTTTAAGGGGATCGTGTGGAGAGTTGCTGCAGAAGACCGGAGAAGATGGAAGTCTGCAGAGATGGCTGTGGTTGAGAAAACTCATCATGGGGTCTGGACAAGAAAGAGAACGACTCCAGAGACGACGTCATCTATAAGGTAACTGGATGTAAACATTATTGTGATACTAACATCATTTTCTGGCCAATATACCATGACGGCACCAAAAATCATGAAGAGATCCAGTATGAGAATAAAATATCAAACTTTATTGAAAAAACATTAAAAATATTATAAAATTACAAAAATGCCTAGCAGGAGGCGCTCAAAACATTCATGCCATTAGTTATTATAGTCACACAGACAAATGTGAATCCTTGCACATAAGTAATTATAAATAATTTCCAACAAGAGTATAATATCTCTACAAATGTAGAGAATATTATATATTGTAGAGACGCCCCTGGAAGAAGGTAGTGCAAAACACGTGTTGGGGTGAAGGAGGTCGCGTCATTCACATTCACCAGAGACCTGGCATCAGCGTTTTCATAGGTATTACCCTTTTTATCTTTATTTTGAACCTTTGTGGATTTATGCAGCAATCCTCTAGTACTTTCTCAGCTGTGATATTATTTAATCATGCTGACATTGTGGTCATTTACTTTTACCTGCAGCATGTATCAGACTGGGTTACCTTCATTCAGGTGCAATTTAAAGTGGGTCTCTATTAAATGAGTGAGTTGCCTGTAGTGTTGTCACAGATTATTTCCACACAGTATTTTTTTTTGTCACAATATATTCAGTTATTTTGACACTGAGGTTATTTAATTGAGTTACATATATCGGGCCTGATTTATATTCAATATATTTTTTAATACTGTGGTGTGAATATTCTCTACATTTATAGAGATATTATACTCTTGTTGGAAATTATTTATAATTACTTATGTGCAAGGATTCACATTTGTCTGTGTGACTATAATAACTAATGGCATGAATGTTTTGAGCGCCTCCTGCTGGGCATTTTTGTAATTTTATAATATTTTTAATGTTTTTTCAATAAAATTTGATATTTTATTGTCATACTGCATCTCTTCATGATTTTTGGTGCCTCCATGGTATATTGGCCCGAAAATGTTTGTTTCTGATATTTTGAAGTGCCAGAATATATGTGGTATTTGGACTAATTTCAAGCATATTAACTTATTATCATGTTTTTATTTATGTTAGGAACATTAAAGGGGTTGTCCAGGTTTGTGATGAGTCTGCAGTCATTCCTTGTGACTTCAGACTTCTGAATTCTCACAGTGCTCACTGAACGCTGTCAGGATTCTCTCATGCTGGTAATTTACATACATGCAGTCACATGCTGACAAGACATGTGTAGCCTCACTCCATGAAAATGAACGGAGCGAGGCCAGGCACGTTTAGTCGGAATGTGGCCAGAAGTATATAAATCACATGCTTGTGCTGACATGACCGTGTACTCTTGCCACCGGTACGGGAGAATCCTAAAAGTGTGCAGTGCATTCGTTGTGAGAATTCAGAAGCCTGCAATGTCAGGATTCAGCTCTGCAGGTTCGAGTAATAATAAAGTAACTTGGCACTCAACTGAATGATCCTTTCAAGACAAGATTTTATTTTGGCAGTCACAAAAGACGTTTCGGCCTACAACTGGCCTTCTTCAGTCTGCTGTAATTAGTTAAAAAATATACAAAAGGCAAAATCATAATGTGAACCTCAGGGATTCAATCTCCATTACCAACATCAATATTTTCCAATTTTACCAGGTGTATATTTCTATTTGTCACTCTTTCTCTCTAATGAATTACCACAAATTGTTTACTCACCCACTTTATAATTTTATCTAATAGAGCACAATACGTCTTATAGACGGTTGGATATTGTAGTGACCTCCAAACCACAGTCTCATAATAGGTATGATTTCTTCAGCACTGCACTTTATTATCTCGTCCATCCGATTGGACAATCTTGAACCACCTTGTTTTCCATTATAGGAACTTACACAGTCTTCCGTTTTTCTCATTATTTGCTGCAGTCGGGTAGGCCGCCATTTTTTAATTTGTCTACTTCTCTCCCACTTGGTTCTCCTTATATATCATCACAGAGTCAACGTGTTTCATTTTATATGTACTTTTGTATTATGCTGTATGTCTGGACATATTAATTGTAAATGCATACTACATCTCGTTGTACCGATTGTGAGGATACATTATGATTTTGCCTTTTGTATATTTTTGAACTAATTACAGCAGACTGACGAAGGCCAGTTGTAGGCCGAAACATCTTTTGTGACTGCCAAAATAAAATCTTGTCTTGAAAGGATCATTCAGTTGAGTGCCAAGTTACTTTATTATTCACTTTGGTCTGGGTAACCTACTTGTGCACCCTGTAGTAGTGCCACGCTATACTTTACACTGCAGGTTCCAGTAGTCATCACATGGACACTTCACTCATATGCGATTTTCATACTTATGGTCCTGTGACAACGAGCTTTTCTTCCTGCTTCTCTCAGTTTTTCACTGAACTTTGAGAACATTAGGCCGGGTTCTCACTGTGCTATGGCAGTCCATTTAACGGACTGCATTACACTGCGGTATAATGCGGTGTAACGCAGTCTGTTAACGCTGCCATACCCCACCATTGTGTGGCGCATTGTGACGTATGCCGTAAAGCAGCACACATTCGCGATGTGCCGTTAAGCACTGACGGAGCCTCGGATGCGGCCTGCAGCGTCTGAGGCTCCGTCACAGCTAATGTCGATGATTCATCAGCGCTAGTGGTATAGCATGTCACCGCTAGCACTGATGAATCATCAGCATATCGCGTTATGCTATAGCGTTAACCCAGCCCGTCAACGCTATGCATTGATAGGGCTGGTTAAAGCTATGTGAACCTGGCGTTAGGGAAAGCAGTTCATCGGTACATTTCTAAGTGTGCAAATCGCATGTGTGCTTGGGGGGGGGGGCCGAACTGAATTCTTGCCCCGGGTGCCAGAAAGCCTAGATACACCTCTGAAACTGCTAAAAAAAGCTTTTAAAAATTTTGTAGGCTTTCATTTCTCAGACAGTATTACTTTGTCTGTGAACATTTCTGTGATCTATAAATGTGAACAAAAGCTTTTAAAAATGTTGTAGGTTTCTATTTCTCAGACATACCATGTTATATTGTCTGTGAACATTTCTGTGATCTCTAAAACTGCTAAAAAGCTTTAAACATGTTTTTAGGCATTCATTTCTCAACAAACCATGAAAGCTATATTTCTTGTTAACGTAATCATTTATTTCTTGGTTTAATGTTCCTTTATCACTAATAACTGTTCTACGCTTGCATGTAGCTAAATCCAATCCAGTTTTAATGGTGCTGAGTCAGGCAGGGTATCATTTATCTTGGGTTTAATGAGCATTTTCTAATAAGGGGTAAAGTCTTGCCTTCGAGGACATAATGGGCTACTGTCTTTTCTCCCCCTGCTTCCTTTCTATGACCCTTAGGCTAATTCACCATCTTGTTGCTAGGTAAAAAAGCAGTTTTTTTGGCAGGCGTCATTTTTAAAGGTTCTCATCACTTAAGAGACATGGTGCGTTTCCTCCCAGTACTCCGGTTTCCTCCCACACTCCAAAGACTTACTGGTAGGGAATGTAGATTGTGAGCCCCAGTGGGGATAGTGATGGTAATGTATGTAAAGCGCTGTGGAATATGATGCCTCTATTTAAACAGAACATAATATATAAATAACAATGGCGATGTGATCTCTTAGGGATAGTCCTCGAGGCACATGGGATGCATTTATAATAGTTTTTAAATTATTATAATTTTTTTTCTATCTTCTCTCTGTGTTTGCTAAAAACTGCTTGGTGTAATCATCACCTGAGCTTTCCAGAAAGCAGTTGCTATTACTACTTAAATCAAGGCGATACAAGTAGCAAAAAATGGCATTAAAATCAGTCATCACTTAAAAATGTACATTTTGTACATAAGAACGTCTTCAGCTTACTTGTATCTTGAAAGTTGACATCATTTCCAGTGAGAGCGTTCCTCAGCTTATTTGTCATTGCTCGGAGTGCCATTATTTGCTGTCTAACGAATGTGTCCGGCCTTGTGATGTCTACATCCACCTCCGGATTATTGATCTGATTTATCAGGCCATCCGTCATGACTTCAGGCAGGTACCTGGAAAGTCAAACTGTAGTTAATTTCATAAAAGTCAATTTCTAAGGAAGCGCAGTTCTGGAAGACAGGATCCTGCCCTTCTTTTTCAAGGATTTCTCATGTTGGCAGCCATTCTGTCTCGGATCACAGAAGTCATTCCTTGTCTCTCAGGCACCGCTCTTCATTTTTCACAGGTTTCAATGTAGTGGAGAACTAGCAAAAAGTCTATTTGAGTATTACAGTAATTTCACAGTAGGGCACTTGTAAAAATGAAATAAAAGGATCCAATGCTATGAATTATTTTAATCAGTGGCTGCAGTTAAGATTTCCATGGCTAGGAACATTTTTTTTTTAGAAATCCATGAGCTTTGTCCTCGTCTGCTTTCATTTTCCCATCACACAGGATGTAAAGAACATTAATCTGTATGAGATCACTTATCGCTGTGTAGCTCTCGGCTGCATTGCACGAGAAGCAACACAGTTCAATATCATGAATAATTTGTCAGCATGGAAATTTTCAGTATTGAAAAACATCGGATAGATTAAATGCTATAATAGCACTTTGATTGAATGGGTTTATTTTTGCAGGATGCCGCTTTATGATGCTTGTTTTCATTTCTAATGATGAACTATCCCTTTTCCCAAATATAATCATCACTAATGTTATAAAAGACCATAGAGAGTAAATCATCTGAAGGACTCTCTCTAGTCTGCGCAGCTACTTAAGGCTGGGTTCACACGTAGCAGAACTCTCGCGGAAATTACCGCGAGAATTCCGGAATTCCATTCCGCGGGAAAATCGCATTTTAAATTCCCGCGATTTTCCCACGGAAAAACTAGCATTTTGCAAGCGTAATTAGCTTGCAGAATTGCTAGCGTTTTCCAAGCGATCTGGAGCATCGCTTGGACAACTGATAGACAGGTTGGTCACACTCGTCAAACATAGTGTTTGATGAGTGTGACCAACTTTTTACTATTGAGGCCGCCTATGCGGCATCAATAGTAAAAGATAGAATGTAAATAATAATAATAATAAAAAAAATATTGTTATTCTCACCTTCCGACGTCCCGCGCAGCCTTCCCGCCTCTCTCCACGCTCCCGGTCCCAGTAATCCTTTGCGACAATTACCGCGATGACGTCTGTTCTCGCAGGATCGCGACATCTTGCGAATGACCGCGAGACTTCGCGATCCCGCGAGAAAGGATGTAATCGCTCGCAAAGGCTTACTGGGACCGGGAGTGTGGAGAGAGGCGGGAAGGCTGCGCGGGACGTCGGAAGGTGAGAATAACAATATTTTTTATTTTAAATTCTATTTTTTACAGGGATATGGTACCCAAAGCCCGGAGGACAGTCGTTTTTTTACCGCAAAGTGATTCCGCCGCTGTAAAAACCGCAGCATTAGCACAGCATTGCGGAATCCCATAGGAATGCATGGGATGCTTATTTTTCGCGGCAAAATCGCGCGGTTAAAACCGCCGCGGAAACGCGAAAAAAAGCCACATGTGAACTCTCCCTAAATCAGTGAAAAATGAGTCCTCTCCTATTGTTTTTCAAGCTTGCATTTTTCCATTTATCAGTTTTTACTGTCTGTCATGTTAGTCACTTTCATCAGTTATACTTTTCTTTAAAGTCATTTTTAACCAAGTACATTCACTTTATTATCTTTTTACTGATTCTGGTTAATTTATTTAATAATATTAAGGTGCACAAGAAGGAGGGAAAGAGATGTGGATGTAAGGAAGTATCGCAGTACTTAAATTATCCGAAGTGATTCATAGAACAACACAAAATTCCAGGTTTGGAAAATTCATTTCTGATCCCAAATAACAACCAGAATGTACATTTACCTTTCTCTAACCACAAACATTTTGATTTTGCGACTACTGCTTACTTTTTTCTTTACTATAAAGCAGTTATTAAATAGGTTCTGCAACTTAAATGTAATGTAAAAATTGTAAAGTGAATATCCTTCAACATCTCTGCACCTTTAGTGCCCATAATTCACAGGTAATTCTGCTTTGAGATTTCAGAAATCAGAGATGGACTAGTTACTAAGATGTATTACCAGATAAATGCATTTAAAGGGAATATGTTAGCAGGTTTTTGCTACCTTATCTGACAGTATCAAAGAAAAAACAGTTGCCGATGGCAACAAAGATGTAATAGTCCACAAAAATAGTACTATTAAACAGGCAAAACTTTATTGGTTAAAATTCATACAAAAGAAGAATAAATAGATCTACACACAGATTTGGTATGGGGGACAGATGGCATGCTTGTGCAAAGAATGAAGCTGTATTAATGAATGGCCGCACAACTCCCTAGGACCCATGAAAGGAGCTACATAGTAAATGCAAAGCAATCATATAATTAAATTAATAGTATTATAGAGCCAATTTGCCAGGTAAAGATAGCTGGAGAATGTGTCCTCACCAAATAAATGAACTCTCAATGCAAAATTTACTTGCTGGTATCATAGATGTGTTACCTGGTTGGAAGTAGCAGGCTCAGGCTCCAGAAAGTGGTCCGGGAGGATGTGCCGGCCAACTCCGACACGCGTTTCGGCGGTGCCTTCATTTATGTGGTGAGGACACATTCTCCAGCTATCTTTACCTGGAAAATTGGCTCTATAATACTATTAATTTATTTATATGATTGCCTTGAATTTACTATGTAGCCTCTTCCATGGGTCCTAGGGAGTTGTGCGGCCATTCATTAATACAGCTTCATTCTTTGCACAACCATTCAATCTGTCCCCCATACCAAATCCATGTGTAGATCTATTTAAACTTCTTTTGTATGAATTTTAACCAATAAAGTTTTGCCTGTTTAATAGTACTATTTTTGTGGACTAGTAAATCTTTGTTGCCATCGGCAACCGTTTTTTCTTTGAAAATGTTTTGGTGTGTCCTGAACTGTAATCCTGCACACTGACTGATATGACAATTGCTACCATGTGTGTTTGTTGGTGGAGTATATTGTGCCTTATCTGACAGTAGCATAATGTTGGAAAAGAGACCCTGAATCCAACTATGTATCACATAGTTTACTGGGTGCAGCAGTTGTGACATGTTTTTACATGTGGCAAATAGCAGAGCTCATAGAGCTAACCCCACCCACAGCAGGCTTTGTATGTACATTGTCTATTGACAGTGAGCTGCTTATCAGAGGAGGGGGCGGAGTCGGATGAGCAGTCTGTGCACATCAGACCTGACAATGATAATCTCCTAGTGATAAAATGTTCAGTGTAAATAAATTCCAGCACACAGCTTAATAAATGGCACATCATTGAATTCAGTGTCTCAGTCCCTACCTCATACTGTCCTCGGATTACATAGGAAAAATTTGGCTGACAGATTTTATTTACAAAGAGGAGTTACTTGCATGTGGATAAAGATCATTAGGGATTCACTAGAAAATGAGCTCTAGTGTCAGAGGGATCAAATAAATATTTAAATTAAATTAACTTTTTTGCAGAAAGATCTTTGTAATTTTTTACATACATTACTGCTGAATGCATCCCGTAGGATTCTATATTTCCAAAACATACTGTATAATATTTACTAGGCTTTACAACAATATTTATTGAGATTACCGAGCTTTGCTATGACCATTCCAGCACTGCTCTTGATTGGACTCTGCTCCTGTTATTCTCTCTTCCTTACAGATGGAATGAGGCAAAGTGGACCACATTTTCTTTGAAATCTTCAACCTGTCTTTGATCTCTGTTACCTGCAAGTAAACGATAAATGTGATAATTAATTGGATGTGTAAAAGAAATATATAATAGTTAGTGTATACTAACGCAGATCAGTCAATAGATTTCACAATACAAACTGTATAAATTATTAGAGATTTATTATTATTAGATTATGTAAATCTGCAGAGACTGGTGTATTTACTTTAATGACCGTGACAAAATAGCTGTGTTAGCCTGAGAGTGAAATGTGCATTTCATGAGTTCAGAAATAGACATCTCATGATGAGTCCAAGTGGATTCAGTCTCCACTCCCCCAGCCTGACATACAGCTACAGCTTGTAATGGGCACTGTGAGATCTCAGCAGTAGGAGGTACACTGAGGAGCAGTCATTCAGGCTAGTGTGGGGCAGAGATTAAGTGGAAATATGAAAAAGGATTAAATAGCCATTGACGTTCAATCTAAATACACCAGCCTCATGAGGTCTAAAGCCCCCGTTACACACAGCGCGATCGCTAGCGATATCGCTATAACGACACCGATTTTGTGACGCAACAGCGACATTGGTAGCGATCTCGCTAAGTGTGACACGCGGCAGCGATCGGCGCCCTGCTGCAATGTTGCTGATCGTGCTCGAACGTCCAGGATCATTTTTTGATCGCTGGCGTCCCGCTGACCAACATGCATCGCTGTGTTTGACGCCCTTTATCAACGATGAGGACCATGTTGGCGACTCAGAACTCTGCAACGTGGGCGTGATTTAACTTTTGCTTTGCAACGCCCCCTGAGCTCCAATTGGTGCCCGCAACAGCGACTTTGTCATAAAAGACTCCGTAGCATCGCTCCCATTCCATTGTTCCTGAGCGCTGTGGAGAGCTGGTGTATAGCTGCTGTGTTGCCATGCGAGTCACGACTGCGTTTTTCCTGCTCCATCGACCCTGTCGAAGTCGCTACTGCGTGATTTAATTGTCTTTTCACCTATTTTCAGGATTTTGCTCCGTCTTTGCAAGGTAGGCATTGTTTGGTGTCTCATAAAAGGATGCGTTTTTTTTTGTTTTTGTTTTTTAAAAAATTCTATTCTAGATATTTTAGCTGCTTTAACACTTAAACGGTAATGGGGGGTACTTGGCTTCTCTTTCCTTCATTTTTAGTATGGGCAGCCATTTTACTTATACAGCCACGCCCGCCCCCGCCATTGTACTGTTTTTGTAAGCGTTAACATTTATAGGCCATCTATCAATTTTATTAAATCCTAACTAGATTCTAAATTATGTTATGCTTTTTTATATGCTGCCATATTTTTTCCCTGACGCGCCCACCCACGCCATTGTAGTTTTTTAGTAGCCTTTCCATTTATAGGCCATCTAAGTATTCTATTAAATCATTACACGATTTTAAATAATTTAATGCTTTCACATAGTTAGCCATTATACTTTTCCATCCGCACCCACGCACCCCTGTAATCCTAACTGTATTCTACCTTTTATTAGGCTTTTACCCTTGAACGAAAATTGTGGACTGTTTGGCTTCTATCTGTGTTAACATAGGGTTTTTCATGGGCAGCCATTTAAGTTTTCCAGCCGCGCCCGCCCCTGCCATTGTTGGATCTTTGTTGTTACCATTACCTTATTAATAATTAAGTCAGCTACCCGTAATTTGCAATGTTATTATTTAAACACGTCCAGTTATAATAATTTTTCTTGGTGTTTTATCCACATTTCTGATCATTACCATTTATTTTGCAGTTTGCACAGCATGAATATGAACACTGCGGAGCGTGTGGTTGTTGTTGCTGCGTTACTGATGGAGGGAGATCGGCAACAAGAGGAACAGATGCGAGAGAGGCGTTCCAAACGAAAGCGTCGCATGTGGACCTGGGAATGGCTGCAGCAGAGGGCTAAATTCTCACATATGCAATTAGTGCGAGAGTTGCAGGAGAATAATCCGCACGATTTCCGGAACTATCTTCGTATGTCTGAGGAATCCTTCCAACTCTTACTGGAGAGTGTAAAGCCACTTATTGAACGTAAGTACACAGTGATGCGTACAGCTGTCCCGGCAGACAAAAGATTGGCAGTGACACTGTGATACCTTGCCACCGGACGCTCTCTTCAAGACTTGCAATTTTCAGCTGCAGTTTCGAAGTTTTTGCTCAGCAGTTTAATTCCAGAGACATGCAAGGCAATAGTACAAAGTCTACGGAGCTACATGCCGTTTCCGAAAATGGAGGCAGAATGGCAAAAAATATCTTCTCAATTTGAGCTCATTTGGCAGTTCCCTAATTGTGGTGGGGCTTTGGACGGAAAACATGTACGGATCACGCAACCACCTAACAGCGGATCGTATTATTACAACTACAAGAGCTATTTCCGCATTATCCTGATGGCCCTTGTTAATGCCAATTATGAGTTTATTAACGTTGATGTAGGAATGAACGGCAGGGTTTCGGATAGTGGCGTTCTGGAGCACACAATTTTTGGTGACCGATTGACTAACGGTGACCTGCACTTGCCTCCCAATACTGACACTAGAGGCAACCTAAATTTTATTTTTGTGGGGGACAAAGCCTTCCCCCTGCATGAAAATCTTGTCAAACCATACCCACAAAAAAGTCTGACGGACGAAAGAAGAATTTTTAACTACCGGTTGTCAAGGGCACGATGTGTTGTCGAAAATCCTTTTGGCATCATGGCCAACCGCTTCAGAGTGTTCCACACACCTATAAACCTGAAGCTAGAATCCATAGACTCTGTGGTGTTGGCATGTTGCATTCTTCACAATTTCCTTCGACGGCGCGATGCTATTGCGTACAGTCCGCCAGGATTTGTGGACTCAGCTGACCAAACAAACGGTGAAGTAGTGCTCGGAGACTGGCGGGAAAATGATCCCACAATTGCTGGACTACAACCTGTCATATACGGCAGAACAAGGGATCGATGCCAAGGCCTGCAGAGACAAATACTGTGCATATTTTAACGGACCTGGTGCTGTACCTTGGCAGCATCAGATCTAGTAGCCTACAGATCACTGTTATAGATTTTTTTATCCTCATTTGTTGTTATTATGTTATTTGTTGTCATTTGTTGTTATTGTATTTAATAAAATAAAAGCTATGTTTCACTTTACAAATGCTTTATGGTTCTTTCATACATAAGGTCGTGATGGGGAAAGGGGAGTGATGTTTATTTTTTAATCTGCCTGGTGGTGTTAATTGGCAGCATCATTGCGATCCTCTATGCGCTTACGTATGGCGTCCACATAGCTGTAAAGGTCTGTCCGTGGCTCAACGGGTGGGCTAACGTAATAAATTTTGAAAAAAAATGGGAAAAAATTAAGTTTAAAAAAAAAAAAAAATCACACATATTTGGTCTCACAGCGTCAGTAACGACCCGCCCTATTAAACTGTCTCTTTAGTTAACCCCTTTTGAAAATCCTTTAAAAACTTTAAAAAAATGCTAAAAATAATGATTTACCATTGTACCGGCGAGCTAAACATGCAATAATGCACGATAAAAAAGACGCATATAAATCTCCATGCTACTGCTGACACCATATCTACTTGTACCACAGAAACCCCCCCCCCCTACATATCATGTATCAGCGTACTTAGGACAAATTGCATAATAACTTTTGCTGTCCAAAGTACTGTTTGTAAAATAAAAAAAGGGGACGTGCAGTTTTTTTATTTGGTTAATAAAAAAGGGCAATTATCTTTTTTTTTGTTAAGGATCAAAAAATAACTGTGAAGCACATGAAGGGTTAATAAAGTTCTTGAATGTGCTTTTGGCGAGTAAAGGGGTTAAGACAGCGCACCTCTACATCCCTACATGGTGCTGCACGCATGGACGCAATATTTTACAGCAATGTGCACCACGCCGCTTTAACAATGCCCACTCGTGCGTCGTTACGTCATGAAGCCCGTGGCAAGACGCATTTGGGTCACAGCTTTTTGTATAGGATGCAGCTGCGTCTCCACCGGCGCCCACGCGCTGTGATGACGTCACGACGCACAGGTGGGCGTCGTTAATGTGGCGTCGCGCACTTTGCTGAGAAAACATGGCATCCAGGCATGCAACACCATGGGGGGATGTAGAGGTGCGCTACATCATTAGTCAGATGGATGCACGCGACAATGCATGTGAACGACATACTGCCCATCCTATGCGGCACAAAAAGAAGGTGCTGCGCAAAATCCGAAGGGGCCTATCCCGCCAATTTGGGATTGAAAGGTCCACGAACCAAATTCGCAAGAAAATAGCAGACCTGCGATACAGGTCTAGTGATCGGATTGCCAGCATCCGCCAACAAAATGAACGGCGTCGTGGTGAGTGTTTTTTAGACAATCTGTTATGTAGTTTTTTTTTTTTTGGTACACCCTTCAATTCTAATCACACATTTTTGTATATTTATGTTTTTTTATTTTGAAATTTGGTTAAACAGACAGTGCACTTGCTGCCTTGGAACAGTCTCAGCGTGTAAAAGAACATAACATGTCACTGAAAATGGTAACAATACAAAAATGTCAGCTCGTCCTGCTAAAAAGACGCCACCACCTGACTCTGTTGGACAGAATAGGGGAAAATTATAGCTCTCTAAATGCGTCGACGAGGCATACATTTATTCAAAAATTTTATGGCCAAAAAAAAATTTTTATAACAGTTTTTCAAAACCTATACATATAAAAAGGATATACAGTGGGGAAAAAAAGTATTTAGTCAGTCAGCAAGAGTGCAAGTTCCACCACTTAAAAAGATGAGAGGCGTCTGTAATTTACATCATAGGTAGACCTCAACTATGGGAGACAAACTGAGAAAAAAAAATCCAGAAAATCACATTGTCTGGTTTTTTTTCATTTTATTTGCATATTATGGTGGAAAATAAGTATTTGGTCAGAAACAAGCAATCAAGATTTCTGGTTCTCACAGACCTGTAACTTCTTCTTTAAGAGTCTCCTCTTTCCTCCACTCATTACCTGTAGTAATGGCACCTGTTTAAACTTGTTATCAGTATAAAAAGACACCTGTGCACACCCTCAAACAGTCTGACTCCAAACTCCACTATGGTGAAAACCAAAGAGCTGTCAAAGGACACCAGAAACAAAATTGTAGCCCTGCACCAGGCTGGGAAGACTGAATCTGCAATAGCCAACCAGCTTGGAGTGAAGAAATCAACTGTGGGAGCAATAATTAGAAAATGGAAGACATACAAGACCACTGATAATCTCCCTCGATCTGGTGCTCCACGCAAAATCCCACCCCGTGGGGTCAGAATGATCACAAGAACGGTGAGCAAAAATCCCAGAACCACGCGGGGGGACCTAGTGAATGAACTGCAGAGAGCTGGGACCAATGTAACAAGGCCTACCATAAGTAACACACTACGCCACCATGGACTCAGATCCTGCAGTGCCAGACGTGTCCCACTGCTTAAGCCTGTACATGTCCGGGCCCGTCTAAAGTTTGCTAGAGAGCATTTGGATGATCCAGAGGAGTTTTGGGAGAATGTCCTATGGTCTGATGAAACCAAACTGGAACTGTTTGGTAGAAACACAACTTGTCGTGTTTGGAGGAAAAAGAATACTGAGTTGCATCCATCAAACACCATACCTACTGTAAAGCATGGTGGTGGAAACATCATGCTTTGGGGCTGTTTCTCTGCAAAGGGGCCAGGACGACTGATCCGGGTACATGAAAGAATGAATGTGGCCATGTATCGTGAGATTTTGAGTGCAAACCTCCTTCCATCAGCAAGGGCATTGAAGATGAAACGTGGCTGGGTCTTTCAACATGACAATGATCCAAAGCACACCGCCAGGGCAACGAAGGAGTGGCTTCGTAAGAAGCATTTCAAGGTCCTGGAGTGGCCTAGCCAGTCTCCAGATCTCAACCCTATAGAAAACCTTTGGAGGGAGTTGAAAGTCCGTGTTGCCAAGCGAAAAGCCAAAAACATCACTGCTCTAGAGGAGATCTGCATGGAGGAATGGGCCAACATACCAACAACAGTGTGTGGCAACCTTGTGAAGACTTACAGAAAACATTTGACCTCTGTCATTGCCAACAAAGGATATATCACAAAGTATTGAGATGAAATTTTTTTTCTGACCAAATACTTATTTTCCACCATAATATGCAAATAAAATGAAAAAAAAAAACAGACAATGTGATTGTCTGGATTTTTTTTCTCAGTTTGTCTCCCATAGTTGAGGTCTACCTATGATGTAAATTACAGACGCCTCTCATCTTTTTAAGTGGTGGAACTTGCACTATTGCTGACTGACTAAATACTTTTTTTCCCCACTGTAAATCCTGTAGCACAGTAATCGTGCCAATGATGTATGTATGTAATACAGTTCTGTTAGTCCCTTGGTGGTTCTGAGCTTTCAAGACACATGTACATCAGTCCCTCATACAATCTGAATAATCAAAAACGCAATAATTTCTTATATCAAGAAAATGTTTTTCCGATCCCTAGGACCACCCTCTCCAGCTGCTCCAACATCTCCGCCAGCACCACCTGAAGCACCACCATCTGCACCACCATCTCCAGGTGCTACACCCTCAAATGCAGAAACCCCATCTCCTCTTGTTACCCTGCCTCCAAATGTGGCATCTTCCATGTCATCCCCTGATGGTTTCTCCCCAGCATCACTCCGTGACACTGCTGCTGGCTCGTCTTCCGGTAATTACAGCTAATAATATAAGCTCCATACTTGTTGGAACAGCTAGTTTGGTCTTAAAAGGATGATGGCCTGTTGTGTAATATTAATATTTGTGTGTTTTCATAGCCGGTGTTGCCTCAGGATCCGGGTGGGCTGTAAGCTCATACTCAGAAGAAGCAGGGGAGCCCCAAAACCATAAGTGTTAAACAACAAACATGTTCCTGTTGTTACATATTGCAATAGAATAAAGCCTGGTTAACTTCTACTGTTCCGTCTACAGAAATCAACACCTTATTACAGGACCTGGTGGCCTCGCACCGGCGGATGATTGCAGCCATTAATGCAGACACGTATCAACACGGAGTGATGCTGGAAAGGTTCGTGGCTAACCTACAACAGGGACGCAGGCAATAATGGTTTTTCAACTGTGTTAAATGGTTGACGCTGTTTTGAAAAAAAAAGTTGACATTTTTTATATATAAAAAATCTTTTATAAACAATTTTGAGTTAAACTTAACACCCGCTGCAGTGTCTAGTTCTTAAAAAAAAAAAAAAAATTTAAATAAAACCATACACAAACACCTTTACCCCTTTAACCTCGCTGGCATCTAGTCCTAGATTACGGTCCTGATGGCGGTCCTCACCAGCCGTGAACCCATCCCATTACCCATGATTTGTAGGACACCCAAAAAAGTGTTTTTAGAATTTATTAAAGTAGACCACAATTTAAATTCAAAATAAATTTTTTATTACAGTAAGCTATATATTAACCATAAAATTAACACAATATTTGTAGAAAGAATTGAATAAGTAAAGAAAACCACAAAAGAATCACAACTGATGGTAATATGGGTCTGAGTCATTAAACCGTTGCCTTGGTGGAGTGAAATAGAAATTTTGCGGGGACCAAGATTCTGATTTAGCGTACTGTCTATCCCCCTCCGCATTACACTCTCCATAGGTTCCTGTGTCTGTGCCAAGGAGTTAAACAGTGTAGGCTGTCTGTCAACAAGGGCAGATGTGTGACTGAGTTTCCCCGTTGCTGCTTTGCTTAAAGCATCAAGAATGATCCTTTCGGTGTGAGCACATTGAGTTTCTTCTAGAGTTGTTATTTTTTCATTCACATAATGGGCAATACCGGTGATTACCGGTTGGGTTTGCTGCATTGTAAGTACTTTTTTGGCAATTTGAATGAATTCCGGTGTATCAGAGGTGGGGGCCTTTTTTTTTCGCGCTGAAGAGTGAAGTCGCCGAGGTAATGCTGAAGGGGCTGGTTCGTTGTTATTCTCCTCCGTAACGATAGGCGTGCAGTCGATGTCGTGACTGGCTGAAGTCATTGACAAGGCATCATCAGGCACCTGCATAAACATTAAAAAGAACATTAAAGCTAAGAAATGAAGCTATTGTAAATCATACAACAACATAACATTTTATAACCTGCAAAAGTAGTCATGTAAAACGAGAGGTACTATTTTCTATTTTACCTAGATTTTACCTAGCCATGAACATACCACTTTACAATGCTATTTTGAGTGAAGAAAAAAAGGTACTTACATCTCCTACGGGTGATTCACACTGGATCTCATTTTCTTCGGCCAACATCGCTACCATCCTTCTTGGTACCTCCTGATCTCTCGTGAACGACATTAAATCATAGTACCACAGCTTTGGTACATACACATCTTCAGTACCAGCACCAGATTTTGTCATTTTTTCGACCTTATTTATCTCTTTCTTGTAGACGGTGCGGAGGCCTTGTAGTTTTTTTTTCACAACAGCCTCATCCACTGTCTCAGTTGGGTTGTGAATTTTGTACACATCGATAAGCTGCTCATAATCCTGTTGCTGTAGTCTGCAGATTTAATTTTCCACAGACACGGCAGGGAGCGATAGAAAAACTAAAATGGGTGACCATGCCAATGCAAAGGCCGAAAAAAGGAGAACCGCATAACTATTATATAAAATGAAAAGATGGCCCATAAATGTAAACGCTGCCAAGAACCTAAAATGGCGGTGGCGGGCGCGGCAGAAAAACTAAAATGGTTGACCATGCCAATGCAAAGGCCGAAAAAAGGAGAACCCCATGACTATTATATAAAATTAAAAGATGGGCCATAAATGTAAATGCTGCCAAGAACCTAAAATGGCTGTGGCGGGCGCGGCAGAAAAACTTAAATGGGTGACCATGCCAATGCAAAGGCCGAAAAAAGGGAGAACCGCATAACTATTATATAAAATGAAAAGATGGCCCATAAATGTAAACGCTGCCAAGAACTTAAAATGGTGGTGGCGGGTGAGGCAGAAAAACTAAAATGGGTGACCATGCCAATGCAAAGACTGAAAAAAATGGAGAACTGCATAACTATTATATAAAATGAAAAGATGGCCCATAAATGTAAACGCTGCCAAGAACCTAAAATGTCGGTGGCGGGCGCGGAAGAAAAACTAAAATGGGTGACCATGCCAATGCAAAGGCTGAAAAAAGGAGAACCCCATAACTATAATATAAAATGAAAAGATGGGCCATAAATGTAAACACTGCCAAGAACCTAAAATGACGGCGGCGGGCACGGCAGAAAAACTAAAATGGGTGACCATGCCAATGCAAAGGCCGAAAAAAAGGAGAACTGCATAACTATTATATAAAATTAAAAGATGGCCCATAAATGTAAACGCTGCCAAGAACCTAAAATGGCGGTGGCGGGCGCGGCAGAAATTCTAAAATGGTTGACCATCCCAATGCAAAGGCCGAAAAAAAGGAGAACCGCATAACTATTATATAAAATTAAAAGATGGGCCATAAATGTAAATGCTGCCAAGAGCCTAAAATGTCGGTGGCGGGCACGGCAGAAAAACTAAAATGGGTGACCATGCCAATGCAAAGGCCGAAAAAAGGGAGAACCGCATAATTATTATATAAAATGAAAAGATGGCCCATAAATCTAAACGCTGCCAAGAACCTAAAATGGCGGTGATGGGCGAGGCAGGAAGACTAAAATGGGTGACAAAGCATAACAAAAAGATGAATCAATTTAGGATTAAATATAATAGATATTTGCTCATTAAATGTAAATGCAGCAAACAATGCTTACCTTGAAAGACAGAGAAAAAATCCTGAGGAACAAGGAAAAAAAGCACAGTAGCATCTCCGATAGTGTCGCTGAGGCAAGAAAAAACAAGGTGAAAACTACGAGAACACAATAGCGCTCAGTGCCCCGGAGCAATTGATGGGAGCTCAAATAAGTTTGAATTTAAGAAGTGGTCGCAGTAGTGCCAGTCAATTGGAGCAGAGGGGCGTTGTAAAATGCATCTCCCAATAAGATAATGAGAGCGCAGTTGTGTCCAGTAAATCGGTGCGGAGGGGCGTGGAAAAGGTTGTGCGGAAGGACGCCTATTCAAGGTCTGAATCGTCACAATAGACACTGTGTAACAAGGTCCCAACAATCGCCATGGTCGTTAGTAACATCGCTGATCGCTGATGCGTCGTTAAGGCGATCGGCCTGTATGACTGCTTACTAGCGATGCACCAACGATCTAAGCCAGATCGTATCGTTGTTGGGATCGTTGGTGCGTCGCTATGTGTAACAGTACCCTAAGGATCCTAGTGTGGGGAGGAGGACCCCCATATAGTGTTTGGGCCGGAACCAAGGGGACCGCCATCAGAGTTATTGAAGGAAGCACAACAGGGGAATTACAAAGGGAGACATGCGACTGAGGTTGTCAGGGCAACAGGGGGAGGGACTAGGGTAAAAGGAGCAGGGGACGCGCTGAAGTGGCAGTTGGGGAAAAGAGGGAGTGAAGGCAGGACACAGGGTGACTTGCAGGGGTACCGAGAGGAGCCTGCGAGGAGAAAGCGGCCGATTTACCGACAAGAGAGACGTGAGAGACTGTGCCCAGAGACTGCTCCCCGCTCCCATTCTGAGAGAATTATCCCCACTAACCCCCGCCTTGGAGAGAGAGGAACTATACCTCCGGTTGTGGCCGTGAGTACTGGTAACCAGGCCTCAGAGACCTGGGCCCTTCCCCCCAGCCTTCCCCCATCACGCCAACCCGGCCACCATCGGCCTCAAGATACGCCACCTTGTCACAGGCGGGATTAAAGGCTCGCTACCCTGGCTTAGGAAGAGACTCCTTGGTAAAGGACGGCTACAGGCCTTTCTGGGGAACTGCGTCATCACCGCGCGCCACCTCCATCATTTACTTCAGGGCCTGTTGAGACCGAGCGGTAGTGTTTTCTTCAGGGCCTGTTGCGCCCCAGCGGCAGCGTTTTCTTCAGGGCCTGTTGTGCCCCAGCGGCAGCGTTTCCTTCAGGGCCTGTTGCGCCCCAGCGGCAGCGTTACCTTCAGGGCCTGTTGCGCCCCACCGTCCCCGTTTCCTTCAGGGCCTGTTGCGCCCCAGCGGCAGCGTTTCCTTCAGGGCTTGTTGCGCCCCAGCGGCAGCGTTACCTTCAGGGCCTGTTGCGCCCCAACGTCCCCATTTTCTTCAGGGCCTGTTGCGCCCCAACGTCCTCGTTTTCTTCAGGGCTTGTTGCGCCCCAACGGTATTATTTTCTTCAGGGCCTGTTGCCCCCACCGACATCACTTTCCTCAGGACAGCCGCCTCAGCGACCTCAACGCGGCCACGCTACCGAACCCAGCAGTCCCTGGAAGGCTAAGTGAAACTATATTGGGTTAAGATTGTTGAGTCCCTGCGTGGACTGTTGGTGTTGTACTTATTCCTTGTTTTGTTCAGCCTAGCCCTTCGGCTAGGGTTATATAAAAGTAATTTCGAAAACCACCATTCGTTTAGTGTCTCGTCACTGCATCCTGCGAACCTGTCCGACCCTACACTTGGCGTAGTCGGCAGGATGCAGTCTCCGAGCATAGACGGTGGTGGCGCAGGTCAGGGGAAAGCTGTAGAATCTGTAAATAATGAGGGCCCCCGTACTAGCATTTCATTGGGGGCCATGCTGAACAACCTGCCTAGATTTTCCGGCTCCAATACTATGCTATGGAGCTGGACAGAGCGAATGCGGGGGCTCTTTCGGATGCACCCAATGACCCCTGACCTGGAAGCTGAAGTGGCACTCATGGCCCTAGACGGGGAGGTGCGGAGGTCAGTGATGTTGAAACCTCCGGGGCACCGCAACACTTTTGAAAAGGTGTTGCAGATAGTGGAACAGACCCACGGAGATCCCACTGATGTGGGAGAGTTAAGGACCTGTCTGTTTAGTCGGATGCAGGCAGAGGGGGAGACGATTACTCAGTATATGAATGTGCTCCAAGAATTGCATACGGCTATTGAAAGAAAAGACGGGGTAGGGGTAGGACCTGTTGACATTACCCTACGTGACCTACTGGTGACTGGACTGCGAGATCCACTGATAAAACAGGCATTACGGGAACAGATCAGAATGAGTCCCCAAATAGACTTTTCAGAATTGGGAAGTCAGGCACGGGTTCGGGAGCAAGAGCAGGGGATGGTGGTCCCCGTGGGGAAGGTCCGAGGTGTGGAGGCCTCCTCGAACACAGTTGAGGAACCCCAGTGGGTGGAGGAGATGAAGCGAGAATTGAAAAATATTAAGAGTGAGTTGGCTGAAGTAAAGAGAAGAACCGAACCAGAGACTGGACGACCCAGTGTTAATCCCGGTCCCTGGGGGTCACGTTCTCCGCGGGGTGGTCAACGTATAACGGCCCGGTGTTATGAGTGTGGAGAACCAGGCCACTTCGCCCGAGAGTGTCCGCGGCGTGAGAGATACCCACCCCGGCGGCCATTAAACTAAAGGGCTCCTGGCTGGGGGGACGCAGCTCGGAGCCAAAAACCACAACTAGGGGTGGTGGAAGTCCCGAAGATTTGATAGCAAAGTGTCCGGTAGTCTGGGCAGAAGTAGAGGACCGGGCCGTTCGGTGTCTGGTGGACACGGGGTCACAAGTAACCACTATGCCCGCAGCGTACTTTCAACGAAACTTTCCAGAGGCAGCAAGGCCCCAGTGGGGACCCATGATTAGACTAGTAGCCGCTAACCAACTGCCGGTCCCGGTTGCCGGGGTAGTGTGGGTGCAGATGACGTTGTGCGGTAAACCCCTCGGCCGCAGAGGGGTGGTGCTGACTCAAGGAGAAGCTGATCAACGACACCCCGTCACCCTAGGCATGAATATTTTAAAAGAGTTTGGTAACCTGTTGCTTAATGATCCCACACAAAGGACACTGAAGCAGTGGGGTTCTCGCACAGCTCAGGGACAAGTATTCCAGCAGCTGGTGCGAGGTGCGCGGGTGCATCGCGACTCCCAGGAGGGTGAGGCTCTGGGTAAGGTCATCGCGTCAGCGGCACCCCTGCTTGTGCTGCCTCCTGGACAGACAGTGGTGGCCCTGCCAATTCGGGCCCCGATACCTTTGGAGGGCATAGAGGTGCAGGTGGAGCCGTGTCACTCAGAGCACTTACCTCCTGGCATACTGGTGGCTCGTTCCCTCGCTACAGTGCGAAAAGGAACCGTCCTGGTCCGCTGCGTTAACCTTGAAGACCGAGATACCATTCTGAAAGCACGGACTGTACTGGCCAAACTAGTAAAGCCTTTAGAAGAAGTGCTGCCCGCTCCTGCGGTTCAATTACGAGTACACCCCGAGGATCCTTGGGAGGTAACAATACGAACCTTACAGGCCCACGAAGTCTCGACACAAGAGAAGGGCCGAAATATTTTGGAGCAGATGCGGGCCGAGCTTTCTGGACTAACTGCGGCCCAACTTTCACAAGTAAAAGCATTGCTGGGACAGTACCACGAAGTATTTGCTAGCCATGAGGACGACTTTGGGTGTACCACCGCCATCACTCATGAGATCCCCACAGCAGGAGCGGCCCCTATCCGAGAACGATATCGACAGATCCCGCCACAACTCTATCAAGAGGTGAAAACTTTGCTGGCTCAGATGCTGCAAAAAGGGGTGATACGGGAAAGTCAAAGCCCTTGGGCGGCCCCCATCGTGTTGGTCCGGAAGAAAGATGGTATACTACGATTCTGTGTGGATTATCGTAAATTGAATGCTTGCACTATTAAAGACTCATACCCACTGCCCCGCATAGAAGAATCTCTGTCTGCATTGGGCAAAGCAACATATTTTTCGACCCTGGACTTGGCCAGTGGGTACTGGCAGGTGCCCATGTCAGAAGAGGACAGAGCTAAGACGGCGTTCATAATGCCCATGGGACTGTTTGAGTTTAATCGTATGCCATTCGGGCTGGCCAACGCCCCCGGGACCTTTCAGCGATTGATGGAGCGATGCTTAGGAGATCTCAATTTTGAGGCCACGTTGATCTACCTGGACGACATCATTGTCTATGCCGCCTCCTTCGAGGACCACCTGAAGCGGTTGGGACAGGTACTCAGCCGGCTGCAAAAGTACGGGTTGAAGGTGAAGCCTCAGAAATGCCACCTATTTCGCTCTCAGATTGAGTATCTGGATCATGTCATTTCGGCAGAGGGTGTGAGGCCGTCCCGGGAGAAGGTTGCTGCTATCCAGGAATGGCCTACCCCCGAGACGGTGAAAGACGTGCGGGCTTTTCTGGGGTTAGCTGGATATTACCGTCGTTTCGTAAAGAATTTTGCATGTCGAGCTCGAGCCCTGCATGACCTGCTGAAGGGGGCTTCCGCTGGGGCCAATGGGCGAAAAATCCAGTGGCAACACCCTCAGGAAGAGGCCTTCCGAGATCTTAAGGCTGCACTCTCGGATGCCCCAGTGTTGGCTTATGCGGATTTCTCTCAGCCGTTCATCCTGCACACTGACGGGAGTCTTCACGGGCTAGGGGCTGTGTTGTCACAGGTTCAGGATGGCCGGGAGAGGGTGATCGCTTATGGAAGCCGTTCACTCCATGACTCCGAGCGTAACCCTGACAATTACAGCTCTTTTAAGCTCGAGCTCCTCGCAGTGGTGTGGGCTATGACGGAGAGATTCGAGAGAGTACCTAGCGGGCTCCGAGGTGGTAGTGCGAACTGACAACAACCCACTGGCTCATTTGGAAGACGCCAAGTTGGGGGCTTTGGAGCAGCGATGGGTGGCCCGAATGGCGAAGTACAATTACAAGATTATTTACAAAAGAGGGGTCGAGAATGTTCATGCAGATGCTCTCTCCAGGATTCGACATACAACTCCCGAACAGAATCGAGATGAAGAATTAGAAGGAGAGGAAATACCGTTCGCTCTTACCGCTGCCGTGCTCACCAATGTTGATGCAAAAGTATCTTCCCCAGAGGCCCACAGGGGCATCCTGGAACAATCTCGTGATAAGTGGATACAACAGCAACAAGAAGATGAAGAAGTTGGACTTCTCCGGACATGGGTCGCCGCTGGTCAATTACCCACTGATACTCAACGACAAACTTTGACCCAAGACCTGTCGCTGATGCTGCGACAATGGGAGAGACTGATTATCCGAAAGGGACTACTGTACCGTAAAATCACTTCGCAAACAACCTCAACGACTGTTTGGCAGGTGGTTACACCCGGAGCTCAACTACACGAGCTGGCTCAAGAGGCTCACGAAAAAGGGGCCCACTTTGGAGTCAAAAAGACTTTGCAATGGTTACAACAGAACGTTCATCACCCACGCTTGTCGGCTGTTGTGGAAGAAGTTTGCCGTACCTGCCGCTTATGTGAATTGGCCAAACCGCCTGCTCAGAGGGCCGCAACACAGACGATTGTGACTTCAGCACCCTTTGAGCTCCTGACGGTGGATTATCTGACCATTGGTCCCGCATTCCAGGGATACGAACACTGTCTCGTCGTGGTGGATCATTTCACCAAGTTCGCTGTGGTCACCCCTACTCGAGACCAGACCGCGGAGTCAGCCGCCTCCGCAATTTGCAGAAACTTTATACAAGTGTACGGCTGTCCTCAACGTATACATTCCGACCAGGGAGCATGTTTTTTGGGAAAAGTTATGGAGGAACTACATCATCTTTATGGGATTGATAAATCCTCCCGGACCACACCATATCACTCGCAAGGGAATGGGGCTTGTGAGCGATTTAATCGGACATTGATTCAAATGCTACGCACTCTGGAGAGTGACAAGAAAGCTCGTTGGCCTGAATATGTTTCTGAATTAGTATGGGTTTATAATAATCGGGTACATCGAGTTACGGGCTATACTCCTTATTTCCTGCTGTTCGGACGAGAGGGTAAAGGGATCACGGAGGTAGAGTTGGACCCCGAAGAGCCTCGGCCCTGGACCGGAGTGTCATCTTGGGTCCGAAATCATCGCCACAGGCTGCAAACTCTTCACCGAATTGTACATACCAAACTTCAAGACTGGGAACACCCAGGGAAGAATACAACCTCCCCTCCCCATCTCCAAAGCGGGGACCGTGTGCTTGTACTAGATCAACGCCCCCCAGAATAAACTGGAGTCACGTTGGGAAGAGAGTCCTTATCGGGTACTATGCCGTATCCATCCAGAAGGACCTGTGTACGAAATACGACCCGAGCAGGATGAAACACTGCCCACCCGCATTGTGCATCGTAATATGTTACGCCCGTGTATTTCCACCGACCCGAAGCAACTGGAACCTGTTCCGAAGACATCCGAACCGGAGTCCATATGCTGGGACTCGGAAGACGAGGATTTCCCTCCAGTTCCCAAGGGCCCTCCACCCAATAATGAGCCAGTTGACACAATTAACCCACCAGCACCATGCAGCCCACCGACGTCCACCACCCCAGAAGATTCCACCCCAGAAGATTCCACCCCAGTCAAACTTAGACGCTCCGAGCGGTCAACAGCCGGCAAACCCCCGAACGGTATGAACAAGATCAGTTCGTATGGCAACGAATATTAACACCTTTACAGGCCAATCTTAATAGACTAACTCCCTCGCCCGAGGACTGGCGAGCTTACAGGGTGGGGGAATGTGGGGAGGAGGACCCCCATATAGTGTTTGGGCCGGAACCAAGGGGACCGCCATCAGAGTTATTGAAGGAAGCACAACAGGGGAATTACAAAGGGAGACATGCGACTGAGGTTGTCAGGGCAACAGGGGGAGGGGCTAGGGTAAAAGGAGCAGGGGACGCGCTGAAGTGGCAGTTGGGGAAAAGAGGGAGTGAAGGCAGGACACAGGGTGACTTGCAGGGGTACCGAGAGGAGCCTGCGAGGAGAAAGCGGCCGATTTACCGACAAGAGAGACGTGAGAGACTGTGCCCAGAGACTGCTCCCCGCTCCCGTTCTGAGAGAATTATCCCCGCTAACCCCCACCTTGGAGAGAGAAACTATACCTCCGGTTGTGGCCGTGAGTACCGGTAACCAGGCCTCAGAGACCTGGGCCCTTCCCCCCAGCCTTCCCCCATCACGCCGACCCAGCCACCATCGGCCTCAAGATATGCCACCTTGTCACAGGCGGGATTAAAGGCTCGCTACCCTGGCTTAGGAAGAGACTCCTTGGTAAAGGACGGCTACAGGCCTTTCTGGGGAACTGCGTCATCACCGCGCGCCACCTCCATCATTTACTTCAGGGCCTGTTGAGACCCAACGGCATTGCTTTCTTCAGGGCCTGTTGCGCCCCAGCGGCAGTGTTTTCTTCAGGGCCTGTTGCGCCCCAGCGGCAGTGTTTTCTTCAGGGCCTGTTGTGCCCCAGCGGCAGCGTTTCCTTCAGGGCCTGTTGTGCCCCAGCGGCAGCATTACCTTCAGGGCCTGTTGCGCCCCAACGTCCCCGTTTCCTTCAGGACCTGTTGCGCCCCAGCGGCAGCGTTTCCTTCAGGGCTTGTTGCGCCCCAGCGGCAGCGTTACCTTCAGGGCCTGTTGCGCCCCAACGTCCCCATTTTCTTCAGGGCCTGTTGCGCCCCAACGTCCTCGTTTTCTTCAGGGCTTGTTGCGCCCCAACGGTATTACTTTCTTCAGGGCCTGTTGCCCCCACCGACATCACTTTCCTCAGGACAGCCGCCTAGCGACCTCAACACGGCCACGCTACCGAACTCAGCAGTCCCTGGAAGGCTAAGTGAAGCTATATTGGGTTAAGATTGTTGAGTCCCTGCGTGGACTGTTGGTGTTGTACTTATTCCTTGTTTTGTTCAGCCTAGCCCTTCGGCTAGGGTTATATAAAAGTAATTTCGAAAACCACCATTCGTTTAGTGTCTCGTCACTGCATCCTGCGAACCTGTCTGACCCTACACTAGGAGTAGGCAACAGGAAGAGTAATAAAATCAGGCACCCATAGTCTCCTAATGTAGCATGTCCCGGTTACATAATAAAGATAAAAAAAATAAAATAAACAATATTATTGCAGTTTACCTAAAAAAAAACTACATTAGGCACACATGGATGCTTTGTGCCAGATACATGTTCACTCATTAATCCAAAGAAATAGGAGAAAATGAATACCCAAAAAGGATATACAGTGTGTGTATGTGTATATGTATGTATGTATGTGTATATATATAATATATACATATATATACTGTATATATACAGTGGGGCAAAAAAGTATTTAGTCAGTCAGCAATAGTGCAAGTTCCACCACTTAAAAAGATGAGAGGCGTCTGTAATTTACATCATAGGTAGACCTCAACTATGGGAGACAAACTGAGAAAAAAAAATCCAGAAAATCACATTGTCTGTTTTTTTTTCATTTTATTTGCATATTATGGTGGAAAATAAGTATTTGGTCAGAAACAAAATTTCATCTCAATACTTTGTGATATATCCTTTGTTGGCAATGACAGAGGTCAAACGTTTTCTGTAAGTCTTCACAAGGTTGCCACACACTGTTGTTGGTATGTTGGCCCATTCCTCCATGCAGATCTCCTCTAGAGCAGTGATGTTTTTGGCTTTTCGCTTGGCAACACGGACTTTCAACTTCCTCCAAAGGTTTTCTATAGGGTTGAGATCTGGAGACTGGCTAGGCCACTCCAGGACCTTGAAATGCTTCTTACGAAGCCACTCCTTCGTTGCCCTGGCGGTGTGCTTTGGATCATTGTCATGTTGAAAGACCCAGCCACGTTTCATCTTCAATGCCCTTGCTTATGGAAGGAGGTTTGCACTTAAAATCTCACGATACATGGCCCCATTCATTCTTTCATGTACCCGGATCAGTTGTCCTGGCCCCTTTGCAGAGAAACAGCCCCAAAGCATGATGTTTCCACCACCATGCTTTACAGTAGGTATGGTGTTTGATGGATGCAACTCAGTATTCTTTTTCCTCCAAACACGACAAGTTGTGTTTCTACCAAACAGTTCCAGTTTGGTTTCATCAGACCACAGGACATTCTCCCAAAACTCCTCTGGATCATCCAAATGCTCTCTAGCAAACTTCAGACGGGCCCGGACATGTACAGGCTTAAGCAGTGGGACACGTCTGGCACTGCAGGATCTGAGTCCATGGTGGCGTAGTGTGTTACTTATGCTAGGCCTTGTTACATTGGTCCCAGCTCTCTGCAGTTCATTCACTAGGTCCCCCAAGGTGGTTCTGGGATTTTTGCTCACCGTTCTTGTGATCATTCTGACCCCACGGGGTGGGATTTTGCGTGGAGCACCAGATCGAGGGAGATTATCAGTGGTCTTGTATGTCTTCCATTTTCTAATTATTGCTCCCACAGTTGATTTCTTCACTCCAAGCTGGTTGGCTATTGCAGATTCAGTCTTCCCAGCCTGGTGCAGGGCTACAATTTTGTTTCTGGTGTCCTTTGACAGCTCTTTGGTCTTCACCATAGTGGAGTTTGGAGTCAGACTGTTTGAGGGTGTGCACAGGTGTCTTTTTATACTGATAACAAGTTTAAACAGGTGCCATTACTACAGGTAATGAGTGGAGGAAAGAGGAGACTCTTAAAGAAGAAGTTACAGGTCTGTGAGAGCCAGAAATCTTGATTGCTTGTTTCTGACCAAATACTTATTTTCCACCATAATATGCAAATAAAATGAAAAAAAAACAGACAATGTGATTTTCTGGATTTTTTTTTCTCAGTTTTTCTCCCATAGTTGAGGTCTACCTATGATGTAAATTACAGACGCCTCCTATCTTTTTAAGTGGTGGAACTTGCACTATTGCTGACTGACTAAATACTTTTTTGCCCCACTGTATATATATCTTAAGCAGACACAATAGAATCCGAAACCAAAAAACTACTTGAAAAGGAAAATAAATATTTACCAAAGATTTTATCATTGAATCTATTTCATTTTATTTTATTACATATAGACACCAACAATTAAAAATTCAATATAAAGTAGGGTGCATATGTACTATTTAGTAATACATTGGATCTGCTTTTTCCATTATCCAAAATGAATTCTGGTCAGTAGTAATCTTTTTTTAGCCTAATGGCTGTCTCACCTATGAAATGAATTTTGCACTATGCACTTTGCACTTTTTTGCTGACCAAGTTTTTTCACTTTGATTTTTTTACAATAGATTACAATTATATATAATTTTTGTGGGGGTTTTTGGATAATGGAAAAAGCAGATTCAATATATTATGAAATAGTACATATGCACTGCACTTTACATTGATTAATATTATTGCTTTTGCACTGCCTCCCATTGTCAAAAAACGCTTTAATTGTTTTTGTCTGTTTTTGTCTATATGTAATTAAATTTACCAAAGATTTTATCATTGAATATATTCCATTTTATTTTTTCTTTTCAAGTAGTGGTTTTGTTACCGCTTCACTCTTGTCTATGGGCAGTGTCTGGTAAATGAGTTTTTTGACATGAATGGGGCTGAGTTGCAAAAATAATCACAATACTGTACATGTCTAATACAGTGTCCACACAATGCATTTGTATTCCTTTCTTATTTGTCTTGATTTTCCATAATCGCATTGATTTTACGGTGTTTTATGAAAATCATAAAAAAAAACTACATTGTGTAAACACGGGTTAAAAGTTATGCTGTTTCTACATTTTAGCGCTTTAAATGTACCATAGGTGCCCAGAGGAAACTTAAACAGTGTCATCCAGACTCTCGACTTTGTCCTATTTGGCTATCATTGAAAGGATCTATCTATTGCAGTAAACGAGATTATTCTGATGAAGGTCCTATGTTGGACTGAAAACGTTTAAACCTTTCTGTCTGGATGCACGAAATAAAAGTGTCTTAATATTTCACACATTGAGTGCCAAGATTATTATGATTTTGATTTGATGGGTTGGAGACCCGACTTGAGCACCAACACCCAAGCTATTCCTGAGTGCCATGCTCCCTTCATAGGCTTGAAATGTTTGCTTACAGTTACTGAGTCTCTCTTGTCCATTTCTCTACATATATAAGCCAAAAGAGGGAATGACAAAAAGTACCATGAATTAAAGTATACCAACTAAAAACTAAAGAATCCAAAATACTCTGGTAAGGTAAATAAATCAATAGCCAATATTAATCAATAATCATCATTTTATTAACACAAAACAAAAACTAAAGAGAACATAATACAAAGATGTGATTAAAAATGGTATGATTAGTATAAAGGAGCAAGAGGTCACCAATTCATTGCAGGAAATTAGAACATTATATGGTATAAATGACTAAATATATAAAGCAAACAAGTGTTCATTGGGCTAAAGTAATATAAATATAATAACAAATTAAGAAAAAAATAGATTATAGTAAATTCATATGTTGAAATGGTTCAATATAGTAAAAATAAAACAAAATATATAATTAATATTAAATTGTAATAATAAGGGGCAAGTGAAATATAAATAATGCTGACTGGATAATGATATATACGCTGGTTGGTCTAACAAAGCTAGTCAAAGGCCAAAAATGACCACATTTATTAGGTACTAGATGGTGGCCCGATTCTAACGCATTGGGTATTCTAGAATATATATGCAGTTTATTTTTGAAGATTTAATAATAATAATGCAATAATGCACCCTCCAATCCTGATATGTATGGTTCTCTCACCCCCAATCCTGATATGTATAGTTCTCTCACCCCCAATTCTGATATGCATGCTACCCCTCAAC
The DNA here is from genome assembly GCF_039654945.1 of Dendrobates tinctorius. Classification (NCBI taxonomy): domain Eukaryota; kingdom Metazoa; phylum Chordata; class Amphibia; order Anura; family Dendrobatidae; genus Dendrobates; species Dendrobates tinctorius. Next base: position 67,726,653 of record NW_027361732.1, on the reverse strand, counting down.
CCCCTATCCTGGTATGCATGGTCCCCTGACCCCCCAATCCTGGAATGCTTGGTCCTCTCACCCCCCAATCCTGGAATGCATGGTCCTCTCACCCCCCAATCCTGGTATGCATGGTCCTCTCACCTCTCTTTCCTGGTTTGCATGGTCTTCTTACTCCCCTTTCAGGGTATGCATGGTCCCCTCACCCCCCAATCCTGGAATGCATGGTCCTCTCATCCCCCAATCCTGGTATGCATGGTCCTTTCACCCCTCTTTCCTGGTATGCATGGTCCTCTTACCCCCCTTTCGGGGTATGCATGGTCTCCTCACCCCCCAATCCTGGTATGCATGGTCCTCTCACCCCCTAATCCTGGTGTGCATGGTCCCCTCACCCCCTATCCTGGTATGCATGGTCCCCTCACCCCCCTTTCTTGGTATGCATGGTCCCCTCACCCCCCTTTGCTGGTATGCATGGTCCTCTCACACCCCAATCCTGGTATGTATGCTCACCATCACCCCCCTTTCCTGGTATGTATGGTACCCTCACCCCCCAATTCTGGTAAGTATGGTATCCTCACCCCCCTTTCCTGATATGCATGGTCCCCTCACTCCCCAATCCTGGTATGCATGGTCCTCTTACTCTTCTTTTGGGGTATGCATGGTCCCCTCTCCCCCCAGTCCTGGTATGCATGGTCCTCTCATCCCCCAATCCTGGTATGCATGGTCCCCTCACCCCTCTATCCTGGTATGCATGGTCCCCTCACCCCCCTTTCTTGGTATGCATGGTCCTCTCACACCCCAATCCTAGTATGTATGCTCACCGTCACCCCCCTTTCCTGGTATGTATGGTCCCCTCACCCCCCAATCCTGCTATGCATGGTATCCTCACCCCCCTTTCCTGGTATGCATGGTCCCCTCACCCCCCTTTCCTGATATGCATGGTCCCCTCACCCCCCAATCCTGGTATGCATGGTTGTCTTACCCCCTTTTGGGGTATGCATGGTCCTCTCACCCCCCAATCCTGGTATGCATGGTCCCCTCACCCGCTTTCCTGGTATGCATGGTCCCCTCACCCCCCTTTCTTGGTATACATGGTCCCCTCACCCCCCTTTCATGGTACGCATGGTCCCCTCACTCCCTATCCTGGTATGCATGGTCCCCTCACCCCCCTTTCTTGGTATGCATGGTCCCCTCACCCCCCAATCCTGGTATGCATGGTCCCCTCAACCCCCTATCCTGGTATGCATGGTCCCCTCACCCCCCCAATCCTGGTATGCATGGTCCCCTCACCCCCCAATCCTGGTATGCATGGTCTCCTTGCCCCCAATCCTGGTATGCATGATCCCCTCACCCTACAATCCTGGTATGCATGGTCCCCTTACCCCCCATTCCTGGTATGCATGGTCCCCTCACCCCCCAATCCTGGTATGCATGGTCCCCTCACCCCCCAATCCTGGTATGCATGGTCCCCTCACCCCCCATCCTGGTTTGCATGGTTCCCTCACCCCCATTTCCTGGTATGCATGGTCCCCTCACCCCCTTTCCTGGTATGCATGGTCCCCTCACCCCCCTTTCCGTGTAGCCGTGACCAATCAGCGTTGCGGCCCTCTGTCCATGACCAATCAGCAACGCGGCCCTGTAGCTGCGACCAATCACTGCCGCGGCCCTGTACAAAAATATTATTAAAAAATTAAAAAAAATTATTCTCACCTTCCGACGGCCTCCTGTCTTCTTTCCACGCGCCCGGCCTCGCGTTCCCAGTAATGCTTTGCGGCTTAGACCGCTGATGACGTCGTTCTTCTTTCTCGCTCTCACGAGAGTGATGTCATCAGCGGTCTAAGCCGCAAAGCATTACTGGGAACGCGAGGCTGGGCGCGTGGAAAGAAGACAGCAGGCCGTCGGAAGGTGAGAATAACTTTTTATATTTTAATTCTCTTTTTTACAGATTAAGGCCTGTGCCTGCCGCTGATTGGTCGCGGCCTGGTGGCCAAGACCAATCAGCGGCAGGCGCAGCTTACCGTTACAAACAGCTGCACCTGTCGCTGATTGGTTGCGGCCTGGTGGGGGCCTGGCGGCCGCGACCAATCAGTGGCCCACAATTTCGGTTACAGACAGACACGATAAGGCATTTATATATATATAGATAGATAAATAAAACCTTTACTACAGACCTGAAAGTAAATTCCACGCACCCCAGAAAGTAACAGGTATTGCCTCATATATTAAGTTTGTTATTATGTGGCGCCCCTGAAGGTTTAGTCACCACAGAGGTACTGCACCTCCTCCTTATGTGTGGTACCTCACTACCCAGGTAAGATGGAGACACCTCACCAGACTCCACACTGCACCCAGCACAGACACCTTAGAACAGCAGGGCACGCTCTATGACCTCTGCTTGGTTCATGAAGGGAGCTGGGAGGTGGGTGGAGCTTAACTTAGTTTAGAAAGCGTTAGAACAGATAGAAAGTGGGTCATTTCCCCAAGTGTGGAAGGAGAGAGAGGACGTGTATGCAGCAGCTCCTGGGTAGCTGGAACTGCTGGGAAGGGAGGAGGAAGAGAAGGAGAGTTTCCCTGGAGAGACAGGAACAGACAGGACGTGTAGAGGAAGAGCTGAGGATTGGGGGCTAGAGCAGAGCCCTTCCTTAAGCTTAATCGCCAAAGGCCGGGCGCCGGTATCCAAGGCTGTGTGAATTCTAATAGTTCTACAGCAGAAACCGGAGGAATAGAAGCTGTAAATGCTTTATTCCCACCTAAGACTCGACGACACAGTAGCAACGTATGTGAGCCGGGACTTGATTGTAAGCAGTCCCTGAAGTAGGCTATAGCTGCCTGTCGTTAGTGGAGTTCTAAGTAACAGAAAGAAAGAGGAACTTGAGTGTAATTCATAACTGCAAGTACTTCAGATTAGCGCTAGAAAGGAGATGTACAGGAAAGGCACATATTGAGGAGAGCTGGAAGGGTGTACTCCATTTGCCTGGGAGTTGATTGAGCCCCTCACTTGGAGGAGACGGCACTGAAGTGGGCATCTGTGTGCATCAGAAAATTGTAAGTAAAGCATTGGAACTACATTCAGCTGTGTCTCTGCCTTCTTCCTGCGCCAACCTTTCAGCACTGCTACATCCCTTGCCTGAACACTACACCATCTAACTCAACATCTACTACAACTGCCCTGGGACTACAGCTCTGCCTGTGGAGAGCTATTACACCTCTGCTGCATCACACCATCTGTCCCAGAGGATCTGCCCTGCAGCCCTGGTCACCTGTGACTAGATACAACAGGTGGTGTCACAAACTTATCTACACATAAACTTTATTCAGCATTAATCTCCATATTTTACATGGACACTCAGGGCCACGGACCAGGTCATTGCCACCGCGACACATCCCCTTTAAGACACTGGCCCTTTACCGAGTAAACCCACAGCCCTTGGGGTGCTCCAATTATATTATGTAATTAATTTTAGCAGAACCAATATTGGTTTGTTTTAGATATTTATTCATTTATGTCATTTATTGTTATATCTAATTTCCTGTGATCAATAGGCGACCTCTCACTCATTTATGCAAACCATCCTGATGTTTGTTTAGGATGGGATTTATGTTCAATAATGTGATGGCAGCCATTTTGGAAACTTTATAATTGCCCCCTAGATAAGACAATCCTAAATAATTAACAGCATTTGTCTGTCTATAATGTATTTTTTTAATTTATGAATTCTTTATTTACGAGAGAAACTCTTATATTAGTAGATTAGTCAACGCGTCAAATGACCCTTCCTTATTTATGTGATGCTAACAAATGATGGAAGTCCATCCTGAAAACCAAAGATATATATTTTCTTTGCAGGTGTATAGCCTCAGTCTTTTTCCCTAGACATTTTCATTTGAGTGAATGCAGCAACTTCAGGAGCAGCCCAAGATTTCTTGAAGTTTCACATTTAAGATAAAAGATCTGTGTGCAAAGGCTATAGGTTGAACTTGAAATTCCTATTTCTATTTCATAAAATACATTAATATTTCATTCTTTGGTATGGAAAAATCTCTGTTCTATAGGTAAGATAACTTTGAAAGTAAGGAGTAGAAAAAAGGTTGAAATGGTCAGGGACTTTAGTGAAAAAAATAAAAAAAATGTTAGTGGCAAATGTGGTAACACATGTATAAAAATCCCAATATTTATCATTTTATTCAACAACTGGACCATAGTCCCCCACATCTCCCTTTAACTCCTTTTGCTCCATGATATAGATTTATCATGTTAGGCTGGGGTCAGACTTGCGAGAGCTATGCGAGAGACTCACGCATCAATACTCGCCACTGCCACCGGCACTCGGGACCGGAGTGTGTGGCTGCATGTATTTCTATGCAGCCGCACACTCCGGTCCCGAGTGCCAGCGGCAGTGTCAGGTATTGACGCGAGAGACTTGTGCTAGTTTCTCGCATAGCTCTCGCAAGTCTGACTACGGCCTTAAACAAGTTGTTCCAGTGAACTGGAGTTAATTCAGAGGGTGAAATAAGTATTGAACACATCACCAATTTTCTAGGTAAATATATTTCTAAAGGTGCTATTGACATAAAAATATCACCAGATGTCGGTAACAACCAATGCAATCCACACAGGCAAAGAAATCAAACCATAGATGTCCATAAATTAAGTTATGTGTAATAATGAGAAATCACACAGGGAAAAAGTATTGATACAAGAAGAAAGAGAGGGAAAAACTGGAGGTGAGTGTTGTTATTTTACTGTTGCTGATTGAGACCGGGCTGTCCAAGTAGTGGGCATTCAAAAAGCTATATGTACTCTAAAATGGGACAAATGAAACATGAACTTATCCCACAAAACACAGTCCTTAATACACCTAAGTTAACCGAAAAAAATGATGACTCTCAAAATGAGACAAGCAAAAAACAACACTATGTAAAATTTAGTATCTTAATCGTAATGACTCACAGAATAAAATTAACATGTGAATTACATTACACAGTGAACAGTGTAAAGACAAAACCCCAAACCACAGCCCCTAAAATCACTATTTGATACATGACACTCTTGCGACAAAGCATAACAACAAAACTGAACAAGTTGGTGAACATAGCCTTAAGGGCCCGTTACACATAGTGATATCGCTAGCAATATCGCTATAACGTCACTGGTTTTGTGACGCATCAGCGATATTGCTAGCGATATCGCTACATGTGATAGTTACCTCCGACCGGCTCCCTCGCTGGTTATCGCTGATCGTGCGAGAATGTCCTGGGCCGTTTCTCGTCGTCTGCTTCCTGCTGGGCTTCCTGCTGTGGCGACAAGTGACGCGTGGACGCGGGCGGGAGGACGTCTTCATCGCTGCGTCTTACAGGTAAGTAGCGACCGCCGACCGCTGCTATGTCGCTGGTGAGATCTGCCTGTTTGGCAGCTCACTAGCGACCACTTAGCGATGCACCAGCGATCCTCACCGGGTCATATCGTTGTTGGGATCGCTGGTGCATCGCTAAGTGTAACGGTACCCTTACAGAGATTTTTTCTAATTGAATCTAAAAGTGCTCTCTGTAGCTCAAAGTGGTTAAAGTTCCTGGTTTATTGTCCTAATTTCCATCCACAGGCATGACAAGTGACCAATCGTCTGGTGTCGCTGGGCTGTCATGGCCTCATGATCAGGTCTGTATTATCCAAAGAAGCCCTGCCACTCAGGAACTGGTGAATAAGGTTTTAATCCAATTAACACATAGATCCTAATAGGGCTCATTTCTGCCCATCCCAGGATTTCATCAACCATGGATTCTTTAGCTGTGAATCTAGAAATGTATATCTAATTAAATGACTGTGGGTTCCTATATATTGGAGAAACCATCCAACATGTTGGCACCAATAAACATAAATCAACTATCAGATGTAGAAATACTTTATTGCCGCTTCCCTCTCATGTTAAAGAGAAAAAACGTTCAATAGAGACAATAGCTCAACTTAAATTCCAAGTTATTGAGCAGGTGATGACTCCCAGAAGTGGGAATATTAGGATATTAATTTGCAGAGAGACCTTCTGGATCTATACATTACAAACACTGGATCCCAAGGGACTAAATAGGGATTTTGAGATTAGTCATATTGTATGAGATATATAACATTCTTTTTTCTTCCCCCCCCATTTTTCCAGACTTTGCCAATATATTGATCATCTCTTTGAGAAACCTCCTCTTGTGGAATTGAATATAATGCAAGTGGTTATTGTGTTATGATTTAAAGTTTGGATTATGGATTATATATAATATATCATTATTTGGTTTATCTAGTTTATCTCAACTATTTCAAAATATTAAATGAAAAAAATTGGAATATATAAAAAATAAAATAAAAAAATAATAAACAATATATAAAAAATAATAAAAAGCAATAAAGTGAGCAAAAATATGAAAATTAAAGCAATAATAATAATATATAATAATAATAAATTTTATTTTTATAGCGCCGACATATTCCGCAGCACTTTACATTTCAGAGGGGATTTGTACAGACAATAGACATTACAGCATAACAATAATCACATACAGTAGATTATAACAAATAACAAGAGGAGTGAGGGCCCTGCTCGCAAGCTTACAGTCTATGAGGAAAGAGGTAGACACGAAAGGTGGGTGGTAACAGTTGCTCTGATTGTATGGACCAGCCATAATGTTAAGTGTGTAACAGTACAGACACAGAGGGCTAATGGATGCATAAAGCATGTGGGAACATGATGCTGGGAACCTGGTTATGGTAAAACTTTTGGCTCTGCCACACAGGGATAGGTTAGGTTAATGTGTTGAGGCGATAGGCCAGTCTGAATAAATGCGTTTTCAGGACACGCTTAAAATTGTGGGGATTGGGGACTAATCGTATTGACCTGGGAAGTGCATTCCAAAGAATTGACGCGACACGTGTAAAGTCTTGGAGACGGGAGTGGGAGGTTCTGACTATTGAGGATACTAACCTCAGGTCATCAGCAGAACGGAGGGCGCGGGTAGGGTGGTATACTGAAACAAGGGAGGAGATGTAGGGTGGTGCTGAGCCATGGAGGGCTTTGTGGGTGAGGGTAATAAGTTTATACTGAATTCTGGAGTGGATGGGTAGCCAGTGTAATGACTGGTGAGGAATATGATCCTGGCTGCAGCATTCAAGACAGATTGGAGAGGGGAGAGTTTGGTAAGAGGGAGACCGATTAGAAGAGAGTTACAATAGTCGAGACGAGAATGAATAAGAGAAACAGTAAGAGTTTTTGCAGAGTCAAAAGTAAGAAAAGGTCGAATTCTAGAAATGTTTTTGAGGTGCAGATGACAAGAGCGAGCCAGTGATCGAATGTGGGGGGCAAAGGAAAGCTCGGAATCAAGTATGACCCCAAGACAGCGGGCATGTTGCTGGGGAGTAATAGTGGAACCACACACAGAAATAGCAATGTCGGGTATAGGTACATTAGTAGCGGGAGGAAACACCAGGAGTTCAGTCTTTGACAGGTTCAGTTTCAGATATAGTGAGGACATGATATTAGACACAGCGTTTAGACAATCGCCAGTGTTTTCTAGAAAGGCTGGCGTGATGTCAGGGGAAGAAGCGTATAATTGGGTGTCATCAGCATAGAGATGGTACTGGAAACCAAATCTACTGATTGTTTGACCAATAGGGGCAGTGTACAAGGAGAAGAGGAGGGGGCCTAGAACCGATAAATTGGTGACATAGATATTAAGTATATTTGGAAGAGTTAGTGCTTGATGTATTTTTGTGGAGATATACAGTTGCTAAGGAAAGTATTCAGACCCCGTTAAATTTTTCACTCTTTGTTTCATTGCAGCCATTTGGTAAATTCAAAAAAGTTCATTTTTATTCTCATTAATGTACACTTTGCACCCTTTTTCTTGACTGAAAAAAAAGCAGAAATGTAGAAATTTTGCAAATTTATTAAAAAAAACTGAAATATCACATGGTCATAAGTGTTCATACCCTTTACTCAGAAACTCATATTTAAGTCACATGCTGTCCATTTCTTTGTGGTCCTCCTTGAGATGGTTCTACTCCTTCATTGGAGTCCACCTATGTTTAATTAAACTGATAGGACTTGATTTGTAACACCTGTCTATATAAGACCTCACAGCTCACAGTGCATGTCAGACCAAATGAGGATCATGAGGTCAAAAGAACTGGCCAAGGAGCTCAGAGACAGAATTATGGCAAGACACAGATCTGGCCAAGGTTACAAAATAAGTTCTGCAGTACTCAAGGTTCCTAAAAGCACAGTGGCCTCCATAATCCTTAAATGGAAAACGTTTGGGATGACCAGAAGTCTTCCTAGACCTGGCCGTTCAGCCAAACTGAGCAATCATGGGAGAAGAACCTTGGTGAGAGAGGTAAAGAAGAACCCCAAGATCACTGTGGCTGAGCTCCACACATGCAGTAGGGAGATGGGAGAAAGTTCCACAAAGTCAACTATCACTGCAGCCCTCCACCAGTCAGGCTTTTATGGCAGAGTTGCTCGACGGAAGCCTCTCCTCAGTGCAAGACATATGAAAGTCCGCATAGAGATTGCTATAAAACAAATGAAGGGATTCCCAGACTATGAGAAATAAGATTCTCTGGTCTGATGAGCTGAAGATAGAACTTTTTGGTGATAATTCTAAGCGGTATGTGTGGCGAAAACCAGGCACTGCTCATCACCTGCACAATACAATACCAATAGTGAAACATGGCTGTGGCAGCATCATGCTATGGGGGTGTTTTTCAGCTGCAGGGAGAGGACTACTGGTTGAAATTCAAGGAAACATGAATGCGGCCAAGCACAGAGTTATCCTGGATGAAAACCTCTTCCAGAGTGCTCTGGACCTCAGACTTGGCCGAAGGTTCACCTTCCAACAAGACAATGACCCTAAGCACACAGCTAAAATAACAAAGGAGTGGCTTCAGAACAACTCTGTGACCATTCTTGACTGGCCCAGCTAAAGCTTTGACCTAAAGAGAGACCTGAAAATGGCTTTCCACCAACATTCACCATCCAACCTGACGGAACTGGAGAGGATGTGCCAGGAGGAATGGCAGAAGATCCCCAAATCCAAGTGTGAAAACCTTGTTGCATCATTCCCAAGAAGATTCATGACTGTACTAGCGCAAAATGGTGCTTCTACTCAATACTAAGCAAAGGGTCTGAATACTTATGACCATGTGATATTTCAGTTTTTCTTTTTTAATAAATTTGCAAAAATTTCTACATTTCTGTTTTTTTCAGCTTTTTTTCAGTCAAGGTGGGGTGCAGAGTGTACCTTAATGAGAAAAAAAGGAATTTTTTTGAATTTACCAAATGGCTGCAATGAAGCAAAGAGTGAAAAATTGAAAGGGGTCTGAATAACTTCTGTACCCAATGTATCTACTATGCAGGTTTATCATTATTTCTGGAAGGAGGAATGGCTTTATAATATAATAGTGACAATTAATTGTTATACATTCATGTATATTGATATGAAAATTTGTTATCCCTTTCTTCTGCTTTCTGTAGCAAAATATTTCTTTTTTTCTGCTGCCTCCTTAGATATATTTTTTGTGCCATTACCTTGCATTTCTCAATGATGATGTCATTTCCTTTTTGTTGGCCTTTATTTGTTTTAAACAATTTACTTTTTCCATTGTCTGGACTCGGATGGAAACACGTCCTAATTGGACCGATGTGTAAATTGGATTAAAGCCTTATTCACCAGTACCAGGACTTTTTTGGATATTAAATATTGCATTTTCCACAAAGCGCCACTTCATACTGAGTGCCGATCCACCTTTGGAATTTGCAATTATGCTCAGATCTGGCACACATGATGCATGAGAGCGGTAAAGGTGAGTATAGAAAAATATATATATATTTTACCATTTTTACATTCCTTGCTCAAACCTTGTTTAAATAATGTAGTTACATGCTGCTTTAAAAATATATCATGTGCTCACAGTTTAAATTATTATAATAATATTATTAATTATTTAAAATATTTATGGTATGGGATGGTGAAAATTATTTTCCGTTTTCAGTTAGTATATGCTAAGAATGGGAAATTCTGCCAATTTGCTGCAAGTAAAAATATTAAAATATATCAGGAGAAAAGAAAAGCTTAGCCTGTCATGGCGGTGGTCCTCAATTTGAGATAACACATTTTTAGGTGTGTTCCTTTGGTTTTATGTATAATATGACTGAAAGGGTAAAAGCGCATGATCTGTGATTGAATGTCCTGTGAACTTTATTTAAATCACCATGAGAGATTAGCTCCAAGATGGCCTTTTCTGGATGAGGAGCAGATCATATAATTGAGTACAGTGTATATAAAATGATGATTATCTCTGCTGGTTGAAAACCTTGTGACCTGGATGCTGAAATATAACCATTCAAGACAGTAAAGCACATTCGTAATGATTTATAATGATTATGTTCCTAGGAAACCACGCAAATTCTCTTCTACACTGAATCCCCAGTTCAAGAAAAGGAAAGATGAGGGTCTTTTTGTATCATATTTTGTTACCTAATGTTATACACTGTGTACCCAATCATTCATAAACCATGAATACAGAAGGCACATGTGCCAGGACTATTATTCAGACTACATAACAAATATTCATACTATTATGTAATGTGAACTGTAGGCAAATGAAATCCTGACCTAATTCTTTTTTTCTGACATTGCATTCTGCATAAGTCTCATAATAATTGCCAGTATATTTTATGGAAAAAGACTCAGACTAGCACTAGCTCTAGAATAATAGGTGTTGTGAATTCCCTTGCTTTGACTTCTGAGCCGGAGCTCCCTCTGCTCCATCTGGTGGTTACTGGGAGTAATGGGGCTGGACAGGTTGATGGAAGTTTGCCACCTGATGACGATAATTGGGAATCTGGGATTACTGGCTGGGAGCATATAATTGAGCAGGCTTCCCTTGGTGGTTGCTGGTGATTTCCTCCTTATGCATTTGGAGTTCTTTTGTCTCCTGCGTGATCTGCATGGTTCAGTTAAGTGATTCTTTTGCTAATCCTTTGCATATAATCTGGTTGTGGTTTTTTGCTTTCTGCTTTGTTGCTAGGGTTCAGCGTATTCCCTGCTGGGGGCAGCGCTCGGCCACGCTCATATGTTACAGCTTGTGTCAGTTTGTTCAGTCCCCTGTTGTGTTAGTATCTTCTGCTTTGCTTTCAGTTCATACCAGCGTGCTGATATAGCGGGGGTGAGGTCGTGTGGCCTCAGGTTTTTTGTATATCAGATATGTTGGATTTTTTTAGGGTTTTGTGCGTGATTGCAGACATTATCTTTTCTGTCCTGTCCTGTCTAGACAGCTTGGGCCCCACCGTTTGCTCAGTCTGTTCTCTGCCTGTGTTTGTGTCTCATCTTGTCTCACAACAATATATGTTTGGGGGGGCTGTCTATTCCTTTGGAAATCTGCTCTGGGGCAGTTTAGATTTCACCTTTCTGGCTTTAGGCTTAGTTAGTTCTCCAGCTGTGCCGAGGCATCTAGGGCATCATAGGAAAGCTCCACAGCTACTGCTAGTTGTTTTGATAGGATCAGGGGTCTGCAATCCACTTAGTTACCAACCTCTCTGGTTTTCTGGTGCTTAGCCTGCTCCTGCCATCCTCCTTGGTGACCCATTCATAACACATAGGACTCAATGGCCCCAATTCATCATTCGCAATTTTTTAAGTCACTTTCATTTTTTTTGTCTACAAAAATATAAAAAATACACCAAGGTAGGACTGGAGTGAAGTTCCAAATTTTGTGACTTTTTAAGAAAAAGTAGCAATTAATGAATTGGGGAAAACATCTAGAATTGATAAAATCCACTCTCAAAGAGGAAAACAAAAAAACAGGCAAGCACGTATTTATTTATTTTACTCATTTATATAGCGCCATTAATTCCACAGCACTTTACAGACATTATTGGCATTGTCCCCGATGGGGCTCACCATCTAGAATCTCTATCAGTTTGGAATGTGGGAGGAAACCTGAGTACCTGGAGTAAACTCACGCAAACACGGGGAGAACATACAAACTCCTTGCAGATGTTGTCCTTGGTGGGATTTGAACCCAGGACTCCAACACTGCAATGGAGTTAAAAAAGGCACAGGCACCAATAAAATAATGAATTGGGTGCCTATGAAAGGCACAAATATAGACAAAAAGCAAGCACAAAGCAAGTGGTGTATCGGGGCCAATATATATTCCCACTGCATTATTATGGTGTAAAAAGTTCACAAATGATGGTCTTTGCTCAAAATAAGCAGCATATGACAATATGGGACTAGGCAAGCTCACAGTTGTTTTTTGCTTTTCTTTTTACTATGTTCACTAAATGCTAAAAGCGACCTGCCATTATAATTCTCCAGGTCATTATGAGTTCATAGACACCAAACATGTCTAGGTTTGTTTTATCGAAGTGGTGAAACAAATTTCCAAACTTTGTTAAAAATAACAAATTGCGCCATTTTCTGATACCCGTAGCGTCTCCATTTTTCGTGATCTCGGGTTGGGTGAGAGCTTATATTTTGTGTGCTGAGCTGACGTTTTTAATGATACCATTTTGGTGCAGATGCGTTCTTTTTCTTGCCTGTTATTGCATTTTAGTGCAATATCATGGCGACCAAAAAAAGTAATTCTGTTATTTTGACTTTTTTCTTGCTACGCCATTTAACGATCAGGATAATCCTTTTTTTTATTGATAGATCAGGCAATTCTGAATGCAACGATACCAAATATGTGTATCTCTGATTTTTTTATATTGTTTTATTTTAAATGGGGCAAAAGGGGGGTGATTTAAACATTTATATTAATTTATAGTTTTTAAAACTTTTTTACTTTTGTCATGCTTCAATAGTCTGCATGGGAGACTAGAAACTGCCATAACCCGTTCGGCTCTACTACATGCAGGCGATCAGATCTCCTGTATGTAGCAGAATACCTCACTTGCTATGAGCATCGACCACCAAGTGGTGCTCATAGCAATCTGGCATTGACAACCATAGGGGTCTCCAGGAGACCTCTGGTTGTCCTGCCAACCCATCGGTGACATACGATCACGTGACGGGTTCACCGATGGGCGGATTTCCGGCACAATTGCCGGAAATGCATGTTAAATGCCGCTATCCGCGTTTGACAGTGGTATTTAATGGATTTATAGCCGAGGGTAGATCGCGATTCCACCCGTAGTCGTTAGCGGCACATGTCAGCTGTTCAAAACATTGCCGGACCCCACACCAAACAGGGGAGGCATCCAATGACGGACAGATCCATCATTGGTCGTTAAGAGGTTAAAGTCATTATCCAGGGTCGGCATGAAAATGTGTCTCTTCACTCTATGTGATTGCAAACTTCCTGCCACATTTCAAATGGACATGTGTGGCCTAACTCAAGTCTGCACACGTCTAGTCGGAATGTGGCCGGAAGTATCCCAACTATGCATTTGGTGAATTTTTTAGAGCTTTTGCTAGACAAGCAGCACATTTTTTGCACTGTTTTGACTGAACTGTGATTGGCTTCTGTCAGTAGCAAGCCTAGTTTGTATTATTGCTGTAACTTGGGGCAAATAATTCACCTAAAAGCACCTAAAAAATGAAGGAATGTTTTACTCTAGCTAGAATAAGCAATTTTATAGCCCACTATGATCTTGACTGTTCTTGATCTTTTTTCTACTGCGGGTTACTGGGATTTCTCTACATTACTTGTATTATACTGCAGAACATGTAATTATACAGCCACTAAAATTTACAATTAATATTTGTAATATGGTTTACTCAACCAAAGAATTTATTGTAAAAGTGGAGTTGTGAAAAGCTGTGATGTGGGGGAAGTTGCTGCAATCTGTGAGCTTATTCTACATAAGGGTCAATTTTTGTAACGAGACCTAGGATCAGATTTCAATTGAGAGCATGCCCAGAAGGATTCAGGCAGTGTTGAAAGCCAAAATTAGATTTACAAAATACAGACAAAATAATGAAAATTTCAATTTTGATTTTTAGGAGCAAAACAGTAACAATTCAGTGACATGACAAGTATCTGCTTTATTAAACATATGGTAAATAATTGTAAGTTAAATTTATGTACGAGATAGCCAAGATGATTGTCTATTGAATGATGGTAGTCTCACGTTCAAAGCAGTGGTGGTGGATAGTGAGCTATGGAGCCTGAAAGTCAAAAATTCAAAACGTTGTTACCCTTTTGCTCATCAGAGTACTTAAAACAATTACGTTTTTTGTTTTTTTTACAGTGGATGTTTAAACCACTGTATGGCATCCTTAGGAGTCAACTGTTTATTGTATGCATCCTAGTTCATGTATGCTCTAAACAGAGTCCATTAAGTCTTAAAGGGTTATTTCTCCAAAAAATCAAGCTATCCCCAATTCCAATGATAGGGATACCTTACTGATTGTTAAGGGACTGACTACTGGGACCCAAAGCAATAATAAAAACAAGACTCTGCAGCTCAGCCTTGTATGAATTGGAGAGGCGCATGCTTGACTTTTGCTCTATTCATTGTCTATGGAAATGATAGAAACAGCCGAGCGCAGCTCTCAGCAGCTTTATAGAGAGTGAAGAGAGCAGAGGCCGAGCATGGAACTCTGCTCCATTTAGGACTAGACTTCTGAGCTCTGTTCTCAGAATCTCTAGGAAGTTCAGCAGTCACGTCCCCAGTGATCACCAAGTTATCCGTCAGCCTATGGATCGTGGACAACATTATTATTGGTGACTAACCCTTTATAGAGTCAGGTTGATTTTCCTATTCTTTAAAATTACAGTATCAAACATCAACCAAAAACAAGTACAGTATGTACACACAAAGACGCACACAGATAGACACATGGGTATCTCGGTATCAGAATGATTATATGTGGGAGTGGCACGGTGACAAGCAGCATTAAGCCTCTTGACTGGGGGGCCCATAGCGCTGTGTGGTCTGTTGCTATTGGGCAATATGCCCCTGCCTGCAAGGCCTCCCCTGCACCTCCAGGCCACGGTGCGGCTGCAGCACCAGTATGTCCGCCCCTGCTATTGATGTATTCAAAATTTGTTGAACGTACAGTTCCCGTTTAAGTATTATATGTTGATTGTTACAAGAATAATAATGGATTTAAATTGTCAATGCAAACATAACAAATATAAAATAACTATGCATTTCAAATAAAAAGGAATATATTTATTTGTTATTTAATAATTATTCTTACATAGTTGACTATTTATGTTCATGAACAGCACACAATATTTTCTAGCACATTAGGTTCCTACCGGTGTCAATGCGATGTGAAACCTCTAGATGCCAGTATTGTTTAGTAATGGAAACTTCTGTAGAATGCAAAGTACAACATATGAGGAGCTGGCAGCATCCCTATTCTTCTTAACTCCAATCCGACAGATTGCTGTTTTAATAAGGTTTGTTGATGCCAAGGTTAACCAAATCTTTTTCTTCTTAGAAACTTTAACATCCTGGTGTGTCAACGTTAAAAGTTCTGTACAAATCCATTAGTGTGTATCTAACTTCACATGCAGTTTCCCATTTTTATAAATAATACGCATGGTGGCAAAGCAGGTGGATGAGTATGATATCTGACCATAGTGCATACTGTAAATTGTCATGTACATAGTGCATGTGCATAGTGTATGCTGTTTTATAGATGCAAATGGCTCTTCAAATTCAGTTTCGAGAAAATCACAGCCTTCTTTTAGATATACAGTGCCATTAAAAAGTATTCATACCCTGTAAACTTTTCCACATTTATTCACCTTACACGCACAAACTTAAATGCATTTTATTGGGATTTTATATGATATACCAACACAAAGTAGCAAGTATTTGTGATGTGTCAATTGAAATAATACATGGTTTTCTAAATATTTTAAAAAGATGAATCAGAAAGTTGTGACTTGCAAATGTATTCGGCCGCCCTGAGTTAATACTTTGTAGCACCACCTTTTTGCCGCAATTACTGCTGCAAGTTTATTTGGGTATGTCTCTACTAGCTTTACACATCTAAAGGTTTTGCCCATTCTTCTTTGCAAACTAGGTCTAGCTTAATGAGACTAGATGAAAAGCGTAATTTTCAAGTCTTGTCTCAGATTCTCTATGGGATTTGGGTCTGGATTTTGACTGGACCATTCAAACAGATAAATATGCTTTGACCTACACCATTCCATTGTAGCTCTAGCAATACGTGTAGGGTCATAATCCTGCTGAAAGGTGAACCTACAACCCTATCTCAAGTCTTTTGCAGCCTCTAACAGGTTTTCCTCCAGGATTGAACTGTATTAAGCTCCATCCATCTTCCAGTCAACTCTGACCAGCTTCCCTGTTCCTGTGCAAGAAAAGCATCACTACAGCATGATGCTACCACCATAATGTTTGACCGTGTTTTTAAGGGTGCTTTGTGATTTATTTTTTTTCTTTATCCATCTACATAGCCATATAGCAGCTTCTACTTTGAAGGACAAGTTGTCGTTTTGAAAAACACCATTTTTTTCCCATACAATGTACCGAAGACTGAGAAAAAAATCCAAGTGGAATGAAATGGTGAAAAACAATGCATTTTGCTTTAGGTTTTGTTTTTATGGTGTTCATTGCATGTTAAAAATAATCTGACAAAGTAATTCTCCAGGTCTGTACGATTACACTGATTCAAAACTGATAATATATACAGTGGGGAAAATAACTATTTGATACATTCCCGATTTTGCAAGTTTTCCCACCTGCAAAAAAATGGAGAGGTCTGTTTTTTATCGTAGGTACACTTCAACTATGAAAGATAGAATCTAAAAAATAAAAAACAGAAAATCACATTTGATTTTTAAATAATTAAATTGCTTTTTATTGCATGAAATAAATATTTGATCTCCTACCAACCAGTAAGAATCCTCACAGACCTGTTAGTTTTTCTTTAAGATGTCCTCCTACTCTGCACTCATTACCTGTATTCATTGTACCTGAATTCATTGTACCTTGAATTCAGTAGATGTATAAAAGATACCAGTTCACACACTCAATCACTCACACTCCAAACTCTCCACCATGGCCGAGACCAAAGAGCTATCTAAGGACACCAGGGCCAAAATTGTAGACCTACACAAGGCTGGGATGGGCCACAGGGCAATAGGCAAGCAACTTTATGAGAAGACAACTGTTGGCACAGTTATAAGAAAATGGAAGAAAAACAAGATGACTGTCAATTTTCCTCAGTTTGGGGCTCTATGCAATGTTCTTGCTTCATGTGGTAAGGATGATTCAGAGAAAAGTGACGAGTCAGCCCAAAACTACATGGGAGGACCTGGTCAATGAGCTGAAGAGAACTGGGGCCACAGTCTCAAACACTAATGTTAATAACACACTAAGCTGTCATGGATTAAAATCCTACAGGGTATGTAAGGACCCCAGCTCACGTCAACACATGTCGAGGCCCATTTACAGTTCGCCAATAGCCATCTGGACCATCCCAAGGAGGCATGGGAGAAGGTCATGTGGTCAGGTGAGACCAACATAAAACTCTTTGGTATCAACTTCACTCAATGTGTTTGGAGGAACAAGAAGGATCAGTACAACCCCAAGAACACCATGCCAACCATGGTGGGGGGAACATCATACTTTGAGGGTGCTTTTCTGCAAAGGGGACACTGTATTGAAGTGAGGATGGATGGGGTCATGTATCGTGAGATTTTGGCCAACAACCTCCTTATCAAAGTAAGAGCATTGAAGATGTGTCATGACCTGAAACACACAGCCAGGGCAACTATAGAGTGGCTCCGTAAGAAGCATTTCAAGGTCCTGGAGTGGCCTAGCCAGTCTCCAGACCTGAGCCCAGTAGAAAATCTTTGGAGGGAGTTTAAACTCAGTGTTGGCCAATGACAGCCCCGAAACCTGAAAAATCTGGAGAAAATCTGTTTGGAGGAGTGGGTCAAAATTCCAGGTGCAGTGTGTGCAAACTTGAACAAGAACTACAGGAAATGTCTTTTAACCACTATAAATGCAAACAAAGGTTTATGTACCAAATATTAAGTTCTGTTTTTCTATTGTATCAAATATTTATTTCATGCAATAAAAAGCAAATTAATTATGTAAAAATAATACAATTTAATTTTCTGTTTTAAAGATTCTGTCTCTCGCAATTGAAGAGTACCTACAATAAAAATTACAAACCTCTTTGTAGGTGTGAAAACTTGCAAAATTGGCAATGCATCAAATACTTATTTTCCCAATATATATATACTGTTAACAGCTGTGATGGAGCACGGAGCCACCGTCACTTATTCAGTCTCTAGCAGGCCACTGTACACTTGTGGGCTGCAGTCTGCTGGAAGCCAACGTTATGTAAGGATATTGCTCATAAACTAAAGGAGAAAGAAATTTAAAATTTATTTTTTTTATGTACATACATCCAGTGCAGATGTATATTGGGTCAAAAGTTAATGTTAGTTGTGACCCACCAATTCCTGGTAGTGGTAGATGTGGGAAAATTAGCCAAATTAAATGGGAATTCTAGACTAGTGTCCCTTATAGTTATCAGTCTGATTAGATCCCATATTTGATACATCCATGGGTAAGAGCAGGTATTAATAGTTATTATACACATGACCTTAGATAGTGTATGCGTCGTTAGACACAAAGTCAATGTGTACCAAACCTAATTGGTAGCAGGCGGCTGCTTATAACTGCAGCACTATGATATGCTATTACCACTAGATAGACATAGTGATTGTAAAAATGATCGCATTGTATTTATAGCTTGTGGGCTCCAAGATCTATCTATCAATCTGTTACTGCTGTCAGCTGTAAGAATGTAATCACAAATGTCGCCCAAAATTATTCTTTTTTCCCCACTTCAATGAGGGTGAAAATACCATAATTAGAGATGAGCGACTTTGCCTTTTTTATGAAACCCGACTTTCGCAAAAGTCGGGTCGATCGAAATCGGCCGACTATAGGGAAAAGTCGGAGGCCGACTAAAACACGAAACCCAATGCAAGTCAATGGGGAAGCAAAGTCGGCAGGGAGTGGAGGACAGTAAACCCACCTACAGTGCCCATTTCAATGGCAAAAACATCAATTCTTATTACTGAAGCTTGTCAACCTTAATTTACTCTACTTCATAGTAATAGTTACGCATTGAAAACTGGGGGTTATTTGGCTAAAGTTGTGGGGGGTAGGGCTGGCTCTAGGTTTTCATGTGCCCTGGGCCAAAGAGTGTCAGTGCGCCCCTTTAACACATACCACAACTCATGATGCTCCGATACAGCACAGAAATATAGGTATAGTACAATGACAAATACTTCACTGCTTACAAGACATGACTTGATCTATTTTAAATTGTACAATAGCTCAAAAAAGGACAGTATATTACACCATACAGTATGATGGCCACCACATTGTGCGCCATACAGAATAATGAGCCCCATATATTTCTCCATACAGAATAATTGGTCACATATAATGTTCCATACAATATATGATGAGCTCCACATAATGTTACAGTATATGATGGCCCCTATGGACGATGCCCCAGTGTGTTATGTGCCCAAATAATGCTCCAGTGTATAATGTGCCCCATAGATGCTGCTCCAGTGTCTGATCTTCCCCATTTATAATGCTCCAGTATATGATGGGCCTCATGGATGATGCTCCAGTGTGTGATGGGCCCTAATAATGCTCCATATATAATGGGCCCCATTTCTAATGCTCCAGTGTATAATGAGCCCCGTAAATCATGCTCCAGTGTCTGATGTCCCCCATTTGGAATGCTCCAGTATATGATGGGCCTCATGGATAATGCTCCAGTGTATGATGGGCCCAAATAATGCTCCATATATAATGGGCCCCATTTCTAATGCTCCAGTGTATAATGGGCCCCGTAAATGCTGCTCCAGTGTCTGATGTCCCCCATTTGGAATGCTCCAGTATATGATGGGCCCCATTTTTAATTAACCCAGGCATGGTATGTGAAAAGAGCTCCACTTTTGGTGTGGGTGAAAGACACAAGGAAAGGGGTTCCTCCTGACCAGAAGCCTGCACTGATGACTCAGTGCTTGCATTTTTTAAATTTCAGAAGAGGAGGCAATAGAGCTGGAGGCTGTTTCAGCAATGTAAGCCAAAAACAGTTCCTGATGCTCCGGCTTTAAAAGCAGTCTACCTACTCCCAGAAAAGGGAGCCTTACAGGCCATACAGAGCTACACCATGACGCAGGCTCAACAACTCCTGCCTTAGCTGCTATTGTGTTTTTTTGCACTACCAGCAGATGCACCACCACCACCATCAGTGCCAGGTGGCCCGCCACGCCCACGTCTGCATCCTCTTCCACCTACTTCCTCATGTTTTGGAAAATGGACCCAAAATACCAGCACATATATGGTACTGTATCAAAAGCGTATAGCTCTATACAGTCTAGGGATAACAGTAAATCTCTGTATATATTTCATCAGTATGGATTACCCAATAAAATAAAAAGTTGAAAAAGGGTACAGTATCACCAGATACAAGGTATATATAGTATAGTGTAAACATTCTGAATCTCCGTATATGTTTCAGGAGGCAGACACAAACGCTCTCAGGCCCAGTATGGATTACACAAGAATATGAAAAGCTGTAAATGGGTAATGTAACAAGTGTACAGCTGTATACAGTGTTGGGGTAATCTTAAAGCTCCAAATATATTTCTGGAGTAACAGACAGATGTTCACAGGCTGATTATGGATTACACCAGAATCTAAATAGCAAAAAAGGTTACTGTATCAGAAGCATACAGCTGTATACAGTGTTGGCCAAATTTGAAATCTCGGTATATATTTCACCCTCAGACGCTCACTCAGTCTGGGTTTGACCATAATAAAAAAATGTTGTAAAAAAGGTACTAGATAACAAGATAGCAAGTATATATATATATATTATAGGGTACAATTGAAATCTCTGTATACATAGTCCTGTAGTCACTCTCAGACGCTAACTCAGTATGGATTTGACTGTAATGCTAAATGTCAAACAAAGGTACTATATAACATGATACAAGCTGTATCGAGTATAGGGTAAAAATTGGTATATCCGATTCACCGTATATATAGAAGGCGTAAACCACACACGCTCACTCACTATGGATGATACCGTAATAAAAAATTTTGAACAAAGGTACTGTATCAGCACATACCAGGTGTATCCAGTCTAGGGGTAATTGTAAATTTCCGTATATACTTCCGGAGTCAGACACAGACACTTACAGGCTCACTATGTATTACACCAGAATTTAAAAAGTAGAAAAAGGCAAAGGTATTGGAAGCATACAACAGTATACAGTGTTGTGGTACTTTTAAATCTTCGTACATATTTCAATCTCAGTAAGCCAGTCCAGAGTCTCCGCTACTGGAAGCTACATGGATACAAGTACAGACGGAAAGTTGAGTGTTAGCAGAAATTTGGGAATTACTCATCACGGGAAAACCTCCCGGTATATGTTGCAGAGGCGATGCAGACCCTCAATTACTGTGTCTGTGGAGACAGCAAAAATGGTTCTTTGTGAAGAATGTATTGCTTTATCGTAGTAGCGTGGATCACAACACCGTTACTAGTCTCCATCAAATTGTGATCACAGGGAGAGATGTAGACATGGTCCTCACTGTCTTTCATGATGTGTCTGGTCATTTTGGAGTGCAAAAGAGAGAAGCCACAGGCCGTAGGCGATTCTCTTGGATTGGCATGAGAGGAGACATTGAAAAATGGTGGCAGGAATGTCACACATCTGTGACTATCACAACTGTGAAAGGTGATCATAAAGCACCACTGCATCCGCTTGTAAGTTGACGTCCATTACAAATGGTAGCCATTGTTCATCTGAAGGTAGAGGCCAGCAGGACAGGCCATAGCTACATCTTAACCATCATCGATCAATACACCAAATTTCTAGTGGCCGTCCCTGTGAAGGATTTAACTGGCCAGACTACACAGCGATGGTACTGGCACAGGGCCCCTCATAGTACGCTGGTGTGTCTGACAGCGAAGTGGGCCCCCCCACCGTCAGAGACACTGTATTGTACTATGAGGGGTCCTATGCCAGTGCTGTCGGCCATCAGTGGGCCCATCCATCTGTTCAGAGCAATGGCACTTGCCAGGGTGCACCAGGTGTTGACCCCAGTCCTTGGGGGGGTGGGCAGCCCAGTGAGGGAGATTTAAAAAATGGCATATGTTGTTGTGTAGGCTGGACATTCAGCTGCTGCAAATGGCGGAATTGGGCAAGTCCGAGGAAGAGGAGGACAAAAGCGAGGCAATTTTCTGGCAACCTATGTGTCATCAGGGGAAGGTGGGACAAAATCCTTTGAAACCCATGCATGGTTCATTTTAATGAAGGTTAGATCATCAACATTTTGGGTCGACAGACAGGTCCTTTTTTCTGTCAGGATTGATCCAGCAGCACTGAAGACTCTTTTAGATAGCACACTACCAGCAGGGCAAGCGAGCTCCTGTAAGGCATAGCGTGCCAATTAAGGCCAGGTGTCCAGTTTAGAGGTCCAATAATCAAAGGGGAAAGACCTGTGAGGGAGAACATCGATATGGGAGAAGTTTGTAACCATGGTTGACAACTGCTGTCTCCTGTCACTTGTAATCGATGCAGTGTGAGCCGTACTTGAGAAATCATTCCACAACATGGTCATTAAACCCCTGTATCCAACGCAACTTCGGCTGTGTGCATCACGAACACCTCTTCCATTGTGCCCACTACAGCTTGTGGGAGAACCAGCACCGCTGCTGTGTGCTGGGAAAGCCTCAAACAAACGGTTTATCAGAGTTGCTTGTTTGTTAGCCAATATTATCTCTAGGTTCTCCTGTGGCATGATGTTGTGTAATTTGCCTTTGTAGCATGGATCGAAGATGCTGGCCAGCCAGTAGTGGTCATCCTTCATCATTTTGGCAATGCGGGGGTCCCTTTTTAGGATCCGCAAGTAGAGTTGAGCGATACCGTCCGATACTTCAAAAGTATCGGATCGGAATGGATCGGCCGATCTTAAAAAAAAGTATCGGTATCGCCGATTCCGATACCGGAAGTCCCATTCAAGTCTATGGGACTTCCGGTATCGGAATAAGAAAAATCCTGTTTTTCCCTTGTACAGCCTCTCTGGGGTCTGTACGGGCCTTTCGGGGGGCTGTGCCGGCCTGCCAGGGGGTCTGTGCAGGCTCCGGTGGTCTGTGCCGGCCTGCCGGGGGGCTGTGCCGGCCTGCCAGGGGGGCTGTGCAGGCTCCGGTGGGCTGTGCCGGCCTGCCGGGGGGCTGTGCCGGCCTGCCGGGGGGCTGTGCAGGCTCCGGGGGGCTGTGCCGGCCTGCCGGGGGGCTGTGCAGGCTTCGGGGGTCTGTGCAGGCATCGTCCGATGGGACTACAAGTCCCATTGGGCGATGCCTGCTACCATGACAGTGATTGACACATTAGCCAATGATGGGACAGTAGTAGTCCCATCATCCGGCTAATGTGTTGAATGTAAAAAAAAAAAAAAAAATTACATGCTACATACATACAACATGCATACTACATACATGCTACATTCATACTACATACTACATACATGCTACATTCATACTACATATATACTACATGCAACATACATACTACATATATACTACATGCATGCTACATACATACTGCATGCTACATACATACTACATGCTACATACATACCACATATATACTACATACATACTACATATATACTACATGCATGCTACATACATACTACATGCTACATACATACTACATATATACTACATGCATGCTACATACATACTGCATGCTACATGCATGCTACATACATACTACATACATACTACATGCTACATACATACCACATATATACTACATACATACTACATACAATACATTCATACAATACATACATAGACATACAGTACATATAACAGAGTAACATACTTACCAATACTTGTCACATTGTTCCCCGAAGCCATTGTCTTTTACGGAATAAATATTAACATAACAAACCACAAAAATACTCACCCACGATCCGAAGCAGTCCACGAGTGTGTCCCACGACGATCTTGGGTAGAGAACTGCAGCATCAGCTGTTGCTGCCGTTCTCTACGGGCTGCAGGAATCCAATGACGGAAGGTAGGTATCCTTCCGCACTGTATTCCTCCGCCACTTAAAAAAAAAAAAGTCCCTAGTCTCACTTTATGCCATTGCTGTGTGGGAAATTCCCACGCAGCAATGGCATAAAGTGAGACTAGGGACTTTTTTTTTTTAAGTGGCGGAGGAATACAGTGCGGAAGGATACCTACCTTCCGTCATTGGATTCCTGCAGCCCGTAGAGAACGGCAGCAACAGCTGATGCTGCAGTTCTCTACCCAAGATCGTCGTGGGACACACTCGTGGACTGCTTCGGATCGTGGGTGAGTATTTTTGTGGTTTGTTATGTTAATATTTATTCCGTAAAAGACAATGGCTTCGGGGAACAATGTGACAAGTATTGGTAAGTATGTTACTCTATGTTATATGTACTGTATGTCTATGTATGTATTGTATGAATGTATTGTATGTAGTATGTATGTAGTATATATGTGGTATGTATGTAGCATGTAGTATGTATGTAGTATGTATGTAGCATGCATGTAGCATGCAGTATGTATGTAGCATGCATGTAGTATATATGTAGTATGTATGTAGCATGTAGTATGTATGTAGCATGCATGTAGTATATATGTAGTATGTATGTAGCATGTAGTATGTATGTAGTATGTATGTAGTATGTATGTAGCATGTAGCATGCATGTAGTATGTATGTAGTATATATGTGGTATGTATGTAGCATGTAGTATGTATGTAGCATGCAGTATGTATGTAGCATGCATGTAGTATGTATGTAGTATGTATGTAGTATATATGTAGTATGTATGTAGCATGTAGTATGTATGTAGTATGTATGTAGTATATATGTAGTTTGTATGTAGCATGTAGTATGTATGTAGCATGCATGTAGTATATATGTAGTATGTATGTAGTATATATGTGTTATGTATGTAGTATGTATGTAGTATATATGTGGTATGTATGTAGTATGTATGTAGTATGTATGTAGCATGTAGTATGTATGTAGCATGCATGTAGTATGTATGTAGTATTTTTTTTTTTTTTTAACATTTAACACATTAGCCGGATGATGGGACTACTACTGTCCCATCATTGGCTAATGTGTCAATCACTGTCATGGTAGCAGGCATCGCCAGATGGGACTTGTAGTCCCATCGGACGATGCTTGCACAGACCCCCGGACATCAGCACAGCCCCCCGGCAGGCCGGCACAGCCCCCCGGCAGGCCGGCACAGACCCCCACAGGGTGCACAGACCACCGGCAGGCCGGCACAGCCCCCCGGCAGGCCGGCACAGACCCCCACAGGGTGCACAGACCACCGGCAGGCCGGCACAGCCCCCCGGCAGGCCGGTACAGACCTCCACAGGGTGCACAGACCACCGGCAGGCCGGCACAGCCCCCCGGCAGGCCGGTACAGACGCCGGGCAGTCCACACAGCCCCCCGGCAGGCCGGCACAGCCCCCCGGCAGGCCGGCAGAGACCCCCGGAAGGCCCGAAATGACGGCGCATCATGATGCGCACACACCGCGCATCATGATGACGTCAGGCTGTCAATCAACTTTGAACTTCCGATTCCGATGCCGACTTCCGATATTGAAAAAATATCGGAAGTCGGTATCGGAATTCCGATACAGCAAGTATCGGCCGATACCCGATACTTGCGGTATTGGAATGCTCAACACTATCCGCAAGGCATAATCGCACATGTAGGCCAATATTCCTGGTGTCAATAATGCACTGCCACTGCTGGGTGGAGGAGCACTTTCTGGCAAATCCACATCCCTATAGTCACGCACAAACACTGTACCTGACCTTGCAACGCCAACATTTTTTCTTGCCCCCTGAGAAGCATCCTCCTCCCCAAAATAATCATCCCCCTCATCCTCCTCTTCTTCCTCCACCTTATCCAGGACAGTTCCCTGACCAGACAATGGCTGACTGTCAGCAAGGCTTCCCTCCTATTCCTCCTCCTCCTCCATCTGCTCCTCCTCCTCTGCTGCAGACGCCAGCTCCTTAATGTGCATCAAACTTTGCATGAGCAGACGCATAAGTGGGATGCTCATGCTTATGATGGCGTCGTCTGCACTTACCAGCCGTGTGCATTCCTCAAAACACTGAAGGACTTTACAGAGGTCTGTCAGCTTTGACCACTGCACACCCAACAATTCCATGTCTTCCCTCAAACTGCCTGCCCGTGTATCCTCCCACAAATGCATTACAGCCTGTCTCTGTTCGCACAGCCTCTCAACCATGTGCAGGGTGGAGTTGCACCTTGTTGCAACGTCTATGATTAGGCGGTGCTTCGGGAGGTGGAGCAATCACTGCAGCTTCTGCATACGAGTGGAGTGGACGTTTGAGCGACGGATGTGCGAGCACAGTCTTCACACCTTATGGAGCAGGGATGTTAACTCTGGATAATTATTAAGGAAGCACTGCATCACCAGGTTCAAAGTGTGAGCCAGGCAAGGTATGTGTGTGTTTTGCTTTTGCAAGGGCTATGGCTGCCACAAAATTATGTCCGTTAACACTGACTACCTTGCCTGGCTCAAGATGTAGAGTGCCCAGCCATGACTCAGTTTGTCGCTGCAAGTAGTCGGCCAGTACCTCCGCGGTGTGTCTGTTGTCGCCCAAAGATATCATCTTTAACACAGCCTGCTGACGCTTACCACTAGCTGTTTGATAGTGTGATACCTTGTGTGCTACACTGCCAGCTGAGGATGGAGTGCTCGTGCGACTGCGCTCTGTGGACGAGCTTTCGCTAATGGAGGAGGAGGGTCGAAAGCCTACAGCCAACTGTTTCCTATACCGTGGGCTAGGCAGCACTGTTCCACTGCCGCTGTCCCCTGTGGAGCCTGCATCCACCACATTAATCCAGTGCGCAGTGCTGGACACGTAACGGCCGTGGCCATGCCTACTGGACTATGCATCTGTTGTGAGGTGCACCTTTCCACTCACTGATTGCTTGAGTGCATGGACAATGCGATATTTCACATGCAGGTGGAGGGCTGGGATGGCTTTTTGAGAAAAGAGGTGTCGACTGGGTAGGTCATAGCGTGGGACTGCGTACGCCATGAGCTCGCGGAAAACTTCGCTTTCAACCAAACGGTAGGGCATCATCTCTAATGAGATTAGTTTGGCAATGTAGGCGTTCAAATACAGTGTACACGGATGAGAGGATGAGTACTCTCTTGTCCTACTCAGAGTGTCTGGTAGGGTGAGCTGGACTGGAGAGCTGCATATGGGCGAAGTAGCGGTGGACCGGACGGAGTGAGGGGGTTGGTGATGGTATTGGAGGTGATGGCCTAGATTCAGTGTGATTCCCTGAGTCCTTTGGCCTTGCGACGACACCTCAACATTTAGTGCTGGTGGTGTGCTTAATGGTGGCGGTGGTCTAACAGTGGGGAAGCAGTGGAGAGTTGCTGGCTACCTTCAGTCGGAGCAGGTGCACATGTGCTACCTGAGGTTTTGTAGTCCGATCACGCTTGCAAGTGCATGTTGATTATATGTCTAAGTATGCAACTGGTATTCAAATTTCTGAGTTGTTTACCTCGGCTAAAGGTCCTTCCGCACTTCTTACGGGTAATCTTTGCCTCATCAGTAGGATTTTGGGCAAAGAAGTGCCACACTGCACTCTTCCTACTATGGTATACATTTTCTGGACTTGCATGCTGTGCTAAGTTGACCGCCTGGCCAAGCTGTCCTGCAACTCTTTTAGTTTTTGGCCCATGTTTTTGGACAGCTATGGGCCTGCCAGATAACCGCTGCTGCGATGTCAATGCCTGCTGCGGATCCTTCTCCTTATCTGAACTATTGCCAGCGCCACCCTCCTCCCCAATGGATGCCAATCCGGGTCAAGAACTGGGTCATCCATCACCTCCTCTTCAAAGTCATCTGCACCATCCTCTTTACCTTCCTCTGTGTCACCGTGTAAGGTGGTATAGTATGCGGGAAGGGGCACCTGAGTTTCATCAGGGTCAGATTCTGGCTCAGTAGACTGCTAGGGCTAGTGTAGTGCTGTGGGTCAATGTACCAGCAGAATCATCTAGCAGTGGCTGTGCATCAGTACACTCCATGTCAGATTCATCTTGGACTGGGGAATTCAGGATTTGACTGGATAACCCAGGCCATGGTATGTGAAAAGAGCTCCATAGAGTAATCTGAAGTGTGGGCTGCCGCATCCTTAACTTTTGGTGGGGGTGAAGGACACAAGGAAAGGTGTTTTTCCTGACCATAACCCTGCACTCATGTCTCCGTGCTTGCAGGTTTCGAACGTTCAGAAGAGAAGGCAATAGAGCTGGAGGCTGTTTCGGCAATGTACGCCAAAACCTGTTCCTGATGCTCTGGCTTTAAAAGCGGTTTTCCTACTCCAAGAAAAGGGAACTTTACAGGCCTTCTAGGGCCAGAGGAAGACGCAGGCTCAACACCTCCTGCCTTCGCTGCTATTGTGCTTTTGCCAGAACCAGCCGATGCACCACCACCATCATTACCAGCTGCGCCCCCCTGCCCACGTCCGCGGCCTCTTCCACCATACTTCCTCATATTTGGGAAAATGTACCAAAAATACCAGCAGAGAGATGGTTCTGTATGAGGTGTGTCCAGCTGTGTAAGGTGTATTATAAAAATTAAATCTACGTATATATTTTGTTAGTCAATGATGCTCTCCCAGTATGTATTTGACCGTAATCCAACAAGCAGATACATAGAACTGTATCAGAAGTGTACAGCTGTATATGTTTTTTGTGTAACTAACAATCTCCGCATATGAATTTATGGAGTGTCACACACACACGCTGACTCTATAGATGTGACTGTAATGCGAACGGCAGATATACAATACTGTTTGAGAATCGGACAGCTCTATACGGTGTCTGTATAGAAAATTGTCAATCTCCGTCTGTTTTTATACAGAGTGACACACTCTGTCTCTGTATAGTTTTGACCGTTATCAAACAGCAGATATACGAAACTGTTTGAAAAATGGACAGTTCTATAAGGTGTAGGTCTGGAAAAATGGAAAATCTCCTCGGTTTGTTGTTCCAGAGTCACACACAGATAGCTTGTATTTGTCCATGATACCAGCTGATACACAGTAGTGTGTGAGGAGCGTACACCGCTATACGGTGTCTGTATGGAAAATTGTCAATCTCCGTCTATTTTTATGCGGAGTGACTCACGCTGTCTCTGTATAGTTTTGACCGTCATCAAACAGCAGATATACAAAACTTTTATAATCAACCAAAAGATCCAACAAAATTATATCAATGTGCCTCACACAGTATTATTAACAAACCCATCTGTTTCATCTGTGTTTTGTGCCATGTCCCTCAGCCCGACGCGCATTTCATCCTCTTCATGAAGAGGACGAAACGCACGTCGGGGTGGGGGACGTGGCACAAGACACTTTATATGTGAGTTTCTATTGCGGTTACTGTGTTCTTGCAGTGGGGAGATACAATAAGAGTACTCCATTAATTTTCTATGTGTATTGGCTATGGCTTGCCGGGCTGTAATGCATCCATTGGGGATCTGATTAATTGTTAACCCTTTATGGTTTAAATTAAAGGGCCTATACCGTTTAGTATTATATGTCTATAATCACATATTTTAGAGTGGTCTGCAGCCTCTTTTTGTCGTGCCACAGAGGTGATTTTGCCTTGTATTATTCTTTTTTTTGTGTTTGAGATATTTTTAAAAAAAATTTTCCATGTGGAATAATAAAATAATTTTATACATTGACTAAATATTGTGCCAGTTTCTGTTCAACAAAAAAGTACATGAAACAGATGGGTTTGTTACATATACGAAACTGTTTGAAAAGTGGACAGTTCTATAAGGTGTAGGTCTGGAAAAATGGAAAATCTCCTCTGCTTGTTTTTCCAGTCACACACAGATAGCTTCTATTTGTCCGTGATACCAGCCGGAACACGGTAGTGTGTGAGGAGCGTACACCGCTATACGGTGTCTGTATGGAAAATTGTCAATCTCCATCTATTTTTATACGGAATGACACGCTGTCTCTGTATAGTTTTGACCATTATCAAACAGCAGATATACGAAACTGTTTGAAAAGCGGACAGCTCTATAAGGTATAGGTCTGGAAAAATGGAAAATCTCCTCTGCTTGTTTTTCCAGAGTCACACACATATAGCTTGTATTTGTCCGTGATACCAGCTGGTACATGGTAGTGTGTGAGGAGCGTACACCGCTATACGGTGAAAAAATGAACGCTCGGTAACTCACCAGAACAAAATAATAATAGTTGGAGTGCTTTGAGAAAAGCAGTTTGCACACAACAATGCAGCTATCAGGTAGCCTTAAAAGGCAGCCTAATCACCACTAGCGCTGCTGCACACAACAAAAATCCTCCCCTTTCACTGCACACTAACTGTACAGTGAAAAGCGCTATCAGCAGAAGCTTTTTTTTTTCTTCTTCTCTGCCTAACGCTCTCCCTTATTCAGAATCAGCAGCAGCACCTCTCCCTATTCTAAGATCAGCAGAAGTAAGATGGCGGTTGGCGGTCATGGCCTTTTATAGTCACTGTGATGCCACACAAAGCCAGCCAATCACTTCAATGCCCTTCTCTAAGATGGTGGTGGCCGCTGCCCATGTCATCACCTTGCCCACAGTGTGCGTCCTCCATCACTGGCTGAGAAAAGGTGCTGGAAGCATTATTTGAAACGCGACTTTGGCGCTCGGCAACCTCATGGCCGACCTCACGCTATGGTCGGGTTTCGATCCGCGAAACCCGACTTTAGCTAAAGTCAGCGATTTTTGAATTTGACCTACTCATTTCGCTCAACTCTAACCATAATGCAAACAGTTTCATAGTTGTAATGATACAGGAAAGATGTATATCTTTGTACCGTGTTAGCCAGTAGATAGAAAAATATTCAGGATTGAGAGTCCTCAGTAGTTGATACCTTTTAATGGCTAAAAAGTCTCGAAAGCTTGCAATGAGTTACCATCTTTTCAGTTAGCCATTAAAAGGTATCAACTACTGAGGACTCTCAATCCTGAATATTTTTCATAGTTGTAATGGTGACCACAAAATGAAAAAAATGGTACCAAGAATGGTATATAATGTATGAAATAATTTCCTCTATTATAAATACAATTGAAACTAATTACAAGGAAAGGTGTAAGACCAATGAGGTGGGACTATAACACCATAGGATACCACACTAAAACAAGTCCACCGGGGTGTAAAATGCTGGAAGTACAAACAAAACCATTGCCATGCAAAATGTAACAATAAAGCAGTCTAATATCACATATGAAAGGGACATGGAAGCTATAACCTGCTTAATGATATGCACTGCTCTAATGAGCATATAATAATACTAGCAAGGAAAACTGGTGTCCAATTGTGACTCAATATGAGTGGCAGCTAACAATAAGTTATATTAGGCGCTATATGTAAATGAACAATGGATACCATGGATGAGCGACACACAGGTGGCAGGGTTGAGCATCGCTTGAATGCTGCTGACAGATGTGATCGCACGCGGCAGGATAAGCGATCTCCCCCACACAGTCTATGATAGATGGTAATACAGGCAATGAGAGTCAGTCACGCTGTGTAATTAAAGCGCGAAAGCTCCACTGCAATGAGTGAAAGACAAACTGATATAAATTAAAGGCAGGCTGGCTGCTCTTCTTCAGTTCCTTCACTACGCTATATTATATATTTTCCCACATGTACTCATTTATACCAGGACATGTGTCCCAACACGCGTTTCGCTGGTATACTGGCTTTTTCTAAGGGCAGAGTCGGCCGCATTCACCAGATACTTATACACCTTGCCATGATTTACAGGTGAATTGGCCAAGCACCATATGTTATTCAGTTAGAGGATTCCATAGGTAGAATTAGGTCAGGTAACATATATCAAATGAATTCATACGTAGAGCTCTAAATTATGAATTTTTATACAGCACTGATTTAGATTATTTATCAGCTAGACATCATATATATGACTCAGTCTTATACAGCATGGTGTTACTGATTGCATATAGTTTGAGTATACTTCAAAAATTCAGATATATTTACTCAAATAACTATAGGTCTCAGATAATAAATTCTCTTTACTGTATTCATTCAACGGGAATATTATAAATCATATATATAATAGATGGTTTATCCATTCTATAACATTAATTATAAAATGAATCATGATATTAAACCTAAAGAATCATATGTCAAAAATTATATATACCTGTGGTTGTTATATAGATCTGAAGTAGTTAATGGATGTTATAACAAATCAGACCACATATTATCAACCCAAGCCTTATAGTCAATTAGTTTCAACTCAAATAAATGTATATTGCAAGATTCTTCATATTTTAAATAGATTTAATTTTATTTCATAGTAGAAAGATCATAAGGTTCCAGAAAATTCCACAAGGGGCTTCATAGGAAACAACCGAAGATAAGGTTTTCATTCAACCCATGAGGGTTGATGGTATTAAGCCTGAAGAAGATTCATTCGCTCTCCTTTTTTCACAAAAATGAATCCAAGTCTCCTCCTCTAATATCTAGTTTAACTTGGCAGATTGCCCATCTCTGAAGTTCCTTCCAACGATGTCCATGTTTAATCTTGAAGTGTCTCGCTATTGGCGAGGGATTGAATTTCTACTTCTGTTCATGGCACATACAGTCATATGTTAAAGTTTGGGCACCCCTATTAATGTTAACCTTTTTTCTTTATTACAATTTTGTTTTTTGCAACAGCTATTTCAGTTTCATATATCTAATAACTGATGGACTCAGTTATATTTCTGGATTCAAATGAAGCTTATTGTACTAACAGAAAATGTGCAATCTGTATTTAAACAAAATTTGACCGGTGCAAAAGTATGGGCACCCTTATCATTTTCTTGATTTGAACACTCCTAACTACTTTTTACTGACTTCCTGAAGCACTAAATTGGTTTTGTAACCTCATTGAGCTTTGAACTTCATAGCCAGGTGTATCAAATCATGAGAAAAGGTATTTAAGGTGGCCACTTGCAAGTAGTTCTCCTATTTGATTCTCCTATGAAGAGTGGCATCATGGGCTCCTCAAAACAACTCTCAAATGATCTGAAAACAAAGATTATTCAACATAGCTTTTCAGGGGAAGGATACAAAAAGTTGTCTCAGAGATTTAACCTGTCAGTTTCCACTGTGAGGAACATAGTAAGGAAATGGAAGAACACAAGTATAGTTCTTGTTAAGCCCAGAAGTGGCAGGCCAAGAAAAATATCAGAAAGGCAGAGAAGAAGAATGGTGAGAACAGTCAAGGACAATCCACAGACCACCTCCAAAGACCTGCAGCATCATCTTGCTGCAGATGGTGTCACTGTGCATCGGTCAACAATACAGTGCACTTTGCACATGGAGAAGCTGTATGGGAGAATGATGCGAAAGAAGCCGTTTCTGCAAGCACGCCACAAACAGAGCCGCCTGAGGTATGCAAAAGCACATTTGGAAGAAGGTCCTGTGGACTGATGAAACAAAGATTGAGTTGTTTGGTCATACAAAAAGGCGTTATGCATGGAGGCTAAAAAACACAGCATTCCAAGAAAAACACTTGCTACCCACAGGAAAATTTGGTGGAGGTTCCATCATGCTTTGGGGCTGTGTGGCCAATGCCGGCACCGGGAATCTTGTTAAAGTTGAGGGTCGCATGGATTCAACTCAGTATCAGTAGATTCTTGACAATAATGTGCAAGAATCAGTGACGAAGTTGAAGTTACGCAGGGGATGGATATTTCAGCAAGACAATAATCCAAAACACCGCTCCAAATCTACTCAGGCATTCATCCAGAGGAACAATTACAATGTTCTGGAATGGCCATCCCAGTCCCCAGACCTGAATATCATTGAACATCTGTAGGATGATTTGAAGCGGGCTGTCCATGCTTGGCGACCATCAAACTTAACTGAACTGGAATTGTTTTGTAAGCAGGAATGGTCACAAATACCTTCATCCAGGATCCAGGAACTCATTAATAGCTACAGGAAGTGACTAGAGGCTGTTATTTTTGCAAAAGGAGGCTCTACGAAATATTAATGTCACTTTTATGTTGAGGTACCCATACTTTTGCACCGGTCAAATTTTGTTTAAATGCAGATTGCACATTTTCTGTTAGTACAATAAACCTCATTTGAATCCAGAAATATAACTGAGTTCATCAGTTATTAGATATATGAAGCTGAAATAGCTGTTGCAAAAACCAAAATTGTTATAAAGAAAAAAGGTTAACATTAATAGGGGTGCCCAAACTTTAACATATGACTGCATGTTCTTTGTCAAAATTGACTATGCTTCTAATGTGCTCTCTTATGCGGGCCTTCAAATCACTCGTCTTACCTACATATCTCAAATTACATGAGCATTCAAGACAATTAACGACCCTAAAACCCCCGTCACACATAGCGATCTCGCTAGCGAGATCGCTGCTGAGTAACAAGTTTTGTGACGCAACAGCGAGATCGCTGTGTGTGACACTTATCAGCAACCGGCCCCCCTGCCAGGTATCGCCAGGGAATGGCCAGGACATTTTTTTGATTGCTTGTCTCCCACTGGCCAGCACGCATCGCTGCGTGTAGCAGGTGGGAGTCCAGCGATCAGCGAGCTGGAGCTGGTAACCAAGGTAAACATTGGGTTTCTCAGCCCCGTGCGGCGCTTAGAAACCAGATGTGTACCTTGGTTACCAGCTCCCTGCACCAGCAACTAAGGTACACAGTGGGTAGCTAAGTGACGTGCGTCGCTTGTTACCTGCATGTCGCTGTCATGATTGTTGGTGAAACTGCCTGTTTGGCAGCTCACCAGCGATCATGTAGCGACACACCAGCAATCCTGACAAGTTCACATCGTTGTCGGGATCACTGGTGAGTCGCTATATGTGAGGGGACCCTAACTGTGAAGCAGTTCAAATGCTGGTATATAGAATATGTTTTCCCAAAAACGTCAATAATAGATTTTCTTGGGATCAGGATTTGGCATGCCTTGCACATTTTACATGGAAAAAACCCGGGGTCTTTCGTCATAGTCATTGTATTATTGCGTCTAAAATTACGAGATACTAGGTGGTTCAAGATGGATGTGGCTTTCGTAAAGCTCAATGAGGCTCTTGGTGTTAAAAATTCTTTAATGTCACTATTGGATCTGAGGATGCTCCAAAACTACTTTTGAGGCACTGTGCAAAGCTCAAAAGTGAATGAGAGCCATATTATAGTGGGAGCCCCTGAGGTGCCAGAACAGCAGAACTCCTCATAAGTGACCCCATTTTACAAAATACATATCTTGATGAATTAATCTAGGGGTGCAGTGATCACTTTAATACCACAGGGTCACAGAATTGTATACCATTGGGTAGTGAAGAAAAAATAATTACATTTTTACCACAAAAATTTTGTTTTAGCCCCAGATTTTACATTTTCAAACAAGCGGTTAAAATTAGCACCAGAATTTGTCCCACAATTTCTGCTGAATATAGAAATACCCCATATTTGGCTATACAGTACTTCTTAGCCATACGCAGAGTCTCAGGAGAGACTGAGCACTATTTGCCTCCTGGAGCACAGATTTTCCTAGAATAATTTGCGAACTCCATATACAGAGCTCCTTAGGCCTCTTTCACACATCAGGTTTTCGCCGTCAGGCACGATCCGGCGCTTTTGACAGAAACCGGATCCGGCGAAATGCAATGCCGGATCCGGTTTCCCCCCCATTGACTTGCATTTGCGCCGGATCGCGCCGGATGGCCATGCGTTTCATCCGGTTATCGCCGGATCCGGCAATGTGTCGCAATGTGTCGCGATCCGGCGTCTGGAAAAAACGTCTACTGTAACGTTTTTTGTCTCCGGCGAAAAAGCCGGACACGCCGGATCCGGCGCGTCCGGCTTTTTCACACAATGAAAGCCTATGAGCGCCGCAATGCGCCGGATCCGGCGAAAGCCGGATCCGGCGGCCGGATCTGGTTTTTTGGTCTGAGCATGCTCAGTAGCTCTGCCCACAAGACATATATAAAAGCAAGACAGTGGGACCCACAGCCACACCCAACATGCCACCCAAGACAGCAACCAGGCGCAGGAGAAGGCAGGAGACCACTGCAGCACCATCCGCACCACCACCACCCCAAATGGAGCAGCAAATAGAACATGCTGAGGAGGGGAGGCCAGCAGCAGAGGAGAGACGGTAATTATCAAATAACCCATTCCTCCAAACTAGGGCTATTGAATATCAAGATATTCATTGGCCCTTTGTTTCTCTTTATTCAACAGCCGCCCAATAGATGCAGCAGCAGCAGCAGCAGCAATGGCAGCAGCTTCAACACCACCCACAGGCATGGAGTATGGCCACCAGGAAGACAGCACATCATCTTCTGGGAGCCCTCCCTCGCATCGTCAGCGTTTGACGGTAAGTTTTTATTTCCAAAATCCATCTTCTCTGTAATATATGTCTATTCATGGCCTTTTATTTCAAAACAGGAATCACAAGATGAAGAGGAGCTCCCAGAAGAAGAAGGAAGGGGTGGACAGACACCTGGAGTGGGCTCACAATTCGTAAGTTTTTTGCATCAAACGCAGAAACACAACATCACACTACACACAACACATAGAAAACAATGTTCTGCAGACCACACACAGCAAACAAATGCCTACATCCAAAGACATAACTTTTTTTGTTTTCTTCTCTAGTCTTCCCAATCTGGTGCTTGGCCAAGAGGTGCTCGCAGTGCCTCCCAGGGTCGTCGGCGACAGCAACGCGGCGGTCACCAGCGTGTAAGTATAAATATTTTTGCTTTGTTTTTTTGCACTTTTTATTTCATTTCTTTTGTGGAGGCTAATTATGTTATTTTTGTCTTTTTCTTTAACAGCCTTCACAGCGTGCTCCCGACTCTGACGTTGAGGATGGAGGGATTGATGTGGACGGCCTCATCGATCTCGTCAGAGAAAGGGAGCCGCTCTGGAATATGGCTGACCGCCGCCACGCTGACCTGATCGTTACCCGACGACTCTGGGAGGAAATCTGTTCGCTCCTTGTGGGCCGCTGGGAGGACCTCGATGTTCGGGCCCAGATTACAGAGCGTAAGTATATACAGTACCGGTTGCTTGATGTAAACCAGTGTTTCCCGAACTCCAGTCCTCGTGGTCCCCACGGATCATGTGTTCAGGATTTCTATTTACTATGGAAATCCTGAAAACATGACCCCTGGGGACCATGAGGACTGGAGTTTGGGAAACACTGATGTTGTATACTAACCACTCCTTTCTCGTTTCAGGGAACAGAATTGTGAATCGGTGGCGGTCTGTGAGGGATCGTTTCAAGAAGGAGTTCAATAAAGAGATGCGGGCCCCGAGTGGATCTGGAGGACGCAGGAGCAAGTACAAGTACGCAGAAGCCCTGTCGTTCCTCCGTGAAACAATGGTCACCAGAAGGTAAATATTACACACCACATGTGAAAAAAAATGTTAGATGTAAATTTTTTTTTCAGCCAGGGCCATACCATGTCAGTATTTTAATTGTTTTTTTTTCTCTTTATTCCACAGCACGGTGAGCAGCACTCGGGAGCCTGCACGATTGGACCCTTCTGAGGCGATCCCTGAGGAGACCGGCACCGAGGGACACTTCGACCGTCCCGGTACATCTGCACCTTCCCAGCCTTCCCACACATTCGACCCATCTGTCCCATCCACCAGCACAGGAGCATCGTGGCCGCCTACATTACATGAAGCTGCTGGTGAGGAGATCGCTTTCCCTTTACCCCACCCTTCTGCCCCTGCCACCTCTAGTACACCTGCGGGTACTGGGCGGCAGCGGCAGAGGGGTCAGGAAAAGACTTATGCGCCAGAGTTCTTGCATCTGAATGCATCTTTCCAGAACTGTCTAAAAGTCTTGTCAGAGCAAATCTCCGCAGGCTATCAGCAGACCAACTCCAGCATTCTGGAGGTGAAGACACTTCTGCAAACCATGCATTCAGAAGCAAGATCTTCGCCAAACCACACCTTTTTCAGGTCTGTTGTGGAGCGCATGGAAACGCTCTCTCCTGCCCAGCAGATGCATGTAATGCATTCATGCCACGCTGCTCTCCAGCAAGTTACCTCCCAACCTCCTCCTCCTCCTCCCACCACAGTAGTTCCTCCACCTGCACCCCCTCCAGCCACTTTCCATCCTCCCCCTCCTATTACATCTACACCCCCTCCAGCCACTTTCCATCCTCCCCCTCCTGTTACATCTACACCCCCTCCAGCCACTTTCCATCCTCCCCCTCCTATTACATACCATCCACCTCCCCAGCACCAGCCACCTCCCCAGCACCAGCCACCTCCCCAGCACCAGCCACCTCCCCAGCACCAGCAACCTCACCAGTACCAGCAACCTCCACAGTACCTGCAAACTCCCCAGTACCAGCAACCTCCCCAGTACCAGACATCTCCCCACTTCCAGCAACCTGCCCCGTACCAGACATCTCCCCACTTCCAGCAACCTGCCCCGTACCAGACATCTCCCCACTTCCAGCAACCTGCCTCGTACCAGACATCTCCCCACTTCCAGCAACCTGCCCCGTACCAGACATCTCCCCACTTCCAGCAACCTGCCCCGTACCAAACTCCTTCCCCATACAACTTGCCATCAACATCATCTGCTCCTACAGTCCCTGCCCAACCCTCCACTCCACCACCCACCACCTCTTCTGCTTCCCACATGTCCACCCATTCTGTAGTTTTTTCCACACCTTCACCTCTAACTGTTCCTTCCCCACAACGATCCCAGTCCTCTCTCCACACTCCCAGTGTCGAAGTGTCCCGCAGCCCCTACAGCAGTATTTCCACCACACACTACACAGAATTATAATGTGTGTTTTTAAATAAAAATGACCAGTTTTATGGTTTCAGTTTTATAGTTTCAAATTTTTATTAAACATGTTTATTAAAATTTTAAAAAAGTTTACTAAAAAAAACATTTTTCAATAAAAGTTAAATTATTTTACACTGGTTGTCTGTCATTTCTTTCTGCGGCGAAAAAGGTTAAATACAGGGTATTTAAAAGGTGAAATGGTATTCAAAACTAGGTATATAACTGTGGGTAAATTTTAGCTTTTTGCCACAGTTGTGTTCCTGGTTGTGTTTGAAGCAAAGTATTTCACCTAAAAAGTTGTGTTTATTGTTGGTGATTTCCTAACAATGTACACAACTTTTGTTAAAAGGTGAAATACTTTGCATAAAACACAACCAGGTACAGGTACTGTGGCCTAAAGCTAAAAATAGAGACCATGACAAGATAGCCAACTTTGGTTGGCAAAGGTATATACTGTTGGTACAGAAGGTACACAAGTTTGGGGCACAAATCTTTCACACTCTGTCATCCTGCCAGTGTACTCTGCCTTGAGGTGACATAAAGTATAGTGCAAAATTGTCCCTCATTACTGAAACCGTCACAGAACTTCTAGTGGTAATGTCATGGTAATCTTGCAAGGTGGTTTCTTCAGAGGTGTCCTCAATGGAAATGGGTTCCTTGCATATAACAAAATTGTGGAGTACCACGCACGCTTTGATCACCTCGTCCACAGTTTCTGTCTTGAGGTTGATCACAGTCAATAGGACCCGCCATTTGGCTGTCAGAATACCAAAGGTACATTCAACCATTCTTGCTCTTGTGAGGCGGTAATTAAAAATGCGTTTTGGTCTTGTCAATCCTCTGCTAGAGTACGGTTTCAAAAGGTGTTCTGACAGCTGGAAGGCTTCATCCCCTACACAGACAAATGGCATAGGTGGACCAGATGTTTGCGGCAGCGGTCTAGGTGGTGGGAACTGGAAGGTGTTTCCATACAGTTTACGCCCCATGG
Organism: Dendrobates tinctorius; assembly: GCF_039654945.1. Lineage (NCBI taxonomy): Eukaryota > Metazoa > Chordata > Amphibia > Anura > Dendrobatidae > Dendrobates > Dendrobates tinctorius. Next base: position 67,686,750 of record NW_027361732.1, on the reverse strand, counting down.
CAGACAGTTTGAAAACTTGAGAGTCATTGGAGCGGCCATAGGCCCCAATATCAACCGCAATAAATTTGTATTCCGCGTCAGCGATGGCCATGAGGACAATTGAAAAATATTTCTTGTAATTGAAATATTCCGATCCAGATCCAGCTGGCTTTACAATGCGGATATGTTTCCCGTCCACAGCGCCCAAGCAGTTTGGAAACTGACATATCTGTTGAAACTTGTCAGCAATTTCAATCCACCTCTCTGTTGTGGGCTCTGGTAAAAACTCTTCAGCTAAGGAGTCCCACAGTGCACGGCATGTGTACTTCACAATTCCAGATATGGTGGAAATCCCGAGTCTGTACTGGAAATGCAGTGACGAAAGTGATTCTCCAGTTGCAAGAAATCTGTGGGGAATTAACAAACAATAAATTAGTTTTAAATCACAGCATTATACCAAAACTGACCTAACACTTGGAGATACAAATTACCACCAACAAGATTGCAGTGAAAGTGTGCTCTGATGCGATCATATCCAATAAATGTGGCTTACCTTAAAGTCACCATCAGACGCTCTGCGGGTGAAACGGAGAAGCGGCAATAGGTGTCCGCTTTTCTTATGAGGTGTGCAATGCGCTCCACCAAGTAATCAAAATTCTCCATTTTCATCCTAACATATCCAAAAAATTTATCCGGGTTTCGTCGAAGGTCCATGCATAGTGTAGAATAGACCCCACGCGTCATTCTCTTGGCTGTGATGGGGTGGATCCACAAACGTCGTCTACGATGCCTGATGCGCTGCTGTCTCGCTCTCTCCTTCTCCAGAACAATCACCCTCAAACGATTTGCCTCCGCTGTAAAATCCGCCAAATTCTTCAAAATATTTCCAATGACAACATCCATCTTCGCCAGTAAACTTGCTCTTCTCTCCAACCTGCACTTTCTCCTCTACAACCTGTCAAAGAAGGGCTGTAGGAACATGCTATATATAGTTTTCCAGTAGCCAATCCCGTTCGGAAGGCACAAGGGTCAATTTTAAAAACCGGATCCGGCGTAATCCGTCGAAAAACGGATAGAAAAACGGATGAACCGGATGAGACGGATCCGGTTTTGTCTGTCAAGAAAAAGACGGATCCGGCAGAAAACCGGATCAGTCACATCCGGTTTTACTAAACATTTGCCGGATCCGGCGTTCCGGCACGACGCCGGATCGCGCCTGACGCCGAAAACCTGATGTGTGAAAGTAGCCTTAGTGCTAGAGAGCAGACTGTCCCCCTCAAGTGACCCCATTTTGGAAATTATACCCCTGCCAAATGTGAACGGTAAAGGTGGTTTATGCACACTGGGGCTCAGAAGGGAGCCGTTCATTTGGATTTGGGAGCACAGAATTCTCTGAATTTCTTTTGGGGCAACGAGCCATTTTGCTTTTCCAGAGCCTTTGGCTACCAGTAACATTGAAGCCCCCTATATTTCCGTTAACAGATGACAGACTGGGGACCTGCTTTTTTGTGGATTGAGTTGAAGCTTTTATTGGGAACATTTTACATAACGTTTGGGATCACATTTATCTGGTGCTCTAAGCTGAGTATTTTTTGGTTTCCATCTAAATCTGAGTGAAGTGACAGATGAATCCCCCGAGGGATCCAATCAATAAAATGAGGCAGCAGAGTTACTCTATACTCCGTCTGGCCTCTGTTCAGAGTTGTCCTTCCTTTCAGAGGTACACAAAACTATGGTGGACCGTGTTTTTATGCATGCCTGAAAAGACAGACACTGCCGGATCACAGGTCCTATGGTGTCCACAGTGCCTCCATCTGCCTCATTATAAGGGATCTTCCACCAGTGGTTCTGTATGAATCATGTATTTCAGAGATATACACGGAAATCCCAATGTAAGTGCTCAATGTAGAGCGCAGGATAAATGTGGGGCGAGCCTTACTGCAATCTTTGGGAGGCAGAATGAACAAATCCACAGCAAGTAAAGAATTTGCTTCATTTATCTTTTACACCATTTCTTGAGTGGTATAAGTGATTATATGACTTTATTCTTTGGTTCGGTGCGATTACAGTGATACCAGATTTATATCTTTTTTTAGGTTTGGCTCCTGTAACACACTAAAAGATGCTTTTTTTGCGAGAAGTTTTTGCATTGTCATATTTTGAGAGCTATAATTTTTTACATATTTCTGCTGATATAGTTATGTGAGGGCTTGTTTTTTTTGCAGGACAAATTGATATTTTTATTGGTACCATTGTCAGTCACATGACATTTTTTGATCGCTTTCTATTCCATTTTTGTTGAGGCAGAATGAACAAAAACCAACAATTCAGGAATTGTTTTCTTTTCTTCTTTCTTTTCCCCTATTCTGCATGTGGTAAAATTGATACGACAGCTTTATTCTTCGTGTCTGCACGATTACAGCGATGCCACATTTATATCGTTTTTATGTTTTGGCGCTTTTACACAACAAAAAGTTTTATAGTCATTGCTTTATTCTGAGAGCTATAACTTTTTTATTTTTCTGTTGATGGAGCTGTATGGTGGCTTGTTTTTTGCAGGACAAGATGGCATTTTCAGTGATACTAGATTTATTTACATCTGTCTTTTTGATCGCACTTTATTCCACTTTTTAAAAACAATATTATGATAAAGCATAGTTTGCTACTTTATTTGTTGTTTTTTTTTACTGCGTTCAGTGAATGAGTTAACTAGTGTGACACTTTTATAGATCGCATTGTTCCAGACGCGGCAATATGAAACGTGTACTTTTTTTGTTTATTTACCTTTTGCTTATTAGTGGATTTTATTATTTTTATTTTGTAATTTTTTTAACATATTTTTAATTTTTTGAAAACTTTTTTACTCAGTCCATTTATGAGACTTTTTTTACTTTGATTGCAGGTAGAATGCATTGCAATGCACCAGCATTGCAGTGCATTACACCTATACTGAAAGCTTCTGACACCATGCTGTGAGCATGGTGTCAGAAGCTTTCTTTAGCTTGGTGACCTGGGTGGCCTTCATGACAACCCCAGGTCACCATGGTAATGATTGGGCCCCACAATAAAGTCGCAAGGCCTCTGATATGAAGGCAGAGGGAGCTGCCGTTCCTCTGCCTCTCTCCTAAATGTTGCGATCATGCTCGATTGCAGCATTTAGGGGGTTAATAGCCAAGAGCGCCGCTGACACCACTCATGGCTGTTAGTGCAGAAGCTCAGCAACTGGCAGTGCTGAGCTGCTGCACTGATTGGGCAGGAAGTGCTGATATTTCAGCATCTCCTGCGCAATCATGCTGTGATTGTTCAGTCAGATTGACTGACAGATCACAGTGATCTGGGTGTGGTGACCAACAGCATAGGTACCCGCACCTCCTCCCGTACCTCTCTGCTGTCATAGACAGCTGTCGACACTGAACCGTCACTCACTGCATGTTTACACCCAGTGACAGTTTATTTGCATGACGGACATAGCCCATCCTGGTGCAGGAACTGACACCCTGCCATGGAGGGCTATGCCTGTCATTGGATGCTAAGGTGTTAAAATATGTGATTACATTTTGTGACTTACAGTGTTCTTACATTATTTCTGACCAGGTCCAATAGAGTGTAACAGGGGCGGGACAGGGACGATGTTCTTTATGCCAGTGTTCCCCAACTCCAGTCCTCAAGGCCCACCAACAGGTCATGTTTTCATGATTTCCTTTGTATTGTACAGGTGATTTCAATTATCACCTGGGCAATACTAAGGAAATCCTGAAAATGTGACCTGTTGGTGGGCCTTGAGGACTTGAGGACTGGAGTGGGGGAACCCTGCTTTATGCCATACATTTTTAATAAAGTCTTTGACTGGAGTAAAATTTATGACGAGGCACATATGGTACTGAATTTCATTTTACAGATGCTAATTATTCATTAAAAGATGTGTGCCACTTAATGAATCAAGAGAGTCTGACTAGCTCGCCCTTTCATTAAGACTGAAAAATGCCAGTCTTGATGAATCGGGGCCATAGAGTCTTTTTTCTGTGCAACTGCAGGAGTTGTTTCCTTTCCATGCTATTGGTTGTTATATTCAAGAATCGGGGGGAGATTAAACCCCTACTATATAAAAGTTTTGATTTCATTTTAACTTACTAAACTGTTGCAATTAGCATATAATTCCAATAATTTCATACATTTGAATTACATTTGACCCCTGTGAAGCTGTGAGCTTTTTAATTTACTGTGATATCGAATCTGCAATGCTTCATTGATTTGATTATCATTGTAAATTTTCACTGGTTTGTAATTTGAATTAAAATACACTCACTGCATGGTAAGGAAGATTGCTGATGCAGTAATTGAGCTCAATAAATAAATGATCTTATAATTATTTTTGGATTAGGAATGCTTCATTATCAATGCAAAGTGATGGATAAGAAGAAAGAAGAAAACAATGTTTACATAGACTGCACAATTAGACAATAGTTATGTGATGGGTACATTTCTTTAGCTTATACCTATCATAATAATTTTTCATAAATCAGTTGTACGTGTAAAGTGAGAAACTTTGTCACAGGTGCAAGTCGCTTTAGATAAGTCTCTATGAGCTTTCCGCATTTAGCCATTGGCATTTTTACCTATTCCTACAAGACAAAACTGCTTCAACTCCTTCAAGGTACTCCCCCTTCACATATCCATTTTTAATGTCTGTATGTGGTCCGTTCTTTAACCTCTTCACGACCTTTGACGCCACGTAGGCGTCATGAAAAGTCGTGTCAGAACGACCCATGACGCCTATGTGGCGTCGTGACTTTAAAGCCCCCCTGCGGGTCGGGTGACCTAGGTCACTGAAAGGTCACCTGACCCGCAGATACAGGGGGCTTTGTTCTTCGCCACAGGGGGCGTGGCTTCGCCCCCACGTGGCTACGATCGCTCTGATTGGCTGTTAAAAGTGAAACAGCCAATCAGAGCGATAGTAATATTTCATCAATGAAAATTGATGAAATATTACAATCCAGCCATGGCCGATGCTGCTGTAGCATCGGACATGGCTGGAGACACCGATTCCACCCCCCCCACCGGCAATCGCCCCCCCGCAACTGAATGACAGCGGCGATCTACCGCCGCTGTCATCATCTACCCCCCTCCCATTCCCTCTGCTCCCCGCTAGTCTCCGATCCCCCCCTCACCCCCTCTCACCTCCCCCGGCACCTTCTAAGTCCCCCTGTCGCTCCCGGTGTCCGGCGGGTCCAGTTCATGGGCGCCGCCATCTTAGAAAGAGGGTTAGGGTTAGGGTTGGAAAGAGGGTTAGGGTTAGGGTTGGAAAGAGGGTTAGGGTTGGAATTAGGGTTAGGGTTGGAATTAGGGTTAGAATTAGGGTTAGCGTTGGAATTAGGGTTAGGCTTGTGGTTAGGGATGTGTTAGGGTTAGGGCTGTGGTTAGGGGTGTGTTGAGGTTAGGGTTGGAGTTAGAATTGAGGGGTTTCCACTGTTTAGGCACATCAGGGGGTCGCCAAATGCGACATGGTGCAACCATTGATTCCAGCCAATTTTGCGTTCAAAAAGTCAAACGGTGCTCCCTCCCTTCCAAGCCCTGACGTGTGCCCAAACAGTGGTTTACCCCAACATATGAGGTATCAGCGTACTCAGGAAAAATTGCACAACAACTTTTGGGGACTAATTTCTCGTGTTACCCTTGGGAAAATAAAAAATTGGGGCTAAAAAATTATTTTTGTGGAAAAAAATGATTTTTTCATTTTCACGTCTCTGCATTATAAACTTCTGTGAAGCACTTGGGGGGTTCAAAGTGCTCACAACACATCTTACATACGTTCCTTGGAAGGTCTAGTTTCCAAAATGGGGTCACTTGTGGGGGGTTTCCACTGTTTAGGCACATCAGGGGCTCTGCAAACGTAATGACGACCGCAGACTATTCCATCAAAGTCTGCATTTCAAAACGTCACTACTTCCATTCCGAGCCTTGACGTGTGCCCAAACAATGGTTCCTCCCCACATATGGGGTACCAGCGTACTCAGGACAAACTGGACAACAACTTTTGGGGTCCAATTTCTCCTGTTACCCTTGTGAAAATAAAAAATTGCGGGCTAAAAAATCATTTTTGGAGGAAAAAAAAGATTTTTTATTTTCACGGTTCTGCGTTATATACTTCTGTGAAGCACTTGGGGGTTCAAAGTGCTGTTCACCACACATCTAGATAAGTTCCTTGGTGGTCTAGTTTCCAAAATGGGGTCACTTGTGGGGGGTTTCCACTGTTTAGGTACATCAGAGGCTCTGCAAACGTAACATGATGCACGCAGACCATTCGATCAAGTCGGTATTTCAAAACGTCACTACTTCCCTTCCGAGCCCCGACGTGTGCCAAAACAATAGTCCCTCCCCACATATGGGGTATCAGCATACTCAGGACAAACTGGACAACAACTTTTGGGGTCCAATTTCTCCTGTTACCCTTGTGAAAATAAAAAATTGCGAGCTAAAAATTCATTTTTTGAGGAAAAAAAAAAGATTTTTTATTTTCATGGCTCTGCGTTACAATCTTCTGTGAAGCACTTCGGGGTTCAAGGTGCTCACCACACATCTAGATAAGTTCCTTGGGGTGTCTAGTTTCCAAAATGGGGTCACTTGTGGGGGGTTTCCACAGTTTAGGTACATCAAGGGCTCTGCAAATGTAACATGATGCCCGCAGACCATTCCATCAAAGTCTGCATACCAAAACGTCACTACTTCCCTTCCGAGCCCTGACGTGTGCCCATACAGTGGTCATCCCCCACATATGGGGTATCAGCGTACTCAGGACAAACTGGACAACAACTTTTGGGGTCCAATTTCTCCTGTTACCCTTGTGAAAAAAAAATTGCGTGCTAAAATTCATTTTTTTTGAGGGAAAAAAAATGATTATTTATTTTCACGGCTCTGCATTATAAACTTCTGTGAAGCACTTGGGGGTTCAAGGTGCTCACCACACATCTAGATAAGTTCCTTGGGGGGTCTAGTTTCCAAAATGGGGTCTCTTGTGGGGGGTTTCTACTGTTTAGGCACACAGGGGCTCAGCAAATGTAACATGACGCCCGCAGACCATTCCATCAAAGTCAGCATTTCAAAATGTCACTACTTCCCTGCTGAGCCCCAACGTGTGCCCAAACAGTGGTTCCCCCCCACATATGGGGTACCAGCGTACTCAGGACAAACTGGACAACAACTTTTGGGGTCCAATTTATCCTAGTACCCTTGTGAAAATAAAAAATTGCCAACTAAAAAATTTTTTTTTAGGAAAAAAAATGATTTTTTATTTTCACTGCTCTGCATTATAAACTTCTGTGAATTACCTGGGGGTTCAAAGTGCTCACTATGCATCTAGATAAGTTCCTTAGGGGGTCTAGTTTCCAAAATGGGGTCATTTGTGGGGGAGCTCCAAAGTTAAGGCACACAGGGGCTCTCCAAACACGACATGGTGTCCGCTAACGATTGGAGCTAATTTTCATTTCAAAAAGTCAAATGGCGCTCATTCCCTTCTGCGCCCTGCCGTGCACCCAAACAGTGCCCCCCCCACATATGGGGTACCAGCATACTCAGGACAAACTGGACAACAACTTTTGGGGTCCAATTTCTCCTGTTACCCTTGTGAAAATAAAAAATAGCGTGCTAAAAAATCATTTTTGAGGTAAAAAAATGATTTTTTATTTTCACTGCTCTATGTTATAAACTTTTGTGAAGCACTTGGGGGTTCAAAGTGATCACTACACATCTAGATAAGTTCCTTAAGGGGTCTAGTTTCCAAAATGGTGTCACTTGTGGGGGAGCTCCAATGTTTAGGCACACAGGGGATCTCCAAACGCGACATGGTGTCCGATAACGATTGGAGCTAATTTTCCATTCAAAAAGTCAAATGGCGCTCCTTCCCTTCCGGGCCCTGCCGTGCACCCAAACAGTGGTTTATGACCACATAAGAGGTATCGGTGTACTCAGGAGAAATTGCCCAACAAATTTTAGGATCCATTTTATCCTGTTGCCCATGTGAAAATGAAAAAACTGAGGCTAAAATATAATTTTTGTGAAAAAAAGTACTTTTTTTTTTTTACGGATCAATTTGAGAAGCACCTGGGGGTTCAAAGTGATCACTTTGCATCTAGATAAGTTCCTTGGGGGGTCTAGTTTCCAAAATGGGGTCACTTGTGGGGGAGCTCCAGTGTTTAGGCACACAGCGACTCTCCAAACGCGGCATGGCAAGCGCTAAATATTCCAGCATATTTTCCATTCAAAAAGTCAAATGGCACTCCTTCCCTTCTGAGCCCTGCCGTGCGCCCAAACAGTGGTTTTTGACCACATATGAGGTATCGGTGTACTCAGGGGAAATTGCCCAACAAATTTTAGGATCCATTTTATCCTGTTGCCCATGTGAAAATGAAAACATTGATGCTGAAAGAAAATTTTTGTTGGAAAAATTAAAATGTCCTTTTTTTCTTTCCATGTTGCTTTAGTTCATGTGAAACACCTAAAGGGTTAATAATCTTCTTGAATGTAGTTTTGAGTAGCTTGAGGGGTGCAGTTTTTAGAATGGTGTCACTTTTGGGTATTTTCTGCCATATAGACCCCTCAAAGTGACTTCAAATGTGAGGTGGTCCCTAAAAAAAATGGTTTTGTAAATTTTGTTGTAAAAATGAGAAATCACTGGTCAACTTTTAACCCTTATAACTTCCTAATAAAAAAATATTTTGCTTCCAAAATTGTGCTGATGTAAAGTAAACATGTGGGAAATGTTATTTGGTAACTATTTTGTGTCACATAACTCTCTAGTTTAACAGAATAAAAATTCAAAATTTAAAAATTGCGAAATTTTCAAAATTTTCGCCAAATTTCTGATTTTTTCACAAATAAACGCAAAAATTATCGATCTAAATTTACCACTAACATGAAGCCCAATATGTCACGAAAAAACAATCTCAGAATCGCTAGGATGCGTTGAAGCGTTCCAGAGTTATTACCTCATAAAGGGACACTGGTCAGAATTGCAAAAAATGGCCAGGTCATTAAGGTCAAAATAGGCTGGGTCATGAAGGGGTTAAGGACCGCAAATATGGACACATGCACTCCCATTGTATTCAATGGTGATGAGAACAAGTCAAGTTTTTCACACAGACCATGTGTCCATGTGAAAAACTTACAGACAAGTCTGTTTTTAGCAGCAACACAGATGTACTGCATGCTGCACACGTGCACTCTGATGACACACGAATTACATCCGTGTATCATCAGTGTGACACATACCGGTGACTGGGAAAAGCTGTACAGTTCACACTGTTCCCAGGTACTGGGTACTGAAGGCAGTTCTCATCATTGTTGCCTGCTCTCCCTGCAATCTGCGACCGGCATGTGTCTAGTGTGTATTAAATAAATAAAAAAAAACAGCGTGGGCTCCCACGTATATTTCATAACCAGCAGAGGGAAAGCCGACGGCTGGGGGCTCATATTAATAACCTGGGAAAGGGGCCATTAGCCTAGACTCAGCAATCTAAAAGATAACCTCCAACACGATGCTGACATTTAGCTGTAAACGAGGTATTGTGTAGGAGGGAGACAGGAAAAAAGAGGTCAACTCACCATATGTTTGAAGCACTTTGTTTGGATTGGAAACACCGCATAGAGTTGCCCTGGTTCTGGAAGTTTTCAAACAGGAAAAAAGAGGAAAGGATTCTCCAGTGTTGATTTTTGTATAAAACTTCACATTTATTTTTAGTTCTTCATTCCTCTTGTATCTGTTTTGATATAATTGTCTATTGTTATGCTGTAATGTCTATTGTCTGTAGTCCCCTCTAAAATGTAAAGTGCTGTGGAATATGTCGGCACTATAGAAATAAAATTATTATTTATTATCATAAAAACAGGTAAACTGGCATACCGACGACTGCCCCAAGGAACAAACCGACGCGTTTCGACTAGAACGTCTTAATCATGGTCTGCTATGTGGGGATAATGGTAGTGCTTTTATAAAAAAAACTCTCCTCTGTACACCTGTGCACTTGTTAATTTGTTGGTGTTAGTCTGTGAATTTAACCCCATGTTCTGTGAAGGAGAGAGATATATTTTTAAAAACTGAGTAATATGTGTAATAAAAACACTTGGAAACAAACAATGAAGAATAGACTATGATTAATCATATTGTAATGTTAAATCACGTCTTGTGTTTAGACTCTGAGGTGTTCTCGTTTGGAGTTTAAAAACCCAGTACGATTCTTTAGTCGATCTTTTTCTTTTTATATCTCCTCCTCTGGTATGTCTCAAAAAATTTTCAATTTCTACAATTCTAAAAGATTTGGTGTCCCCTTTGTGTATCTGTGTGAAATGCTTTGTAACAGCTGATATATTAACTGCTGTTGGAATTGGAATGTCTACTGATTCTTTTTTTAAGAGCACCCAAAGTACAACCCATGTACTGTTTCTCACATTCTGTGCCTTCAATCTAATATATAAAGCTCAAGTGTGTGTATGTATGTATGTGTGTGTGTATATCAGGGATAGGCATCCGCACCGTCGCAGCTACAGCCACAAAATTTGGCACAGTCACACGTCTGGACTCCGAGAGTGTCCTAAGCTATGTTGTGAGGCAAAGTTTTAACCCCGCGCGTTCCAATTCACCAAGCAATTTTGCCCCTATCTACATAATGGGGAAAAAGTGTGTGCGCATCAAGCCCCGCCCCTCATTAAGATGTCATAATGGTTACCATGGCGACGCTGATTCATCATAGGTTGCAAGCCCTGCCGCTCATTTTGATGTCATAATGGTTGACTATTGGATCGAGGATGTGTGATGGGTATTTGGGCACTGGACTATTGGATGGAGGATATGTATGATGGGTATATGGGCACTCGACTATGAGATGGCGAATATGTATGACGGGTATATGGGCATGGGACTATGGGATGGAGAATATGTATGATGGGTATATGGGCATGGGACTATGGGATGGAGGATGTGTGATGGTATATGGGCACTTTACTATGGGATGGTGGATATGTATGATGGGTATATGGGCAAGGGACTATGGGATGGAGGATAATTATAATTTGTTATAACTAACCACAGTTAGTTACTATGTCTGGGCAGCGCTGGGCTCTTCAGCTAGTTAAATATATTACTCGTACAGTGTTACAATTTATAACATTTTGGATTTTAAACTAACTCCTGTCCGGTCCTGATGGAAGTAAATATTGTATTTTTTTACATATTGACATGCTTTGCAGGGTAAATGTTAACATTAGGAAAAGCCTTTATAGTACAACTATGTTCTGTTTTGTTTTTTATTTGTTTTTTATTTTTTTTATGTTCTGTTTTCATTGCTGTTTCATGCTTGGAATAAATTAGGTACTGCACTCAGTGTAGGAGCCTTTTTAGCTACTAATCTGACCTCTGTTTTTTTAAGTACAGTACATCTAATAATAATAATTGTATTTCTATAGCACCAACATATTCCGCAGCACTTTACATTATAGAGGGGACTTCTACAGACAATAGACATTACAGCATACCAATAATCACATAGATCATAACAGATACCAAGAGGAATGAGGGCCCTGCTCGCAAGCTTACAATCTATAAGGGAAAACGGGAGACACGAAAGGTTGATGGTAACAATTGCTTTTATTGTTTGGACCAGACATAGTGTACGAATCATGTGTTCCTATTGCTGCATGAACCAGTTAACAGTCTAAATATATAACAGTACAGACACAGAGGGCTATTTAATGCATAGAGCATGTGAGAACATGATGCGAGGAACCTGGTTATAGTAAAAAAAATTTGAATGAGCCACACAGGGATATTTAGGTTAATGCGTTGAGGCGATAGGCCATGCTGAAGAAATGTTTTTTTAGGGCACGCTTAAAGCTGTGAGGATTGGGGATTAATCGTATTAACCTGGGTAGTGCATTCCAAAGAATTGGCACAGCACGTGAAAAGTATTGGAGACGGGAGTGGAAGGTTCTGATTAATGAGGATGTTAACCTTAAGTCATTATCAGAATCGAGGGCAGGGTAGGATGGTAGGCTGAGATGAGGGAGGAGATTTAGGGTGGTGCTGAGCCATGGAGTGCTTTGTGGGTGAAGGTAATAAGTTTATACTGAATTCTGGAGTGGATGGGTAACCAGTGTAAGGACTGGCACAAGGTAGAGGCATCGGTATAATGATTGGTGAGGAATATGATCCTAGCTGCAGCATTCAGGACAGATTGGAGAGGGGAGAGTTTGGTAAGAGGGAGACATCTGCCAGTGTATTGTTTTGATTCAAAATGCGGAGTTATTTTGTTTATAATTGTAATTATATCCTCATACTTAGGACTAGTTTGGGTCGAAAAGGTAATTGGTATCTTGTTATAGTTATTATTTTTATTTATATTTTTCTTTTTTCTCTTTGTCTATCAGTAATTCTTCTCTTTCTATGTTTCCCACTACGGACGCTGTTCTCCGTAAGGATCGGTGTGAATAGCCCCTTTGTTTGAGTATGTTCATGACACTTTTGGAGTATATGTTATAATTATCTTGCGTTGAACAATTTCTTTTCATTCCTATTAATTCCCCAACAGGGATATTATTTATTACATGTGGAGAATGACAAGAGTGTGCTTCCAGAATTGAATTGCAGTCAGTGGGGTTTTTATACTTGCTAATTTTTATTTCTTATGTAGGGATATCCCCTATTAATGGAATATCTGGATAATTTAGCTGTTGTGTAGTAAGGGTATATGTAAAATTTGAGTTGGATTCATTATAATTAATGTATTGAATGAAATGTTCTGCCTGTTTGTGTGCCCCTTTCCAAGTTAAGATCAGGTTGTCTGTTTATAACATCTATTTTACCTTTATGTCACTAAATAAATATTTTTCCTCCCATACCACTACCACAATGTTCGTCATTGAAGGTGAGAATTTACCCCCCCCCCCCCCCATGCTGACTCTTTTTTTTGTAAGAAATACTGTTTGGCAAAAGAAAAATAATTATGGTTTAACAGAAAAGAAACCACTGTGATGATAAATGATTGTATTTCATGTGTATAAGTATTACATTTATTTAGGAAATATTCTAAACTGGAAAGTGCAATGTTATGTGGAATCAACGGGTATAAATTCACAACATCTCGCGTTTCAAATATTGCTTCCAACGCCGATGACATGGGCAGCGGCCACCACCATCTTAGAGAAGGGCATTGAAGTGATTGGCTGGCTTTGTGTGGCGTCACAATGGGTATAAAAGGCAGTGACCGCCGACCGCCATCTTACTTCTGCCGATCTTAGAATAGGGAGAGGTGCTGCTGCTGCTGGTTCTGAATACGGAGAGCGTTAGGCAGGGAAGAAGAAAAAATAATTGCTTCTGCTGATAGCGCTTTTCACTGCACAGTTAGTGTGCAGTGAAAGGGGAGGATTTTTGTTGTGTGCAGCAGCGCTGGTGGTGATTAGGCTGCCTTTTAAGGCTACCTGATTGCTGCATTGCTGTGTGCACACTGCTGTTCAAACTGCTTTTTTCAAAGCACTCCAACTTTTATTATTTTGTTCTGGTGAGTTACCGAGCGTTCATTTTTACACACACCGTACACGCTCCTCACATACTACCGTGTACCGGCTGGTATCACGAACAAATAGAAGCTATCTGTGTGTGTGACTCTGGAAAAACAAGCCGAGGAGATTTTTCATTTTTCCAGATCTACACCTTAGAGAGCTGTCTGCTTTTCAAATAGTTTCGTACATCTGCTGCTTGATAACGGTCAAAACTAGACAGAGACAGCGTGTGTCAGTCCGTATACAAATAGACGGAGATTGACAATTTTCCATACAGACACCGTATAGTGGTATACGCTCCTCACACACTACCGGGTACCGCCTTGTATCACGGACAAACAGAAGCTATCTGTGTGTGACTCTGGAAAAACAAGCTGAGATTTTCCATTATTCCAGACTTACACCTTAGAGAGCTGTCCACTTTTCAAACAGTTTCGTATATCTGCTGTTTGATAACTGTCAAAACTAGACAGAGACAGCGTGTGTTAGTCTGTATACAAATAGACAGAGATTGACAATTTTCCATACAGACACCGTATAGAGCTGTCCGATTCTCAAACAGTATTGTATATCTGCCGTTCGCATTACAGTCACATCTATATAGAGTCAGCGTGTGTGTGTGACAATCCCTAAATACATATACGGAGATTGCTAATTACACAAAAAACAAATACAGCTGTACACTTCTGATACAGTTCCGTATAACTGCTTGTTGGATTACGGTCAAATACATACTGTGAGAGCGTCTGTGACTAACAAAATATATATGTAGATTTAATTTTTTTTAATACACCTTACACAGCTGGATGCTCCTCATACATACCATCTCTCTGCTGGTATTTTTGGTACATTTTCCCAAACATGAGGAAGTATGGTGGAAGAGGCCGCGGACGTGAGCAGGGCGGCGCAGCTGTTACTGATGGTGGTGGTACATCGGCTGGTTCTGGCAAAAGCACAATAGCAGCTAAGGCAGGAGGTGTTAAGCCTGCGTCATCATCTAGCCCAAGAAGGTCTGTAAGGTTCCCTTTTCTTGGAGTAGGAAAACCGCTTTTAAAGCCAGGGCATCAGGAACAGATTTTTGGCATACATTGCCGAAACAGCTACCAGCTCTATTGCCTCCTCTTTTAAATGTTCGAAACCTGCAAGCACGGAGTCGTCAGTGCAGGGTTCTGGTCAGGAAAAACACCTTTCCTTTTGTCCTTCACCCCCACCAAAAGTTAGGGATGTGGCAGCACACACTTCAGATTATTCTATGGAGCTCTTTTCACATACCATGCCTGGGTTATCCAGTCAAATCCTGAATTCCCCATTCCAAGATGAATCTGACATGGAGTGCACTGATGCACAGCCACTGCTAGATGATTCTGCTGGTACATTCACCCAGAGCATTACATTGCCCTCGCAGTCTACTGAGCCAGAATCTGACCCTGATGAAACTCATGTGCCCCTTTCTGCATACTATACCACCTTACACTGTGACACAGAGGAAGGTAAAGAGGAAGGTGGAGATGACTTTGAAGAGGAGGTGATGGATGACCAAGTTCTTGACCCGGATTGGCATCCATTGGTTGAGGAGGGTGGCGCTGGCAATAGTTCAGATAAGGAGAAGGATCCGCAGCAGGCATTGACATCGCAGCAGGCCCGTAGCTGTCCAAAAACATGTAACAAAAACTAAAAGATATGCAGGACAGCTTGGCCAGACGGTCAACTTAGCACAGTGTGCAAGGCCAGAAAATATATAAAATCCTACTGATGAGACAAAGGTTACCTGTAAGAAGTGCGGAAGGACCTTTAGCCAAGGTAAACAACTCCGAAATTTGAATGCCACTTGCATGCTTAGACATTTAATCAACATGCACTTGCAAGCGTGGACGGACTACAAAACCTCAGGTAGCACATGTGCACATGCTCCGACTGAAGGTAGCCTGCAACGCTCCATCGCTTCCCCCACTGTAAGACCACCGCCACCATTAAGCACACCACCAGCACTAAATGTGGAGGTGTTGTTGCAAGGCCAAAGCACTCAGGGAATCACAATGGTTTTGCAACACAACACTGAATCTAGGCCATCACCACCAATACCATCACCAACCCACTCTCACTTCGTCCGGTCCACCGCTACTTCCCCATATGCAGCTCTCCAGTCCAGCTCACCCTATGAGACACTCTAGGACAAGAAAGTACTCATCCTCTCATTTGCGTACACTGTGTTTGAATGCCTACATTGCCAAACTAATCTCATTAGAGATGATGCCCTACCGTTTGGTTGAAAGCGAAACTTTCCATGAGCTCATGGCCTATGTTGTCCAACGATAGGACCTACCCAGTCGGCACTTCTTTTCTCAAAAAGCCATCCCTGCCCTACACTGGCATGTGAAAGACTGCATTGTCCATGCACTAAAACAGTCAGTGAGTGGAAAGGTGCACCTCACAACAGATGCATGGACCAGTAGGCATGGCAAGGGCCGTTATGTGTCCATCACTGCGCAATGGGTTAATGTGGTGGATGCAGGCTCCACAGGGGACAGCGGCGGTGGAACTGTGCTGCCTAGCCCACGGTATAGGAAACAGTTGGCTGTAGGCTTTTGACCCTCCTCCTCCATCAGCGAAAGCTCGTTCACAGAGTGCAGTCGCATGAGCACTCCATCCGCAGCTGGCAGTGTTGCACACAAGGTGTCCCACTATCGAACAGCTAGTGGTAAGCATCAGCAGGCTGTGTTAAAGATGATGTCTTTGGGCAACAACAGACACACTGCGGTGGTACTGGCCGACTACTTGCAGCGAAATGCTGAGTCATGGCTGGGCAGTGTACATCTTGAGGCAGGGAAAGTAGTCAGTGATAACGGACGGAATTTTGTGGCAGCCATAGCCCTTGCAAAACTCACTCACATACATTGCTTGGCTCACACTTTGAACCTGGTGTTGCAGTGCTTCCTTAATAATTATCCGGAGTTAACATCCCTGCTCCATAGGGTGCGAAGACTGTGCTTGCACATCCGTCGCTCAAACATCCACTCCACTCATATACAGAAGCTGCAGCGATTGCTCCACCTCCCCAAGCACCGCCTAATCATAGACGTTGCAACAAGGTGGAACTCCACCCTGCACATGGTTGAGAGGCTGTGCGAACAGAGGCAGGCTGTAATGCATTTGTGGGAGGATACACGGGCAGGCAGTTTGAGGGAAGACATGGATTTGTTGGGTGTGCAGTGGTCAAAGCTGAAAGACCTCTGTAAAGTCCTTCAGTGTTTTGAGGAATGCACACGGCTGGTAAGTGCACACGACAACATCATAAGCATGAGCATCCCACTTATGCATCTGCTCATGCAAAGTTTGACGCACATTAAGGATCAGGCATCTGCAACGGAAGAGGAGGAGGGAAGCCTTGATGACAGTCAGCCATTGTCTGGTCAGGGAACTGTCCTGGACAAGGTGGAGGAGGAAGAGGAGGAGGAGGATGAGGGGGATGATTATTTTGGGCAGGAGGATGCTTCTCAGGGGGCAAGAGAAAATGTTGGCGTTCCAAGGTCAGGTACAGTGTTTGTGCGTGACTGTAGGGCTGTGGATTTGCTAGAAACTGCTCCTCCACCGACCACGGGCAGTGCATCATTGACACCTGGAACATTGGCCCACATGTGCGATTATGCCTTGCGGATCCTAAAAAGGGACCCCCGCATTGCCAAAATGATGAGGGATGACGACTACTGGTTGGCCAGCATCCTTGATCCACGCTACAAAGGCAAATTACACAACATCATGCCACAGGAGAACCTAGAGATAATATTAGCTAACAAACAAGCAACTCTGGTAAACGGTTTGTTTGAGGCTTTTTCCAGCACACAGCAGCGATGCTGGTTCTCCCACAAGCCGTAGTGGGCACAATGGAAGAGGTGTTCGTGGTGCACACAGCCAAAAGTGGCAACCGCACTTGCCCGGCTGCGCCAGGTGTTCACCACAGCACTTGGGGGGGTGGGCAAGCCCAGTTAGGGAGGTTTAAAAAATGGCACATGTTGATGTGTTGGCTGGACATTCAGCTGCTGCAAAGGGCGGAATTGGGCAAGTCCGAGGAAGAGGAGGACAAAAGCGAGGCAGTTTTCTGGCAACCTATGTGTCATCAGAGGAAGGTGGGACAAAATCCTTTAAAACCCATGCATGGTTCATTTTAATGAAGGTTAGATCATCAACATATTGGGTCGACAGACGGGTCCTGTTTTCTGTCAGGATTGATCCAGCAGCATTGAAGACTCTTTCAGATAACACACTAGCAGAAGGGCAAGCGAGCTCCTGTAAAGCATAGTGTGCCAATTAAGGCCAGGTATCCAGTTTAGAGGCCCAATAGTCAAAGGGGAAAGACCTGTGAGGGAGAACATTGATTTGGGAGGAGAAGTAGTTTGTAACCATAGTTGACGACTGCTGTCTCCTGTCACTTTTAATCGAAGCAGTATTAGCAGTCGTGTGAGCGGTACTTGAGAAATCATTCCACACCATGGTGATTAAACCCCTGTCTCCAACGCCACTTTTGGCTGTGTGCACTTGCACTTGCACTTGCACTGTGTGCACTTGCAAGTTGCAATACTTACCTCTCCCTGCTCCACCGCTGTGTAGTCTGGCCAGTTAAATCCTTCACAGGGACAGCCACTAGAAATTTGGTGTATTGATCGATGATGGTTAAGATGTGGCTATGGCCTGTCCTGCTGGCCTCTACCTTCAGATGATCAATGGCTACCATTTGTATTGGACGTCAACTTACAAGCGGATGCAGTGGTGCTTTATGATTACCTTTCACAGTTGTGATAGTCACAGACATGTGACATTCCTGCCAGCATTTTTCAATGTCTCCTCTCATGCCAATCCAATAGAATCGCCTACGGCCTGTGGCTTCTGTCTTTTGCACTCCAAAATGACCAGACACATCATGATAGGCAGTGAGGACCATGTCTACATCTGTCCCTGTGATCACAATTTGATGGAGACGAGTAACGGTGATGTGATCCATGCTACTGCAATAAAGCAATCCTTTCTTCACAAAGAACCCTTTTCGCTGTCTCCACAGACACAGTAATTGAGGGTCTGCATCGCCTCTGCAACATCTACCGGGAGGCTTTTTTTCCGCGATGATTAATTCCCAAATTTCTGCTAACACTCGACTTTCCGTCTGTACTTGTATCCATGTAGTTTCTAGTAGCAGAGAGTCTGGACTGGCTTACTGAGATTGAAATATATACGAAGATTTAAAAATACCACAACACTGTATACTGTTTTATGCTTTGAATACCTTTGCCTTTTTCTACTTTTTAAATTCTGGTGTAATAAATAGTGAGCCTGTGAGTGTCTGTGTCTGACTCCGGAAGTATAGATGGAAATTTACAATTTCCCCTAGACTGGATACACCTGGTATGTGCTGATACAGTACCTTTGTTCAAAATTTTGTATTACGGTATCATCCATAGTGAGTGAGTGTGTGTGGTTTACGCCTTCTACAGTGGGGAAAAAAAGTATTTAGTCAGTCAGCAATAGTGCAAGTTCCACCACTTAAAAAGATGAGAGGCGTCTGTAATTTACATCATAGGTAGACCTCAACTATGGGAGACAAACTGAGAAAAAAAAATCCAGAAAATCACATTGTCTGTTTTTTTTTCATTTTATTTGCATATTATGGTGGAAAATAAGTATTTGGTCAGAAACAAAATTTCATCTCAATACTTTGTGATATATCCTTTGTTGGCAATGACAGAGGTCAAACGTTTTCTGTAAGTCTTCACAAGGTTGCCACACACTGTTGTTGGTATGTTGGCCCATTCCTCCATGCAGATCTCCTCTAGAGCAGTGATGTTTTTGGCTTTTCGCTTGGCAACACGGACTTTCAACTCCCTCCAAAGGTTTTCTATAGGGTTGAGATCTGGAGACTGGCTAGGCCACTCCAGGACCTTGAAATGCTTCTTACGAAGCCACTCCTTCGTTGCCCTGGCGGTGTGCTTTGGATCATTGTCATGTTGAAAGACCCAGCAACGTTTCATCTTCAATGCCCTTGCTGATGGAAGGAGGTTTGCACTCAAAATCTCACGATACATGGCCCCATTCATTCTTTCATGTACCCGGATCAGTCGTCCTGGCCCCTTTGCAGAGAAGCAGCCCCAAAGCATGATGTTTCCACCACCATGCTTTACAGTAGGTATGATGTTTGATGGATGCAACTCAGTATTCTTTTTCCTCCAAACACGACAAGTTGTGTTTCTACCAAACAGTTCCAGTTTGGTTTCATCAGACCATAGGACATTCTCCCAAAACTCCTCTGGATCATCCAAATGCTCTCTAGCAAACTTCAGACGGGCCCGGACATGTACAGGCTTAAGCAGTGGGACACGTCTGGCACTGCAGGATCTGAGTCCATGGTGGCGTAGTGTGTTACTTATGGTAGGCCTTGTTACATTGGTCCCAGCTCTCTGCAGTTCATTCACTAGGTCCCCCCGCGTGGTTCTGGGATTTTTGCTCACCGTTCTTGTGATCATTCTGACCCCACGGGGTGGGATTTTGCGTGGAGCACCAGATCGAGGGAGATTATCAGTGGTCTTGTATGTCTTCCATTTTCTAATTATTGCTCCCACAGTTGATTTCTTCACTCCAAGCTGGTTGGCTATTGCACATTCAGTCTTCCCAGCCTGGTGCAGGGCTACAATTTTGTTTCTGGTGTCCTTTGACAGCTCTTTGGTCTTCACCATAGTGGAGTTTGGAGTCAGACTGTTTGAGGGTGTGCACAGGTGTCTTTTTATACTGATAACAAGTTTAAACAGGTGCCATTACTACAGGTAATGAGTGGAGGAAAGAGGAGACTCTTAAAGAAGAAGTTACAGGTCTGTGAGAGCCAGAAATCTTGATTGCTTGTTTCTGACCAAATACTTATTTTCCACCATAATATGCAAATAAAATGAAAAAAAAACAGACAATGTGATTTTCTGGATTTTTTTTTCTCAGTTTGTCTCCCATAGTTGAGGTCTACCTATGATGTAAATTACAGACGCCTCTCATCTTTTTAAGTGGTGGAACTTGCACTATTGCTGACTGACTAAATACTTTTTTGCCCCACTGTATATACACAGTGAATCGGAGATACCAATTTTTACCCTATACTCGATACAGCTTGTATCTTGTTATACAGTTCCTTTGTTCGACATTTAGTATTACGGTCAAATCCATACTGGGTAAGTGTCTGAGAGTGACTACGGGACTATGTATATGGAGATTTCAATTGTACCCTATAATATATATACTTGCTATCTTGTAATCCAGTACCTTTTTTAAAAACATTTTTTATTATGGTCAAACCCAGACTGAGTGAGCGTCTGTGGGTGACTCTGGAAATATATACCGAGATTTCAAATTTGGCCAACACTGTATACAGCTGTACGCTGCTGATACAGTGACCTTTTTAGTTATTTATATTCTGGTGTAATCCATAATGAGCCAGTGAACGTCTGTCTGTTACTCCGGCAATATATTTGGCGCTTTAAGATTACCCCAACATTGTATACAGCTGTGCGCTTGTGTTACATTACCCATTTACAGCTTTTCATATTCTTGTGTAATCCATACTTTGCCTGAGAGCATTTCTGTCTGCCTCCTGAAATGTATACGGAGATTCAGAATGTTTACACTATACTATATATACCTTGTATCTGGTGATACTGTACCCTTTTTCAACTTTTTATTTTATTGGGTAATCCATACTGAGCCTGTGAGCATCTGTGTATGACTCATGAAATATATACAGAGATTTACTGTTATCCCTAGACTGTATAGAGCTGTATGCTTCTGATACAGTACCGTATATCTGCTGTTATTTTGGGTCCATTTTCCAAAACATGAGGAAGTATGGTGGAAGAGGACACGGACGTGGGTGTGGGGGGCCACCTGGTGCTGATGGTGGTGGTGCATCTGCTAGTAGGTGCCAAAAACACAATAGCAGCTAAGGCAGGAGGTGCCTGCGTCATGGTATAACTCTGGAAGGCCTGTAAGGCTCCCTTTTCTGGGAGTAGGTAGACTGCTTTTAAAGCCGATGCATCAGGAACTGTTTTTGGCTTACATTGCTGAAACAGCCTCCAGCTCTATCGCCTCCTCTTCTGAAGTTTAAAAAAATGCAAGCACTGAGTCACAAGGCTTCTGGTCAGGAGCAACCACTTTACTTGTGTCCTTCACCCACACCAAAAGTGAGGGATGCGACAGCACACACTTCAGATTACTCCATGGAGATCTTTTCACATACCATGCCTGAGTTAATTAAAATTGGGGCCCATCATATACTGGAGCATTCCAAATGGGGGACATCAGACACTGGAGCAGCATTTACGGGTCCCATTATACACTGGAGCATTCGAAATGGGGCCCATTATATATGGAGCATTATTTGGGCCCATAACACACTGGAGCATCGTCCATAGGGACCATTATATACTGTAGCATTATGTGGAGCTCATCATATACTGTATGGAACATTATATGTGACCAGTTATTCTGTATGGAGAAATATATGGGGCTCATTAGTCTGTATGGCGCACAATGTGGTGGCCATAACACTCTATGGAGTAATATATTGTCCTGTTTTTGAGCTATTGTACAATTTAAAATAGATCAGTCATGTCATGTAAGCAGTGAAGTATTTGTCATTGTACTATACCTATATTTCTGTGCCGTATCGGAGCATCATGAGTTGTTTTATGTGTTAAAGGGGCGCACTGACACTCTTTGGCCCAGGGCACACAAAAACCTGGAGTCAACCCTACCCCCCCCACAACTTTAGCCAAATAACCCCCAGTTTTCAATGCGTAACTATTATTATGAAGTAAATTAAGGTTGACAAGCTTCAGTAATAAGAATGGATGTTTTTGCCATTGAAATGGGCACTGTAGGTGTGTTTACTGTCCTCCACTCCCTGCCGACTTTGCTTCCCCATTGACTTGCATTGGGTTTCGTGTATCAGTCGGCCTCCGACTTTTCGCTATAGTCGGCCGATTTCGTTCAACCCGACTTTTGCGAAAGTCGGTTTTCATGAAACCCGACTCGACCCTAAAAAAGGCAAAGTCGCTCATGTCTAGTGTTGAACAATCATCAAAGATTATTTGAATGAAAATTCTCGAGTGTGCGGTGAAACTATTTATCTAATGTATAATTTCTGATCTATAGCCCCTGTAGCAACTTCTAACAGTTTAGATATTTCTCTTTGAAATTTTATTGTCGGATCTCCAGAGATTTTTATGTATAACCTGATATCATTTAGTGCTCTGATATTTTCTTTATAATACAATGAAGCATTGAGAACCACAATCTCTCCCCCCTTATCCGCCTCTTTTATTAGAAAATCATCATTATGCTGAGTACTTCCATAAAATACCTCCCCATATTGAATCAAAACAATACACCGGCAGATGTACTTAAAAAAATTGAGGTCAGATTTGTAGCTAAAAAGGTTCCTACACTTGGTGCTGTACTCACACCTAGTTTATTTCAAGAAAAAAACAGCAATAAAAACAGAACATAGTTGTCCTATAATGGCTTTTACAAATGTGGACTTACTGTATATCCTGCAAAGCATGTCAATATGTAAAAAACACTTAAATATTTACTTCCATCGCGACGGGAAAGGAATTTAAAATCGATACATAGCAAACCATGATTAAAAGGTTCTAGACGAAATGTGTCGGTTTGTTCTTTAGAAACAATCACTGACCTCAGGGAGACAAGTCAAAGAAAACACTGCGGCAGCCGGCAAAGGCGCTCAATCAGTGAAATCCTAGGTGCAATGCTCCCTGGGAAATACGAATATGCAAATAAAGTCCGTGGAGCCTCATTTAAGAGTCTCAAACACAGGACTAGCCAGATCTTCCTCCAGGGAAGGACCCAGCCACTGATGAGGGGCAACACCCTGAAACAGCTGTCTGTGGATGGATACCTGGCCTTGGTATTTTCCTTGTCATGTCTGTAAACTCGTAAAGAGCTGGATATTGACTTAAAGGGCCACTTAATATGGTGGTAATGGTGGTTTCCGAAAGGAGCCACCCCTTGGCTGGGTCCTTCCCTGGAGGAAGATCTGGCTAGTCCCGTGTTTGAGACTCTTAAATGAGGCTCCATGGACTTTATTTGCATATTCGTATTTTCCATGGAGCATTGCACCTAGGATTTCACTGATTGAGCGCCTTTGCCGGCTGCCGCAGTGTTTTCTTTGACTGGTCTCCCTGAGGTCAGTGATTGTTTCATGATGTTGGTCTACTAGGCATTGCTCCCACCTAGCCAGAATTCTACTCCACACTGATGAGGGGCAACACCCTGAAACAGCTGTCTGTGGATGGATACCTGGCCTTGGTATTTCCTTGTCATATCTGTAAACTCGTAAAGAGCTGGATATTGACTTAAAGGGACGCTTAATATGGTGGTAATGGTGGTTTCCGAAAGGAGCCACCCCTTGGCTGGGTCCTTCCCTGGAGGAAGATCTGGCTAGTCCATGTTTGAAACTCTTAAATGAGGCTCCACGGACTTTATTTGCAGGTTTGTTCTTTAGGGCATTCGATGGTATGCCAGTTTACCTGTTTTTTTTGAAGAATTACAAATAAATGTGAAGTTTTACACAAAAATCAAGGCTGTAGAATCCTTTCCTCTGTTTTCCTAAACGTGGTATTAGTACACCGCTGCCTTTCGCCTAGAGCAGGGGCTGCAGCAGACACGGGTGTGACAAAACTATCTGCCTTAGACAAACTATCTGACTGCATAGAACTGTAGCTGCCATTTTAGATATGTTAGTTGCTGATGCACTTAATGTATACGTTCACTAAGGCTAAGTCATTTTGGTCTAACTTCAACAAATTAGTTGGGACATAATTTTCTGGAACAGATTAACCTCTACCTTTTTGTTGCGACAGCCTTCTTTACAGACTATTCAGCTCCTGTTCTTAAAATGGCAGTTGGTGGAGAAGTTTGTGACCAGTCCTGTATATCAGACTAAAGTAAACTTGAATTCTTATAACTAAGTCACAAAAAGGAGAGCAAAAGTATAATATGCAGGATTGTAGTTCATCTACTAATAAAATATAAAGTGGACAACCCCTTTAAGCTAAAGTGATACATTTTGTTCACCTAGACAACTACACTGGATTTATTGCCTGCTTATTGTGTGACTAAAAGTATTGAACAGAAACTAAAAAATACTGTTTCACCAACCTTAAGATGCACTTTTTATCAGATTACTGTGCTAAAAAGTGTGTTTTGCATCTTGGTGAGACAGGGATGTTCATCAGTTTGAGTCTCTTCCATAAGCGAGATGAATAACTTTCTTGTAGAAGTAGTTGCTGGATTTTCTGGTCAATGGTAAGGAGCTGGTAATCACTTCACTAATTCTGTGTTGTCCATGGATGCTTGCTATGTTGAGCTGTGATGCTATATCAACTTTATTGTCTAAAATGACCATCTATAACTACTAGTGATGGGCGAGTAGCATCGTTGCTCGGGTCTCCACGAGCATGCTCAGGTGATCACTAAGTATTTTAGCGTGCTCAGAGAGTTAGTTTTCGTCATCTCAGCTGCATGATTTGTGACTTGTCGTGGTGGGATGGCTTTCATGCTACTTTTGATCAAAAACAGTGTTACTAAAAACTCTGTATTATTTAGATGCACTTTTGCTTTTACTTATTTAGTTACAGCAGGGTTTTTGCTCACTTTGTCTTTTGCAGGTTTTATGTTTTATGGCCAATGTCAACATGCATTTATACGCTGCATGTGTATCATCTCAAACCAAGCTCAATTTTTGTGTTTTTTCTTTGTATTTTTTGCATTCTGTGCAAGCTGGGGTGTGGCCTCCCTCTCCTGAGCTGGAAATTGTATATAAGGCTTCCCCAGACTGGTGTCTACTGTTTGGGACCCAGTCCTTTTGTCTGCCCTTATTCACACATTGAGGTCAACTTTGACACAAAGCAAGGTTTTTAATATTAGACAGTGTAGGACTATCCCGAACAGAGTTACCTTGTCGTGGTGGGATGGCTTTCATGCTACTTTTGATCAAAAACAGTGTTACTAAAAACTCTATTATTTAGATGCACTTTTGCTTTTACTTATTTAGTTACAGCAGGGTTTTTGCTCACTTTGTCTTTTGCAGGTTTTATGTTTTATGGCCAATGTCAACATGCATTTATACGCTGCATGTGTATCATCTCAAACCAAGCTCAATTTTTGTGTTTTTTCTTTGTATTTTTTGCATTCTGTGCAAGCTGGGGTGTGGCCTCCCTCTCCTGAGCTGGAAATTGTATATAAGGCTTCCCCAGACTGGTGTCTACTGTTTGGGACCCAGTCCTTTTGTCTGCCCTTATTCACACATTGAGGTCAACTTTGACACAAAGCAAGGTTTTTAATATTAGACAGTGTAGGACTATCCCGAACAGAGTTACCTTGTCGTGGTGGGATGGCTTTCATGCTACTTTTGATCAAAAACAGTGTTACTAAAAACTCTGTATTATTTAGATGCACTTTTGCTTTTACTTATTTAGTTACAGCAGGGTTTTTGCTCACTTTGTCTTTTGCAGGTTTTATGATTTGTGACTTGTAGACAGGTTGAATACATGTGGGAATTCCCTAACAAAGAGGCATTCCACACATGTATTCAAGCTGTCTAGCAGTCGCAAATCATGCAGCTGAGGTGACAAAACTAAATCTCCGAGCACGCCAAAATACTAGGAGACCACCCAAGCATGCTGGGGAAGACCCGAGCAATGAGTATACTCGCTCATCACTAAAAGTTACTAATTTCTGTCCATTTTACACATTTTATTAAAAAAGAGGCTGCAAATGCTAGAGACCTTACAATCTTGTTTTGAAAAGGAGGACCTGAGTCAGTTTATATGATATTTTGAAAATTTTATTAATACAAAAAGTATATTAAAAATTTACATTAACAGTATAAAATTTTGTTCATTATGGTAGTACCATTTTCTTTTCCAGTCCCATCCATCTCCTGTTCTGGCCTATTTTACTTATATGTTTGTTTGTCCTATTTGATTTTAGTTACTTGTTTTGTTTATTCATCTTCTATTCAGTTTTTACTTTCTCCGGCTATATGTGGTTTCAGTATATCTAAGGGAACAGAGCCATCTGGTGGACCCCCTTGAGGCATCTCATGGAATGATTCACAAGAAATGAAATCAATGAGGATATCTTCACCAATTTTTGCATTATTTTGAAGAAGCGACATTCACGCGAAACACGCGTCGGAGTACGTGGGCGCAGTCTTGGCAGAATTCCTTACAAAACTGGTAATGATTAACCTTTTATTATTTAAAATTAGGTTTATATGTACAGAATGTACCAGAAATACATGTGACACTTCACAGTGGACTCCACATAATTACATTTATGTCAGATTGCCCTCTGGCCATTCTTAGGTACAGAGTACTATATTGAACAATCATACATAGAAATGCTATTTTTTTGCTGTCATCCTCTGTGGAGCTCTTTTTTGACACAATTAATTGATGATTCATATTATTATATGATCCCGACCATAGCCACTGCTTTTCCTTCACCCTTGGATAAAAACTTTATGTACCTATATAAAATGTTATATTGTTAATGAAAATTCTTGAATTTTTAAATAAAATTTTCAAAATGTTTTATATATATATATATATATATATATATATATATATATATATATATATATTTATATATATATATGGTTCTCCTTTTCAAAACAATTTAATACAAAAGTCAATAATTTGAAGGGTACATTGTTAACTTTGGAACTGGTACTTTTTATCTCAGACCTTACAATCTGTTGACGTTTTGCTGAGATTTTGGAGACTGAGAAGTTATGTAGCACACAGTTGACGGAGTTCTTTTATCTACAGTAACTTGTAAAACTCCTTCAGTCCTATTTTTCTTCCAACAGTTGACAGTTGAGAACAATGACACGGAGCAGAAGAACATATTGCGCAGAAACAGGCTCTCCAAACACTTTAGTGGGTTTTGGAAAAGTGTTCTTCTCCATGAGCTGACCAAATAATGCATAACAGGTACAACATTTATGTGCACTTTTATTCAAAGTTACCTTGGTTGAAAGAATTGCAACATCGACTGACGTTTTAGTGATTTCTATAAAATTGTCAAAATATAGAGGTAAAACTAAGTTCACATCACATAAAGACACTTCTGTATTTTCTCTGAAATATGTAACTTTTTACCCAAGGAGAATGACATTCAATTGACACCTTTTAAGTTTTTTTTCAGTCTTTGTATTCTGTTATTTTAAGGTTTTATGGAAAATAAGACAATAAATGTCCTATTTAGAATCCTCTTGGTGGTTTCTGAGATGTGAGAACTAATATGAGAGCATACCAATGCAGAAATACAAAGTTCAGAGGCACAGAGCACACAATTACTTTCTCAGCGTTATTCTAAGTTTTTCCATCCTATATATATCAATAAATATTCAAGAAATGACTCATGTGCACTCATCTCATTGTCATGAAAATATATTTTTCACCTATCTCTGCTTCCCAGTAGAAATGGACAGGAGGGATATATACTCAGCGCTTATAATTGCTCTTCATCCTTCACAGTCAATTGCAGTTTCCCTACAGAATCTGTGTCCTTTTAAGTGTGCCCCAACATTTTCCATGTCAAGTCTCAGAGTTTGACCTTTACATCTAAACTAATGACTGCTGTCCCTGCTAAGTTTCTGTGTATCCTACTGTCCTTCACAATCTCGCTAACCATATCAATGCTAGCACTGAATATGCATTGCCAGTTTTAAAGGGCTAACTAGAAGGATGGCCATAGAAATGTCAAAGAAACATGCTTGCTTTCTGCAGTGTTTACTAAGGTCGCAGAACAGTATATTAATTAATCTTGTTCCTGCCACTCAAATCATTTCTGTGAAGAGTAAGAATGTATGGGAAATAATAAATCAGTAAAAGGACACATGAAAAATTTAGAATAGGAAAAAAAAGCTTAGACGACTCTCACTTTCATTAGTTACAGTCAGTTTTCTGTTGTGTTCTGAAGGTCAGAATATGTCTCTGTCTGCAGCACCATCATGGCTTGCAATCATTTTTCTTTAAAGTAATCTTTAAAGTAATCCCAGCAAATCTTGACATATTTTAACAACTTATGGGGTATGGAAAATTTTTTTTTGTCAAAATTCCAATGACTTTTACATTAAGAATATTGTTGCCAATTTTGCACATTCCAATAAATGTGAACATAGCCTGATGCAGAATGTTGCAACATGTTGAATTCTATCCAGTAAAACATGGATGCCTGAGAGAAACCTATAGATTCTAAAGGATTGTGATAAATCCTTATCAGATAATTCATATTCTTCATTTCAAAGTAATGATCCATTCATCAAAGGAAAGTAATATATCATGGTCAATAAAGTCAATCTTGATGCCTTGGAAAAACTCCAGCATATAAATTGGAGAGTGGCACAGCTAAAGTATATGTCATATATAATGAGGGTGCTACTCTCCCCTGATGAAGCTGGCTTGACCAGCGATACACTGGCATTCCTTTATACTGACATGGGATCCCACACTATGGGTTTTACATATTTAATAGCAGCTATACTTTACCCTGTAAAGTGTGTAGCATTATATAACTATATTATTGATAATTAACCAGATTCTTTATTATTACTATTTTCATTGCATCTATAGTGGTGTTTTGTATAGTTATTGGCTTCCATTTTATTAGCTTTTTAATGCATTTATATTAGCGGTTTGTAGACTTATTATATCATAGTAACATAGTTAGGAAGGCCAAAAAAAGACATTTGTCCATCCAGTTCAGCCTATATTTGCCAGAATAAATCCCCAGAGCTACATCCTTCTAAAGAACCTAATAGCTCTGAGATACAATATTGCTACGCTCCAGGAAGACATCCAGGCCTCTCTTGAACCCCTCAGTGCCAAGTTTCTTACTTCTCTCTTGAACCCCTTGACTGAGTTCGCCATCACCACCTCCTCACGCAGGGAATTCCAGATTCTCACTGCCTTAACAGTAAAGATTCCTCTTTTATGTTGGTGGAAAAACCTTCTCTCCCTCAGATGCAGAGAATGCCCCCTTGTGACCGTCACATTTCTTGGTATTAACAGATCCTTGGAGAGATATTTGTATTGTCCCCTTATATACTTATACATGGTTATTAGATCGCCCCTCAGTCATCTTTTTTCTAGACTAAATAATCCTAATCTTGCTAATTTCTCTGGGTATTGTAGTTACCCATCCCCTTTATTAATTTTGTTGCCCTCATTGTACATGCTCTATTTCCTTTATATCCTTCCTGAGCACCTGTGCCCAAAACTGTACACAGTACTCCATGTGCGGTCTAACCAGAGAGTTTTGGGAATGAGAATTTACAGAGTGATTCCACAATTTTTTCCTCTGAATTGAGTGATTCCATAATTTTTCCCTATGCTTGGTTTAAAAAAGAAACCATTACTGACTACCCTATTTTTTGTTCTTGATTTCTTTTAGTGTTTCTTAAAGCCAGAAAGTTGCCATTTGAAATTACTTTAGTTTTGTGCCATGTCTGTGATCTGCTTTTTTTTCTACAAAATTAAACAACTGAACTAACATCCTCCAAGGCCGGTGATTACATAATTTTTGCCAGGGGTTGTATCTTCTCTTGTATTGACTGCTTTACATAGTTTTGTATCATCTACAAATATCGATATTTTACTGTGTAAATCTTCTACCAGATTGTTAATAAATATGTTAAAGAGAATATTGCCTTGCACCTTATTAAAGCACCTTATATTTTTATATATTGTTTTAATTTATTACATTTTTGCACAGTTGGTGTATATTTATGCATATGATTATATTTGTTTGTCTGGATGTACTTGTAAGTGCTAGGGATTTTTTTTCTGATTTTAATTGTTTTTATGCAGTTTTGATCCTAATAAACATGCTTTATATGTGTATACATAGTTCATATATTGCTTTTCTTACTTTTTTTGCTTAGTAAAACATCATGAAGAAACCTTCATTCATGATTGTAACATTTTATAAGAGAAGCACACTTTTGAAAAAGGGTTTCTTCAGACATCAGTGATTTTCTTGTACATCAGTGTTTTTTAAAACAGTGCTTCTTCAGTGTTTGGTTGAGTGTCAGTTTTTACTAGCTGAGTGTGATCAGAGTTTTGTCATTTTGCTCAGATTAGAAAAGAAATGATGGATGTTTCTCAATATTTTCATATCAAACAGTCTGTGAAAAACGGACAACACACGCATGGCATCTGAGTGCTTTTGTTTCACAAACCCATAGACTTGCATTAGCGAGATTGATCAAAGTAGGACAAGTCTACAAAATTTTGTGCAAGCCACTCGGTCAGCAAAAATGCATTAATAAGTGAAAAGCCCAGAAGATTATAATAGGTATGAATTCTATCCATGAAAAACGTGAACAGAATTAGTATGAGAAAAACTGACTGCTGATTAAGCCCATAATGTTATAAATAGAAAAGAAAATAAATAAATCATCTGTGCGAAAATATTAAAGTGGAATTACAGTAGAAATTGAAAGTTTACATACACTAAATAAAAAGACATATATGCATGTTTTTCTCAATATCTGACATCAAATCAGAATAAACTTTTCTTGTTTAAGATCAATTAGGAATACCATAATTATTAATATTTTCTAAATGCCAGAATAATGAGAGAGAGAATGTTTTAAGGCATTTTTATTACTTACTGCAAAGTCAAAAGTTTCCATACATTTCATTAGTATTTGGTACCATTGTGCTTAAACTGAATGACTTGGGTCAAACGTTTGGGGAATCCTCCCACAAGCTTCTCGCAATAGTTGGTCAGAATTTGGACCCATTCCTCCTGATAAAAGTGGTGTAACTGTTCCAGCTATGTAGGTCGCTTTGCTTGCACCTGCCACTACAAAAACATTGACTTTGTTATCCTTAAGTCACTTTGTTACCATTTTGGCAGTATGTTACGGGTCATTGATTGCTCATTTAGAAGACCGATTTCTGCCCAAGCTTTAACTTCCTAGCTGATGTTTTGAGATGTTGCTTCAGTATTGCCACATAATCTTTTCTCATGATGCCATCTATTTTGTGAAGTGCACCAGTCTCTCCTGCAGCAAACAACACCACAAGATCCTGCCACCCCCATGTTTCACAGTTGGGATGGTGTTCTTAGGCTTCCAAGCTTCTCCCTTTTTCCTCCAAATGTAACTATGGTCATTATGCCCAAACAGTTAAATTTTAGTTTCAGCAGACCACGGGACGTCTTCAGAAATAAAGGTCTTTGTTCCTGTGTGCATTTGCAAACATTAATCTGGCATTTTTAATTTTCTTTTGGAGCAATGGCTTATTCCTGGCAGAGTGACCTTTCAGCCCATATTGATACAGTACTCATCTACCTGTGGATATTGACACAATCTTACCACCTTCCGCCATTGTGAGATATGGGAAAATGATATCTAATTGATATCATTTTTATATCTGAAGGAGTGCTCTATCAGATACAGTCTGGCCCAAAAATACTTGCTCCAAACTCAGCCCCCACCCTTGGCATTCCCCCAAGCCATGGGAAGTCAAATACACCTCAAACAATGGGACCTCAGTATCCAGCTAAAGCACTTCCTTGGACAGAGCAGCCCAATGTTTTTTTTAAATTGGCTCAAGCCAATAGGCCTTTGAAACTCTCCAGTAGGGGGCCAAGGGCATAGACCCTGTGTCCCGAGCACCAAGTCCTGCAATTATCACAGGGGTGTACAGTTACCAGCCAAACAGAAGCTTCCAAACACATGACATCATCAGATGGGCAGTCCAGAATTGTTCAAAAGTCATAGTAATCTTAGCGTGTGTAAACTTTTGACTTTGCAGTAAGTAATAAAAATTGGTTAAAACATTCTCTCTCGTTGTTCTGGCATTTGGCAAATATTAATAATTATGGTAATCCTAAATGACCTAAATCGGGAAAGGTTTATTCTTATTTCATGTCAGATATTGAGAAAAACATGCATGTGTCTTTTTATAAAGTGTATGTAACCTTCTAGTTTCAACTAAGTTTAAAATATTAGAAATAATGTAATTACAGTGGTTCTGAAAACTATATATTTCTTAAAAATGCTAGTATTAGAAGATTTTGAAAACTTTTCCAAGTCTTCATTTATCAATGAGTTTTAGATGTGAAACTGCTATTATTTATTACGGTTCCGAAAGGTTACCATGTTTTTCAGAAGCTTATTTGAAGAAATACATTTTCAAAGTTCATTGGATTTATTATTTTTAGATGTGAACTTATTTTAGAGTTGCATTATATTTTGTAAAATGAAATAAAACAAATTCTCCACAAGTTACAGTTACTTCTTTAAGTGTTTAATATTGAGAGGTGATAAGGCTTTTCAGTGTATTCACAAAAGCTGCACAATATTGAATTGTGAAACAATTGCTTTCTGAAATAATTGTTAAAATATATATTATTAATTGTAACACATTAGGCATATGACTGATAATGTTCTACTTATTTTTGCGGACTGTATGAGTATGGCTTTGCCTATGACCACTATAAAGAGTTGCAGATTTGCCATGATACTTGTCAAAATGCTCAATAGAAAGCTTCCCTATGATGGGTTATTAAAAGGGAACATAAGAAATAAATTCAAGTAATAATACAAAAACAAATAAGAAAAAAATATAACTAAACCTCTCACATTCATCCAAATTCTCAATACATGTGAAGATTTCCTAATAAACAGGCAATCCCCACATGTATTCTAGCAGCCGCAAATCATGCAGTTGCGTCAACACAAATTAAATCTAAGAGCATGTCCAAATACTCGGAGGACACCCGAGCATGCTCGGAAAAACCCAAGCAACGAGTATACTCGCTCATCACTAAATAGTAATGAAAAGTTCATATGAAATAGTCAATGGTGGATATTTGTTACTGTTTTATGTGCTGTTTTAGTGGGACGTGTAGAGTGAACTTCTGCCTTTGTGCCACCACTTGCCAGCCCAACACTTTACACAGCAGTGCAGCACATTTGCTGTGGGATCGTGGGAGGGAAGCGCTTGGATTCATGAAACCGAGAGGCGGTGGAGCAGTATAGAGATTATAACGATGCATCAGTGGGCAAGACATCGGCTCACTGGGCTGGACTGCTGTGATTGGCTCAGTGTGCTTTTTCAGCTTCAGCTATTTCCTGTGTGATGAGATGGCACAATGTAGTAGATCAGCAAGAACCAGGTTAGCATTTTGATGGGAGATGGTCTGTGAATGTATGTGTGTATATATACAGTATATATATATACAGTATATGTATATATATATATATATATATATATATATATACACACACTGTATTAAAAAAGAGATTTGAAAGCAGCGCTAGCAAACAATTTAGATAGTCAGGTGCCAAGCCTTCCAGGCATAGAACAATCCTACACAATATAGTAAAAAAAATAAAGGCAGCACTCCATTATGCAAAAGTAGAAAAAAAATGGGATTTAACATCCATTGGTGCTCAGCGACGTAACATTTCGGTTCAGCTGAGATCCTTTTTAAATCAGTGTACAAGTGAACAAACAAGCTTTTTGTAGCTGCGTCCATTACAGATCAATTATAACAATGAAGTGCAATAGTGTCATACATAATCATAAAGATCATTCCATAGACCGTGCTTTTATTCAATTGCAGAAAAACGTTTTCCAATAAAGTATGTGACGTGCCTATAGCATAATCTGAGGACATATAAAGTGTAGATAAATATTAATTGGTAATCCAGTGGCATGTGATGGTGTATAAAATTTGCAGACACCTAAGTATTGCTTTTTCTTCTGCTCTGAGGTTTTTTACTTAACTTTATAAAATGGTGAAGTCATACCAATCTCTAGAATGATTTTTCTCTGTAACTATTGCATTATTTGATAAAGGTGAGAGAATGATGCCCTTAAAAGCATTCAGTCCTAAAATGTATCTTCCTCTGAAATAAACAATTGACATTTATGTCGGTACTCTGCAAACTAAACTCACTTTTTCCAAATTATTTTCCTGACAAATAAATCATACTGTGTCCAGAATGCAGAGCGGCTTTGCTGCATGAGGACATTTATGCATGTGTCACTTAGAACTCCGAAAAGAGCATTGCATAATCTCATTTCCCAAAGGTAACAGCCTATGAAGTAAGAATTTCTTTATTTTATTTAAGAATGACTCATCTTGTCTGATCTACAAGGTGTTACGGCTTTGTGACATTTCAGATTAGGAGCTAAAAGAGAAATGTCCTTGAGCAACTTTAAATAAACCAAGCGTAATCTTTTGTTAAAATTTTTATTGAAAACCTAAACTTTATGAGTGCAAAATAAGTTACAGTCCTCAACTTTATAACAAGCAAAATAACTTCATAGCAGCTGCACCCGGTGACTCTGATGTGAGTATGTAACATATTACAGTGTGCACATTAGATTTTCTAGAAGATCGCTCATTTATAGTTAAAACATTAAGAGGTTCACGTTCTGTTTTTTTTCCTGCTGCTATATGAAAAATAAAAAAAAAGTTTGAATTGCTTATTCAATTTTTTGTTTTAAGATTGCCGAACAGTAAGCTGCAAAGTCGTGAAACAATAATGGTGCATTAGGTCATCCTATGTACCTTGAGCTCTATTAAAGGGGTCGGCCACTTTCTCTTGTTAGTGCAGCTTTCCTCACAAACCAACCAGCACTTCTGTCCATATAATGGCTGTGGATGGAAAAGCAGCTTTCCCTAGTGGGGTGTTTTACAATTGGAGGAGGCCAGCCGCAGCTTTCATTTCCTCATAATTACTTATGCGTCCAAAGGCAGGGACAGTGACACCAACGCCGATTGAGCTCAGCACTTACGTGACATAACAAACTCATGTGAACCCTGCAAACACGAATGTCGACACTTCTAGAATGGCGCCGGCATCAGAGATGAGTATAGGTGTTTTTATTTTAAAGGGGGGCAAAAATTCAGAGTAAGAAGGGGTTCTACTAGTAGTGGACAACTTCTTTAAATATGTGCTTATTTTCACTTTTTTACGACCCAAAACGACTGCTAAAAGACACTTTACATTGCACTGCCCTTTCCGCAGAAAATATTTTTATATATTAGATATATTTATTCAATGGCCATATTGCTAGATGTTTTTTTTTTATTTTACTTTTGAAATTTTCATTTGTTTTTTTTTTGTTTCATACATTGTGCTCCCCATAAGATCTTAAAAGACCTTTGAGGGGAGAGAGAGAATTTTATCATATCATACATTATTTTTTGCTCATTTCCTCTTGTAGCTGGGTCTGCTATATATCCCTAGCTGCAGGGAAATTTCAGCCTCTTATTTGTATACCAGAACTGTCTGGGTTTCTTAGCTCCAGTTCCTTCCCTACATCTAGCAATCACATGTTCACTGGATTTGGATTAGACAGCAGAGTAATTGCTTTTTAGTTTATATACACAAGGCTAGTTCAGTATGACCGCAGCTTCCCTCCCCGCACAGCTTCTCAATATAGAGTCCAGATGTTTAAAGTCCATGGGCAGTCCAGAAGCATTTAAAGAGGAGATATAATCAGAAAAGTGCCCCTTTTTTTTGTTTGTTATATATGGAGTTGGCTGTTCCTAGTATGGACCTGTTCACACTAGCTTGGAAGCGGAAAGTCAGTCTTTTGTCATTTGTATATTAGTTCTCTGAACGAGCACTCTGCCCTTCAGCATGTGGTGGATTTTAATTGCAACAGGGTCCTACCTACCCATAAATTCAGGCTGTGAAAAGAGATATTCATATCTATTCAGAAATTCAGAGTCCAGTCTTAGGCTAGTTTCACACTAGCGTTTATTTCCTGCAGCGCACGGCGCCGCTAAGCCCCGCCCCCTGCCGGCTCCCTGCCCGCCCCATCCGGTCATCGCCGCCTACTAGCGCACATGGGCGCTTGCGATCTGCGCACCCTATCTTTAGCATAGGGTGCGCAGATCGTGCACTGGCCGTGCGCTAGCAGGATTTTGCCGTGCGCTGCGCACTTTTGAAGGTGCGCCCGTGTGCGCCGAACACAGCATGTTGCATTTCGGCACCCTCGGCTTAGCGGCACCGTGCGCTGCAGGAAATAAACGCTAGTGTGAAACTAGCCTTAGAGAGGTATTCACACTAGTCACGTAGGACCCAGCAGATCTGAGACCACCTTGTCGTTGAAATGAATGAATTGGCCAAATTATGTGCTAAGCGTCTCATTTTTTTCCTAGTATCCAGAAGCAGTATTGCTATTCATGTTTCATATTGAAATGCTTTAGCACTACAGAGTACAACTTTTTTGTTTATTGTATATGGAGATGGCTGCTCCTAGCATGCACCTGTTCACACTAGCATGGAAGTGCCAGTCAGTCTTTTGTCATTTGTTTACTCAGAAACTGATGTATTGTTTAAAGCATTTTTTTTGTGTTAATTTTTTTTTTTTAATTTGGAATGTGTTTTTCCAACAATCTGTATTAAAAGTAAAAAATTGCAATTTTTGTAGTGGCAACATGGTTTTAGCCTCCTGCTGTTTCAGGAAACAACACATTGTGAAAGTGTAGGGAACAGGGTCAGCTGTGATATCACCTGCTGTGATTGGTGGGCCCTGTATTAATGAGCTGTGTAAAGAACTGTCACCTATTATTGTAATCCTGGCTTTGATGATAAGAAGCCTCTCTGAAAACTTCCTGGAAGGACAGGAAATTCATATTTGCATTAGCAGCAAAATACTGACTCAGACATCATCTTTTGTGATGAATTGTCTAATGCGCATGTGCAAAGGTCACTGTGAAGGTATGGGGAGCAGGGTCAGCTGTGACGTCACCTGCTGTAATTGGGGGATCGTGTATTATCATCAACTGTGTAAGGAGGTGTTACCTGTCATAGCAACCCTGCTTGGGATGATAGTAAAATCCTGGGAAATTCTTCCTGAAGGGGCAGGAAATATGAGTCTGATAAAGCAGTGACCACCAGTATGAAAATTTCAAAATTACTTGTTTTGTTTTTAAATCAAGATCATGATATGAATAAACTGGTAAAAATAAAAAAGATAGATATAACACAAAACAGTTTTAGAAAATAGGTCATTATCTGCTGACAGCTTCACTTTAAGGGCAGAGACACACTGGCGTATTTCCTGTGCGATAATCGCATCGCACTGCACGGACTGGCCGGCACCTCTCCTGACCTGAGCATGACAGCGTGATGGATTGCTATGCAGCTGTCAAGCTCAGGTCAGGAGAGCCGACAGCCAGTGCGAGTTTTACCATGCGATTCTCGGACGAAAAATACGGCAGTGTGTCTCTGCCCTAAGGGTAAATTCTCACACGAGTGGTCTGCTGTGAAATTTCTACACGGCGAAATTCGCATCAAAATAAGCAGCTGTAAATACGGGTGTGGGTTTTGTGGAAATGGTAAGGATTTTCTCAATATTTCACCCTTTGCATAGCATAAATTGACATGCTGCAGATTTCAAATCAGCCGTGAAGGTTTATGTTGTGGATTTTGTCAGCAGTATATGAGAGATTTCTTGAATACACAAAAATACTACAGTAAATTTTCTGTTTTTTCTCAACATGGGAGCCTATCCTAAGTGGCAAAAAGTGTTTTCTATTCTTTGGCTCTTTCAGGTGACCTAATGAATCATTTCTGCATTTTTGCTTGCTAAGCATTAACCTTTTTGAGACTATTGCTTAGAAACAACAGGGTTGTCTGTTTGTCCAACATTATCTATGTCTTAGAGAAGTGTTGGAGAATCATATTTCTGCCTCAATAAAATGAACTTACCACTCTGAAAATTTCCATCTTTTGTTGACAATTTGAGACAGGTAAACTAATTTTTTTGCAGCTGCACATCCCTCCCTCTATCTATCTATATAATCACCATTTGGCCGCTGTCCCGAATCCCATAAGGCACCACGGCAGTCCCACTTGTGCAGGGACAGCTCAGCGTTACTACGCATGCACAAGAATAGCGGTGATGTGAATGTCACTTGCGCAGGTGCAGTTCGTGGCCGCAAGGTTTTTCACAAACTGTGCCTGCGCAAGTGGGACTGCCATAGTGCCTTATGGGATTCGGGGACAGCAGCCAACTGGTGATTATATAGATAGATGGAGGGAGGGATGTGCAGCTGCAAAAAAATTTAGTTTGCCTGCGCAAGTGACATACACGTCACCGCTATTCTTGCACATGCGTAGTAATGATGCGGCTGTTACTGCGCATGCGCGGGAATAGCGGTGACGTGTACAGTATGTCAGTTGCAGTTCATGGCCGCAAGGAACAGCCACTGCACCTATGTGGGGATTACCTAAGGCAGCAGGAAAATCTGTCGTGGCCACAAGGAACAGCCACTGCGCCTGTGTGGGAATTACCTCAGGCAGCAGTAAATTTCGCCAGCCCCATATACATACTGTTTTATAAAAAATCTACATAACTACCGCATGTCCAACTAGCATTCATTGATGAAGGAATCTAACAGCAGTGCCACTTACTGAAGTGCAGGTTTTTACACACAACAAAGCTTCCTCAGTTCCTCAAACAGGCCCTCATACCCACCTGTACACATACCCGCAGCAGTGTCAACATGGCTCCTCATAAAAAGCACAAAAATCAACACAAAAAAGGTTCAGGCACTATGTAAACAGCAACATCATCATAATGAGACACCTCAACAAAAGCACCATCGTATGGACAAAGACAATGCATATAAACATAGACGTCTCGCTCAGGAGTCACCTCGCTCTAAAGCTATTAGATTGGCTATTCGCCAACAAAAATGCTGCCACAATCCACATTCCGTTTCCACATTTCTACCACAACCACAAGGTGACACATCACAATCTGAACACCACACCACAGATTCTACCACTTCAAGGTGTATGAGCTCCTGGTAACTATCTCCAGTAGCCACATCAATGCCACCGTTACACAATACTGAACCATACTCTCTGCAGCCACAAGCTGAAACACAACCCATCACACTACTCTAACTACAAAACAAATGGCTAATCAACATTTGGCGGCAACAAGACCCATTGACTCTTTGACTACTCCACTACTACTACAACAACAATATTTTACCGAAGATGAAAACACTATTAAAAAACACAGCTGCGGTGACAGGACTCATGTATGTGAAAGTTGCCAAGCTTTGCATTTTGCAAATGAGATACCTCTGGATAAACATTTTACATACACAGTGCTGTCAGAAGGGTAAAATCCATCTACCCATAATACAGTATCCTGATATGTTGACCATGTTGCTGACAGGGGAACATGAATACAGCAAAACTTTCATGGACAATATTCATTCTATCAACAGTTCTTTCGCTTTTGCATCCATGGGAGCAAGTGTTTCACCACCTCTTGGATATGGCCCATACTGTTTTAAAATTCATGGACAGATCTATCATCGAACAGGCACGCTACATGCAGCTGACGAAGAACTACCTAAATTTGTACAACTTTATATACTAGATACCACCCACACTAATGAACGACTGCAATGTAAAGAAAATGAAAAATGTCATACTACTTTAATGACCATTATTGCTGAGCTAATGCAAACAAAAAATCCTTTCACTGCTGCCTATCGAATGCTACGCGATGTTGAAGAACAAGAGATGATCAAAGCTCTACAAAATGGAACTGTCATGCCAAGCATCACAATGGCTATTAAACAAGTTAGGACTCAAGATCCCAGACAATACAATAAACCAACTGTGAGTGAAGTGGCAGTGGTCTTTCAGAATGATGATGGTGAGCCTCCCTTCCATAGAGACATCTTAATTCATTCAAAACCTGATCCACAAAATTGTCTGGCTCCAAAAACACGAAGAATCAGCATTCTGCATAGCAATTTAGATGCCTTGGTGTATCCTATCTTTTTCCCTTATGGAGAACAAGGCTAGCATGACGCTCTAAAACACCAAGGACATAGTACACAAAGGATCACCCAACTA
This sequence comes from Dendrobates tinctorius, assembly GCF_039654945.1. Classification (NCBI taxonomy): domain Eukaryota; kingdom Metazoa; phylum Chordata; class Amphibia; order Anura; family Dendrobatidae; genus Dendrobates; species Dendrobates tinctorius. The sequence continues at coordinate 67,646,243 of NW_027361732.1, read as the reverse complement.
CAGTATTACAGCTATGTATTATCAGTAAGAAAGGATTTTAATCCACTTCTAAATGGGGCAAACCTACACGGCAATATTTGGTTGATGCATACGTCAAAATCAAAGCTAATCGACTACATTACATAAGAATTCATCAAAAAGATTTAAAATTATAAGATTATTCCCTTCATCAAGAACATTTACTCAACAAATCTATTCAAAAGGGCATCCCAAAAAAAACCCCAAAACTATAATTTTACCATCATCTTTTGAAGGCAGTCCACGAAATATGCAACAGCGCTACCAGGATGCTATGGCTATTGCTACCAAATATGGTCGCCCTGATCTCTTTGTCACCATGACGTGCAACCCTAAGTGGAGGGAAATTACTTTAAATTTACAACAGTGGTAACATGTTGAACATCGCCCAGACTTGGTTGCGTGGGTCTTTAACATTACACTGGAATCCCTGTTATCTGATATTAACAATGGATTTTTTGGACAGGTCTGTGCTATCGTGCATGTCATCGAGTTTCAAAAGCGTGGTCTGCCACATGCACATACTTTAATCATACTTGACAACAATTCGAAAATCAGAACTGAACAAGAGATAGACAACATTGTATGGGCTGAAATTCCTGACAAGACAACATAGTCTCAGCTCCACAACATTGTTCTGACAAACATCATTCATGGACCCTGTGGTGCAGCCAATCCTAACTCTCCGTGTATGGATCATGGACACTGTACCAAAGGATTTAAAAAAAAAAATAAAAATTACAAAAAAATACCACTAAAGAAATGGATGGCTATCCAATGTACTGCAAAAACATTGGGACAACATACCAACATGATTCTAAAACAATTGACAATACATGGGTTTTTCCATATAACCCATATTTGCTAAAAAAATACAACTGCCATATTAATGTGGAAATTTGTGCTAGCATCCAAAGTGTCAAGTATTTATTTAAATACGTATACAAAGGACATGACAAGGCTCAAAAACACCTCCAACATGATGAAACAAACCAATTTTTCGATTCACGAATCACGATACATCAGTGCACCAGAAGCTGCGTGGAGAATCTTGGCTTTTCCTATGCATAAATAATCTGATGCCATTATTCACCTAGCAGTACGTCTACCTAACTCTCAGCCACTATATTTTCATCAAGATGATCCCATTGACAACATACAACAAAACTACTTCAAAATTCAACACTCTTGGCGTACTTTAACCTTAATAAGATCCACTCTAATGCACATCAATATTATTACAGAGACATTCCAGAACACTACGTTTGGAAACATGGCATATGGGAACCCAGAATGTAAAGAGGCCACACTGTAATAGGAAGAATGTATACAGTTAGTCTGAAAGACCAAGAACGCTATTATTTATGTTTGTTGTTATTACTTGTAAAAGGAGCAATACGTTTTCAGAACCTTAAATCTGTCATTGGTATTACACATGAAACCTTTCAAGATGCTGCCTTAGCACTCGGATTATTAATGGATGATAGTGTCTGGAGAAATACTATACTAGATGGCACTGTTCTGATCATGCCTATACAACTTCGGGATATGTTCAATTACATCTGTACTTTTGGATCACCTACAAATCTACTGGAATTGTGGAATGAATTTAAACATTTCTTACAAGACTACTGTCACAGATACCACAACAACACTGAACTGTGCATCAATTGTGAAAGCTACGCTATGAAAGATGTTCAAGATGCGCTAATAATACATGGGAAGTCTTATTTGGATTTCAATTCACCATGTCCTGCAACAAATATACGCCAGCCTCAAAAAGACTATGATAAAGACTATGAATTAGCTACAGCTACTGAGATAAAAAAAACTCCTAATCCTGAGCAACTCTTGGCTTTTAATGCCATTTTGGATGCTCTACAAGACAACACGTTGACACCTAAGTGCTTCTTTATAGATGGTCCGGGTGGCAGTGGAAAAACCTACTTATATCCTCTACTTTTACATTATGTCAGAGGACATGTGGTCTCACCTGCTACCACTACAGGAATAGCTGCAAACTTGCTTCCATGAGGACAAAATATGCACTCTCTGTATGGCATTCCAATCTCAATCAATGAAACGTCAGTTTCCAGGATTAAAAGTGACACTAACGCTGTCAATAACTTAAAAAATACCACACTTTTTATACTTGATGAGTGCACAATGGCACAAGACCATTCTTTGAATGTCATTGATAGACTTCTATGCTATCTTATGACAACACATGTTGATGCCAAAAATTATGATTCCTTTGGTGGTAAAGTTTTCATACTTGGAGATTTCCGACAATGCCTTCCTGTACTTACACATGCCACCAGAACTGAAATTGTGGATTGCTGTCTTAAATATTGTCAACTCTGAAAACACTTCACAAAACTTCCGCTATTCAACAACATGAGATCCAGGGATGTAGAATACAGCACTTGGTTACTTAAACTAGGAAATGGTCAGCTCTCAAATGAATACAATCTTGGAGAGGATGTTATTGAAATTCCTCCAGACATGCTGTCCTCTGCCTGTTTAATCAAGGACATATTTGGCACAAACATTCATATTAATGTTAATCACACTGAAAATGTTATGTATGCAGCATCCCATGCAATACTCTGTCCAAAAAATGAAGATGTTGAACTTCTAAACTCTCAAATTATGGACCGAATGAGTGGCCAATATGTCTTATATACAAGCGATGATTCCGTGGATGGTGATGATGCTAATTGAATGTGAATATCCAGTCGAATTTTTCTGGAATGCCACCACATCACCTACAACTAAAAATTGGAACAATTGTCATGCTACTGCGAAATCTGAATACAAAAGAAGGATTATGTAATGGAACTCGGCTCATTGTAACATCCTTTAACCCACATATACAGGTAAAAGTAATCACAGGATCAGCTGATTGAGACTTTGCTTTTATTCCACACATTGATTTGTGTCCATCTGAAACTGGGTTACCATTCAAACTATGAAGAAGACAGTTTTCGCAATGACAATTGACAAGGCACAAGGACAGACTCTACATCAAGTGGGTATTTATCTACCTCAAACAGCCTTTGGCCATGGGCAGCTATATGTTGCTTTCTCCCATGTCAAAGTGAAGGTTTTACATACACCTCTACAAGGACAATTGTTACATGGTAGTGATAAAGTGTTCACTATAAATGTAGTTTATAAAAATGTTTTAAATTAATTTATGTGTTTAGTCATCTCAATAACATGTACATACTATTACATCACATACATAGTGATTTACTTTTTTACACACATTGATATGCCTTAGGCTAGTTTCACACTAGCGTATGGCCGAGTTGTGGAGGGATGTGGGCCTCCTCTGTGAAGCTCCGCCCACAGTTGCACCTCCTCTGGTCAGCTCCTCCTACATCGGCATGCGGCCTTTGCACCCTATCTTCAACATTAGGTACGCAGGCCATGCTGATGTATGTGCATGCCTCTGCATGTGCATTTTGACGGTGCGGCGAACGCAACGAGTTGCATTTTGGTGCGGTCGCCGCACCGTCAAAGCGATGCATGCGGAGGCATCCGCATACATCAGCATCACCTGCGTACCTAATGTTAAAGATGGGGTACGCAGGCTGCATACCGACGTATGCAGAGCTGACCGGAGGAGATGCGGCCATGGGCGGAGCTTCACAGAGGAAGCCCACATCCCTCCACAGCTCTGCCATACACTAGTGTAAAACTAGCTTTAGATACATACTTACATAGATACATAGCACAATATACAAATTGCAATAGATTGAGGAGACATTATAGATACAGACATGCATAGTTTACCCATACATACATAAATAATATATTTACACCAATCTACCAAATACATAGAAATAGAATACAATAATATTTCTCTGGATTTTCTTTCTGGTACTATTATGGAAAAGTAAGAAGCTTTGCCATTATTTGTGACATGTTAATAAATTATATTGTTTCACTTCCTTTCTGTTTTTTTTGGCCACTTTGGGAAAGGACAATCACACACATATACAAACTGCATAAAACAATGTACACCCTCCAATTACAGTCACAACAGCTTACAAGAGACAACATAGGGTAAATAGACACACAGCACACAGGGGAGACACCACATAGTGAACACCACTCAAAAAACACTACATCAGATACCAAAATACAGCAAACAACAAGGAAGAAACAGTGCACAAGGGGTGAAGGAGGTCAAATGACCTAACACATACAATACAAAAATACAGAGGGATGATATGGAACAGATATGTTGGAAAGCGCAACCGGTGTGAGACATGTCCGCTGGTCCTGTCAGCACCACAAAGCATACACAGATGTTAATTTCACCACACTCCCAATGCGATAGCATTGGGCCTTTTTCTAGTACTTATATAATCCTTGCTGTATAGCAGTCACCCTTTCCTCCTCCTCTCATGATGCCTTCTTATCATATCCTACTTTACCTCAATGGTCAACTTGTGCTGAATGGCCATCTTTAGGTATATATGAATCTCTTCATGGCCAATGACGTATATTTACATCATCTGCCACATCCATGCCTTTGATGTGGGCTCCAGTGCTTAGCCTGCATGTTTCCCCGCATTTGATGGCTGATTTAATCAGCCGTCAAGTGCCTCTAACAGCTCACGGGTAGATCCGAAGTCCACCTGCGGCAATTAATAATATAAATGATGATATCAATCACGTACAGTGGCATTTAACACCAGTGGCTGGAAGCGCGTCATATATCCAGCTGATCTATCAAAATGTAAAGTAAATGAATCCAATCGGTAAACAGTGTAATGAGAAAAAATAAGCGCATATTCATGACTTTAATGAGCGGTACCACGTGACCGCTGAAGGAAAGAAGGGAGACCGTGAGAAAGCGGGGCTGCAGAGACCGTGCCAGGAGGGGATAAGTATATGCGATATTCACCTGTCTCCGGTCCAATGCTGCATGCCGCTCTGTCCTCCGCATCCTCTGGCTGTGATGTTCAGGTCAGTGGGCACGATGATGTAGTAGTTGGTGTGCCGTGCCCTCTGCCTGAACAGTCACTGACAGAGGGACCCGGAAGACAGAGCAGCACGCAGTGGTGGACCGGGGACAGGTGAATATCTCGGGTGCCAGGCCCTGAGCCAGCAGTGACACCAGCACCTGTCCCCCATAGTGCGCCAGGGTGCCCGCCTGCTCAGGACACTGGCACCTGGCCCCCAGCGACGAGAGGTGAGTGTCATTTTTTTTATTTGCAGCAGCAGGGGCAGCATATGGGGCATAATCTATGGAGCATCTTATGGAGCATTTTATGGGGGCATAATCTATGGAGCATCATATGGGGCATAATGTTTGGAGCATCTTATGGAGCATCTTATGGGGCAGCATATGGGGCCCATTCTATGGAGCATCTTATGGGGCAGCATATGGAGCATATCCTATGGAGCATCTTATGGGGCAGCATATGGGGCCTATTCTATGGAGCATGTTATGCGGCATATTCTATGGAGCATCCTATGGAGCAGCATATGAGGGCATAATCTATGGAGCATCTTATGGGGCAGCATATGGGGGCATAATCTATGGAGCATCTTATGGGGTAGCATATGGGGGCATAATCTATGGAGCATCTTATGAAGCAGCATATGGGGCATAATCTATGGAGCATCTTATGGGGCCATAACCTTTATGGAGCAGTATATTGGGCATATTATTCTATGGAGCATCTTATGGGGCCATTATTAACCTTTGTGCAGCATTATGTGAGGTGTATTTTGTATGGAGCATCTTATAGGGCCATCATGAACTGTATGAAGCATTATATGGGGCTCCTGATTCAATATGGATATTCAAAAACATTTAACCTACTGATGTGTCAATTAATTTTACTTTTATTGGTATCTATTTTTATTTTTGAAATTTACCAGTAGCTGCTGCATTTTCCACCCTAAGCTTATACTCGAGTCAATAAGTTTTTTGTGGCAAGATTAGGGGGGTCGGCTGAGACTCAGGTCTGCTTATACACGAGTATATATACGGTAAGCTTTATTGACAATTAAACATAACAAAATGTAATAATATAAAGAGATGACAACCAATGAGCAAAATCCTGTGTGACACATAAGTATAATGTATTTTAACTAATATATAGAAAAATAGACATTATATAGACGTAAATAGGCACAATAAAGTGCATGATTGTATGCAGCATAAATGTCTCTGTGGACACCTAGCCTGCACAATGTCTAAATAGATAAAAATATTGCACCCTTACCCATAGTGGACCAGGTCACAGTCACCAGGAGGACAGAAAAGAACCCCAGGTTTCGTGTCTGCCTACTCATACTGACCTGGGGAATCATATTACCATGTATGTTTCACCATGTAACCAACATGGTAAATAAAAAAAAAAAAAAAACCCAAAGAATTGTACTTTCTTTGCAATTTCACCACACTTGAATTTTTTTTTTACATTTTCCAGTACACTATATGGTAAAATAAATGGTGTCATTTAAAAGCACAATTTGTCCCACACAAATAAGCTCTCATAAGACCATAAGACCATATTGATGGAAAAAATAAAAGTTATGGCTCTTGGAAGAAGGGAAGGAAAAATCTAAAAAGCAAAATGGAATATCCCCAGGAGGTGAACGTGTTAATGAAACAATTGCTTTAATTGCCTACATAGTTGTAATGCAGATAAGGTTCATTTGATCATTCACACAGATAAGAGAAACATGATACAGTAGATTTTATTTTGGAAAGATTTTCAATGTTAAGGGCCTGTCACACTAAGTGATATCGCTAGCAATATCGCTATAACGTCACTGGTTTTTGTGACGTAGCAGCGATATTGATAGCGATATCGCTATGTCTGATACTTACCTCCGACCGCTCCCCCGCTGGTTATCACTGATCGCGCGAGAACGGCCTGAGCCATTTCTCGTCAGCCGCTTCCTGCTGTGGCGACGAGCGACAAGTGGACGCGGGCGGGAGGACGTCAGGATCGCCTCATCTGACAGGTAAATAACGACCGCCGACCGCTGCTATGTCGCTGGTGAGATCTACCTGTGTGGCAGCTCACTAGCGACCACTTAGCGATGCACCAGCGATCCTGACCGCGTCATATCGCTGGTCGGGATCTCTGGTGCATCGCTAAGTGTGACAGTACCTAAACTCATTCGCCTTATATTCGTTGTGTCATTGCTTTCCATGAGAAAATAATCATTGCAAGCAATACAAATGTGTGGATATTCCCATCTTGTACTTTTATGACATTTCCTAAATAGTATGCCATAAATGTAGAGTAGATGTGGATTCCAACAATGGAACCTGCACTTATCTTGAGAATGGGGTCTTGTCATGCACTGCGGTGAACGGAAAGGTAGTGAGAAGCTCCATACAAATGGTGATTTTGAATCCACTCCAATGGTAACATAGTATGACATGGCCCCATTTTGGGAGAAATGCAGGTCCCATTGATGAGATTCGAATCTACTTTACAATAATGGCATATACAGTGGGTACAGAAAGTATTCAGACCCCTTTAAATTTTTCACTCTTTATTTCATTGCAGCCATTTTCTCATTAATATACACTCTGCATCCCGTCTTCAGTGAAAAAAACAGAAATGTAGAAATTTTTGCAAATTTATTAAAAAAGAGAAACTGAAATATCACATGGTCATAAGCATATATATATATAACTTTTATGAACACTGCAATACCAAATATGTAATTTTTTTTTATATTTTCATTTTTATATAAAGGGAATGACTTGAATATATATGTTTATTTTCTTTATATTTTCAAAAACTTCCTTTTTTAAACTTCACTTATTTCAGTCCCTACAGAGCGCTGCTGTATATAGTAATTATCATGGTTTTACACTAAGCCTGTTGCTGGATGTCCTGGGAGAATTAATCTAGTCACTTATTGATGAATAATCTCTGTGCAAGAATGTTCCTGGAAACATCTTCGTCCTTTGTCGCAATATTATTGAACACAAAGAGGATCAATATTTGTCAATAGGAACTAAAATGTGTATGTCTGTAACAGTGCACCAATCTTTAGGGTTCGCTCACACTGGCATATATTCTTTCATGCAAGAGAATCTATATGATTATGCTAATGACTAGAGTTGAGCGACTTTGGTCGGATCGGGTTTCGTGAAACCCGAATGAAACAAAATAAGTTTCAGATGAAACTCGTCCGACTATAGCAAAACAAAGTCGGAGTTTCGTCCGAAACCCGACCCCAATGCAAGTCAATGGGAAATAAAAGTCGGACGAAACTGCGACTTTTTTTGCTCTAGTCGGACAAGTTTCATCTGAAACTTATTTTGTTTCATTCGGGTTTCACGAAACCCGATCCGACCAAAGTCGCTCAACTGTACTAATGACACTTGGCTCAAACTCTGTCAGAGTTTAATCCAAGTGTCATTCTCTTGCATGAAAGAATCGCAGCACAGATGATGAGCAGATAGAAAACTTAATTTCTCCATATTCTTCATTGTGTCTGTAACTGACATCTAAGTGCAATCCAATGTTTCACACACACCAATAGGCTGGTATGGGTGCACGTGATCCAAATATCGGAGCTAAATGCAGAATGCTGCGATTGTTATCTCATGCCAAATCAACACAATAATTGCAGATCTGCACTGCCCCATAGTATAACATTGGGCTGAGTGATGTCCATTAAAACTTCTGATAGCACTCAGCCGTGTTATATTGCAGTGTGAGCGAACCCTTGCAATTAATAAATGGCAGTTAACAGGAACAGTGGTGGTCAAGAGAAGATATGGAAGATCAAGCAAAATTTCAGTGAGAGCTACTCGTAGGATTGCTAGAGAGGCAAATCAGAACACCCCATTTGACTGCAAAAGACCTTCAGAAAGATTTAGCAGACTGTGGAGTTGTGGGACACGCCTGCACAAATATGGCCTTCATGGAAAAGTCATCACAAAAACCTCTACTGCATCCTGGCCATAAAATTCAGCTACAGAAGTATGCAAAAGAGCATCTAAAAAAGCCTGATGCATTTTGGAAACAAGTCCTGTGGATCGATGAGGCTAAAATAGAACTCTTTGGCCACAATGATAAAAGACACACATGCATGTTTTCTCAATGTCTCTCATTATTCCACCATTTGGCAGATATTTATATATTTATAATTATGGTAATCCTAATTGACCTAAACGGGAAAGGTTTAATCTGATTTCATGTCAGATATTGAGAAAAACATGCATTTGTGTCTTTTTATACAGTGTATGTAAATTTCTGGTTTCAACTGTATATATATACAGCTGAAGATTATCCTCCATCCCATAGTCCAGTGCCCATATACCCATCACACATCCTCCATCCCATAGTCCTGTGCCCATATACCCATCATACATATCCTCCATTTCATAGTCCAGTACGTATATACCTATCACACATCCTCCATCCCATAGTCCCATGCCCATATACCCATCACACATTCTCTATCCTATAGTCCCATGCCCATATACCCACCACACATCCTCCATCCCATAGTCCTGAGCTGGGTGGTGCTGAGCACGGAATTCCTAGAGATGTGCTGTTTTGTAACCTGATAGTGCGGCTCTGTGTGTGGCTGCTGATGATGTGATTTTCTATGCCGGTAACTATAGAGCACGGTAGTAATAGAAGAGGGGGTGATTCATTTCTGTCATGTGCTCTCTGCTCTTTTCTGGGGTGCAGACAATGACTGGGAGCTTATGTTCCTGGGGATGCTAGATTTCTCCCACCCGGTCAGTGTCTGCTGAGGTGTTGTGGAGTGGGAAAGCTGTTGCTCATAGCAACCAATCACAGCTCAGCTTTCATCTTTTAAACAGCTCTGGTGAAATGAAAGATGCTTAGTGATAGGTTGCTATGGGCAACACAGGCAAGTGTAACCTGTTGTGGTCAAGAAGATGTGCTTATGTAATATATATTTTAGATATTTATTTTATACATATATTAGATATTTATTATATACAGTATATATTAGATATTTATTATATATATAAATATATAATATATAAGATATTATACGGGGCTTTGCATGTGGAGTGAGTGTGGCTATGTGGAGTGTGCGGGGCTATGTGGAGTGGGCGTGGCTTGATACACACACATACATACACTCATATATATATACTAGCTGAAGAGCCCGGCGCTGCCCGGGCATAGTAACTAACTGTGGTTAGTTATAGCAAATTAAAATTATCCTCCATCCCATAGTACCGTGCCCATATACCCATCATACATATCCAGGATCCCATAGGCTCGTGCCCATATACCCATCATACATTTCCTCCATCCCATAGTCCCATGCCCATATACCATCACACATCCTCCATCCCATAGTCCCGTGCCCATATACCCATCATACATATCCACCATCCCATAGGCCCGTGCCCATATACCCATCATACATATCCTCCATCCCATAGTCGAGTGCCCATATACCCATCACACATCCTCAATCCCATAGTCCCATGCCCATATACCCATCATACATATTCTCCATCCCATAGTCCCATGCCCATATACCCATCATACATATTCGCCATCCCATAGTCGAGTGCCCATATACCCATCACACATCCTTCATCTCATAGTCCCATGCCCATATACCCATCATACATATCCTCCATCCCATAGTCCCATGCCCATATACCCATCATACATATCCGCCATCCCATAGTTCCATGCCCATATACCCGTCATACATATCCTCCATCCCATAGTCCCGTGCCCATATACCCATCACACATCCTCCATCCCATAGCCCGAGCCCATATACCCGTCATACATATCCTCCATCCCATAGTCCAGTGTCCATCTACCCATCACACATCCTCCATCCCATGGTCAACTATTATGACATCATAATGTGCGGCGGGGCTTGCAACCTATGATGACATCAGCGTCGCCATGGCAACCATTATGACATCATAATGAGGGGCAGGGCTTGATATGCACACACTTTTTCCCCATTATGTAGAAAGGGGCAAAATTGTTTGGTGAATTGGAACGCGCGGGGTTAAAATTTCGCCTCACAACATAGCCTAGGACACTATCGGGGTCCAGACGTGTGACTGTGCCAAATTTTGTGGCTGTAGCTGCGACGGTGCGGATGCCAATCCCGGACATATACATACATACATACAGTACATACATACACACCCACATTGAGCTTTATATATTAGATATAAGCCAATGGAACACTACTCTGGCTTTCATCAGGTTCCTAAAACCAGATAGATCTGTTTGCTCTACACACTGCAAGCTTTTCTCGGCACATACTGTACACTAAGTATAATAATTTAAGCATGCAATGTGTTATAGAGGACTTTTGTGCTCCTCTGATATGTATTTAGTAAATCTTTACATTCCACATAGCATTAGTATGTTGGAGCATCATTTCTTGGAATTCTGCATTATTTTTGTGTTCATTTATTCCTCCTGGAAATCTAATATATAAAGCTCAAAGTGTGTATGTGTGTATGTGTGTATGTGTGTGTGTGTGTGTATGTCCGGGATAGGCATCCGCACCGAGCAGCTACAGCCACAAAATTTGGCACAGTCACACGCCTGGACCCCGAGAGCGTCTTAAGCTATGTTGTGAGGTGAAATTTTAACCCCGCGCATTCCAATTCACCAAACAATTTTGCCCCTATCTACATACTGGGGAAAAAGTGCGCGCGCGTCAAGCCCCGCCCCTCATTATGATGTCATAATGCCCCTATCTACATAATGGGGAAACAGTGTGTGCGTATCAAGCCCCGCCCCTCATTATGATGTCACAATGGTTGCCATGGCGACGCTGATGTCATCATAGGTTGCAATCCCCGCCGCTCATTATGATGTCATAATGGTTGACTATGAGATGGAGGATGTGTGATGGGTATCCATATACCCATCACACATTCTCCATCTCATAGTCAACCATTATGACATCATAATGAGCGGCGGGGCTTGCACTGGACTATGGGATGGAGGATATGTATGATGGGTATATGGGCATGGGACTATGGGATGGAGGATATGTATGATGGGTATATGGGCACGGGACTATGGGATGGAGGATGTGTGATGGGTAGAGTTGAGCGAAACGGGTCGAAAAAATTCAAAAGTCGCCGACTTTTGGCAAAGTCGGGTTTCATGAAACGAAACCCGACCCTAGGATGAGGTCGGCCACGAGGTTGGCGACTTACGCGCCAAAGTCGCGTTTCAAAAGTTTGTTTTGCGCTCTTTTTCAGACAATCAGGATCCACGGACACTGTGGGCAACGTGATGACCTAGGCACGGGTCACCACCATCTTTCAGAAGGGCATGCAAGTGATTGGCTTGCTTTGGTGGGCGTCACAGGGGGTATAAAAGGGCGTGCACGCCGACCGCCATCTTACTTCTGCCGATCTTAGTATAGGGAGAGGTTACTGCTGATTCTGTAGGGAGAGCGTTAGGCAGGGAAGAAGACAAAAAAACTGCTTCTGCTGCTAGCGATTTGGCCTGCACAACACACAAGTCACTGTGTGTGCAGTGCAAGGGGAGGCTATATTGTGGTGTATCAGTGGTGTTGGTTGTTGGGCTGCCTTTTAAGGCTTCCTGACACGCTGGCATTGCTGTTTACCCACTGCTCCGCAAACTGCTTTTTTAAAAGCAATCCAATCTCCCTTATCCTCTAGTCACTTTAGTCACAGCTGTGCCATCGAGCCTGTCACATAGCGCTCAGATATCAGTGGGCCTCACACAATCCACAAGTGTCCAGTGTCCAAAAGTGTGCGCAGAGATTCAAAATCTCCATTATCCTCTCGTCACTTTGGTCACAGGCAGCTGTGCCATCGAGCGTGTCACATAGCGCTCAGATATCAGTGGGCCTCACACAATCCACAAGTGTCCAGTGTCCAAAAGTGTGCGCAGAGATTCAAAATCTCCATTATCCTCTCGTCACTTTGGTCACAGGCAGCTGTGCCATCGAGCGTGTCACATAGCGCTCAGATATCAGTGTGCCTCACACAATCCACAAGTGTCCAGTGTCCAAAAGTGTGCGCAGAGATTCAAAATCTCCATTATCCTCTCGTCACTTTGGTCACAGCTGTCCCATCGAGCCTGTCACATAGCGCTCAGATATCAGTGGGCCTCACACAATCCACAAGTGTCCAGTGTCCAAAAGTGTGCGCAGAGATTCAAAATCTCCATTATCCTCTCGTCACTTTTGTCACAGGCAGCTGTGCCATCGAGCCTGTCACATAGCGCTCAGATATCAGTGGGCCTCACACAATCCACAAGTGTCCAGTGTCCAAAAGTGTGCGCAGAGATTCAAAATCTCCATTATCCTCTCGTCACTTTTGTCACAGGCAGCTGTGCCATCGAGCCTGTCACATAGTGCTCAGATATCAGTGGGCCTCACACAATCCACAAGTGTCCAGTGTCCAAAAGTTTGCGCAGAGATTCAAAATCTCCATTATCCTCTCGTCACTTTGGTCACAGCTGTGCCATCGAGCCTGTCACATAGCGCTCAGATATCAGTGGGCCTCACACAATCCACAAGTGTCCAGTGTCCAAAAGTTTGCGCAGAGATTCAAAATCTCCATTATCCTCTCGTCACTTTGGTCACAGCTGTGCCATCGAGCCTGTCACATAGCGCTCAGATATCAGTGGGCCTCACACAATCCACAAGTGTCCAGTGTCCAAAAGTGTGCGCAGAGATTCAAAATCTCCATTATCCTCTCGTCACTTTTGTCACAGGCAGCTGTGCCATCGAGCCTGTCACATAGCGCTCAGATATCAGTGGGCCTCACACAATCCACAAGTGTCCAGTGTCCAAAAGTGTGCGCAGAGATTCAAAATCTCCATTATCCTCTCGTCACTTTGGTCACAGGCAGCTGTGCCATCGAGCCTGTCACATAGCGCTCAGATATCAGTGGGCCTCACACAATCCAAAAGTGTCCACTGTCCACAAGTGTGTGCAGAAATTCTAAATCTCCCCTGTCCTATAGACACCTTGTACCTTGTTTTACATTACTATATAGTTTGTTGGATTTTGTCTACATTTCTACCAAAAATGAGGAAGGCTGGTGGAAGAGGCCGTGGAATTGGGCGGGGGTTGGCAGCTGGTAATGATGGTGTTGGTGGTGGATCTGATGGTAGTAGCAAGAGCAAAATAGGACCGAATGCAGGAGGTGCTGACCCTGCGTCATCGTCTGGCTACATAAGGCCTCGAACGCTTAGTTTTCTAGGAGTTGGCAAACCGCTTTTAAAGGCAGAGCATCAGGAAAAAGTTTTGTCTTACATTGCTGACTCAGCCTCCAGCTCTATCGCCTCCTCTTCTTCAGTTGTAAAAACTAAAAGCACTGAGTCGTCATTGGAGGCTCATGTTCATGAACCACACCTTTCTTGGGGCCTTCACCCCAACCAAGATTGAAGGATGACGCAGGCCATACTACTGATTACTCCATGGAGCTGTTTTCACATACCATGCCTGGATTATCAAGTGAAATGGTGAATTATCCAGGCCAAGATGAATCTGACATGGAGTGCACTGATGCACAGCCGCTGATGGATGATTCTGCTGGTACATTCACTCAGAGCACTACATTGTCCTCGCAGTGTACAGAGCCAGATTTTGACCCTGATGAGACTCAGGTGCCCCTTCCCGCACACTATACCACCATACACGGTGACACAGAGAAAGGTGCACATGACATAGAAGAGGAGGTGATGGATGACCCAGTTGTTGACCCAGATTGGCATCCATTGGGGGAAGAGGGTGCTGCTTCCAATAGCTCAGATGAGGAGCATCCACAGCAGACATCGACATCGCAACAGCTGTTATCTGGCAGGCCCGGAGCACTCCAAAGACAGGTTCCAAACATCAAAAGAGTTGCTGGACAGCTTGTCCAGAGGGTCAAAAGATCACAGCGTGCTAGGCCGCAAAATGTCTGCCAAAGTAGGAAGAGTGCAGTGTGGCACTTTTTTGAACAAAATCCTCATGATCAGGCCAAGGTTATCTGTAAGAAGTGCGCAAAGACCTTTAGCCGAGGGAAAAATCTGAAAAATTTGAATACCATTTGCATGCTTAGACATTTAACCAGCATGCACTTGCAAGCGTGAACACAACACCAAACCTCAAGTGCCACATGTGCAACTGATCACAACGAAGGTAGTCAGCAACGCTACATTGTTTCCCCCGCTGTAAGCCCACCGGTTAGCACAGCAGCAAATGTTGAGGTGTCGTTGCAAGACCACAGCAGTCAGGGAATCCCACTGTTATATCAACGAAAGACTGATTCTAGGCCATCAGAAAGAACACCAACTCCATCACCATCATCAACCCTCTCTCAGTCCGCCCTGTCCACCGCTACTTCCACCATATGCAGCTCTCAAGTCCAGCTCACCCTCCCAGACACTATGAGTAGGTCAAGAAAGTACTCAGTCTCTCATCCGCGTACACTGGGTTTGAACGCCCACATTGCCAAACTAATCTCGTTTGAGATGATGCCCATTCGGTTGGTGGAAAGCACAGCTTTCCGCGAACTCATGGCCTATGCAGTACCATGCTATGACCTACCCAGTCGCCACTTCTTCTCTCGCAAAGCCATCCCAGCCCTCCACCATCATGTGAAAGACCGCATTGTCCATGCACTCAAGCAGTCAGTGAGCGGAAAGGTGCACCTCACAACTGATGCATGGTCCAGTCGGCATGGCCAGGGCCGTTACGTGTCCATCACTGCGCACTGGGTTAATGTGGTGGATGCAGGGTCCACAGGGGACAGCGGTGGTGGGACAGTGCTGCCTAGCCCACGGTATAGGAAACAGTTGGCTGTAGGCGTTCGACCCTCCTCCTCCTCCTCCTCCAGAAGCAAAAGCTCGTCCACAGAGCGCAGTCGTACGAGCACTCCATCTGCAGCTGCCACTGTTGCACACGATGTGTCCCCCTATCGAGCAGCTAGTGGAAAGCGTCAGCAGGCTGTGTTGCAGATGATGTGTTTGGGCGACAGACACACCGCCGAGGTGCTGGCCGAGTACTTGAAGCGACAAACTGAGTCATGGCTGGGCAGTGTACATCTTGAGGCAGGCAAGGTAGTTAGTGATAACGGCCGTAATTTTGTGGCAGCCATAGCCCTTTCAAAACTCAGCCACATACCTTGCTTGGCTCACACCTTGAACCTGGTGGTGCAGTGCTTCCTCAAAAATTATCCGGAGTTAACAGCCCTGCTCCAGAAGGTGCGAAGACTGTGCGCGCACATCCGCCGGTCGCCTGTACACTCCGTTCGTATGCAGAAGCTGCAGCGATTGCTCCACCTTCCCAACCACCGCCTCATTATCGACATTGCAACAAGGTGGAACTCCACCCTGCACATGGTGGAGCGGCTGTGCGAGCAGAGGCAGGCCATAATGCATTTGTGGGAGGATACACGGCCAGGCACTTTGAGAGCAGACATGGAGTTGACAGGCGTGCAGTGGTCGAAGCTGAAAGACCTTTGTAAAGTCCTTCAGTGTTTTGAGGAATGCACACGGCTGGTAAGCGCAGACGACGCCATCCTAAGCATGAGCATCCCACTTATGCGTCTGCTCATGCAAACTTTGACGCACCTTAAGGAGCAGGCGTCTGCAGCCAATGTTGATGAGGAGGAAGAGGAGGAGGGAATCCTTGATGACATTCAGCCATTGTCTGCTCAGGGACCTCTCCTGGACGAGGTGGAGGAAGAAGAGGAGGAGGAGGAGGAGGATGATGGGGATGATTACTTAGGGGAGGAGGATGCATCTCGTGGGGCAAGTGAAAATGTTGGCGTGGCAAGGTCTGGTACAGGGTTTGTGCGTGACTGGAGGGATGTGGATTTGCCAGAAAGTGCTCCTCCACCCAGCACTCGCAGTGCATCATTGACACCGGGAACATTGGCCCACATGTCAGATTATGCCTTGCGGATCCTAAAAAGGGACCCCCACATTGCCAAAATGATGAACGATGACGACTACTGGTTGGCCAGCATCCTGGATCCACGCTATAAAGGCAAATTACAAAACATCATGCCACAGGAGAACCTTGACCTAATATTGGCTAATAAACAAGCAACTCTGGTAAATCGGTTGCTTGAGGCATTCCCAGCACACAGCAGCGGTGATGGTTCTCACACGAGCCGTACGGGCCAGGGGCAGCTTGGCAGAGGTGTTCGTGGTGCACACAGCAGAAGTGGCATTGGAGACAGGGGTTTCATGACAATGTTGTGGACTGATTTTTCAAATACCGCTCACACAACTGGTAATACTGCATCGATGGAAAGTGACAGGAGACAGCAGTTGTCAACTATGGTTACAAACTACTTTTCCTCCCATATCGATGTTCTCCCACACAGGTCATTCCCCTTTGACTATTGGGCCGCTAAACTGGACACCTGGCCTGAATTGGCCCAATATGCCTTACAGGAGCTCGCTTGCCCAGCTGCAAGTGTGCTATCGGAAAGAGTCTTCAGTGCAGCTGGATCAATCCTGACAGAAAAAAGGACCCGTCTGTCAACCCAAAATGTGGATGATCTAACCTTCATTAAAATGAACCACGCATGGGTTTCCAAGGATTTTGTCCCACCTTCCCCTGATGACACATAGGGTGACAGAAAAATGGCTTGCTTTGGTCCACCTCTTCCTGGTACTTCACCTATTTCGCCTTTTGCATCAGCTGAATGTCCAACATCAACATATGCCACTTTCTAAAACTCCCTAACTGTGCTGCCTCCCCCCCCATGGCCGGGGTCACCACCTACCGCACGACACCGTGCGAGTGCCGTTGCCCTGGACAGGTGGGTAGGCCGACTCTTGGGCGCGGGCACTGGCACAGGGTCCCTCATAGTGCAATCAAGTGTCTCTGACGGTGGTGGTGCACACCCGCCGTCAGACACACCGCTGTACTATGAGGGGCCTAGTGCCAGTACCGACGCCCACGAGTGGGCCCCCCTTGCTTGGGCAGGCCCCAGCATTTGCAATCTTTACCTCTCCCTGCTCCTCCGCTGTGTAATCTGGGCCGTCAAATCCATACTGTGCCTGACACCGTCTGAGCCTGCCTCCTGAGACATATATTTTGAATGTGTACGCTATCCATACATGTTATCCGGGGATACGGTACCCTTTCTAACCTTTGTGCAATCACGTGCAATCCATACTGGGCCTAACACCGTCTGAGCCTGCCTCCTGAGACATATATTTTGAATGTGTACGCTATCCATACATGTTATCCGGGGATACGGTACCCTTTCTAACCTTTGTGCAATCACGTGCAATCCATACTGTGCCTGACACCGTCTGAGCCTGCCTCCTGAGACATATATTTTGAATGTGTACGCTATCCATACATGTTATCCAGGGATACGGTACCCTTTCTAACCTTTGTGCAATCACGTGCAATCCATACTGGGCCTGACACCGTCTGAGCCTGCCTCCTGAGACATATATTTTGAATGTGTACGCTATCCATACATGTTATCCAGGGATACGGTACCCTTTCTAACCTTTGTGCAATCACGTGCAATCCATACTGGGCCTAACACCGTCTGAGCCTGCCTCCTGAGACATATATTTTGAATGTGTACGCTATCCATACATGTTATCCGGGGATACGGTACCCTTTCTAACCTTTGTGCAATCACGTGCAATCCATACTGGGCCTAACACCGTCTGAGCCTGCCTCCTGAGACATATATTTTGAATGTGTACGCTATCCATACATGTTATCCGGGGATACGGTACCCTTTCTAACCTTTGTGCAATCACGTGCAATCCATACTGGGCCTAACACCGTCTGAGCCTGCCTCCTGAGACATATATTTTGAATGTGTACGCTATCCATACATGTTATCCGGGGATACGGTACCCTTTCTAACCTTTGTGCAATCACGTGCAATCCATACTGTGCCTGACACCGTCTGAGCCTGCCTCCTGAGACATATATTTTGAATGTGTACGCTATCCATACATGTTATCCGGGGATACGGTACCCTTTCTAACCTTTGTGCAATCACGTGCAATCCATACTGGGCCTAACACCGTCTGAGCCTGCCTCCTGAGACATATATTTTGAATGTGTACGCTATCCATACATGTTATCCGGGGATACGGTACCCTTTCTAACCTTTGTGCAATCACGTGCAATCCATACTGGGCCTAACACCGTCTGAGCCTGCCTCCTGAGACATATATTTTGAATGTGTACGCTATCCATACATGTTATCCGGGGATACGGTACCCTTTCTAACCTTTGTGCAATCACATGCAATCCATACTGTGCCTGACACCGTCTGAGCCTGCCTCCTGAGACATATATTTTGAATGTGTACGCTATCCATACATGTTATCCAGGGATACGGTACCCTTTCTTACCTTTGTGCAATCACGTGCAATCCATACTGGGCCTAACACCGTCTGAGCCTGCCTCCTGAGACATATATTTTGAATGTGTACGCTATCCATACATGTTATCCGGGGATACGGTACCCTTTCTAACCTTTGTGCAATCATGTGCAATCCATACTGTGCCTAACACCGTCTGAGCCTGCCTCCTGAGACATATATTTTGAATGTGTACGCTATCCATACATGTTATCCGGGGATACGGTACCCTTTCTAACCTTTGTGCAATCACGTGCAATCCATACTGTGCCTGACACCGTCTGAGCCTGCCTCCTGAGACATATATTTTGAATGTGTACGCTATCCATACATGTTATCCAGGGATACGGTACCCTTTCTAACCTTTGTGCAATCACGTGCAATCCATACTGGGCCTGACACCGTCTGAGCCTGCCTCCTGAGACATATATTTTGAATGTGTACTCTATCCATACATGTTATCCAGGGATACGGTACCCTTTCTAACCTTTGTGCAATCACGTGCAATCCATACTGGGCGTGAGAACGGCTGGCGAGCTGTTAAGCAAGCTACAGCACCTGTCCAGACAAGTACAGGGATTCCCTAGCGAGGAGACTTATTTGATTGTTTTCAATGTTGGGACAGCAATTTTTGGGGAGCACTATACTCTGGAGAATGATAGATGGGGCCCACCATACACTGGAACATTCCAAAGGTGGACATCAGACACTGGAGCAGCATTTACAGGGCCCATTATACACTAGAGCATTAGAAATGGGGCCCATTATGTTTGGAGCATTATTTGGGCCCATAAGACAGTGGAGCTTCATCCATGGGGACCAACATATACTGTAGCATTATGTGGAGCTCATCATATACTGTTTCAAACATTATATGGGACCAATGATTCTGTATGGAGAAATAGATGGGCCTCGTCATGAGATGTAAAAAGTGAGGTATTTTTCATTGTACTATACCGCTATTTATCTGCCGTATCGGAGCATGATGAGTTGTGGTATGTGTTAAAGGGGCGCTCTTTCGCCCAGGGCACATGAAAACCTGCAGCCAGCCCTCCCCCCCCACAACTTTAGCCAAATAACCCCCATTTTTCAGTGCGTAACTTGTATTATGAAGTTAATTAAGGTTGACAAGCTTAAGTAAGAAGAATTGATGCTTTTGGCATTCAAATGGGCACTGTAGGTGTGTTTCCTGTCCTCCTCTCACTGCCGACTTTTATTCCCCATTGACTTACATTGGGTTTCGTGTTTCGGGACGACCCCGACTTTTCCCTATAATCGGACGATCTTGCTCGACCCGACTTTTGGAAAAGTCGGGTTTCACGAAACGAAACGCGACCCTAAAAAACCAAAAGTCGCTCAACTCTAGTGATGGGTATATGGGCACGGGACTATGGGATGGAGGATATGTATGACGGGTATATGGGCACGGGACTATGGGATGGAGGATATGTATGATGGGTATATGGGCATTGGACTATGAGATGAAGGATGTGTGATGGGTATATGGGCACTCGACTATGGGATGGCGAATATGTATGACGGGTATATGGGCATGGGCCTATGGGATGGAGGACATGTATGATGGGTATATGGGCATTGGACTATGAGATGAAGGATGTGTGATGGGTATATGGGCACTCGACTATGGGATGGCGAATATGTATGATGGGTATATGGGCATGGCACTATGGGATGGAGAATATGTATGATGGGTATATGGGCATGGGACTATGGGATGGAGGATGTGTGATTGGGTATATGGGCACTCGACTATGGGATGGAGGATATGTATGATGGGTATATGGGCACAGGCCTATGGAATCGTGGATATGTATGATGGGTATATGGGCACGGGACTATGGGATGGAGGATAATTATAATTTGTTATAACTAACCACAGTTAGTAACTATGCCCTGGCAGCGCCGGGCTCTTCAGCTAGTATATGATAAAATTGACATTCGGTTGCTACCATTCCCCTGTCAGTGTAATATTTCTCAATTCAATCTAATGTTGCAATCAAATTAAACCTCAAGGTGACACATTGGAGGAAGTAGTAGGCAGATTTGGTTTATTCTTGTAAAATATACAAGTTATGTAATCTCGGTGGTAAAATTTGTTGTTCTTTTATCACTTTGTGATAGGTACATAAGGTATGACTTGTCATTTACTCGTTCATCTTGTGTTTATTTAATTTTTGTACACAAAATAACAGTCCCTGCCCTCTAAGTTATTTGTTTGTAGAATATCCTTGACTATATACGTAGCCAAATCCATCAAACTGACTGATCCAGGCCTGAAATTGCCCTTAGGTTAAAGACTTCTCATTAGAAACTGCTGTTATTGCATATATGCATACACCTTTAATAATGAGATTTATATTTGTAGAAATAGGGAGACACCTCCAAAGGCCTAACCAAAGATTTTCAGAAGATTATGAAAACGGTCATTAAATGCAGAATTTCATATGTCGAACTATTTTGATATAATTCTCTTTTATGGAACAGGTTATCCCGCTCCTCAAAGGTGGCTTCATGCAAGTCGCCAACTGACCAGAAACTCCTACCCAATCTGTAGAAACATTGTATAAAAAAAATATATTTTTGAAGCTGGAGATGCTTGTTTAGATGACTGTGATTGTAATTAACATGATTTTACATATTTTAGTAAATACAGCTAATGCTTTCATATCACGATTCTAAGCTGTAGACACATAAGACTTAGAATTCTAATGATTTATTATGGTCTCCAGTGTCCATAAAAGATTTTGGTTTTCTGCAATTTTGAGATAATCTACATAGAAGCACTAAATTTGTGAAAGCTGTGCTTTTTTAAATTGAGATAGCTTTATATGAGGTGTTTGTGCCAACTTCTATTTTATAGTGGATGTTCGCCATAGATCATTATTTAGCAGTTTAGACTATGCTAAAGATTTGCAATGTATATGTAAAAACGGGATGCTATACTTTGGCGCAATATGGCATCCAATTTTTTTTTCTCATCCACAGACTTGAATGAATGAGTCACATCACAGAATGATGTTCCCACATTCCTCCACCTACATTACATGGTGGCCCCACAAACCCCCCAGAGTACTATGGTCATCCTATCCTACCCACTGGATAATGGTCACCCCAGTCCCCAACACAGTATGGTCACCCCAGTCCCCAACACCGAACGATGGTTACCCCACCCTCCCCATCAGTCACCACAGCATCCCCACACAACATGATGGTGAACCCAGCCTCCCACACAATATGATGGTCACCACAGCCTACCCTGTACAGCATAATGTCCACCACATTATGAATATATATATATATATATATATATATACAGTCATGGCCAAAAGTATTGACACCCCTGCAATTCTGTCAGATAATACTCAGTTTCTTCCTGAAAATGATTGCAAACACAAATTCTTTGGTATTATTATCTTCATTTAATTTGTCTTAAATGAAAAAACACAAAAATAATTGTCCTAAAGCCAAATTGGATATAATTCCACACCAAACATAACAAAGAGGGTGGACAAAAGTATTGGCACTGTTCGAAAAATCATGTGATACATCTGTAATTTGTGTAATTAACAGCACCTGTAACTTACCTGTGGCACCTAACAGGTGTTGGCAATAACTAAATCACACTTGCAGCCAGTTGACATGGATTAAAGTTGACTCAACCTCTGTCTTGTGTCCTTGTGTGTACCACATTGAGCATGGAGAAAAGAAAGAAGACCAAAGAACTGTCTGAGGACTTGAGAAACCAAATTGTGAGGAAGCATGAGCAATCTCAAGGCTACAAGTCCATCTCCAAAGACCTGAATGTTCCTGTGTCTACCGTGCGCAGTGTCATCAAGAAGTTTAAAGCCCATGGCACTGTGGCTAACCTCCCTAGATGTGGCTGGAAAAGAAAAATTGACAAGAGATTTCAACGCAAGATTGTGGATATTGTGGATAAGAATGTTGGATAAAGAACCTCCACTAACATCCAAACAAGTTCAAGCTGCCCTGCAGTCCGAGGGTACAACGGTGTCAACCCGTACTATCTGTCAGCATCTGAATGAAAAGGGACTGTATGGTAGGAGACCCAGGAAGACTCCACTTCTTACCCCGAGACATAAAAAAGCCAGGCTGAAGTTTGCCAAAACTTACCTGAAAAAGCCTAAAACATTTTGGAAGAATGTTCTTTGGTCAGATGAGACAAAAGTAGAGCTTTTAGGGCAAAAGCATCAACATAGAGTTTACTGGAGAAAAAAGAGGCATTCAAAGAAAAGTACATGGTCCCTACAGTCAAACATGGCGGAGGTTCCCTGATGTTTTGGGGTTGCTTTGCTGCCTCTGGCACTGGACTGCTTGACCGTGTGCATGGCATTATGAAGTCAGAAGACTACCAACAAATTTTGCAGCATAATTTAGGGCCCAGTGTGAGAAAGCTGGGTCTACCTCAGAGGTCATGGGTCTTCCAGCAGGACAATAACCCAAAACACACTTCAAAAAGCACTAGAAAATGGTGTGAGAGAAAGCACTGGAGACTTCTAAGGTGGCCAGCAATGAGTCCAGACCTGAATCCCATAGAACACCTGTGGAGAGATCTAAAAATGGCAGTTTGGAGAAGGCACCCTTCAAATATCAGGGACCTGGAGTAGTTTGCCAAAGAAGAATGGTCTAAAATTCCAGCAGAGCATTGTAAGAAACTCATTGATGGTTACCGGAAGCGGTTGGTCGCAGTTATTTTGGCTAAAGGTTGTGCAACCAAATATTAGGCTGAGGGTGCCAATACTTTTGTCCGGCCCATTTTTGGAGTTTTGTGTGAAATGATCAATGTTTTGCTTTTTGCTTCATTCTCTTTTGTGTTTTTTCATTTAAGACAAATTAAATGAAGATAATAATACCAAAGAATTTGTGTTTGCAATCATTTTCAGGAAGAAACTGAATATTATCTGACAGAATTGCAGGGGTGTCAATACTTTTGGCCATGACTGTATACATACACATCTTTCTATACCAGGAAAGATCTTTGAACAAATTATTAAACAACATGTATGTAAGTACCTGGACAAAACTGAAGTGATTACCCTGAGTCAGCATAGGTTTGTAACTAATAAGTCATATCAGACTAACTTAATTTCCTTCTATGACAGAATCACAAACTGGGTGGATCAGGGAAATGCTGTAGATATAGTATATCTTGACTTCAGCAAAGCATTTGACAAAGTATCTCAGTATTCTTATTGAAAAAAAGTATGGAATAGACTAGGCAACTGTTAGGTGGATTCATAACTGGCTTAGTGATC
This sequence comes from Dendrobates tinctorius, assembly GCF_039654945.1. NCBI lineage: Eukaryota > Metazoa > Chordata > Amphibia > Anura > Dendrobatidae > Dendrobates > Dendrobates tinctorius. The sequence continues at coordinate 67,621,567 of NW_027361732.1, read as the reverse complement.
GTACCCAGAGAGTGGTCGTAAATGGCTGCACATCCAGTTGGAAGACTGTGTCACGTGGGGTACCACCGGGCTCTGTCCTGGGCCCTGTGTAGTGAGTTCATTTTCCCCTTCGTCACTGAGGTCTGGTGAACTCCCTATTCTGGTGAAGGAAGGTAATGAGCTTGATTATCAGGCACCTGAACCTGATGAGGATGACTGGCTGAGTGGAGTCACAGACTGGATATAAGGCTGCCGACGCCCTTCTGCCCTGCAGGTGATTTCTCTGTGGACTTCTAGGACACCAGTCTGATTCCTGCTCCTCTATGCTAAGTTTTTCTGCTTTGCCTGTTTGCATTAGTGTTTTGTTTTTTCCTTGCTTTTCTGGATTCTGCCATTCCCTGCTGGGGTGAGCTGAATCTCCTTTTGCCTGTAGCTCTGTCTTCAGAATATTCCTGAGTACTGACATAGCTTTTTTGAAGCCTAGCGTCTTCAGGGCCTTTTTCACTGTCAGTCTGTTGGCTCTTATTTTCATAGGGTTTTTCCCGGATTGCAGACAGCAGCCTTCCTGTCCTTTCCTATCTAGGTAGTTTGGGCCCCGTCTTTGCTCAGTCTATCTTTCTGTCTGTGTTAGTGTTTTCATCTTGCTTCACCGTCATTATATCTTGGGGGCTGCCTTTTGCTTTGGGGTCTGCTCTGGGGCAGTTTAGTTTTCCCCTTTCTTTCTTTAGGCCTAGCTATTTCTCCGGCTGTGATCGAGGGGTCTAGGGCATCGTAGGAACCCCCCACGGCTACTGCTAGTTGTGTTGATCGGTTCAGGGGTCTGCAATCCGATAGCTGCCAACTTCTCTGGTTTTCTGGACTTAGCTAGCATTTCTGTTTTTGCCTCCTACGGTGACTCAATCATAACAGAATCACCCGCCATACTGCAGATTCCAGGGTACTCAATAGCAGGAAAGAATTGTGTTTAAAAAAAAAAAAAGGTGTGTGTATATTCTTTCCTCTATATCTCTGAGGCCGTAGGGGGAATTTTTTTTTCTCTCAATGGAGATAAAGCAATTGTCTGATCGTGTGGAGCAGCTCGCTGCGGAAGTGCGGGGAATTTCCGCCTACCTTGCTCGTTTGCATGCTGTTGAACCAAAGATCCCTACACCTGATGTATTTTTTGGGGATCGATCTAAATTTTTGAGTTTCAAAAATAATTGTAAATTATTTTTTGCCTTGAAGCCTAACTCGTCAGGGAGCTCCGCGCAGCAGGTTAAAATTGTCATCTTTTTGCTGCGTGGCGATCCCCAGGATTGGGCGTTTTCTTTGAAACCAGATGATCCTATTCTGACTAATGTGGATGCATTCTTTCAAGCTTTGGGGTTGTTGTATGACAAACCTAATGCTATTGATCAGGCTGAAAAGACCCTGTTGGCATTGAACCAGGGTCGAGATTCTGCAGAGTTGTACTGTCAAAAGTTCCGAAAGTGGGCGGTCCTTACTACCTGGAATGATAATGCCTTGGCTGCTCTCTTTCGGAAGGGTTTGTCAGAAGCCGTAAAAGATACTATGGTGGGATTTCCTGTTCCCTCTGGTCTGGACGATTCTATGTCATTAGCCATTCAGGTTGATCGGCGTTTACGTGAACGCAGGATTGCACGAGAGGTGTTGCCACCGGTTGAACAGACGTCTGAACCTATGCAATGTGATAGAGTTTTGACTAAGGCGCAACGTCAGGAGTTCAGAAGGCGTAATAAGCTGTGTTTTTTCTGTGGAGATGCCTCGCATATTATTTCTGTTTGTCCTAAACGAGAGAAACGCTTTGCACACACGTTTTCTGTTGGTGGTGTTCAACCTAAGTTTCTTCTGGCAATTACTCTGATCTGCTCCCTGTCCACATTTTCCGCCAAGGCTTTTGTGGATTCGGGAGCAGCGCTAAACCTAATGGACTTGGATTTTGCTAAACGTTGTGGATTTCCGATGACACCTCTGCAGACGCCTATCGCTTTGAGGGGGATTGATGCTACTCCTTTGGCTAAAAATAAACCTCAGTTTTGGACCCAGGTGGTCATGCGGGTCGCCCCAGACCATCAAGAAAATTGCAGATTTTTGGTGTTGCATGGTCTGCATGATGCCGTTGTTCTGGGGTTTCCCTGGTTGCAAATTCATTATCCAGTTTTGGATTGGAAATCTGTGTCTGTGGTGAGTTGGGGTTGTCGGTGTACCTTTAGTGAGGCTCCGTTTTTTTCCACCTCTCCTCAGTCGCATGATGTTCCTGACTATTTGGCGGACTTTTATGATGTATTTAGTGAGAATGAGTCTGCGTCCTTGCCTCCTCATAGGAGTTATGACTGTGCAGTTGAACTAAGCCCGGGGTGTAAATTTCCCAAGGGTCGGCTCTTCAATTTATCTGTACCTGAGCACGAGGCTATGCGGTCCTATATTAAGGAGGCGTTGGAGAAGGGTCGTATTAGACCATCCTCTTCACCCTTAGGTGCCGGGTTTTTTTTTGTGGCCAAAAAGGATGGTTCTTTAAGGCCTTGTATTGATTATCGTGCCCTCAATAAAATTACTATTAAATATCAGTATCCGTTACCCCTGATTTCTGATCTATTCTCTAGAGTTAGAGGTGCTTGCTGGTTTACCAAGCTTGACCTCAGGGGGGCGTATAATCTTATCCGCATTAAGCAGGGGGATGAATGGAAGACGGCGTTTAATACTCCGCAGGGACATTTTGAGTACCTGGTGATGCCTTTTGGGCTCACTAATGCCCCTTCTGTCTTCCAGTGCTTCATGAACGATATTTTCCGAGACTTTGTCGATAAATTTTTGATTATCTATCTGGATGATATTTCGATCTTCTCCAAGGATTGGGATTCTCATGTGGAACATATTCGGACTGTGTTCCGGATCTTGAGGGAGAATTCCCTGTATGTCAAAGGATCGAAATGCCTTTTTGGAGTACAGAGGATTTCATTTTTGGGATTTATTTTGTCTCCGTCAACTATTGAAATGGACCCGGCCAAGGTACAGGCCATTTATGATTGGGTCCAGCCCACTTCTTTGAAGGTCCTCCAGAAGTTTTTGAGTTTTGCTAATTTTTATCAGAAATTTATAGCTAAATTTTCTAGTATTGCCAAGCCATTGACTGATCTGACTAAGAAGGGTGCTGATGTGTTGAATTGGTCTCCAAAGGCTGTTGCTTCCTTTCAGGAGCTGAAGCGAAGATTTACCTCCGCGCCGGTTTTGCGGCAACCTGATGTCTCACTCCCGTTCCAGGTAGAGGTGGATGCTTCTGAGATTGGTGCAGGAGCTTTTTTGTCCCAAAAGGATCCTGTAACAGTTAAAATGAATCCCTGAGCTTTCTTTTCCCGAAAGTTCTCTCCATCTGAACGTAACTATGATGTGGGGAATCGGGAACTGTTGGCCATGAAATGGGCATTTGAGGAGTGGAGACATTGGTTGGAGGGAGCTAAACATCAAGTTGTGGTCCTCACTGACCACAAGAATTTGATTTACCTAGAGTCGGCTAAACGCTTGAACCCTATACAGGCTAGGTGGGCCTTGTTTTTTACACGTTTTGATTTTGTGGTCTCTTTTCTTCCTGGAACTAAGAATGTCAAGGCAGACGCCCTCTCTAGGAGTTTCTTTGCTGATTCTCCTGTGGTGACCAAGCCTGCTACCATCTTAGGCGAAGGGGTAGTTCTTTCTGCCATCTCGCCCGATTTGAGACTTGCTCTGCAAGAGTTCCAGGAGGACAAACCTGAGCATTGTCCCAGTGGAAAGTTGTATGTTCCTGACCAGTGGAAGAAGAGAGTGATGTCTAAAGTTCATTGCTCTGCATTGGCTGGTCATCCAGGTATTTTTGGTACTAGAGACCTGGTGAGTAGCTCTTTTTAGTGGCCCACCTTGTCTCATGATGTCAGGAATTTTGTGCAGTCCTGTGGGACTTTCTCCTGGTCTAAATCTTGTTCTCGCTCTAGTGGGTTGTTGATGCCTTTGCCTGTCCCCAGGAGGCCATGGACCCATATTTCAATGGATTTCATCTCTGATATGCCGGTCTCTCAAAGAATGACTGTTATTTGGGTGATTTGTGATAGGTTCTCTAAGATGGTTCATCTTGTACCACTCCCTAAGTTGCCATCTTCCTCTGAGTTGGTGCCCCTGTTTTTGCAGCAGGTGGTTCGCTTACACGGGATTCCTGAGAACATTGTATCTGACAGAGGAGTTCAGTTTGTGTCTAGATTTTGGAGGACTTTCTGTTCCAAGCTGGGAATTCAGTTGTCCTTCTCCTCTGCTTTTCACCCTCAGACCAATGGGCAGACAGAGAGAACAAACCAGACCTTGGAGTCGTATTTGAGATGTTTTATTTCCGCTGATCAGGATGATTGGGTTTCATTTTTGCCCTTGGCCGAATTTGCTTTAAATAATAGAGCTAGTTCTGCCACTTTGATGTCACCTTTTTTTTGTAACTTTGGGTTTCATCCTCGATTTTCTTCAGAGCAGGTGGAGCCTTCTGCCTGCCCAGGTGTTGACACTGTGGTGGAGAGAATGCACCAGATCTGGGACCAAGTGGTGGATAAGTTATCTCTCTCCCAGGAAAATGCCCAGCGGTTTTCCAATCGACATAGGACCATTGGTCCCCAGTTTAAGATTGGTGATATGGTGTGGTTATCATCAAAAAATATTGCTATGAAGGTGGCTTCTCCTAAGTTTAAGCCTAGATTTATTGGACCTTACAAGATTTTGGAGATTATTAATCCAGTCTCTTTCCGTTTGGCTCTTCCTGTCACATTTAAAATCCATAATGTGTTCCATAAGTCCTTGTTGAAGAGGTTTGTTGAACCAGTTGTTCCTGGGGTGGCACCTCCGGACCCTGTATTGGTTGAAGGTAACATGGAATATGAGGTAGAGAAAATACTGGATTCCCGTCTGGCTAGACGGAGACTCCAGTATTTGGTTAAGTGGAAGGGTTATGGTCAGGAGGATAATTCCTTGGTCTCTGCCTCTGATATTCATGCCAAAAGATTGGTGCGTGCCTTTCATCGGGCTCACCCTGATCGCCCTGGTGGCGTGGTTGAGGGTTCGGTGACCCCTCCTCAAGGGGGAGGTACTGTTGTGAGTTCATTTTCCCCTTCGTCACTGAGGTCTGGTGAACTCCCTATTCTGGTGAAGGAAGGTAATGAGCTTGATTATCAGGCACCTGAACCTGATGAGGATGACTGGCTGAGTGGAGTCACATACTGGATATAAGGCTGCCGACGCCCTTCTGCCCTGCAGGTGATTTCTCTGTGGACTTCTAGGACACCAGTCTGATTCCTGCTCCTCTATGCTAAGTTTTTCTGCTTTGCCTGTTTGCATTAGTGTTTTGTTTTTTCCTTGCTTTTCTGGATTCTGCCATTCCCTGCTGGGGTGAGCTGAATCTCCTTTTGCCTGTAGCTCTGTCTTCAGAATATTCCTGAGTACTGACATAGCTTTTTTGAAGCCTAGCGTCTTCAGGGCCTTTTTCACTGTCAGTCTGTTGGCTCTTATTTTCATAGGGTTTTTCACGGATTGCAGACAGCAGCCTTCCTGTCCTTTCCTATCTAGGTAGTTTGGGCCCCGTCTTTGCTCAGTCTATCTTTCTGTCTGTGTTAGTGTTTTCATCTTGCTTCACCGTCATTATATGTTGGGGGCTGCCTTTTGCTTTGGGGTCTGCTCTGGGGCATTTTAGTTTCCCCCTTTCTTTCTTTAGGCCTAGCTATTTCTCTGGCTGTGATCGAGGGGTCTAGGGCATCGTAGGAACCCCCCACGGCTACTGCTAGTTGTGTTGATAGGTTCAGGGGTCTGCAATCCGATAGCTGCCAACTTCTCTGGTTTTCTGGACTTAGCTAGCATTTCTGTTTTTGCCTCCTACGGTGACTCAATCATAACAGCCCTGCATTGTTCAACATCTTTATCAATGATTTAGATGAAGGAATTGAGGGTAAACTGATTATATTTTCTGTTGACACAAAGCTAGGAGGGATAACTAATACTAGAGAAGAGCGAGAGAGGATTCAAAAAGATATAAATAATCTGGAGCAGTGGGCAGCAACTAACAGAATGGTTTTTAATCACTTCCTGGCCGCCGATGGTAGATAAACGTTGGCACTTGCTGCTTGCTGGGCTTTGTGCTGCACCGACATTTGTCTATGGTCGGTGGTTTTGTGTCCCCTGGGATCCCCATGTACCTTTTAATGCAGGGAACCCGGTGCACAATGCTTCCTGGAACCCCCAACCTCATCGAGAGTGTCAGGAACACCACACTGAACTTGCTCACTGAGCCAGTGCGCGTGTCCTGAGTAAAGCGAACTGTGCTCAGAGATACCTGTGGAGCCGGCAGCAGTCGAGAAGGTGCGTACTTCAGAACAGCAGGACCTAAAGCACGTGACTGCTGGGGGCGTGGCCTAAACTCCAGAGAGCTAGGAGCTGCAAGAAAACTCCTAGCAGGGTAACTGCAGGACAAACTTACCAAGGGGCATAGACAGGGAGGATAGTCAGGACGTAGCCAATGAGTCATACACGGCGATAGCTGTAAAGTATAAGAGGGGCGAGCAGAGAGAAGTCAGATCACAGGCAATGAGTCATACACAGAGAGGGTAGCGCAGTACAGAATCAACAGGCAAACTCACAACGGGGAACAAAACTGGGTCAGAACCACATAAACAAGCTATAACAACGAACAGACACAGGCACACAGGGGTCACCACACTCGGCCAAAGGCAAAAGTATAACTGATGGGGATTGGAGTTTCCTAGGGGTTTAAGAAGCTCTCCCTGAACCAAAGAGAGGCCACAATCATTAACCCCAGGTGTGCAGGTCAAAGTCTGCACTGGGCTCCAGACATTAACCCCTGACGTGCGGTCAAAACCTGCACTGGGATCATGACAGAGACATGATTGGTTCAGGTCCTGATGACGTCAGCATCACAGCAGCCAATGAGAGAGATTACTGGGATAGTTTGTTGTAGCAACGAACTTTCCTGGCGATCTGCCTCATAGTAATGCTGTTTCTCCTCTGATCTCCTGTCAGTGAGAGATCAGAGGAGAAACAGTGTGGCAATCGCTGCTGGCAACAGCTGTGCCAGTCAGCGATCTTGTCAGAAAGTAAAAAAAAGAAGATACAGCAGGTTAGGGCTAGTGATCTAGTTAGGGTTACTGTTAGGGTTAGTGCTATAGTTACGGTTACTGTTAAGGTTACTGTTAGGGTAGGTGCTATAGTTAGAGTTACTGTTAGGGTTACTTTTACTGTTAGGGTAAGTCTAAAGTTAGGGTTAGGCTAAAGTTAGGGTTATTGTTAGGCTAAAGTTAGGGTTATTGTTAGGCTAAAGTTAGGGTTATTGTTAGGCTAAAGTTAGGGTAAGGCTAAAGTTAGGGTTAGGCACATCAAGGGCTCTCCAAATGCGACATGGCGTCCGATCTCAATTCCAGCCAATTCTGCGATGAAAAAGTCAAACAGCACTCCTTCCTTTCCGAGCTCTGCCGTGCGCCCAAACAGTGGTTTACCACCACATATGGAGTATCGGAATATTCAGGAGAAATTGCACAAAAAATTTTGGGGTTCTGGTGAAAATAAAAAAAATTGGTTCTGAAATAAAATGTTTGTGAAAAAAAGTGAAATGTTTATTTTTCCTTCCACATTCCATTAATTCATGTCAAGCACCTGAAGGGTTAATAAACTTCTTGAATGTGGTTTTGAGTACCTTGAGAGGTGCTGCTTTTAGAATGGTGTCACTTTTCGGCATTTTATGTCATATTAGCCCCCAAACTCACTTCAAATGTGAGGTGGTCCCTAAAAAAAATGGTTTGGTAAATGTTGTTGTAAAAATGAGAAATCGCTGGTCAACTTTTATCCCTTATAACTTCCTAGCAAAAAGAAATTTATTTCCAAAATTGTGCAGATCTAAAGTAGACAAGTGTGAATTGTTATTTATTAACTATTTTGTGCGATATGACTCTGATTTAAGGGCATAAAAATTAAAGTTTGAAAATTGCAAAATTCCCATTTTTTAACAAATAAACGCAAGTCATATCAAAGAAATTTTATCACTATCATGAAGTACAATACGTCTTGAGAAAACATTGTAAGAATCACCAGGATCCGTTGAAGCATTCGAGTTATGACCTCATAAAGTGACACTGGTCAGAATTGAAAAAATTGGCCCGGTCACGAAGGCGAAAACAGGCTCTGGCTCGAAAGGGTTAACAGGGAAAAATGCAAAGTACTACATTTGGGCAACAAAAATGAAAAAAGCATACACAGAATGGGAGGAATAAGGCTAAGCAGCAGCATATGTGAAAAAGACTTGGGTATACTAATAGATCACAAACTCAACATGAGTCAACAGTGTGATGCAGCAGCAAAAAAAGGCAAATATAATTCTGGGATGTATTAACAGAAGCATACAGTTTAGATCACGTGAAGTCATTAATGCCCTCTACCCCTCTTTGGTCAGAACTCATCAGGAATAATGTGTCCAGTTTTGGGCACACATTTTAAAAAAGATATTGAAAACTGGAGCAAGTTCAGAGAAGAGCTACCAGAATGGTGACCGGTCTGCAAACCATGTCCTATGAGGAACAGTTACAGCGTTTGGGAATGTTTAGCTTGCAATAAAGAAGACTGAGAGGAGACTTAATAGTTGTCCACAAAGATCTCAAGGGCTGTCACATTGTAGAAGGATCATCTTTATTCTCATTTGCACAAGGAAAGACTTGAAGCAATGGGATGAAACTGAATGGGAGGAGACACAGATTAGATGTTAGAAAAAACTTTTTGACACTGAGGGTGATCAATGTGTGGAACAGGCTGCCACACGAGGTGGTGAGTTCTCCTTCAATGCAATTCTTCAAACAGAGGCTGGACAGACATCTGTCTGTGATGATTTAGTGAATCCTGCTTTGAGCATTTTTACTCAGGATAGGTGGGAGACAGTTTGTATAGTTTATTCCAGCAGCTCCACAGTGTTTTCCTGTCCAATAAACCAGTCAGACTCATGAGATAAAGATTGAATCTCAGTCCACTAGAAAGGTTATCTCCTGCTTTAGTCTACACTCGCTCCTCTGCTTGTGCTGTCAGATTCGGGGAACAGAGGAAAGCGCTTTCACAATACCTGACAGGACACTGCCCTCACCAGACACCTATCTCGAGCAGACATCTCTACGTAGACCATCCTACACCCTCACAGCTGGAATGGCTGGGAAACTGCTGTGAGCTACCATATTTAAAATCCTGCACTAACTAAAGATTACCTTTTGGCTTAGTTTTAGCTAAACAAAGATATTTAGTAAAATTTGAAATATTTAAATGTTTATTTATTTTAACTATTTATTGCTATTACATTTTTTGGAGTACCTCTTTAAGCATTTAAAAATATGAGTTGCTCTGGGATTGATTGCCGTGAGCAACAAAAATAGTTTTTATTTTAGGCGGTTGAAAGAAATGAGGCCCGTTGTTTCTGAGGAGTGATGGAAATTTAGAGAAGGTGTTTTATGTAGCATTTGGCTGAAACTAAGTTTTCTTATAACGGATCATAATTTAGAAGATTCAGCCAAAGCAGCAGGTATCTCATTAGATGATGATCTTGAATATGATATCAGAGCCATAAATATATACATTTTCAAATATTTTGCATTCCTTAAAATAAAATAAAAATAGTATTTATTTTGATGTCAATTTTTCAAACTTTTTTTTATCTTTCCTCATGTGGTGAAAATCTGTATGTCATACATTTTTCATGGATATATTACAATTAGAAAGATAAGAAACTGAATCTGTCCTTTATTATTTATTACAATGTTGAACACGTGGTGACGTGTTCAATACTTACATCACCCTCCGTATATGGTAAAATGAATCGTGCCATGCAAAACTACAACTTGTCCTTCAAAAAAAGGAGCCTTAATGAGAAAAAATTAAGTTTTTACATTGGGAAGAAGAGGCAAGAAAAAATGAAGACACAAAAGCAAAAATTGACTAGTCGAGTCCCATCCAAGATATGGAAGAGAACAGTGCAAGCTGTGATTTTTTTTTTCACTCAGACGATTGGTCCATGTGGAAAAAAATCTGTCATCTGATGGGCCCAGTAAAATTAGATTTGTCGGTGTGCTCTCAGATTCTTACTTGGATGCACACATTTGTATAATACCCACATCTGAGCGAGCCCAAAACGTAACTCTTGATCTCTTACAAGTTCAGACAAGTGCCCTATAGAAATATGTGAAACTGCATTTTGTCTGAAAGTAGCTGGATTCCTATGAGCGCATGCCCATTTTATGTACAGAAAAAAATGATAATCTTCTATCCATGGTGTCATCCATATGCATCCCTATACCATCCTTGTGCCTTTTTTCAGTCCATATGTAGTCCACATGCCGATTTGTACATCCATACGACAGCATAAAGTGTTTCTTGTGTGGCACCTTGGTAATGAGACACCTTTTTATAGGCCATCTGATGAACCAGCTGATATTATTTTCATAAATGGCAGGATTGCTTTCTACGTACTGTTAGATTCAGCTGATGTTATGACTTTCCATGGTTTTTGCACTTCTCTTTCTTCATGTGTTCAATACTTTTTCCCTGTGTGATTTCTCATTATTACACATAACTTAAATTTATGGACATCTATGGTTTGATCTCTGTGTGGATTGGATGAGTTGTTACTGACATCTGGTGAGAATTTTTTGCCAGTCGCACCTTAAGAAATATATTTACTTAGAAAATTGGTGACATGTTCAATACTTATTTCACCCATTGAAATTTACTAAACATTGGTAAAGAATTTCATGTATGTTAAAAGGGATAAAAGTTTCAGTTTTACCATATATTTTTTTTAGTGTCATTTATTGGTCTGTACTATTATGGTGATACCAAACATGTATAGTTGTTTTTATTATTTTAGTGCCTTATACAATAATCAGAACTTTGTGAAAAGAAATTTTGGTTTGTGCCACCATTTTCCAAGCCAATTTCATTGATTTTTTTTTATAGATATGTATGAAGGTAGTTTTTAATGTTTCCAGTCAGGGGACAGCTGAGACTTTACACAGATAGTCCACCGCTGCCACCAGTTGTCAAGACAACAGCCAGGGGATCACACAGATATCCCCGGGCTGTTACCAAGTTGTCAAGAACCTTCACTCTGCTGCCTCCAATCATCACAACAATTATGCAATTGACTGATGATTGATGGATGAAGCCATGACTGCTTTCGCTACTAGGCCAGTTATTAGGGAACTCATAGTGAACGTACAGTATATACCCATCCAATTCTAACACATGGAATATATATATACTCCTGTACAGTCACTGCCAAGCTACGCAATAACCCAAGAAACCAAGCTTCTACCACCAATCGTTTATACAAGCCGATTGGACCCCTGACGAAGCTCCAGGAATGCAGTTTATAGAGCAAAAGGAATGAAGCTATCAAATTTTATATATTTAATTAGAAAAGTAGGCAGTGTTTATAAAAATATTCAAAAGGGATTAAAAAAGCGGACAAAACAATACAGTATAAATAATTACATAAAATAAAAACATTATAATGAAAGAAAAGTATTAAACTTTTGGTTACAGGAATGGCTCTGCTCTTTTTGGAGGGAATGACTCTGATTATCAAAATGCAACTCTCTAACAGCGAACTGTATCTTCCATAAATGAATAATGACTGTAATTCAAAATTTGCTTTTAGCATATAAAAGTTACACCCTCATACCTGCCCTTGGTGATCTCAGAGGGGGCTAGTCAATGGGATATGGCTCTGGTCCCAAAAAATTAAGAGATCCCCAATTTTCAGAATATCTGAACACCTTGATGTCCCAGGTGGGAAATATTAATGCCATATTTCCGATCATAATTTTGGCTTTCCATAGATAGGAAACATGGCATATATATTGTCATCCATCTGCCTCATATTAATTTATGGTTGATGAGGTGACCGCCTAGTGATGTAAGTAAATGTATTACGTTCTCCACTTTGTCACAACACTGAAAACATTTCTCCAATAATTAGGATGGCCTATGCCTGTCACAAAAATGCTAAAATTCATAACTGAACTTAATCTCCAAAAAGTCTGCTTGTAATACTTTGAAAATGGGAAGGGTTACCTCTGGAGGTGGTAAATTTGTTATCTCCCAGCCTCTGGTATACACTACTTGTCTGCTCTGCATCAGACAACCCACTTCAATTACCTGTTCATAGCAGGGAAGTCATAGGTGAATAGGGATCGGAATTAAGTGTGAGCAGTTTATTCCTTCCCAGGTTATAATTAGACCATACTTTAATTGTCAATATTGGGGTGGCATGTCCCCTCTCAAGAGATGGCGTTATAGATTTTAGCATTACATCTATGACAGTTCCATTGTGCCATATAAACTTATTGGTTTGATTGTTTTTCTATGGCAGTAGATAAGACTCATAGAAAAGAGTTTTATGAATGTGGCAGTGCCAAACATGTTTGTTTGTGGGGGGTTCGCCCGGGACCAGTGTAGGTGGACTGGTGGACTGATGGACGAACCTGTCTGTAATAGGGAGGCAAAGGGTGTAAGACAGTGTAGGAGTGAGAGATGGAAAACAGCTGTAGATAAAGAGAACGAAGTGTAGTGTTGGGGTTTGACAATTAGAGGGCAGTGAGAGTTGTAGGGTTGTAGGCTATGACTGAACACCAGCCATTGGCTAAGAAAAAACGTTGAGTCATGAGGGCGGAGTTACCAGAGCAGAAGGTGATAAAAGGCAGATGGAAGGTTCTGGAAGGGTCAGTCAGCGAAGGGAGCACAGGAAACAAGAAGCACGGCTGAGGAGAAAGGAAGTTCCTGAGAGGACTGACAGTTGTGCCAGTTACGGGGGGTGGCCCTGACAGGATTAGCTGCAGACAGAGACAGCAGAGGTCACAGACGGAGAGCAAAGAGAGGCCGCAGACAGAGACAGCCTTGGGTACCACTAAACCGAAAGGACTCGGACTGGTGAAACGCTGTGGTGATAGGCCTAGGGCAGCCCAGTGACAGAGCCGCGAGGGGTGTCCATTTGTCAACGAAAGAAAGTGAAGGCACCCGGGCCTGTGTACGAAGTCAAGCAGCTACTGTTTACGAAGTCAAGCAGCTACTGTGTGTAGCTGAGGGAATCGTCGAGCAGCTGCTGTATGCGGCTGTGAAGATTGACAAGCAGCTGCTGTGTGCGGCTATAGGGATTGTTGAGTAGCTGCAGTGTAAGGCTGCGGAAATTAACGTGCCGTTGCTGTGAGGTGCTGTGGGTCGTGGAAGGACGATCAATAAAGAAGACATATTGATCCTGTCTCAAGTCTGTCTGCGGCAAGTAACAGACCACCCCCCGGTCGGTTGCCCTCACTCCTACCTTACCTACATTTGCAGCATGCTCACGCTTGTGGCATTTTATTGGTACTTTGCGAACATACCATAGGGGGCACTGGGCATTGGAACAGATGTTGGTGAAGTATATTGTGCTTTAAATGCCACTGTCTATGATTGACAGTTGAACTTAAGGGCTTAACATCATTACTGACCCTCTGACCACTTATAAAATGTGTTTAAAGTGCTGCCCATTGTGTTGGATTGTCAATGCAACCCTCTTCTCCCACTGTTGACACAGTGATAGCAACACCGCAGAAGAAATGCTAGTCTAAGGGGGTCAGATTCCTTGTAGGAATGCTCAGACCCGACACCTATAATGTGGTGGTGCACCATCTTGCTGGAAAAACTCAGGGAATGTGCCATCTTCAGTGCATAAAGAGGGCAACACATCATCATGTAGCAATTTCATATATTCAGTGGCATTGAGGTTTCCATTGATGAATAATGGCCTCACTATCTTTGTACCCCATATACCACACCATACCATCAATTATCGGTGTCTGGTCCGAGCATTCCTACATGAACTGTTTCCTGGAAAGTGGATTGGTCATCGTGGGCCACCAAGGTCTCCCGATCTGACCCCCTTAGACTTTTATCTTTGGGGTCATCTGAAGGCAATTGTCTATGCTGTAAAGATATGAGATGTGCAGCATCTGAAACAACGGATACTGGAAGCCTGTGCTAGCATTTCTTTTGTGGTGTTGCTATCAGTGTGTCAAGAGTGGGAGAAGAGGGTTGCATTGACAATCCATCACAATGGGCAGCACTTTGAACACATTTTATAAGTGGTCATAAACTTGTAAATAACTCATGAAAGAATAAAGTTAGGTTAAAACCAAACACACCATTGTAATTGTTTTTCTTGTGAAATTCTCAATAAGTTTGATGTTTCACATGACCCTCTTCCCATTGAAAAAATAAAGTTGGTTCCAAAATGGCCAACTTCAAAATGGCCACCATGGTCACCACCAATCTTGAAAGTTTTCCCCCTCCCATATACTAATGTGCCACAAACAGGAGTTGATATCACCAATTATTGCCATTTTATTTAGGTGTATCCATATAAATGGCCCACCCTGTACTTTTGAATTACACCATCCATTCTACAACATAGTGTACTGCAAAATGGGAATGTCATATTCTACACATAGCAGTGCATGAGCACTGCTATGTGTAGAGTAAATCACGATCTCCTATCAAGGCCAGCAGACCCCAGCTGTCATGACAACCCATTGACGTCCCACGATCATGGCACAGGAGCGCAGATTGGGACCATGGAACATCTCGCCCTCCCTATCAGCACACTTTAAATTATGCTGTCAGATTAACAGCAGGATTGAACAGGTTAACAGCAGCTGTTAGAGGTACATGGTGGCTGATTAAATGGACTAACATGTGCAGATAATGATGCGGGCTCACATTCCGGCAGGGACATGACATATGTGTTTGATATCATATGCTGTGAAGGGGTTAATCACCATTTGAAAATTTTTGCTAATTAGATTTTGTTGCGCAGGGGCCAGACTATACACTTGTTCGTCTCCTCCCTGTATATGATTCCTGGCCCATCTGTTGCCTCCAGGCTATAAATGACAGGTCACTGTTGAGATTTCAAACACAGGAGGACGGTCACTCACAGACAGGAAGCCGGTGGACGGGCTGGAAAATCACAGACAGGCAGGAGAAGACCCCCTGAACAGTCCGGCCCCTGTGCAGCGAAATCTAATTAGCAGAAAACATCAAATGGTGATTAAAGAAGAACCACAAAGCGGATTAGTGGATTTCATCACCATTGTAATCAGTATAACAATGCCATTAGAGCAGTGGCCTTACTTTACATTAGAAAATCATCCTGACCGTTTTGCTTTAGTTGCTTCACGTGAGCATCTACGCTTCTTTTCCTCTGCACCAGTTTTGGTGCACTACATCTTCCAAAGGAATGACGGTATGGAAAACCCTGCTCTCTTGGTTGTACATCTGGTGGTAACCTGTGTATTGTTACAATGTATAACCGAAACAAGGTTTCTTACTCATCACAACAATATAAACTATAATCCCTTCTTAAATAGGTCTAACTAGAGAAAGATTAAAAAAAAGAAGTAATGAAATAATAAGATACATTCTTTTTGTTGGGGGAATTAATATTTAGTGGAGATTTATATAGGCTATTATTGTTTCACTGTATCACTGATATAAAATCGTGAACAACCCTACAGACTCATGTTTGTGA
Organism: Dendrobates tinctorius; assembly: GCF_039654945.1. Lineage (NCBI taxonomy): Eukaryota > Metazoa > Chordata > Amphibia > Anura > Dendrobatidae > Dendrobates > Dendrobates tinctorius. The sequence goes on along the minus strand of NW_027361732.1, from coordinate 67,605,984 downwards.
CATAAAGTAGTATTCCTGTCTACAAAAAATCCACTGGATAGGTAGACTCGAATTTTTGTGGACCGGAATGCCCAATGGATGCGGTCTAGACTGGCTCTATTCCAAACCTCCTGTGAGCCCATTGCTGCACTATGACAAACCATATGTCGAGGCTGCAACCACATGCCCAAGCCGGAATATTGGAAAATGTGATGTTATACGTTTCATTTATATCAGTATGGTTTTAATCTCTAGACAGTGAACGTCTCTGTATAACAGATGTGCACTTTGCCAATGCAGAAATGAAATCTCCCACATCGATATGCAAAGTTAATAATGTTGTCCCTTCACTTTATTTACCAGTCAATTTCAAGCAAACATCTGGAAGCACAGTTCTCAGATCTCATCATTAAGAAGAAAGTAGCCATGTTTCCAGTAAATAAGACATTTATGATGGGATGAGCTGAATGTGTCTTAGCAGCAGATGTTTTCATGCTCATTAAAATCAGATGATGTTTTCTGCCTCCTCTAATTCTGGGGAGGGTGTTATCGTGTTATCGACTCTAGTACTCCAGAGGATCGTACAAACATTAGGAAATACAACTGGTATTGGATAGTTAGGCAGAATCTTACCCCATACTGCATGGTCCTCCATATAGTCCTCTTTAACAGCATACAGTGTATGAAAGAGAAGAAAATAAGAGGTTAATTATAGCAAACATTTGGCTTGGAGAAAAGCATGCAACATTTTATTACTGCACAATCAAGGGAGAAACATTCTCTTACCCACTGAGACCACTTATTAGGTTCCACTGCTGTGACTATATAAGACTGATATACACAGAGATCTCTCTGGTTCTTATAAGTTACACCAAGTTACTGGTTTCTTAAAGGGTCTGTACAGAATATGACTTCTCAATATCACATGGATTGAGGTCTGACACCTGGCAACCCCACAATTCACTGTTTGCAATTCCCCCTGTGACCGGATGTACCCTATGTACAAAGCCAGAACAGCATGCCTGTGTACGCTGTGTAGTGGTCATTCTGGGGTACTGCACCTCAGATCCATTCACTTTATTATCAGCTGCACACTGTCTACACTTGATGAATCAATGGCAAACAGCTGGGGTACCGGTTGTCATTAATACATCATTTCTGGAAAACCTCTTTAAAAGCTATATTCTGTTTGATTTCATTTAGGATATTATCAGCACCAGGTTTTATCTCGTCACACACAATGTTTTGCATCCTTAGGTTGGGTTCACACTTCCATGAAACAAACACTGCTTTATAGGCATATACTGTATGACACGGTTAGCTCAAGTCGGGAGACCTGGCGGATGAGTTGGGTCTACCGATGTGTAAAATTTTATATATTTTTGGGGATTTAGTGGACACAAAAAACAATACTTTTCCTCAGCAGCAAAATGAATGGGGTTTGAAAAAGCTAATTAATGTGTTGCATATTTTCTCCATGCATTTTTTCATGTGCTTTTATTTTTTTAAACTTTTTTTGTTAAATTTTATCCATTATTTAAAAGGAATATGTTACCAGGTTAATCATAGAATCATAGAATGGTAGAGTTGGAAGGGACCTCCTGTGTCATCTGGTCCAACCCCCTGCTCAAAGCAGGATTCACTAAATCATCCCAGATAGATACCTGTCCAGCCTCTGTTTGAAGACTTCCATTGAAGGAGAATCACCACTTCTCGTGGCAGCCTGTTCCACTCATTGATCACCCTCACTGTCAAAAAGTTTTTTCTAATATCTAATCTGTGTCTCCTCCCATTCAGTTTCATCCCATTGTTTTCGTAGTCTTTCCTTGTGCAAATGAGAATAAAGATGATCCCTCAATACTATAACAGGCCGTGAAATATTTGTAGACAGCTAGAAAAATATTCAGGATTGAGAGTCCTCAGTAGTTGATACCTTTTAATGGCTAAATGAAAAGATGGTAACACATTGCAAGCTTTTGAGACTACTCAGGTCTCTTCATCAGGCTAGACTAATACAAAATCTGAAGTCACATATTTATACACAATACAGCCTAGAAAAAATGCAATAGATAAGACAAGTGACGTGAAGCAGAACTATCAATATGGGAGAGGGAGAAACATAAATATAAACTTTGGACCAGTTCACAGATAAGGAGTCCGGATGTTTTATGGTCCTCTGATTGGGGTCTAGTTCTGTGTTGTGATGCCCCCACAAGACAGCTATTAAGTCTCCTCTCAGTCTAAAGCTAAACATTCCCAAATCCCTTAACCATTCCTCATAGGACATGGTTTGCAGACCGGTCACCATTCTGGTCGCTCTTCTCTGAACTTGCTCCAGTTTGTTGATGTCTTTTTAAAATGTGGTGCCCAAAATTGGACACAGTATTCCAGATGAGGTCTGACCAAAGAGGAGTAAAGGGGGATAATGACTTCAAGTGATCTAGACTGTATGCTTCTGTTAATACATCCCTGAATTGTATTTGCCTTTTTTACTGTTCAGTCTGTGATCTATTAGTATACCCAAGTCTTTTCCACATATGCTGATGCTTAGCCCTATTCCTCCCATTCTGTACATGCTTTATTGCCAGATGTAGTACTTTGCATTTTTCCTTGTTAAAACCCATTCTGCTAGTTGCCCACTGCTCCAATTTATTTATATCCTTTTGAATCCTCTCTGTCTCTTCTCTAGTATTAGCTATCCCTCCTAGCTTTATGTCATCAGCAAATTTAATCAGTTTATCCTTAATTCCTTTATCTAAATCATTGATAAAGATGTTGAATAGTGATGAGCGAGTATACTCATTGCTCGGGTTTTCCAGAGCGTGCTCGGGTATCCTCCGAGTATTTTGGCGTGCTCAGAGATTTAGTGTTTGTCGACGCAGCTGTATGATTGGCAGCTGCTAGACAGGCTGAATATATGTGGGGATTGCCTGTTAGTTAGGAATTCCACACATGTATTCAGACTGGCTAGGAGCCGCAACTCATGCAGCTGTGTTGGCAAACACTAAATCTCCGAGCACACCAAAATACTCGGGGATCACCCAAGCATGCTCAGGAAAGCCCGAGCAAAGAGTATACTTGCTCATCATTAATGTTGAACAATACAGGGCCCAGGACAGAGCCCTGTGGTACCCCACTTGAGACATTCTTCCAACTGAATGTGCAGCCATTTACGACCACTCTTTGGGTCCGATCACTATGTCAGTTATGAATCCACCTAACAGTTGCCTTGTCTATTCCATACTTATTTTACCTCAGAATTGAAAATTTTCAGAATAACTGATCGATTCTGACATGGGTTTTGCTATGAAATCTATAAGCAGTATAATGTTGGACAGAGACTCTGATTCCAGTTATGTGTCGACTTACTGGGCGGCTTTCTGCAGTTTTGGTAAAGTCACTGTTTTTCTGCTGCAGATCTTTGCTTCTTTCTCTTCCAGAATTAATGAATTATTCTGAAAATTTTCAATTCTGAAGTAAAATCTGTATTCAGTGGAGACAGACTTTCCCATCACTGAGAGAGGAGATGTCAGCTGCTACTGATAAGATTCTATGTAGACAGAGGGAGGAGGAGCTCTGTCTCTAGCTCCAACTGTCCACATAGAATCTTATCAGTAGCAGCTGACATCTCCTCTCTCAGTGATGGGAAAGTCGGTTATCGCTGCATACAAATTTTACCTCAGATTTGTGAATTTTGACAATGACTGATCAATTCTGGTAGAGAAAGAAGCAGTTGTCTCTTATAAAATAAATTGCAAGGTTGTTTGTTTTCTTGTGTACTGTTGATTTATGAAATAAAAATTAAAATGATGGTTACCCTTTAACAAATCACTAAGGCTAGTTTCACACTTGCTTTTTTTTGCAGCGCGTTTTTCCCGCAAAAAAACGCATTGAAAAAACGCATACAAAAGCATACAACTGCTGCGTTTTTTTCAAGCATTTTTATGAGCATGCATGAAAAAAACGCAGCGTTTTTATGCGTTTGTATGCGTTTTTAGTGCGTTTTTACCGCGTTTGCGTTTTTTTCCAACATTTTTAGGTGGCCCCTCACACTACCCAAACCATGACTTTACTAACCCTAACCCTGACCCTAACCCTAACCCTAACCCTGACCCTAACCCTAACCCTAACCCTGACCCTAACCCTTAACCAAATCATACTTAACCCTAACCCAAACCCTAAACCCTAACTAACCCTAACCCTAACCCTGACCCTAACCCTAACCCTAACCCTGACCCTAACCCTAACCCTAACCCTGACCCTAACCCTTAACCAAACCATACTTAACCCTAACCCTGACCCTAACCCTAACCCTAACCCTGACCCTAACCCTTAACCAAACCATACTTAACCCTAATCCTGACCCTAACCCTGACCCTAACCCTAACCCTAACCCTAACCCTGACCCTAACCCTTAACAAAACCATACTTAACCCTAATCCTGACCCTAACCCTGACCCTAATCCTTAACAAAACCATACTTAACCCTAACCCTGACCCTAACCCTAACCCTGACCCTAACCCTAACCCTAACCCTGACCCTAACCCTAACCCTAACCCTAACCCTGACCCTAACCCTTAACCAAACCATACCTAACCCTAACCCTAACCCTAACCCTGACCCTAACCCTTAACCAAACCATACTTAACCCTAATCCTGACCCTAACCCTGACCCTAACCCTTAACAAAACCATACTTAACCCTAATCCTGACCCTAACCCTGACCCTAACCCTTAACCAAACCATACTTAACCCTAACCCTGACCCAAACCCCAACCCTAACCCTGACCCTGACCCTAACCCTAACCCTAAACCCCCTTAACTAACCCTAACTCTAACCCAAACCCCTAAATTCCATGGTTAAAAAAAAAAAACGCATATGCAAAAAAACGCATACATGAGCATGCCAGTGCGCACATATTAGATTAGATTAGATTAGATTAGATAAACTTTATTGATCCCGGAGGAAATTACAGTATTACAGCAGCAGAACAAAGATCAAGAACATTACAAGAACAATACACACTTTACAAAATAAGTCTATATGGACAGCAGATGCGGATAGACTGGTACTTGTAACTCACCAATTCCCCCCCATACACTTTGAACTTCATTTAGTCTTGGGATGCTTTACACTTATACATTTGTTAAACATCCCCACAGCTGTCGGAACAAACGATTTTCTATATCTTTCCTTTTTACACATTAGTTGGAGTAGACGCTTGCTGAATGTGCTCTTTTGCTTCGCAAACAGTTCATAGAGCGGGTGTGTATTGTTGCTCATTATAGCCTTGCATTTCTTAGTAATTCTATCCTCTAATACCTCCTCGAAAGTCCTGAGTTGTAGACCCACCGCCGCACTAGCCTTCTTGATAAGTTTATTCAGCTTATTCGCGTCAGCTGTGCGCACACTACTACCCCAGCATATAATTGCATCAAAGATTGCACTCGCCACAATGGATTGGTAGAACATTTCAAGCATTTTGCTACACACATTAAACGACCATAACTTCCTTAGGAAGTAAAGTCTACTCATCCCTTTCTTGCAAACCTTCTCCATATGGCACCTCCAATCAAGCTTGCTGTCCAGGTGAACCCCCAAATATTTGAAATTCTCCACCATCTCCACATCCTGACCATCAATAGTGATAGGTAAGCAATCCTTCATGCACCTTCCATAACTCAACACCAGCTCCCTGGTTTTCTTTACGTTGAGTTCTAAATGGTTAGCCTGGCACCAGTCAACAAAGTCCAAAACCACCCTTCTGTATTCCTCCTCCCCCCGGTCTCTCTCAATACCTCCGACTATCACTGAGTCATCAGAGTACTTCTGAAGGTGACAAAGGTCTGATTTATACTGAAAATCAGCTGTGTATAACGTAAAAAGGAATGGCGACAGCACCGTTCCCTGAGGGGCTCCAACACTACTCCGCACACTATCCGATACGGCCGCCCCCAACCTCACAAACTGTGGCCTGTCCGACAGATAATCAATGATCCAATTCACTAGTCCCTCATCAACCGCCATTTCAACCAGCTTTTTACGTAATAATAGTGGCTGTAAGGTGTTGAATGCACTGGAGAAATCGAAGAACATGGCACGCACAGTGGTTCTATCATTGTCCAAAAAGGAATGTACTGTTTGTAGTAGATACGCTACAGCATCGTCCACCCCCAGACTCTGCCGATACGCAAACTGAAGGGGGTCCGTAAAAGCAGACACCCTCGGACACAAGTAGGCAAGTACAATTCTCTCCAAGGACTTCATCACATGCGATGTTAAGGCCACCGGTCTATAGTCATTATGGGAGCTCGGGAAGGTAGTCTTGGGAACCGGCACCAGGCAAGAAGTCTTCCATAGAACTGGTACTCTCTGTGATTGTAAGCTCCAGTTAAACAGGTGCTGGAAGACAGTGCACAACTGATTCGCACACACTCTGAGGACACGTGGACAGATACCATCAGGCCCTGCTGCTTTACCCATGACCAGCTTACTAAACTGTTCCCTCACATCATTTTCGGAGATCAAGAAAGACTCCGACTTCCTCCCCCCAGTTGATATTGCTCGTCTCTCCCCGGCCCTCTCCTCTGTTGACATGGCACATTTATTGTTGAATCTGTTGAAAAAAACATTCATTTCATTAGCCATGATCAGCCCCCCACCCCCCTGATCTGACCTTGCCTTAAACCCAGTCAAAAGCTTCATTCCAGCCCACACTTCTCTGGAGTTGTTATGTGACAATTTATTTTCCAATTTAATTCTGAATGCTTCACGGGCAATCCTAATTTTCCCCTTTAAGTCTCTCTGAACAATTTTCATTTCCTCCTTGTCCTTCCTTTCAAAAGCTTTTTTTTCCTGTTTAGTAGATGTTTCAATTCTTTTGTAATCCAAGGCTTATTGTTTGCAAAACACCGAACCTCATGAATAGGTACAATATTGTCAGTACAAAAGTTGATGTAATCAGTAACTCTCCTGGTAACCTCATTAACATCATCATTAGGTTCCCTGGCACATAACACCTCCCAGTCTGTGCATTCAAAGCAGTCTTGTAAAGTCTTTTCAGCTGCCGGAGACCATTTCCTTATCCGTTTAATTGTCGCTGGTTGTTTGCAGACAACTGGTTGATAAGCTGGAGACAATAGTATGAGATTGTGGTCAGATTTCCCCAGGGGGGGCAATGCAGATGATGAGTAAGCATCCTTAACACTGGCATAGAGGAGATCCAATATATAATTGTCCCTTGTAGAACATTTGACATATTGATAGAATTTAGGTAATGAGATCTTGGCTCTATTAAAATCCCCAGAAATGACAGTTAGAGAGTTAGGGTGTTTCGTCTGAAGCCGGGCAATCACCCCAGACAGTACATCCCCAGCTGCCTCTGGATTTGCAGATGGTGGTATATACGACACCACTGCAATAACAAGAGAGAATTCTCTAGGCAGATAGTAAGGCCTGAGGCCCACTGCTAATAGTTCAATGTTTGGGCAACAATGTCTCTCCTTTACTGTTACATGCCCCTGATTACACCATCTGTTGTTAATGTACAGTATCACTCCTCCACCCTTCTTCTTACCGCACTTCACTCTGTCCCTGTCAGCCCGAACCATTTGAAACCCCGGTACCGATATACTTGAATCCGGGACGTCCTCATGCAACCAGGTTTCTGTAAAGCACATGAGACTGCATTCCCTGAACTCCTTCTGGGTCTTACTCAGAGCCAGCAGTTCATCCGACTTGTTACCAAGCGATCGTACATTACCCATGATGATGGATGGGACTGCAGGTTTAAACCTTCTCCTCCAGGACTTGGTCTTCTTGCCTGCTCTGCAACCTCTGAAAGGTCTCCTCATTTCCCGTGGAACATGTGGTATTGCAACTGCTGGAGAAGACTTTGTCCTGCGCATTTCCAGAAGACGACTCCTTGAATACACTACTCGATTAGCGACAGACCTAGGGACAACCATCCGATCAGTGATTCCATCCATCCCGGGAGACCTCTCCGTGGCATACTGTATACGGTGCTCTCCGCTGAGCACATATGGCTGTATCACTGACACAGGCTGTGGGCAGCAGCATACATCCGTCGGTAGTATTAGCTGAGATGGACCATATTGCGTACCCCAAAGTGGCCATGCCAGCAGGGGACTTGTGGGTGGTAGTGGAGGATCCGGGTAAAAACCATATGCAGTGTGCCCAGCGGCAGTAGAAAGTGTGGGGGTGTGCTGCATTTTCCATCCCACAGCAGACCAGCGTGCAGGAACGTCGCAATCCACGAGATGAAAACGTTGCATAGATCCAAGGTTGAAATTAGAGGTCCAAAAAGACATCAGGAAAGGTATAAAAGACTGTAACAAACAAAATAAAATAAAATAATAGCTGCTGCAATGGGCTGCCACTAGCAAGGCGCCCTATTGTCTCCACAGTCTGGCAGAGAGCAGACAGGCACGTCTGCACACCTCTGAGTCCAGGAGAACAGGTCGGACTGTTCGGACTGATATGCGCATCCATAGGCTATAATGGCCTTTTTTAGCGCAAAACGTGCGCATATGTGCGCATGCGCTTTTTTGCAGGGCCAAAAAATGCAACATGCTGCGTCTGGAAAATACAAACGCACACCCCAAAAAAACGCAGCGCATGAAAATCGCATACATGCGCTTACAAGCGCGCAGGTATGCGCACCCATGTTAAATATAGGGGAAAAAACGCATGCGCACATATGCGTTTTTTTCCAGCGCTAAAAAACGCAAATGTGAAACCAGCCTAAGAAAAAAAACACTTAAAGGGATCTTGTCACGTGAAAAAATGCTGCAGATATGGGGATAATCCACTGGTTAATAGCTTTCTGAACCTGTCTGACACCGGCACTTAGACCCCCACTTCCAAGACAATATTAATTTTACTCTTCCTGTTAGCTTTTGGGTTTCAGTCACTGAGGTGGCACTGGCACAGGTTCAGTCACCATTCTGTGGATTTAGAACAGCGTGTCACACACAGTGTGGGAAGACTAAGTGCAACACAAGGGGAAGAGGGGTAGAAAGCCCAATCGCTTGGGAAAGAGGGAATGGAAACTATTAGGCAGATCTAATAGCACCCTGCCTCCTCTATCGTCTCTATATTGGTGCTACACCAATCACCGAGCAGGAACCTAAGCCCTGTATATCCCTAGAGCTAGGCCATGAATAGAGAAGGGGGTTGAGCATTGGTCAGTCAGTCCCGACTGTACAATAATGAGAAGGGAGACAAACAAGGGGGAAGCAATAAAGCTTGAGCAGACTCATAGAGGTAGCACCAAACGTCCTCCAACAGCACCAGAGAGGAAGTTAGCAGACTGCTATCACTCCAAGCCTTCACAAAGGAAAATGTAAATGTCACCAGCGACTCCATAAGCAGACTGGTAGTGTATAAACACCCAGGTCCAGGTGTGTCAATTAGAGCCAGAGGGAGGTTTTCACAAGGAGCAAAAGTCAGAAGAATTAAGAAGGTGTCTGCAATGTCAAATGCAGAGACCTTCTGCAGTCAGATGCAGAGCAACTGTCTGTAGCATCTGACACACCCATTACACAGTGGCTGTAACTGCACTACAGGCAATGACTGACAGCTGCTGAGCTGCTGTCAGTCAGTGCATGAGACATGGTTACAACTGCTGTTCTCTATACACAAAGCTGAAACTGAACCCGCATAAGCACTACCCCTGTGAGTGACTGTAATACGAACACTACCCGGAGGAATAAAGTTCCTTTCCTCCCAGCAATAGAAGCCTAAGTGCCAGTGCTGAGCTAGTTTGGAATGCTATTAACCTGTAAATTAACCCAATATCTTCAAGTTAATAGCATAATAAATAAATAAATAAATAAAAAAAGACTTTGGGTCCCCTCTATTTTTGATAACAAGCACAGGTAAAACAGACAGCTACGGGCTGCAGCACTCAGTTGTCTGGTTTAATTTGCTGGTTAAGTTATCAAAAATAGAGGATCCTCTATGCTGTTTTTTAAAATTATTTAAATAAATAATTTAAAAAATGGCTTGGGGTCCCACCCAAGACAAAGCAGACAGCTGGGGGCTGGTATTATCAGACTGGGAAGGTTCATGGAAATTTGGACCTCCTAAACCTAAAAATAGCAGCCCACAGTCACCCCAAAAAAGGTGCATCCATTAGATGCACTAATTCTGATGCTTTGTCTGGCTTTTCCTGCTTGCCTTGGTGCATTAGTGACATCAAGCCCAGGGGCTCGTGATGGAGAGGTGTTATGATTCGGTCACTGAGGTTGATTACCGGGGAATTAGCTAAGCAACCAGGAAACCAGAAAGTTTGGCAACTTAGCGGATTGCAGACCCCTAAACTTAACAGCATAACTAGCATTAGCTGTGGGACGTACCTACGATGCCCTAGATGCCTCGGCACAGCCAAAGCGTTAACTAAGCCTAAAGCAAGAAAGGGGAAAGCCAAACTGCCCCGGAGAAGAACCCCAAAGGAATAGATAGCCCCAAACATATATTGTTGGTGAGACAAGATGAGGCACAAACGCAGGCAGAAAATAGAGTGACCAAATGATGGGGCCCAAACTATCTAGATAGGACAGGACAGAAAAGATACTGTCTGCAATCATGCAAAAACCCTAAAAAATCCAACACGTCTGACATACAAAAATACTGAGGCCACACGACCTCTCCCCCCCGCTAGATCAGCATTCTGGTGTGAACTGGAAGCAAAGCAAAAGATACTAATATAACAGGGGACTGAACAGAATGACATAAGCTGTGACATATAAGTGGGGTCCAGCACAAATCCCAGCAGGGAATAATGGTGAACCCACACAGCAAAGCAGAAAGCAGAGAAAGGCAAAAACTATATGAAATGCAAAAGATTCAGCAAACAAATAACGTATCTGAATGATGCAAGACCAAGGAGGGGATAAAGCAGACTTCACAATGCACAGGAAGACAAACAAATCACCAGCAGCAACTGAAGGAAGCTTGCTCACTTAAATCCTCCTAGTCAGTAACCCCTGACTTCCAATCATCGTCTTAAGGTGATAGACTTCTGTCAATATGATCAGCTCCACTGCCCGCTGTAACCACCAGAGGGAGCCCTGACTCAAAAGTCAGATCAAGAGAGTTCACAACAGAGGCCTCTATAAGACACACCCTTTACTATCCCCGTAGTCAAAAGCAATTAACACACAACACATACAGAAAAATCCTTTAATTGTAAAAAGCACTCACAACTATCTTTTAGCCATTTATTACCTTTAAAAATAAAATAATAAATAAGGTGTATTGTCCATTCCAGAGATTTTGAAAATGTTACCGGTGTGTGGCTAGGATGTATGATAAGTTCATATTCTCTTTATGAAATCCTAGCTGTCTGAACAAAGCAGTTAGACCTCATGGTTTGGGTAGTGCAGCAGGCAGGATTTGCACCAGAGTGCAGCAGGCAGGATTTGCACCAGAGAGCTGCAGGGACTGGTATGCAACCTTACACAACTTTAGACTGCAAAACAGGAAGGTTGCTCAGGCACCTCCCCAGTGGAAAGGAAGAAATATATACATAATGCAAGTGCATGCGCTGGCCCTTTAAGAGAGTGGGAACGTGTGCGAATGTGCCCTAAGGACACAGCTGGAAACCCAGCTGGAATTGCTGCTGGGAGCACGCAGAGCATGAGAAAGTGAGGAATCGACTGCAGCGAGAGATAGTGAAATTACACCTCGGAGACCCTGCCTATCAGAACAGGTCTCCGGCATGGTGCTAACATTATCGAGGGACGACTGCCGCCATGGAGTTGCGGAAAGCTTCCGTATCCACAAGCCTAAAAGGCAACATTTCCAAAACAAGCAGTCTAGAAAAGTGGCTGTTTAGTATTGTGGCCTGTGGGTGTGTGGCTTCGTATTTACGCTTGCGTTCCAAGGACTGAGGTAGGGACAACTGAATGCTGCTTTAGGAAAGGGATGGGGACATTTTTGCTGATGGTAGTTGCAAGTGTGTAATGACAGGTGCAGGGTGAGAGGCATCTTCACCTACATCATGGACAAGGGTTTGAGGTGCACATAGAACAATGGAAAAGGTGGTGGTGTCACCTGCAGTCACTGTTTCTGGACCTTGGTGTTTTGGCCCAAGTAGTCGGGTGCTTTGCTTGCTTGTACCAGAGCATGCTGGTGGTGATCAGGCTGGACGTAGTGATGCCCCTGCTGATGATGGTATGGTAAATATTGCAAATGGCTTTTTTTCCTAATTTGACTGTCCTTGAAAAAGCACCACACTCAGGAACACCTAACCCTTGGTTTGGCAACTTCACCTGTGTTTATGCTCTGGGGAACAGTTGCCTGCCTTGTGTCTCTGGCCACCCCATTGCATCTTTGTGCCTGTTGTGGTGCTTCAGATCCCTCCCCCTGTGTGCTGCTGTCCTCACTCTGCAAGTCACCTTCCCAGGTTGGGTCAGTGACTTCATCATCCACCACCTCGTCTTCCACTTTTGCACTCTGGTCTCCTCCTGACTTGCTGATGCAACAACATCACTTGTCGGAAATTTTGTCCCATCAAGATCCACTTCTTGTGACAGTAATTGCATTTTCCAAATGTTGGATTCTTGTAAGTGTGGCTGCTCAAATATTTAAACATTGGTGCATGCAATCTTTTTATATCCCTCTTGAAATGTGCAGGGTGAGAGGCCAGAATCTAGAGTGTCCAAGTGTCTTTGGGCACTCAGCATGGTGGGAGGAAGACTGGTGGTGCTGGCAAAGTGACTGGAAGCATTATCTGCTATCCGTAAAACAATCTTTTCACACTGGTCTGGCTTCAAGAGTGGTGTTCCATGCCCCTAGAAAGTGGGACAGGAAGCAAGATCGACATGATGTGTGTGTTTGTTGTGCTCCCACAGCAGGCACAGTTTCACCTTGCCTATGGCCTCGGTCTCTAGGCTCAACATCAGCATCACGTCCACTTCCCTATCCCTTACCTTTTGCTTTGCCCATTTTAAATTACATATGATATGTCACTGTTGAGAAAACTTTGCAGGATTAGTATCGCAGGAAAATGTGCCCACCTCAGATGGACTTCTTACAGTGCCAGAGCAATATAGCCATGCTATTTCTAACAAACCAAGTCTGTCTTTTTTATTTTTATCCAAAACTGGTGCAGTATAAATGGCATATAATATTTGTCTGCGGAAAATCAAAATGGCAGGAATATTAGCACAGGAAAATTTGACTACATCAGATGGACTTGCTACAGTGCCAGAGCAATATAAAGATGCTATTTATAACCTAACCAATCAACTCTGGCTTTTTTATTTTGGTTCACAACTGGTGCCATCAGCACAGCCATTTTTTTTCTTTAGACCAGATTAGGAAATGTGACCATACTGTTATTTTATGTAGACTGTCGGACAGCAAAAAACAAATAAACATGATATTATTATTATGTATTATTATAGCACCATTTATTCCATAGCGCTTTACATGTGAGGAGGGGTATACATAATAAAAACAAGTACAGTAATTTTAAACACTACAAGTCATGACTGGTACAGGAGGAGAGAGGACCCTGCCCGCGAGGGCTCACAATGTAAAAACCCTATAGAGTATAAAGTGTCATTGTGCTGTCATTGAAAAAACTGACAGCACGTGTACGAGAGAGACTGATTTATGGCAAAAGATTAGCAGGAAGTCTAGTCCTGATCTGGAACACTGGTTATAGGCATATCTGATCTAAGTTTGTCAGGACCCCGTCTGTGCCGCACAGTGGACATCTGAGTGTTACATGACTAAGGGCCCCGTCACACATAGCGACTCCCCAGCGATCCCGACAACAATATCAACTTGTCAGGATCGCTGGTGAGTCGCTACATGATCACTGGTAAGCTGTGAAACAGACAGCTTCATCAGCGATCAGCACCAGCGACGCCGAGCGCGTGGCATCGCTGTGTACTTTAGTTACCAGCACGCTGGTGCAGGGAGCTGGTAACCAAGGTAAACATCGGGTTTCTAAGGGGTGTGCGTCACTTAGAAACCCGATGTGTACCTTGGTTACCAGCTCCCTGCATCAGTGTGCTGGTAACTAAAGTACACATCGGGTTTCTAACACCGTCCGGTGCTTAGAAACCCTGCGTTTACCTTAGTTATCAGCGCACTGATCGCTGGTCTCCTGCCTGTCACACGCAGCGATGCGTGCTGGCCAGCGGGAGACCAGTGATCAAAAAATGTCCTGGCTATTCCAGGATGATCAGCGATAACCGGCAGGGGGGCCGGTCGCTGGTCAGTGTCACACACAGCGATCTCACTGGTGAGATCGCTGTTGCGTCACAAAACTTGTGACTCAGCAGCGGTCGTTGGGACCCCGTTTCTCAGACCTGTAGTATTGAGGTCGTTCGTCGTTGTACCTGTCAAACACAGCAATGCATGCTGGCTAGCCGGACACCAGCGATCAAAAAATGGCCCAGGACATTCCAGCATGATCAGCGACATCGCAGCAGGGGCCTGATCGCCGCTATGTGTCACACGTAGTGAGATCGCAGGCGCAGTCGCTGTTGCGTCACAAAATCGGTGACACAACAGCGATCTCGCTAGTGATTTCGCTATGTGAGACGGGGGCTTAAGAGTGGCACTCATTAATGCTTCTTCTATTCTAAATAATAGCCTCATTTTTGTGCATGACCAGTATCTATGATGTCTATTGTGCCTGATAACATTGTAGTGATTCATGCGAGGTAAACAAGCAAACAGCACAATTAGAATATTTCTGTGTACCACACGTCTGATCCTTTATTTTGCCTCTGCCGCAGGTTATGACACATTTTCCTATGCATGAATTTATTCTTCTATAGTTGTTTACTTCAGTCAATAAGTCCAATATCCAGCTGCTCACATTATTAATCAGCAGGTATACACTGAAGATTGATTTTACACATTGTAGGACCTGAATTTGTTTGCAATGATGTATTTGCAGCAAACATCAGTTAATAAATAAACAGCTGCATTTCTAATGACATCACACCATGGTGATAATTAATGCCTATTACTGCACATATGCTCCATACAGTTAAGGAAAATCTACAAAATATAAGTTTAATTTCTCATCAGAAATTGTATGGAAATTTGTTAGCACAAACTTTAATTACAAATGTTTTCCTACTTTATTAAAGTCTCTTGGGTAACCTGCAAGTTGTGGCATTAATAATTTTACCATTATTCTCTGGTGACAGTGTGTCACTGTGAATCCCTAGACTAACATGTGAATCTACTGTGTGATATTTATCTGGAAAATGCATCCATTATACTTTCAGTTAAATAAATTATTTTCAGCAATATTCTGATTAAAAGATTATATAATATAAACAAAAACAAAAGAATGAAGCATTAACCCCTTAGCGACAGAGCCAGTTTGCAGCTTAATGACCAGGCCAATTTTTACAATTCTGACCACTGTCCCTTTATGAGGTTATAACTCTGGAACGCTTTAATGGATCCTGCTGATTCTGAGCTTGTTTTTTCGTGACATATTGTACTTCATGTTAGTGGTAAAATTTCTTCGATAAGTCTTGTGTTTATTTATGAAAAAAACAGAAATATGGCAAAAAAATTTTAAATTTTGCAATTTTAAAACTTTAAATTTTTATGCCCTTAAATCAGAGAGATGTGTCACATAAATTTCTTAATAAATAACATTTCCCACATGTCTACTTTACATCAGCACAATTTTGGATGCAAAATTTTTTTTTGTTAGGAAGTTATAAGGGTTAAAATTTGACCAGCGATTTCTCATTTTTACAACAAAATTTACAAAGCCATTTTTTTTAGGGACCACATCATATTTAAAGTCATTTTGAGGGGTGTACATGACAGAAAATACCCAAAAGTGGCACCATTCTAAAAACTAGACCCCTCAAGGTGCTCAAAACCACATTCAAGAAGTTTATTAACCCTTTAAGTGCTTCACAGGAACGAAAGCAATGTGGATGGAAAAAATTAACATTTAACTTTTTTTTGGAAAAAAATTACTTCAGAACCAATTTTTTTATTTTCACAAGTGTTAACAGAGAAAATCAACCACAAAATTTGTTGTACAATTTCTCCTGAATACGCCGATACCCCATATGTGGGGGTAAACCCCTTTTTCAGCACACGGCAGAGCTCGCAAGGGATGGAGCACCGTTTGACTTTTTCAACGCAGAATTGGCTGGAATTAAGATCGGATGCGATGTTGCGTTCGGAGAGCCCTTAATGTGCCTAAACAGTGGAAAACTCCAACAAGTGACCCCATTTTGGAAACTAGACCCATTAAGGAACTTATCTAGATGTGTGGTGAGCACTTTGAACCTTCAAGTGCTTCACAGAAGTTTATAACGTAGAGCCGTGAAAATAAGAAATCCATTTTTTTTTCCACAAAAATGATCTTTTCGCCCCCAAATTTTTATTTTTACAAGGGTAACAGGAGAAATCATACACCCACAGTTATTATGTGATTTGTCCTGAGTACGCTGATACCCCATATGTGGGGAGGAACCACTGTTTGGGTGCATGGGAGAGCTTGGAAGGGAAGGAGTGCCATTTTGGAATGCAGACTTTGATGGAATGGTCTGCGGGCATCATGTTGCGTTTGCAGAGCCCCTGATGGGCCTAAACAGTGGAAACCCCCAACAAGTGACTCCATTTTGGAAACTAGACCCATGAAGGAACTTATCTAGATGTGTGGTGAGCACTTTGAACCTTCAAGTGCTTCACAGAAGTTTATAACGTAGAGCCGTGAAAATAAGAAATCCATTTTTTTTTCCACAAAAACGATCTTTTCACCCCCAAATTTTTATTTTTACAAGGGTAACAGGAGAAATCATACCCCCACAGTTATTATGCGATTTGTCCTGAGTACGCTGATACCCCATATGTGGGGAGGAACCACTGTTTGGGCGCATGGGAGAGCTCGGAAGGGAAGGAGTGCCATTTTGGAATGCAGACTTTGATGGAATGGTCTGCGGGCATCATGTTGCGTTTGCAGAGCCCCTGATGGGCCTAAACAGTGGAAACTCCCAACAAGTGACTCCATTTTGGAAACTAGACCCATGAAGGAGCTTATCTAGATGTGTGGTGAGCACTTTGAACCTTCAAGTGCTTCACAGAAGTTTATAACGTAGAGCCGTGAAAATAAGAAATCCATTTTTTTTCCACAAAAATGATTTTTCGCGCCCAAATTTTTATTTTTACAAGGGTAACAGGAGAAATCATACCCCCACAGTTATTATGCGATTTGTCCTGAGTACACTGATACCCCATATGTGGGGGGGAACCACTGTTTGGGCGCATGGGAGAGCTTGGAAGGGAAGGAGTGCCATTTTGGAATGCAGACTTTGATGGAATGGTCTGCGGGCATCATGTTGCGTTTGCAGAGCCCCTGATGGGCCTAAACAGTGGAAACCCCCCACAAGTGACCCCATTTTGGAAATTAAACCCCCTAAGGAACTTATCTAGATGTGTGGTGAGCACTTTGAACCCCCAAGCGCGTCACAGAAGTTTATAAACGCAGAGCTGTGAAAATAAAAAGTCTTTTTTATTTCCACAAAAGTGATTTTTTAGACCCCAATTTTTAGACCCCCAAAGTTGGTAAATAGTGGAAACCCCTCAATTCTTGCTCCAACCCTAACCCCAACACACCCCTAACCCTAATCCCAACCCTAATCCTAGTTCGCCCTAACCCTAGCCCAACCCTAGCCCTAACCCTAGCCCAACCCTAACCCTTAACCCTAGCCCAACCCTAACCCTTAACCCTAGCCCAACCCTAACCCTAGCCCAACCCTAACCCTTAACCCTAGCCCAACCCTAACCCTAGCCCTAACCCTAGCCTAGCCCTAACCCTAGCCTAACCCTTGCCTAACCCTAACCCTAGCCTAACCCTAACCCTAGCCTAACCCTAACCCTAACCCTAGCCTAACCCTAACCCTAACCCTAGCCTAACCCTAACCCTAGCCTAACCCTAGCCTAACCCTAACCCTAGCCTAACCCTAACCCTAGCCTAACCCTAACCCTTAACCCTAGCCCAACCCTAACCCTTAACCCTAGCCCAACCCTTAACCCTAGCCCAACCCTAACCCTAGCCCTAACCCTAGCCTAGCCCTAACCCTAGCCTAACCCTAGCCTAACCCTAACCCTAGCCTAACACTAACCCTAGCCTAACCCTAACCCTAGCCTAACCCTAACCCTAGCCTAACCCTAACCCTAGCCTAACCCTAACCCTAGCCTAACCCTAACCCTAGCCTAACCCTAACCCGAGCCTAACCCTAGCCTAACCCTAGCCTAACCCTAGCCTAACCCTAACCCTAGCCTAACCCTAACCCTAACCCTAGCCTAACCCTAACCCTAACCCTAGCCTAACCCTAACCCTAACCCTAGCCTAACCCTAGCCTAACCCTAACCCTAGCCTAACCCTAACCCTAACCCTAGCCTAACCCTAACCCTAACCCTAGCCTAACCCTAACCCTAACCCTTATGGAAAACTGAAAAAAACCCCAAGCGCGTCACAGAAGTTTATAAACGTAGAGCCGTGAAAATAAAAAGTCTTTTTTATTTCCACAAAAGTGATTTTTTTAGACCCCAATTTTTAGACCCCCAAAGTTGGTAAATAGTGGAAACCCCTCAATTCTTGCTCCAACCCTAACCCCAACACACCCCTAACCCTAATCCCAACCCTAATCCTAGTTCGCCCTAACCCTAGCCCAACCCTAGCCTTAACCCTAGCCCAACCCTAACCCTTAACCCTAGCCCAACCCTAACCCTTAACCCTAGCCCAACCCTAACCCTAGCCCAACCCTAACCCTTAACCCTAGCCCAACCCTAACCCTAGCCCTAACCCTAGCCTAGCCCTAACCCTAGCCTAACCCTAGCCTAACCCTAACCCTAGCCTAACCCTAACCCTAGCCTAACCCTAACCCTAACCCTAGCCTAACCCTAACCCTAGCCTAACCCTAGCCTAACCCTATCCCTAGCCTAACCCTAACCCTAGCCTAACCCTAACCCTAGCCTAACCCTAACCCTAGCCTAACCCTAACGCTAGCCTAACCCTAACCCTAGCCTAACCCTAGTCTAACCCTAGCCTAACCCTAACCCTAGCCTAACCCTAACCCTAACCCTAGCCTAACCCTAACCCTAACCCTTATGGAAAACTGAAAAAAAAAATATTTTTTTTTATTTCATTATGTGTGCCTATATAAGGGGGTGATAAACGGGGGGGTTATGTACTATTTTTATTATTTTGATCACTATGATCGTTTATCATAGTGATCAAAATAATGAATGGAATCTGCCAGCCGGAGCCAGCAGATTCCCGGCGGGCGCACTGCGCATGCGCCCGCCATTTTCAAGATGGCGGCGCCCATCGGATGACGCCGGCCGGCGCGGGACCACCGGGAGGGGACGGAGGACAAGGGAGAGGTACCGGGAGGGGACCGGGGGGATCGGGGACCCTATTTCTCTATCCTCTGATGTGCGATCACATCAGAGGAAAGAGAAATTAAATGTAAAATCGCGGCTTTTTTTTTTTTGCGGTCGCCGTTATAGGGTTAATAACAGCGATCGCAAAAGCGGGGGTCGGTAAAAACCGACCGATTCATGTTCTCTGGGGTCTTGGCTACCCCTGGCAGCCGAGACCCCGGAGAAAATCCAACACTGGGGGGCGCTATTCACTTAAATCACAGCGCCGTGAATTAACGGCGCTGTGGTTTAAGTACCCTTAATTACCGCCGTTAAAAGGCGTATCGGCGGTCGTTAAGGGGTTAATAATGTAATAAACGCACCAAAAATAATTTAGTTTTGCTGCAATTTTTGTTCCTATGAAAGTTAAAGGAAATTTTTCAGCAGTCTGACCAATGTTATTCAATGGGTTACATCTTATCTGCAATTTACTCTCAGCTGAAATTGGACTGAGAAATTAATTGCAGTATGCTGTAATTTGCTGCGTGTCTCACAAGAGACTCACCATTGCAAGTCAATAGGAGTGAGAGAAAAATTGCACAGCACGCTCACCATGCGAGTGCTGTCTGATTTTTGCGCACCGGTGTCCTTAGAAAAGCTGGTGTTATGACACTCGTAGTGTCACTGAGGAAGCCTAGGTGTGCTAGCATGGTACCGAGCGCAGGAAGTATGGGAACTGAGGCACACAGTGCGCACAGGATCTGAGACTCAGGAGTCACGTGGCTGCAGTGGGGCGGAGTCACCGCACTTAAGGACCGGGAAGCAGCTGAGAGTGTGGAATACAGGGCAAAAATAATAACGTAGTCAGTAGCAAGCAGAGGGTCAGAAGCCAGCCGAGACCGAGGTACCCAGGAGCAAGACAAAAGAGTAAACAGAGACAAGCCGAGGGATCAGAGAACTAGGAAGGACAGAATAGTTCCAAGCAGAAAACAGAGGCAGAAGTCAGGGGACAAACCGGTTCATACAAAGCAAAGCTCACATGCACAGAGGCACAACGATTACAAATAAGTAACCTGGGTCAGCTTCCTCTAACCAAGTACATGGAAGTATCACCGACACTGAACCCAGGAACTACCAGCATTAAATAACTGCCCCAGAAACAGAAAGAGGTGAACTCACTTAACCTTGACCTGGCCAGGACGGAGCTAGAAAAACCTCGTCCTGAGTCATGACAGCCAGCAATTCATGTTCTGTGTACAGTAAAATCACACTGACAGGTTAGAATAGAATATATAGAATAGATGTATAGGCACTGGAGTATGGGATGGAGGATATGTATGATGGGTACATGGGCACAGGACTATGGGATGGCGGCACAGACACCAAGTAAAAAATCCTTTAATTGAAATAAAGACACTTAAGACCACTTTAATATTCTTAATTAAACCATACTTATGACCATGCCTAATTCCTGTAAAGCCCTCGATCTCCTGTAATAAAAGTAAAATAATAAACCAACAATATACCATACCTGTCTGTCGTTGTGTCCCACACAGTAATCCATATCTGGGGCATATACAGTTTTCAACTAGGATGGTGCCAAGATGTGACTGCCACGGCTGAAAACCACTGGTGAATGAGGAGATGCTGAGAACGCAGCCTCAGTGACTAGCGGTGACATCACTGAGTCTGCACTCCCTCACAGTCTGAACTGTGGTGACCTCTGTACCATGCAGGGCTGACAGATTATAATGTATTGCAATGCTCCTGCATTACAATCTTATATAAAATTGAAAAAAGTCTTTGGTGGCTACAGTAAAACTGACAGTAAAAAGATGACCAATAAGATTCTTCAGGAAAAAACATTGCGGGCATTTTCTTAAAAGATGAAAATGGCCTTCCCCCATCTCATGTGACACCTCCCACCCACGGCTTCTCTGTTAGTGGAGCATTGCGATCGGTTGCATGCCGATTTGCTACCTGTCTCCTAGCATTTATGCTGTGCAGATTGCAACCCTCCATTCTGGCGTGGGGTGGCCCGCAACGTAGGGGTCCATGGGCATGTCCTACGCCATCATGGAGGATCAACCACATGGAAGCATCATATTTTCATCTCATCTTATTATGCACGCTGCTCTGCCCTCATGGTGGGCATGGTTGGCTGGCTGCTGTGGTTATGTATACCTGTATGTCATCTTCTTTTGTGTATAGTACTAGCTGAAGAGCCCTGCATTGCCCGGGCTTAGTAACTAACTGTCGTTATTTATAACAAATTATAATGATTATCCTCCATCCCATAGTCCAGTGCCCATATACCCATCATACATATCCTCCATGCCATAGTCCCGTGCCACGGTGACTATGATGTCCTAATAGGTTGCAACTTGCAACAATTCTAACATCATCGCCGCCATGGCAACCAATTATAACATCCTCATCACCATGGCAACCTATTATGACATCATCCTCACCACAGTCACCATGGCAACCTATTATGACATCAACGTCACCATGGCAACCATTATGACATCATCATCAACACACACATACATACACACACATACTGTACACTCGTTTTTATATATATATATATATATATATATTCTTGCTGTGCTTTATTAGTGATTTGCTTGCTCGTCAGTTCATCCTCAGGAATCAATGTCTCCATTCATTGACAGTAAGCAGAGGAAGATGAGCAGGCTAGATCTTATGTACACCTTAGGCCAGATAGTAGATTGCTAAAGGTAAATGTAAAGCAATCATCCTATCAATCCATTGTTCTACCAGCCCAAAGCCACAAGCTTATTGTGTGGATTGAGATAGTAGACCCAGGGGAGCCGTCAGCACAGGGGGTCTCACATACAGCCCCATGTTATGGAACATGCTTTGTTCTGTGAGCTAAAGAAAATTGTTTAAGGGCCCCATCACACATAGCGATGCACCAGCGATCCCGACAACGATATTACCTTGTCAGGATCGCTGGTGTGTCGCTACATGATCGCTGGTGAGCTGCCAAACAGGCAGCTTCACCAGCGATCAGCACCAGCGACACGTGGGTAACAAGCGATGCACGTCGCTTAGTTACCCACTGTGTACCTTAGTTACCAGCGTGCTAGTGCAGGGAGCTGGTAACCAAGGTACACATCGGGTTTCTAAGCGGCGTGCGGCACTTAGAAACCCAATGTGTACCTTGGTTACCAGCTCCCTGCACCAGCATGCTGGTAACTAAGGTACACATCGGGTTTCTAAGTGCTGCACGCCGCTTAGAAACCCAATGTTTACCTTAGTTACTAGCGGCAGCTTGCTGATTGCTGGTCTCCCGCCTATCACATGCAGCGATGCGTGCTGGCTAGCGGGAGACCAGCGATCAAAAAAATGTCCTGGCCATTCCAGGATGATCTGCGATTCCCAGCAGGGGGGCCGGTCACTGAGAAGTGTCACACACAGCGATCTTGCTGGTGAGATTGCTGTTGCGTCACAAAACTTATGACTCAGCAGCGATCTCGCTAGCGAGATCATTATGTGTGACGGGGGCTTAAGGGGGAGGGAGAAAAAGAGACATGGGTTGAATCAGGCAGTTATTGGAGGAACTTCGACAGAAGAGGATCCAAGCTGTGATGAATGGATGATCTATGGAGTTTTGGAGATTGATTATCGGCTGTAGGGGTATCCATGAGCTACAGTCATGATATCCATCATCTGGAGGAACATAGGCTGTGACTGCACACTATACTGGCTGGAGATATGAAATCTGTGGGCCAACCAAAAGTTGGGAGACAGTGGCTATCGCCTGAAACGCAGTGGAACTAATGATCTCAGATTAGAAACTTGTGGACTGAAGACATTGTATGTTGGCCATCTACCTGGATTTTTTGTACAACCATGGATGAATGGAATAAAAAATAGTTGCATCGTTAACCTGCCTAGATGATTTTTATGACCCACAACCTCAGATCCTCACAGCACCCTAAAATTGGTCCAGCAAAATCTGATCTTTAATAAGGTGCTTCTTCCCTTCTGATCTTTGCACTGTATCTCAAAAGTAGTTTTTGATTGCATATGGGACATTGGTGTACTCAGGAGAAATTGCACAATTTTGGGGGTCCATTTTGTCCTTTTAGCCTCGTGAAATAAAATATTTGGGGCTAAACTAACATTTTTTGTGGGAAAAATTTGATTTTTTTAAAATTTTCATGGCTCTATGTTATAAACTTCTGTGAAGCACTTGGGGGTTCAAGGTCTAGACAAGATCCCTGAGGTTTCTAGCTTCCAAAATGGTATCACTTGTGGGGGGTTTCCACTATTTAGGCACATCAGGGGCTCTCTAAATGCAACATGGTGTCTGCTAATTATTCCAGAAAAATTAGAATTCAAAAAGTCAAATGGCGCTTCTCCCTTCCGAGCCCTGTTGTGTGCCGAACCATAAGTTTTCCTCCTCATCAACTTGATTAAATGAAATTGCACAAAAAATTGTATGGTGCAAATTCTCCTGTTACATAGTAACATAGTAACATAGTTTTGAAGGCTTAAGGAAGACCTTATGTCCATCTAGTTCAGCCTATTTTTAGTGCAGCTGTTCTGCATTGTTGATCCTGCATTGTTGATACCATTTTGAAAATACAACATTTAGGGCTAAACATTTTTGTGGGAAAAATGTGATTTTTTTTATTTTCATGGCTCAATGTTATAAACTTCTGTGTAGTAGAGAGGGGTTCACGGTGCTCACTACACATCTAGATAAGTTCCCTGAGGGACCTAGTTTCCAAAGTTATGTTAATTGTGATTGGTTTCCACTGTGTAGGTACATCAAGGGCTATGCAAACGCTAATTATTGTAGCAAATTTTACATTCATAAAGTCAAATGGCGCTCATTCCCTTCAGAGCTCTGCCAGGTGTGCAAACAGTAGCTTTCCTCCACTTATGGAGTATCACCATGCTCAGAAGAAATTTCACAAAAAATATTGTGGTCCATTTTTGCCTGTTACCCTTGCAAAAATAAAAAATGTGGATCTAATGCAAAAAGTTTGTGAAAAAAGTCAAATGTTCATTTTTTACTTCCACATTCCATTAATTTCTGTGAAGTACCTGAAAGGTTAATAAACTTCTTGAATGTGGTTTTGAGTAGCTTGAGGGTTGTAGTTTTTAGAATGGTGTTAAATTTTTAGTATTTTCTATAATATTGGCCCCTTAAAGTCACTTTAAATGTGATGTGATTCCTAAAAAAATGGTTTTCTAAATTTTATTGGAAAAATTAGAAATTGCTTGTCAACTTTTAACTCTTCTAAATTCCTAACAAAAAAAAAATGCTTCAAAAATTGTGCTGATGTAAACTAGACATGTGGAAAATGTTATTTATTAACTATATTGTGTGACATAACGTTTTCATTTAAGGGTATACAAATTTAAAGTTTGAAAATTGCTAAATTTTAATTTTTTTTGCCAAATTTCCTTTTTTCAAATAAACTTATGTCATATCGAAGAAATTTTACAACTTCCATAAAGTACAATATGTCGCGAAAAATCACACAGAATCAGTGGGATCCGTTGATCCGTTTCAGAGTTATTAACACATAAAATTACATTGGCCAGAATTGTAAAATTTGGCTTTGTCATGAAACCAGGTTTGGGGGATAAAGAGATTAGTAAAGATGAGCAAGCAATAAAGTGCTTGACTGCTCATTACATGAACTGAACAATTTCTATTACTGGGATGGTCGTTTTGAGTAATGAGTATAATTGAAGCCAACGTGAAATCTGAGCAATTTTCTAGCAAACCCTACTAGGAGGTCTGGGGGGCAGTAAAAATGTTGAAACTGATGAAAAAAGTGCTGAATGGAAGGAGGAAACATGGGAAAGACCTCGGAATCATCTGTGACTTCCAGATCGCTGCTGAGAACAATGGCATCACACTTTTACGCCATTTTAAGCACTGACAATTCAAAATCAACAAGAAATTGGAGTTTACATAAAAAAAATGTTGCGAAAAAGTTAAGAAACATTTTTTCCTGTATAATGACTTGTAAATAAGGGAAAATTTTAAAAAGACCTCACTTTTTCCTACTCATGTTGAATATACCCTTCCCCTCTTGTAACCTGCTGTTTCACAACCAAACACCCACACCTGTCAGTCACCTGTCACTAAATGAACAATCACTATTTATTTTCTCAGGTATTATGCCTGAAAAACACTGCTATACCTAATGATTTTTAAGGGGAAATCTGGCCTTCTGATTTCTCACTGAAATGCAATTTTATCATAAGCAATTTGGATTTGCAAATTGGGCCTCCTGGCTGCACCCCAATTTTAGGTCTAACAATTTTTAAATGGAAATCTGGCCTTCTGATTTCCCACTGTAACACAGTTTTATCATAAATGATTTGAATTAGCAAATTAAGCCTCCTGGCTGTACCCCAATAGTAGGCCTAACGGTTTTAAGTGGAAATCTGGCCTTCTGATTTCTCATTGAAACAGTTTTCTCACAAACTATTTGGATTAGCAAATGGAGCCTTCTGAGACTGCAACACAGTTTTTGCACAATCTAGTTAGATGCTGGGAGATTGATTTCACACAAAACAGGATTTTACCTAGCTAATTGACAAGTTCACTTGCTGCACTATCAGGAGCAGCTTCTTTGCACTGTGACACTGAGAAAATGGTACCAGCAAAACAAGATGTCTGGTTTTTATATGGACAGGGACATGTGACTTGGGCAGCCAATCAGGGCACAGAAACCATCCATTTTCCGGAATCAACACACACAAAGTTAAAGGAAAAAAAGAGTGCAAGGCTCCTCTAACCTCTCCCCTCCTCTCATCAAACATGTCACCCCATCCCCTCCACTTATCATACAGCACCATTATCCTAGCCAAAGTCATAACAAAAGCAATAGTGGAAACATGATGATTTACCAAACTGTGACCGAATTTTGCTGACTTTGAGTAAAAATGCCAAAACCAAACACGAAACCGAATGTGCTACGTTTGTGCAGAATTTGAGATTGGCGAACGTTTTCCAAACAAGTTTGCTCGTCTCTATTCTTAAGTGCTGCAGTAGTGCACCACAATCTGATTTAGGCCTTTTATTCCATATCTGATACGATGAGGTGTACACTCTAACCTCCAATCCCTAGGCTGTAAAACCTTAAAATCGTCACTGATTCCCTTATTCTTATTTTCTATAATACCTGTGCTAGTACTCCCTTGTTGGCAGCTGTGAACCATGTGATGTGATAGCTGCAATGCATTACGTGGAAGCATGTATGGAAACGCTTAAAGGGAAACTGTCAGCAAATTTTTTATGCTGTATAGATGTAGCAGAGCTCAGAAAGCTAACCCTACCCAGAGATCTGATTGTATATTGACAGTAAACTGCTAATCATTGGCAGGGGCATGGCTGGACAAGGAAAAACATGAGCTGTAGTCTGACAATGATAATCCCCTGCTGATAAAACATTGTATTGAACCAAGAGCACACAGCCTAATAAGTGACACACTGATGAAATCAGTATGTAAGACCCTACCTCATGCTGCCATCAGATTACATAGTAAAAAGCTGCTGAGTCGCTGACAGATTTCCTTTAAAGTCATACAAACCTGGTAATTGGCAGATGCAATCTTCAGCAATAATTGATGTTGTGCTGGGTATATTTGGGGGCAAATGTTTCATGAAATTTGATTCAATCATCTTTAAACTCCAGACATTTTGGCTAAAAATCTCTACTTCTTTCCATTGATCAAAATCAGAGAATCTGGTTAGTACATGTCAGATGATGTATAGACCTGCCAGCCTGCTACATCAGGGAGGTCCCTGCATAACTAATTTTAAGCAAACAGTATGGCATTATTTAATTCATCTTGTCAGTGCTAAAATCTACAATAACTGTATGAGGCAACTACTGTATGCAAAGGAACAATGCACTTGAAAAAAACACACATATGACTAAAGCCCCCGTCACACATAGCGATCTCGCTAGCGAGATCGCTGCTGAGTCATAAGTTTAGTGATGCAACATCGATCTCACCAGCGAGATCGCTGTGTGTGACACTGACCAGCGACCGGCCCCCCTGCCGTTATCGCTGATCGTTATGGAATGGCCAGGACATTTTTTTGATCGCTGGTTTCCCGCTGGCCAGCACGCATCACTGCGTGTGACAGGCAGGAGACCAGTGATCAGCGCGCTGGTAACTAAGGTAAACGCAGGGTTCCTAAGCACCGGGCGGTGCTTAGAAACCCGATGTGTACCTCAGTTACCAGCACGCTGATGCAGGGAGCTGGTAACCAAGGTACACATCGGGTTTCTAAGTGACGCGCGCCCCTTAGAAACCCGATGTGTACCTTAGTTACCAGCTCCCTGCATCAGCGCGCTGGTAACTAAAGTACACAGCGACGCTGCGCGCTCGGCATTGCTGGTGCTGATCGCTGGTGAAGCTGTCTGTTTGACAGCTCACCAGCGATCATGCAGCGACTCACCAATGATCCTGACAAGTTGATATCGTTGTTAGGATCGCTGGTGAGTCGCTATGTGTGACGGGGCCCTTAGGCAATCATCAGTTTTCTTATGTATGAGTGCTATCCGTTTATTTCACAGATAGTACTTTTTCCTAAGAGAGTCTATGGAGCTGTTCACGTGTCAGATTTTATCCTCAGAAAATTTTCATGCTGCGAGCGGTGACATCAGTAAGGTTAAAGCAGTTCACAGGCCGGCTCACAGAGAGATTACTGTAAGAACTCCTGCCTGTGACCCGCAGTAACCTTAATTACATTACCACTCGTCACTGCAGCCAGAAATTTCTCACGGTACTCTCAGCGTGTTCCAGCTGTTGTGGTGAATGGTCATGTTTCTTATGTCACCATTCACAACACCATGTAGCAGAGTTGGGGATGTCGCGAGACCTCATCATTATGGATTAATGGTGGACAGGTGAGGATTACTTTGATTTTGTATTTTTATTTTTTGTTTAATAAATGGGAAAAAGAGAGTAATTGATGGGGAGTGACAATAAAAGGAATTTTACTTTGTATATGTCTTTATTAGTTTTGACAACGGGGCTAGCAATATGGGTGTCTGATAGACACCTCTCCATTTCTATACCCTGGGCTTGATGTCAGCGGATGTAAAGCAGCTGTCATCAAATGCAAAACTATTACCCCACTTGCCAATGAATCAGAGCAAGTGAGAAGAGCTGAGGATAATCGCCTGAATTGGCGCATCTAATAGATATTTCTGGGGTAGCTAAGGACTGGTGCTCTTAGTCTGGGAGAGGGCCAATATCTATAGATCTATCTATCTATCTATCTATCTATCTATCTATCTATCTTTCTATCCGTATTAACCCCTTAACGACCAGGGGTATTTCAGTTTTTGAACTTCTGTTTTTTTGCTCCCCTTCTTCCCAGAGCCATAACTTTTTTTATTTTTAGTCAAAATGGCCATATGAGGGCTTATTATTTGTGGAATAAGTTGTAATTTTGAACAACATCATTGATTTTAACATATCGTCTACTGATAAACGGGAAAAAATTCCAAGTGCGGTGAAATTGCAAAAAAATGCAATGCCACAGTTTTTTTCTTTTACCATATTCACTAAATGCTAAAGCTGCCCTGCCATTATGATTCTTGAGGTCATTATGAGTTCATAGACACCAAACATGTCTAGGTTATTTTTTATTTAAGTGGTGAAAAAGATACCAATTTTTAAAAGAAAATGGTGACATTTTCCAAGACCTGTAGCATCTCTATTTTTCAAGATCTGTGGCTGGGTGATGGCTTATTTTTGTGCACTGATCTAATGATTTTATTGATATGATTTTGGTGTAGATACGATCTTTTGATTGCCCGTTATTGCATTTTATTGCAATGTAGTGGCAACCAAAAAAAGTTATTCTAGGGGTTTTTAATTTTTTTCTCATTACACCATTTAGCAATCGGGTTAATTTTTTTTATATTGATAGATTGGGCGGTTCTGAATGCGGCAATACCAAATATGTGTATATTTCATTTGATTTTGATTTTTTTTGTTGTTTTATTTTGAACGGGGTGAAAGGGGGTGATTTGAAGTGTTATTTTATTTTTTTTTTTTACATTTTTAAATCATTTTTGTTTTACTTTTTGAATGCTTCAATAGTCTCCATGGGAGACTAGAGCCTGCAATACTTTGATCGCTTTTGTTACACTCAGGCGATGATGAGATTGCCTGCTTGTAGCAGAAATGCTCACTTGCTATGAGCATCGACCATGGGGCGGTGCTCATAGCAATCTAGCAATGACAACCAGAGAGGTCTGCTGCAGACTTCCGATTGTCATTGCCAACCCACGATCATGTGTCTGGGTCACTGGTGGGCAGGAAGAGCAAAGCGCTTCTGGTAAGCATGAGTTAAATGCCGCTGTCAGAGATTAACAGCGACATTTAACTAGTTAACAGCCGTGCGTGGATCGCGATTCCACCAGCGGCTGTTTGGGCACATGTCAGCTATATATATCAGCAAAAATAGGCAGAACCCCTCTTGCAGTTTCCTGTTAATTAAAATTGCCTGTGCCAAATGGGAGGAGTGCTGATTCGAGGGAGGGGATGGATCATGCAATATGCTTAAAAACAAAGGACATAGACTACACATCTAAAAATCATATGTTGATCTAATGACTCTAGGCAAAATTCACATAACTGAACAAAAGGTCCACTATGAAGCTCACTGCCATGTCATGTCATCATTGCCGTAACAGTGGTTAGCGCACGGCGCAGCTCCTTCAAGGCTATAAAATTTAGAACCCACTAAGAGGTACACCGTGACATGGCAGTGCGCTTCATACATTCTGATCAGAATGTTAAATTCATGTTTAGGCTACTTTCACACTTGCATTTTTTTGGTGTGCGTTTTTTGCGCACACAAACACATGAAAAAAACACATCATGCGTTTGTGTGCGTTTTTTTGCGGGTTTTGGTGTGTTTTTTTAAAAAAAACGCATGCTTTTTTTGCACATACGTGCGCATTACAATGCGCACGTATGCGCACCAGTAGACTATAATGGGTGTCTTGCTGTAAAAAAACGCATTGCGTGCGCATGCGTTTTTTTTGGGCAAGTCGGACGCACAAAAAATGCAACAGGATGCATTTTGTGCGCCCGAGCGCACACTACAAAAAAATGCATGCGCATACAAACGAATGCGTATTCGCACATATGACCACCCATGTTAAAGTATAGGGAAAAAACGAGAGCTATAACTTTTTTATTTTTCCACTGATGTAGCTGTATAGTGGCTTGTTTTTTGCGAGACAAGATGACATTTTCAGAGGTACCATGTTTATTTATATCCATCTTTTTAATCGCGTTTTATTCTACTTTTTATTCAGTGGTATGATGATAAAGCATTGTTTTTTTGCCTTGTTTTTTATTTTTTTTAAATATTCACTAAAGGGGTTAATTAGAGGGACAGATTTATAGGTCGGGTTGTTACGGATGTAGCGATACCAAATATGTGTACTTTTATTGTTTTTTTTATTTTTTTCATACAAACATTTATTCATGAGTTTAATATCTGTGACGACTCCTGGAGTGGACCCTCTGGGTCATGGCACCAACCCTCCCAGGGCGAGCTGACTTAGTGAACACCACCCCCTATACAGGGAGTGTCAGGGGCAAGCCCCAGGGGGTGAGGTACCACGACTGCTGGCACCAGGCTCACAGGAGACACGAGTGGGTGAGTGTGTCTGCAGGAACATTTAAAGTGTGGACACGGGAACCCGTGGTATACAGAGACTTTGTACATCCGGGTGTGAGTGAAGCAGGATGGCACAACTACAGGTAAGTACAAGACAGAGCACAGGATCAGAGTGTGTGTCAGGAGGCACAACTAAGTACAAGGCAGAGCACAGGATCAGAGTGTGTGTCAGGAGGCACAACTGAGTACAAGACAGAGCACAGGATCAGAGTATGTGCCAGGAGGCACAGCTGAATGTAAGACAGAGCACAGGGTCAGAGCGTGTGCCAGGAGGCACAACCGAGTACAAGGCAGAGTGCAGGTTCAGAGCGTGTGCCAAGAGGCACAACAGAGTGCAATGCAGAGGATCCGAATACAGCGCACAGCCAGGCAGTGACATGGCAGACCAAGCCAAGAAGCACAACAATAATCAGGCACCTCCCCTAGGAAGAGGTAGCCTGATATAGCACATGATCACGAGAGCTTCCGGGTCAAGTCCTCCAGTACCATAGAGAGGGCTGACCTGGAGACTGAACTGAGAAAAGCACGCAAGCGCAGACATAACATGGAGGAGACAGGGACCTAGGTACGAGAGGTGCGCGTGCGCACCCGGCGGGACCCCCGGAGTGACCGCGGCTCCGGAAGAGATGACGTCGGGACCGAGGTCCTGCCCCCAGGTGAGCGCGGCGTGACAATATCTTTTGATTTTTTATTTTTTTATATATTTTTACAATAATTTTAATTTTTTTAATACTTTTTTGAACTTTTTAACTTGTTCCCATTATGGGACTATCATTTTTTGCAGGCTGATCGCTTGTAAAGCATGGGGATATTATACAGCCACCTGTACGTCAGAACGTAATCTGACCCTCAGTACCTTCCCAAAAGGAAATCAACAATAGCAGCAGGGTAGGCAGAAGTTATTAAAACATAACTTTTAATAATACCTTAAAAGGACTGTCAGTCCCAATGCATAAATGCACAACCAAACAAATTACTACTAAATTGCCAGTGCTCAAAAACCAATCAGTGCTCAAGATAAAAAACAATGGGACTGACAGTCCTTTTAAGGTATTATTACCCACCCTGCTGCTATTATAGTGCTATAGATGTAAACTGTCAGCTCTGCACTGATAGAGAAAACTGCTGATCATACACTGCGCATGATCAAGCAACTTTCCTAGCTCTGCTGATGTGGATGTCGTCATGACAACATCGAGTCACAATGGCAACAATCGGGACCCCGCTTAACGACATGAGGTCTCTGATCCAGTGGCGAGGGGTTGTGATCCTTCTGCTGGCTCCTGAAATGCTGTGATCACATTCGATTGCAGCATTAACGGGGTTAAAGTGCCAGGAGCGGTGCGGGTCCACTCCTGGCACTTAGTGTCAGGTGTCAACTGTCAGAATTACCTGACACCCAGCGGCGATCGAGGGCGCACATAGCCTGTGTGTGCGCACGTTCGCCATGACATAATAAACCATCCCTGGTCAATAAGGCACAAGTAAAAGGCGCTACATCTTCTACTCAAATGTTCACATTAAAACTTTTACATCACATTTTGCTTATGCGAAAGTCCCACGAGCCAAGATTAAGAATTTGTCAAGAGATTATTATGCCCAATTTCAGAAAGGGGATAAAACATGACACACTAAAAAGAGACAAAAACCACAGCATTAAAAATGCGACAAAAATGCATATAAACAAAATGTACTTAAAAACGTAATGAAAAAAATGAAAGCAACCTAATTTACCTAATAGGTGTAGAAATGGTGTAGAAAATTATCATCATGAGAAACCCACCAAATACTCATTGTGGGAATGTAGCCTTTTAAGCAAGCCAATTTTTAATGTTTATTAAAGTACTCTTCGGCCTTTTGAAGCTATACAGGTTTGCACAATGGCAAGTCTGGAAGTGGTACTTAAATTTCTTTTGTGTATTAATATTCTAAGCTGATTTTTGTTAATCAAATATACATAAAGCATTATAAGGCTATTTTCTTGTAAGGTCACTCGTATCTGAGAATTATATGCTATATTATTATGGAACATATGACATACCAGTCTGTCTATACTCGTTCCCGCAGCAGTTGTAGGTTTTTCATGTAAACTGTAGGGTTTGAAATATATGTTACGTCTTCCTGAAAAGGATCTCAATGTTCTTGATGAATGAAGTGATTTAGGTTGGCCACATCCAAGGAATACCTAAACAGATTAAGACATGTTAAAGAGAAATCACCCACATTACATCTCATCATCAACAGTTGCTTCAACTTGTCTCAAGCCTCATTCGTGCTTCCTTACTCTGATAAGTTGGGATGTAATAAGTAAAAGCTAGAATTAACCTCACCAGTTGTGTAAGGTGAATCTTGAGAGCACCAATGCAAAATCTCCAACAGGGTCACCAAGTGTCACAGATATTTATTAGTATTGGTC
Source organism: Dendrobates tinctorius (assembly GCF_039654945.1). NCBI lineage: Eukaryota > Metazoa > Chordata > Amphibia > Anura > Dendrobatidae > Dendrobates > Dendrobates tinctorius. The sequence goes on along the minus strand of NW_027361732.1, from coordinate 67,572,473 downwards.
TTTTCATAAGGGCCACAAAGATCTTCTGGACTCCCCTGTTCTCTGGTACCCAGGTGTGACTGCAAACCCTGCCCCCACAATAGTTACACCCTTGGGCCCCACTATATTAGGGCATGCTTGACAATTATTTTAGGCTTAACTTCCCCCCGTTTCTTTTTGTTACTCCTTTGGTCTGCATTCATTTTCCCATTTTTGACACCTGTTATCACTTTTTCACATTAAGCACCTTGTCCTGTGTTAAAGCAGATTTGTCACCAGATTTCACAAAACAAGCTACAGTACATAAATCATTACCTAGATCATTAAGAATCAATGAGACTGGTGTAACTGCTTAGTAAGTACGTGTCATAATAGCTTTAGGCTCCTAATATTAAATTATAGACTCATAAAATTATATTATTATAATAATAAGGTAGGAAATTTTTCAAAAAGAATTTTTCAGCTATTCTGATAGATTTTCAAAGTAAGTACACCCACCTCAACAGGTCTAAAAGGCCTATTTAACACCGATATTTAGTTTTTGCGCATTCAATACTTTTCTCACCTTTGTCAAGAGTCATGATTTTTAACGTTTCCATTGACACAATTACATGAGGCCTTTTTTGTGGAACAACTTGTAGTTTTGACTTCATTTCATTTTACGATTAAGATTATATCAAACATGCATCTGATTTTTTTATTTATGTGGTGACAAATAATATGGAAATTTGCAAAGATAAATTTTTGCTTATTTCACCATATTCTTCTTTTCCCATTGATGGAGTTGTGTGACAGCTTGCTTTTTGCATACCAAGTTGACAATTCCATTGACACTATGTTGGGGCACATGCAATGTTTCTTTCCTTTTATATTAGATTTCTTCTGTGAACTGTGGTGCCTGAAAATTCTGCTGTTTCATTTTTTGCTTCAACGTTCACTGTGTGGGATAGATCTTTGTATTTTCTATTTATTTAGTCAATTACGCACACAGCAATTCCAAATGTGTTGTTATTATTTTTTTATTTGGTTATTTACATTTGAGGAAACGGGAGATGAATTAAACTTTAATATTTTTGTTCAAATTTTTTGTTATAAAAACTTTTTATTTCATTTTTAATTAGTACTTTTTGGGAACAGACTTAAACCTGTGATCTTTTGATTTCTTATGCAATATAATAATAAGCTGTAATTTCAGGTACCAGTTACTGTATATTCTTGCTTGTTGATGTATGTCCCTTTAAGAACTGAAGTTTACAGGGATATTGCTCAGGTTTTATTTTCCATATCATGAGACAGTGATGGGTATTATATGCAAGGGCCAGTATGAATACCCCAGACTGTGATTGGAAACATGAACCCGCTGGAGTGTATTGTATTCACAACCACGACTGTGGTTACCATGCAAAATAAAACTAAGAGTGGACTGGGTCAAGTTATTTTACCAAGTCAGTTTAGGAATACCTGTATTGGGCTTTTATTTTTGGAGTGATCTGTAGGATGGAAGTGGGATGGGTCTCTCCCTCCAGTCCGAATCTTGTAAGTGGCCCATGGCCACAGTTTTCATTTAAACTGCAGTAGAAGTTTGGATGTGTCAGTTTTGTGTTTGGTTGCACATGCAGCAGAGCTGCAGGTGCTGTGGACGTATGCCTGGCTGTGTCAAGCTCACACAGGCCAGAGCCAGTGATGTAGATGGGCATGGTAGCACCCGAGAACCTCACCGGGGTGCAAGTGTCAGAGGCACAGGACTTTATTTTTCATATTCCTGGCTGCGATCCAGAGGTGAGCGATGGTATGTATGCAGCATTTGGATAAAGGACATCTACTTAACTTGCTTGGGTCACAGTCTCACTAAATTTCACTGGGTGTAACGCCGCTACTCTACAAATATATCCCGAAGAAAATGACATGTCCTTAATCAAGCCTTCAACACTACTCCTAGGCCTGCCGACAAAATGGAGGAACTTCTGAGGCAGTTGGTTCTCCCTCAGGTGCAGCAGCAGAAATGGCAGGAGTTTCAGCAGCAGCAGCTATAACAGCAGCAGCAGATGAACAACCTCATACTGCATCGGATTGTGGCCCTGCAAGAGACGCCCCCACCTCTGACCCCGGTTCGCCATAAGGCCTGGGAAAAACTCAGGACAGCGCTAAGAAAGTTGAGTCTGGAGGACAACGTAGGAGCCTTCCCCACCTACTAACGCAAAGTGGAGTGAGAGAGCCTGCCAACTTCTCAGTGGGCTGAAGTAGTGGCCCCATTCTTGATGGGAGACACCCAGAAGACCTACTTTGATCTCTGTTTGGAGGATGTCAAGGACTATGAGAAACTGAAAGGTGAGATCCTTGCCCTACTGGGGGTTAATACATATGTACGGGCACAACCAGTATTTTAGTGGTCCTTTGTGGAGTCCTGATTTGCTTGGTCTCAGGCATATGAAAAAAGTCAAAAGAAGACTCTAGCTCGAGACCTTAACTCCTTCCCACATGGTAGAGAGGGTGGTAGTCGACTGGCTTTTGAGAACTCTGCAAGCAGCTATATAGCGTTGTTTGGGGGAAGGGGATCTGGGCACCTTAGGCCAGGTGTTTAGCCTGATCGAGTGTTATATGGACACCCAGGACTTCATATGAGACTCTGCCTCACTGCTGCTATCACACCAGCCCTTGCAAACCAAGGAGCCTGGGAAAAGGTTCATAACCCTCTGTTGGGATCAGTCAGAACAGAGCCCAGACTGAGGGGGTACCCTGGAGTGAGGGTGGCAGGAGACCAGTTACCCTTAAACTGGTCTCATGGACTAGCGGTGTCATCGCTATTAGGTGCTGGAAGTGCCAAGGGCCAGGACATGTGGCTACCACCTGCCCCTTGATGGCTTAGCCCATGGACTTCTTATTTACTCAATGGTTATCTATGCATGCCCAGACTTTCTGCACCATAGATGCAGACACTACACTAAGTGAACCCCATCAATGCCAGGTACACTTCAACGGGTGCCAGACGGAGGGTATCTTGGACTCAGGGAGCCTAGTGACACTTGTCCATGGGTCAATGGTTGCCATGGAAAACCCCAATGGTCAGAAAATAGGGTTTGTTTATGTGCATGAGGATCTAAGAGAGTATCCAAAGGTTGATGTTATCTTAAGCATACAGTGGGAGTGATAAAGACACTTCCATATGGGACTATTTTGGACTGTATTTGGTCACTATTGAAGAGCAAAACTATCCTTCCCAATGTAAAGGAATGCCTGGGCACTGAACCTGAAGATCCCGAGTCTGGGATTCCTGCCGTAGGGGTCACTATCATATAGAAAGAGTGTAATCCCAATAGGTATCCCCTAGAAGTATTAGCAGATGAGGTTGAAGTGTCCCGGGGACAGCCAAACTCTGGGATCCCACACTGACCCAGGCATAGGAACAGGTGATAATGATAAATGGGGTGGCACAGCTACCTGGCAGAGAGGCAATTTTTCCTCACATGGTGGTCAACCAGGAGTTGTTACACTGGGTTGAAAAAATCCATAATGAAGTAATGAAGTAATAGAGCAGCTGGTAGTGCCCCAATCATACCACTGGGAGATGCTTGAGGTGGCCCACAAACATGTGCTGGGAGGTCATCTGTGAGCTGAAAAAAATGCAAGAGTATTTTGGCCTGGGGTTTATGCCAAAGTTCAGAAGTTTTGTGAGTCATCTCCAGACTGTCAGTTGACCCCACCCACAGAAAATTTCCATAGCCCACTGATTTCCCTTCCTGTTATTGAAGTACCTTTTGAACAGATTGCTATTGATCTGGTAGAGACAATAGTGAAATCATCCCAGGACCATCAAAAAATATTGGTCATAGTGAATTATGCAACTCAATAAACAAAGGAGATTCCTCTTTATCATACCTCGGCGAAACTTATTGCCTGGGAGCTGTTTGCTATGTTTTGTCACCTTGGGCTACCAAAGGAGATCCTTATGGATCACAGGACTCCATTTATGTCCAAGGTCACTAAAGAACTGTGTAAGCTGCTCCAGATCAAATAGTTGCACATGACAGTCTACCATCCAGAATAGTGGTCTAGCACAAAGATTTAATAAGACCTTAAAATCTATGTTAAAAAGTGGTAGCTATAGAAGGGAAGGACTGGGATATGTTGTTGCCATACTTAATATTTGCCATCCGGGAGGTACCGCAGTCTTCCATGGGATTCTCTCTGTTCGAATTATAAAATATGGTAGACATCCCAGGGGCCTGCTGGATGTTACAAAAGAGACAGGAGCCCACCCCTCATAAAAGGGAAATATAGCACGTTGCGAAGTAGCAGGACCCCATTACTGCCATAATGCCTATTCTAAAGGAATGCCCAGGTAACTCCAAGCTTACAGACTTTACAGTGCAAAGGACACAGTTAGGTCCTTTCAAAAAGGGGATAGAGTGTTGGTTTTGGTACCCACTGCAGAAAGTAAGTTCTTGGCCAGGTGACAAGGGCCATATAAAGTTTAGGAAAAAATTGGGGAGGTGAACTATAGGGTAGAGATGAGCGACTTTGCCTTTTTTAGGGTCGAGTCGGGTTTCATGAAACCCGACTTTCTCAAAAGTCGAGTCGAACGAAATCGGCCGGCTATAGGGAAAAGTCGTGAAACACGAAACCCAGTGCAAGTCAATGGGGAGAAAAGTTGGCAGTGAGTGGAGGACTGTAAACACACCTGGCATGAATTTTAACCCCAGAGGCGGCAAAATGTCTCTCTCTCTCTTCTCTCTCTCTTCTCTCTCCCTCTCCCTCTCTCTCTCTCTCCCTCCCACTCCCACTCCCACTCCAGCTACGCTCCCGCTACACTACGCTCTGCTTCTCTCATTGGCTGAAAAAAGTCACGTGCAAGCATTCGGCGAAACCCGACTTTGACGCTTGGGTCGCTGACCGCATTGCCAACTTCACACTGTGGTCGGATTTCGTTTCATGAAAGCCGACTTTGGCGATAGTCGGCGACTTTTGAATCTGACCGACCTGTTTCGCTCAACTCTACTATAGGGTGTATCAGCCCAGGAAAAGGAAACCCGATAAAATTTACCATGTAAATCTATTAAATGCATGGAAATGCTGGAAACGTCTGGTTACAGAACCAACTCCGGTCGCATCTCCTATGTGTTGGACTCCGGGATTCTCCCGCTGCATGGGATAGATCCCAAACCTTGTCTGGTGCAGCAGTCTCCCATTCAGGCTCGGCCACTGGGATGACTTCTCAGCACAGACTCTGGACCCAGCGCCTTGCTCAAGCTCATGCTGCATGTGTAGTTGCTGCTGGCTCTCCAGCTAAGCCTATGGTGACTACTGGTATACACGTGCAGCGTTGTGCTCTGAAGACTAAGTCCAGATTTCACCCTACTGAGCATGTCTATGATATGGCGCCTTCTCATTGGTGCTCAGATGTCAACTGCTCTGGTGAAGTGGAATCTTCTGATTGGTCACAGGCAAGGTCCTGTCTGTCTGGACTTGAGCTAAAGGTATAAAAGGCTCTCACTGGCGCTTGCCTGTGCGCTAGTATCATGCTTATTTGCTGTGTGTGTATAGACGGGACAGCTACCACCCTGTGTGCATGTTTTGCTCCTAATAGCTAATAGCACTTTGAGTGTGTTTCTAGACAGGCAGTGTAGGTTGGGAACTCTCGCTTGAACTTACCGGCTGCACCGGGCATCCTCAGGCACGGGGTCAAAAGCCACCGTGTGTCAGTGCAGGTTCAACCATCAGTGTAGTGGGGGTGAGTTATAGGGACCCCACTAGAATCAATTCATCTATGCTCCTGTGACGTCTACCAGAGCATAGGTTAGAGTTCTCACAGTTTCTGTACTTCTCTGTGGAGTTACAGAGTCAGGCGCTTTGCACTCTGTTCACACCGAGTGACGTTTAACTCGGTGTGTTTACGGTGTTTACTCGTGGCTACGCTCTGCCATTGTCCTCTAGCTGCGGTTTCTTCATCGCCGAACAGTGGCCCCGGGGGTTGTGAACACACCTTATTATAATTTACATTTAGAGCATTCCGCCAACCCTAACACTATGATTGCCCCCAAATCCGGCCCAGGAAGATTAACAACAATCTCTCCAAACAGCAGCAATGGGAGGCTTGGAAATTAGTGCGGCGGAATACAGATGTACAGTATTCTCGGAACTCCTCAGTTGGACATCTGTGATCCGGCATGACATTGTCAACAAGCCCCAGGCAAGGGTGCTTATGAAACTGTACTGTGTGCTAGAGGCGAGCGATGTCAAAAGAGGTAGAGAAGATGCTCCAGTTTGGAGTCATTGATGAACCCAGGAGTGATTGGGTAGTCCCATTGTACTGATTCCAAAGCCAGACGGATCGTTATGGTTCTGTAATGATTTTTGGAAGTTGAATAAGGTGTCAGAATTTGACCTTTATCCAGTGCCCAGGGTAGATGAGCGGAAGGAGAGACTGGGATAGTCTCACTAGTTCATGATGCTCGATCTAACCAAGGGTTACTGGCAGGTGCCCTTGACCGAGTCGGCCAAAGAAATTACCTCCTTCGTGACCCCAGAGGGTCAATTCTCTATCACTATGTCATCTTGCTGTTTTTGTTACATGGGGCCAAAACCACATTTTAGAGGCTGATGGACATAGCATTAGAGCCCCATCAGAAGTATGGGTCTGCGTACTCTGACAATATCATCATCTATAGTAGCGACTGGCATACCTCCTTGTCTCAGGTGTAAGTGAGAGTGAATTCACTCAGAGCCGTGAGTCTTATGGCAAACCCCCAAAAATGTGTGATAGGTCTTGAGGAAGCCAGGTATTTGGAGTATGTAAGGCTGGTTTCAGACTAGCGCATTTTACAGGCAGTGCATGGCGTCGCTAAGTCCCGCCCCCTGCTTGCCACATCCGGTCATTTCCTCCTACTATCGCACACGGCTGCATGCGATCTGCGCACCCTATCTTTAGCATAGGGTGTGCAGACCGTGCATTGGCGGTGCGCTAGTAGGATTTTTGCGTGCGCACTTTTGAAGGTGCGCTCAGCACACACCGGTGCACTTTGAAAAGTGCGCAGCGCAAGCAAAAATCCTATTGGCGCATGGTCAGTGCACGGTCTGTGCACCCTATGCTAAAGATAGGGTGCGCAGATCGCATGCAGCCATGTGCGATAGTAGGAGGAAATGACCGGACGGGGCGGGCAGGGGGCGGGTCTTAGCAGCGCCGTGCGCTGCATGTAAAATGCGCAAGTCTGAAACCAGCTTAATTGGTTGGGGAAATTTCAAACCTCCACTATATAAAATCAAAGCCATTCAAAACTGGCCCTGGTTCTCACTATGAAACAGGTAAGAGCGTTCCTTGGTATCATTGGATAATTTAGACAGTTTGTACCTAATTTTGCAGAGAAATTGGCACCGGTGACCGATCTCTTACAGGGAAAGAAGTCAGTCATGGTCCAGTGGAATCCTCAGGCAGAGTATACCTTCCAGTCCATGAAGTTGGCTCTGTGTAGACAGCCCATCCTTATTAAACCCCGGCTTTATTTTTCAAATATTCGGCTGTAATCTGGAGGTGAGCAACTGCATATATGCAGGAATTGGATAAATAAAGCACATCTACTTAATTTGCTCGGGCCACTGTCTCACTAAAATTCACTTATGGAAGCACCGCTGCTCTACAATATATACACTCAATTTTACAATTTGGATGCTTCTGAGGGACAGTAACAATTTAGGTGCATTGACCTACTGAGGCCCAGGAATATATTGGTGCAACTAGTGATGTTGGTATGATGATACCATTGGAAGAACGGTAGCTTAGTGGTTAGCTCTGTTGCTCTACCATGCTGGGTCCTGGTTTCAAATCCCACCAAGGACAACATTTGCATGGAGATAATATTTTTCCCTGTGTTTGTGTCGGTTTCCTCCTATACTTGAAGGGCATACTGACAGAGTATAGCTTGTGATCCCAACAATATCTGTAAAGTGCTCTGGAATATGATAGAGCTATATAAGCAATCTAGAAGAAGAGTGTTTATAGAATGAATAAGATTGGTGCCATTTGGTGAACATTCTAATGTACCATGTATGATACTGGACTAGAATAACAATGGTCAAAGGAAGACATTTTGCTGACTGGAAGTTGCAACTTGTCCACCTTTGGGAAGGCATAGAGTGACTGAAAAATTGCAGTGTTGAAATGTGGTTACATGCCCAGTGAGGAGCTGTGAGGGGAGGTTGCCTTTTCAACAGGAAACCAAACTCCATGTAAGTAAGGCATGGTGGGTGTGTTTCTTGGGGTGCAGTCACTCACAGTGACAGCAGCATGTCACGTTCAGGTTAGGTGAGCTGACGGCCACTCCAAGGATTGTGATTTGATCCTTTTGTGAGTAATACTGCCATCAGACTGCACCCTTAGTGAAATATCAGCTATCAATGACTGATAATGGACTGGGCTCTACGAGTTTTGCCATTTAGGAGGTGGGTCTGTGAGAATTCTGTGCAAAGTGCTGCCAATTAGTGATAAATGAGGTGGACAACTGTCCAGTGTGATTGGCTCTGTGTGCCTGTGGAAACTACCAACACTGGTGAGATGGCTGATACTAAGTTTGGAGGAGGCAGTAGTTGGGTTCAGTGGTGGATGAAGAGAATCCTTTGGACTGGTAGAATTTATAATGAAAGTTTGATTGTCTTATTTATCTGTATTTAACATACTAGGTTGAATGAATTTAGTTTTATTTTACTAATTATGAGAATGATTTACTTTACTTGCTTTCATTTCTTATAAGAACATTGGTAAGAAATAACTAGGTATGTATTTCTCTAGTATAAGCTAATAGGTCTGGACTGAAGGTGGACTATAAATACAAGCGCTGATTCTGATTTTAGTATAGCATATATTGGTGGACAATCTATTGCACTGAAAGGGTTTTATTATTTTGAGAATTTCCATTTGAAAAGTTTATCTTCACTATTTAGCAGAATTGTCCATGGTTGTTATGTGTAATAAGTGGTAATACATGGACGTGGTATGTACCAATTCCAGGTAAGAGAACAAAATTCTATTTTGATTTGAAATTGAAGTTGTACATTTGTAGAATCTTAGATAGAAAGAAAAAAATAAATTGCTTCTCAAAGACACATTGCCCGTAGAGTGACAATTTGAGCTGCATAACTGCTAAATTTCTGGAGAACAATCCAAGTCGATTAAGAGTTTAATATTACCTAGCAAACAGCTGTTGGCGTACTGCAGAATACCAATAAATTGTATCCCTCTGATCAAATAAAGAGCTTAAATTGGAAAGCAAGAAATAACTATTATTGTAGACGTTTATTGTCATGTCAAAGGCTTTCTAAAATGGAGCAAATTGAACAAGTAAAAAAAACAGAGAATTTAATGATATTTCTCCTAAGTGAAGAGAAAAAAATACTACTTTGAATGTGAAATATACGAGCGAAGGCATGCTCTCAACCAAAGTGATCAATAAGCAAGCTTATTGTAGAAATAATAAAATCGCAACACACTGATGGCTTTCTATGAAGCTAATCCCAACAAATATCGAAGGACATTACAGATAACATATGAGACTCTAGCTGATCCTATATATAGTAAAACTGTATTTACTTTAAGATTGTAATAAACGTAAGATTATTGTTTTCATTATCTCCAAACCCCTAAGGTTGTTCTATCTTCAACTCTATTTAAAGGGTCAATGATTTTCTACATTAGACTACAGCTGATACAGTCACAACTCTCATTTATAATATGGAAATCATTATACTTTCACACCACAAAACACTAAGGGTTAGCTATTATGTAGTCAACTGTTCACATTAGTGTCACATCTCCAAAGTCATGACAGCTGTGATGAATCATTACTGCTGAGATGAATTATGTCAGCTGTAATGGATCCGTCTTCAAATGGATCCTAATGATTCCTGATAGATTTCATTGACTGATATGGAACTTGTCAGGTTTCCATTGGGTTATGGTATTTTTGACAGCAAGAATTTAGCAGTAGACTTTTTGCTATTTTTGCCATCAGGGAGCAACAGGAATAATGACATTGTTATCAGAGTCCATGCAATTGTGACTTATTACATGTAAATGTCAAGGCTCCTGTTATAAGGTCACTGCCGAATTACTATTTTGCTTAGTATTCCCTCATTTTCCCTTGTAATTGAATCTTTCTATTATCTTCTATCCTTATGTGTTAATTCACAACACTTAAGGAACTATTAATTATTGCATCTTACCTTTTTAGTCTAGTTTTTGCTCTTTTTGAATGTTTTTTTTCACTTGTTCTTTTTCTTCTTATTTAAAATATTTATATATGTTTGACAATGTAGGGGGGTTTAGGGTTACCAGATGTTTTTGGCTGATTCATCAATAACGACTTTTAAAAAGGTCACAAAATGTTTATATGCCATATTTTTCTGACTATTAGGGCTCATGCACATGACTTGGACAGAGCCAAACCCGGGGGGGAGGGAATCACTACATGAATAAGTTTGATCTGATATTCAGATTAGACTTGGCCATGCAAGTTAATGAGTCCATAGAAAACATCAGACTGCATTCTGAGTGTGGTCCGATTTCCATGGAATTACGCAATGGAGAAGATGGAGAATTTTTTTTCTCCATCTTCTCCTCATCCCAGAGAATTGGATTAGATTATGATCACACTCTGATGAGAGTATGACTAACGTGTTACTTTCATAAGCAATTCTATTCTCTCAGATGAAAGAATATACACTCTGTGACCAGGGTTGCCAACCTTCTATTCTATTTTTCCTGGACAACTGGAGTGAAATTCACAGACGGTTCAATTTTTGTATGAAAATTTCCCACGCCCTTAATAAAACCATACCCCTTAAAACCATGCCCTCTGTTATGTCTAAAGAATACAGAGTAAGAGCACACACTGAGAAATACACCCTGCATAAAGGATAGAAGTGGTGCTGTGCATTGTATAATTACACCCAGTGTACACTGCTCCCCACTATACACTGTATACACAGCTTGATACAATATACTATAATAAACTATGAATTGTAGAGCTGTATATATATATTACAGTGTGAAGCTGTGCCTATGTATATAATTTATACTATGGAGTTCACACTCTGCATTACATACACAGCTCCACACTTTACTACATTACACTAATTGAAATTGCAAAACCAAGATTCAAAAATTGTGGAGTTATGAAGATCACAAGATGGAGACTATACTGATCTGCTAATGATGAAAATGTGGAAACAGCATTTTCAAAACATTTAGATTTTTTCATTATGGAGTGTAATCCACGTGCAGAAATCTTAGCACTTCTAGCCTTGGCTGCTATGCCTGAGGTTGAATGCACTTGTGCAAATCATTCAGATCCATAGCTGGCAGATTCTGTGCAATCAACAAACAATTACGTCCTTGATGTGCTTGATGGTAGACAAGTCCGTACATGGTTATGCTACACAGGCTGCTCGCAGTAGCTCCAGCAACATATTATGATGTCTGGCATTGTCATGTTGAATAATGGCTCCAGGGACATTTTGGAATAATGGCAGCACAACTGGTTACATGTCTAAATCAAATCAAATGTAACATAGAGATATTAGTGTACTTGGAATGAAGACCAAAAGGTGCCTACAATAAATTATACCACCGAACACCATGATCTTGGCAGTAGGATTGATGTGATGTCCCCTCATGAGGGCCTCTTCATGTTTTGCCCACAAGGTCTTCAGGCCAATCTCAGCCTATCATTGTGTTCAAGAAAAAATTAAGACTCATCACTGAAGAGGACAGATCTCTATTCCAGCCTGCCAATGTTTTACGTAGTCGAGAATTTCAATTGTTGAGAATGTGGTCAGACTTGCCACAATAAAAATACTGATTTTTCTGAAGTCTCAATTTTTCTCTCTTAGCACTTCCACATTTTAACAGGCTGTCAATCTGGATGAATACAAGTTCAGATACAGTTGTGGCCAAAAGTATTGACATCCCTGCAATTCTGTCAGATAATACTCAGTTTCTTCCTGAAAATGATTGCAAACACAAATTCTTTGGTATTATTATCTTCATTTAATTTGTCTTAAATGAAAAAAGAATTGTCCTAAAGCCAAATTGGATATAATTCCACACCAAACATAAAAAAGAGGGCGGACAAAAGTATTGGCACTGTTCAAAAAATCATGTGATGCTTCTCTAATTTGTGTAATTAACAGCACCTGTAATTTACCTGTGGCACCTAACAGGTGTTGGCAATTATTAAATCACACTTGCAGCCAGTTGACATGGATTAAAGTTGACTCAACCTCTGTCCTGTGTCCTTGTGTGTACCACATTGAGCATGGAGAAAAGAAAGAAGACCAAAGAACTGTCTGAGAACTTGAGAAACCAAATTGTGAGGAAGCATGAGCAATCTCAAGGCTACAAGTCCATCTCCAAAGACCTGAATGTTCCTGTGTCTACCGTGCGCAGTGTCATCAAGAAGTTTAAAGCCCATGGCACTGTGGCTAATCTCCCTAGATGTGGACGGAAAAGAAAAATTGACAAGAGATTTCAACGCAAGATTGTGTGGATGTTGGATAAAGAACCTTGACTAACATCCAAACAAGTTCAAGCTGCCCTGCAGTCCGAGGGTACAACAGTGTCAACCCGTACTATCCATCGGCATCTGAATGAAAAGGGACTGTATGGTAGGAGACCCAGGAAGACCCCACTTCTTACCCCAAGACATAAAAAAGCCAGGCTGGAGTTTGCCAAAACTTACCTGAAAAAACCTAAAATGTTTTGGAAGAATGTTCTCTGGTCAGATAAGACAAAAGTAGAGCTTTTTGGGCAAAGGCATCAACATAGAGTTTACAGGAGAAAAAAAGAGGCATTCAAAGAAAAGAACACGGTCCCTACAGTCAAACATGGCGGAGGTTCCCTGATGTTTTGGGGTTGCTTTGCTGCCTCTGGCACTGGACTGCTTGGCTGTATGCATGGCATTATGAAGTCAGAAGACTACCAACAAATTTTGCAGCATAATGTAGGGCCCAGTGTGAGAAAGATGGGTCTCCCTCAGAGGTCATGGGACTTCCAGCAGGACAATGACCCAAAACACACTTCAAAAAGCACTAGAAAATGGTTTGAGAGAAATCACTGGAGACTTCTAAGGTGGCCAGCAATGAGTCCAGACCTGAATCCCATAGAACACCTGTGGAGAGATCTAAAAATGGCAGTTTGGAGAAGGTACCCTTCAAACATCAGGGACCTAGAGCAGTTTGCCAAAGAAGAATGGTCTAAAATTCCAGCAGAGCATTGTAAGAAACTCATTGATGGTTACCGGAAGCGGTTGGTCGCAGTTATTTTGGCTAAAGGTTGTGCAACCAAGTATTAGGCTGAGGGTACCAATACTTTTGTCTGGCCCATTTTTGGAGTTTTGTGTGAAATGATCAATGTTTTGCTTTTTGCTTCATTCTCTTTTGTGTTTTTTCATTTAAGACAAATTAAATGAAGATAATAATACCAAAGAATTTGTGTTTGCAATCATTTTCAGGAAGAAACTGAGTATTATCTGACAGAATTGCAGGGGTGTCAATACATTTAGCCACAACTGTATGTGAGAACTCTTATCTCAAAGTCTCTGGGACTTGAGGCTGAAGCAGATAGATAATGGTTACTATTACGGGACCAGTATGAATTCCACTTTTCCAATCTCCTCCCTCTGAAAATTGGGTGTCCATACAAATACAATGGTGAAAGCAGTCATCATAAATGGTGGGAGCAACAGCCCTGGCTAGTTCTTTTTTTGAGTGTGTTGGAGAGTTCATTCTTGAAAAAGATAATTTTACAGCATTATTCCATTCAGTTTCAATCACCCACAGTCTGAATTGTGTGGTGTACTCTGCAACAGAGTGCTTATCCTGACATAGAGGCATCAGTGTAGCTGGAGATATTACACAATGGCTCATTACTGCTAGGAAAAGGTCTCCAGATCATTATGTAGATCATGATGATGAGTTTCAAAAAGGGAGCTGGCCCAGGCTAAAGGTTTATGTGTCAGTAGCGTATTGATACACAATACTTTTGATCTGTCAGTATGGAAGTGAGCAGGGTGAGCACCAAAGTACAATCTGCACTGGTTGGTGAATCCACAAAATTTGTCACAGTCTCCCCCAAACCTGAGAGCTGGGTGTGGAAGGATGGTTGGAGGAGCAGGAGCAATATGTTGATTCTGAAATTGAAGGATCTGCTCAGACTGCAGTGCAATCTTGTTGCTTACATCTTGCACAATATTCTATAGGTCCTATGTAGCTTGTCCAGAAATGTGGATTTATTGAGTTCTGAGTTTCAAACACCATGTATTTGGTTTTTAGTGTTTGGCTGATCTCTCCTTGTGCCAATGCCAGTCTTCTTCTAGTAAGGTCCTTTTTGTATTGCACATTGCAGCTTCTTTAGTGCATACACATTACAAACTTCAGGGGGAAAAAATTCACGGATTATATTTTTTTCTGACGGATGCTATGGACAGCAGAGAAAAGCACCCGGTTTTAATGGACTGTCCACAAATTTACGGATGGTTGGCAACCGAGCTTGTGATCCTAGCCCAATTCTCACTTTTTAGCCTCTTAAAGTGAGGGTAAAGTTTCAGTGTGTCTTGTAGTATGTAGGTGTCTTTAAAACAATGTTTCTCTGCTTTTTGATAGCACTTATGTGCTATACTGGATGTCTTCAAAGAGAGATCTTATCTATCTCTATCTGTATTGGTCAAGTCAACTGCTGTGCAGCAATGCATTGCTTGGATAGACTCTCATATAGGAAAGCGCTACTGTGCAGTGGATGGAGTTCTTCAAAGAGTTATTTGTATCCCTCTCTGTCTGGACCTTTCTTGTTTTCTTCTGGCAATGTGGCAAAAGAAAGATCCCCGGAAGGAGCTTTCTGCTATGCAGTTCCATCAAATTGTGATTTATGAGTTTTAAAATCTCTCACTGTGTTGCTCCCTGCAGTGTAGTTCGTGATGGAGGGAGGGCCCAGAGAGAGTCTTTATATAGCAACATTAGTTCATGTATCCTGCTTTTTTCTATATCCTCTGACAGTAGTCTGCACTGGTGTCCTAACATCATTGGGACCTTTCGGTTCCAAAGGTTTGAAGTGCACTGGGTAGGCATGGGTAGGTTCTGCCTTCTGCCAGTCAAACATTAAATTCACTGAACAACAGCTCTCTTTTTTTGTTAGTCTTTCTGTCTACATTACAATAGAAGTGTACTCCTTATTATTAATAAACTAGATTAAGGCCCGATTCTATCGCATCGGGAGGATAGTGATGTAGCGTTGACCATGTGTTGTGTGGCACTGTGAGTAGCACACCTTGAGAAGGAGATGTGGTGAACAGCCATCCCGCCCATCTCTTTAGATGTTCACAAAAACCCGGCCCTGTTAAAAGAGGAAATAACATATCTCAGCAGCAAATATGATGCTGGACCTTGACATCTGGGTTTATATCACCAAATGAAAGGATTTTGATGATACACATCTCCCCTTTTATACTTAATGTGTATTACAGTAATATTGAGAATTATGTGTAAATGTATCACACCTATGTTTTTATGTGGATAGGATATTAACATAGTGAGCCTCAAGAGGGACAGTATTACTGACGTATGTAAAGTGCTATTGAAATAATATTACTCTATAAATAAATAAAAATATAATTATTATTACCTAAGTTATGTAGGCATGTGTTAGCTATGTAGTTGAAATCTACGTATGTGTGCCTAATTTTTTTTTGTTTTTGTTTTTGTATTTTTATTTATTTATTTTTTTTTAATCTATATATACCTATACCTATGTATGTTTTTATGGATTTAAATATGTCTATGACATATATGTGAAAGAGATAATTAGTTTATGATATATCTATCTGCTTAGAATATCTATATATATAACATATATCAAGCTATGTATAGAAGTCTTAGAAGTCTATTATCTATATCTATTTAGAATGTAACTATCATTTATATATCTATATATCTATACCATTCCAGGACCAACTTAAATAGTTTAAAGTAAGACATTTTTGTAAACGACATTTCTAGTGAAGATTTTTGGGCTATTAGGTAGCAATTGTCCTTGAAGTGGTGTATCCACCACTTTGACCCTAACGTTGCTGCGTTGCTTTACTCGGGAGAATGCAACATACAATTGTCCATGGGCAAATACAGGTTCGGGCAAAAAAAATGCCAACTCGATTGAGGCTCTGTCCTTGGGATTTGTTAATGGTCATAGCAAAAGCAGGTGTTAGAGGAAACTGTCGACGTTTTAATTTAAAAGGTAACCCAGTTTCTGAAGGACACAAATCGATGCGTGGAATAAATACGTCTCCTTCAGCTGAGCCAGTAATCACTTTAGCCTGTATGATGTTGCGGAGTAAGGCAGTGACAATGAGGCGAGTGCCATTGCAGAGACCTTTCTTGGTGTTTAGGTTTCTTAATAGCATCACAATGGTGCCAATTTTAAGTTTTAAGAGATGTGATGGCATTCCTGATGGTGTGAGAGAGTTTAAAAATTCAACTGGGTAGTTTTCACATTCCTCTGCCTCATTAGCATCGACTTAATCATGGCTTGTATATACAGTATAATCACCACTGATGCGATCCATTTCTTTACAGTTCAGAAAATCTACGTCATCATTTTTTGGACATAGTCTAGCATGTGATGCAGCAGTGTTGAGGCTTTGTTTGTCATTAACATCAATGCAAATATGGTCTCCAAAGATCTCGGTTACTATAGAGCCAGTGCAAAGCATGTCTGGAGGAATTTCAATGACATCCTCTCCAAGGTTATGTTCATTAGACAGCTCACCATTTCCAAGTTTAAGCAATCCAGTGCTGTATTCAGGATCAGTGGAGCGATTGTTGTTGATTAGCGGTAGTCTGGTAAAATGTTGCCAATGTTGTGAATGTTTAATGCAGGAATCTACAATGTCTATTCTTGTTCCATGAGCGATGACGGGAAGACATTGTCTGAAGTCTCCTCCAAGAACAATAACTTTATCTCAAAATGGTGTTTTATTTTTTTCAGCAACATTTGTTGTCATGATGTCACATAGAAGTCTATCTATCACATTCAATGCATGTTTTTGGACCATAGTGCACTCATCAATAATAAAATGCTTTGTACTCTGTAAATGTTTTCCTGCATTTGTATCATTTTTAATCCTTGAAATGGATGTTTCGTTGATCGGAATAGGTATGCCATATAGAGAGTGGATTGTTCGGCCTCCTTGTATCAAGTTAGATGCTATTCCTGTAGTCGCTGCAGGTGAGACAATTTCTCTTTGTCCTCTTAAATGATGTGTAAGTAGATGGTATAGGTAGCTCTTTCCACTGCCACCAGGTCCGTCGAGAAAAAAGCACTTTGGTGTTAAACTGCTATTTTGTAAAGCTTCAGTAATAACATCATAGGCAAAAAGATGCTCCTGATTAAGAGTTTCTTTCATCTCTGCAGCTTTTTTTAACTCATAATCCTTATCATATTGTTTAAGGAGGTGTTTAATATTTTTTGCTGGTCGTGGTAAATTGAAATCAGCAAAAGTTTTTCCATGGACTATGAGGACATCTTGGACATCTTTCATAGCATATCCTTCACAATCGATACACTCTTCAGTGTCGCTGTGGTATGTATGACAGTAGTCTTGTAAAAAATGGTCCTTAAATTCATTCCACAATTCAAGTGGATTACTGGGGGGGGTCAAAAATACAGATATAAGCAAACATGTCTCTAAGTTGGGAAGGCATGTTAAGAATGCAAGCATCTCTTAAAGTATGTCTCCAGATGCTATCATCGAATAATAATCCGAGTGCTAACGCAGCATCCTTAAAGGTTTCATGCATAACTCCATTGATGGTTTTAATGCTGTCAAAACTGGTAGCAACTTTTACATGCAGTAACAACAAACGTAAATAATAGCGTTCTTGGTCTTTCACACTAACAGTATACATTCTTCCAATAACTGTGAGACCCCCTCGTTTTCTTTGTTCCCATGTGCCTTGTTTCCAAACGTAGTGTTCTGGAATTTCGCGGTAGAAATAGTTATGTGCATTGTGGTCGATCTTATTAAGGTTGAAATATGCCATAAGTGTAGAATTGAAATTGAGCTTTTGATGGTGTTGTCTGCAGAGTCATTCTCATGAAAATAGAGTGGTTGAGAATTAGGCAGATGTACGGCTAGGCGAATGATGGCATGAGATTGTTTATGCATAGGAAAAGCAAATATCCGCCACGCAGCCTCAGGTGCACTAACGTATCTGGTATCCGTAAATTGGTGTGTTTCATCATGTTGGATGTTATTTTGGGAAATTTCAAGGTTGGCTTTGTCATGTCCTTTGTAAACGTATTTAAATAAATATTTTACACTTTGAATGGAAGCACATATTTCTACATTAATATGGCACTTGTATTTGGTGAGTAAAAATGGGTTATATGGAACTACCCATGAATTGTCAATCGTCTTAGAATGGTGTTCATATGTTTTGCCAATGGGTCTGCGGTAAGTGGGATAGCCATCCTTTTCTTTGATGGTATATGGTTGGTATTGTTTAGGGAAACCTTTGCTACACTTTCCAAGATCCATACAGGGAGAATTAGGATTGTGTTCTCCACAGGGACCATGAATCATGTGTTGAAGGACAATGTTATGGAGCTGAGGGTAGATTGTTTCATCAGGTATTTCAGCCCAGACTATATTGTCTATGTCCGCCTCAGTCCGTAATTTAGACAGGCTGTCAAGAATAATTAAAATATGAGCGTGTGGGAGACCACGCTTCTGAAATTCAATGACATGGACCATTGCAGTGACGTTTCCAAATAATCCACTGCTAATGTCTTTTAAGAGGGATTCCAGTTTAATTTTAAAGACGCGTGCAACCAAGTCTGGTCTGTGTTCAACATGCTGCCACGGTTCTAAATATGTAGTAATCTCACTCCACTTAGGATTACATGTCAAGGTGATAAATAGATCTGGTCGACCATACTTCATAACAATAGCCATAGCATTCTGGTAGCGCTGCTGCATGTTTCTTGGACTGCCTTCAAAAGAAGATGGTAAAATGAAGTTTTTTCCAATAGGGATGCCCTTTTGAACCGATTTTTTGAGTAGATGTTCTTGAAGGAGGCAGTATTCCTCCACTTTTAAATCTTTTTGGTGGTTGCGGATGTAATGTAGGCGATTTAGCTTCGATTTTGACATAAGCATCTACTAAATATTGCTGTGTTAGCTTACCACCATTGAGGAGTGGATTAAAGTAATTTCTGACAGATAACATATAGCAATAGTATTGGAGTTTTGTGATCCTCCTCGGACTTTTGCCTTGTTGTTTGAATCCATCATGCCATCCTTGGTCTCCATAAGGGAAAAATATTGGATAGAGGAGGGCATCCACAGCTGTGTTCAGTAATACTATTTTCATCATTAGTGAAAATGTGAGGTTGTAGTAGAAGTGCATGTCCAACCGGGGGGGTGCGCCTAGTTTTGAGATCAACGTATATTTGTCTTGGTTGCACTTTCTGCGGGCTAACTGTTGCAGCTTGTATGTGAAGAAACTGTGTGTTGGTATTGACTAATGGTGGTATTGATAGGGCAGAAACAGATTGCTGATTAGTTATGTCAGTGAACGGCATATAGGATGAAGTGTGGTAGTAACTTGTTCCACATGCTGATGTGGAAGCATCCTGTTGTGAGTCTACTAATAATGATGAGGAAGAAGCCATCTGTTGTCGGCGGTGATGGCGTGCAGAGGCTTCTTCAGCCAATCGAATGGATTTAGAGTTAGGGGATTCGTGTGTGAGGCGACGGCGTTTATAAGCCTTAAACTTGTCAAGGCGATGGTGTTTTTCCTAAGGAGTCTCATTAGCACGGCGTTGTTTTTGCCGTAGTGCTAAAGCTGCTTTTCTTTCACTGGCATTGGCATACCTTTTGTTATGACTCATGTTGGCACAGGTAAAGGAGTCTATTTGGCAGTTATCTGGCAGTGAAGAAGGCGTCCTGCAGTATTTTAGTGTAAACAGATACTAATTGGCCCTGCAATTGCCCAGCAGTAGTTATGAAGTGGTAGCGGCAAATTGGCTCTGCAATTGCCCAGCAGTAGTTATAAAGTGTTAGCGGCAAATTGGCCCTGTAATTGCCCAGCAGAAGTTATGAAGTGGTAGCGGAAAATTGGCCCTGTAATTGCCCAGCAGTAGTTATGAAGTGGTAGTGGCAAATTGGCCCTGTAATTGCCCAGCAGTAGTTATGAAGTGTTAGCGGCAAATTGGCCCTGTAATTGCCCAGCAGTAGTTATGAAGTGGTAGCGGCAAATTGGCCCTGTAATTGCCCAGCAGTAGTTATGAAGTGGTAGAGGCAAATTGGCCCTGTAATTAGACACCGGCAGTGAACAGGCAGAAGAGCAAGGCAGCAGTAGTTATGAAGTGGTAGAGGCAAATTGGCCCTGTAATTAGACACCGGCAGTGAACAGGCAGAGGAGCAAGGCAGCAGTAGTTATGAAGTGGTAGAGGCAAATTGGCCCTGTAATTAGACACCGGCAGTGAACAGGCAGAGGAGCAAGGCAGCAGTTGTTATGAAGTGGTAGAGGCAAATTGGCCCTGTAATTAGACACCGGCAGTGAACAGGCAGAGGAGCAAGGCAACACGTCCGCACAGCAAGTCGGCATGAGGTAAATGACAAAATTCCGCGGGATCCAAGATGGCGTCGGGAAAATCTCGCGAGATTTCGTCGATGCCATCCTGGATCCCGACGTCGTCCACGCCGGCGACATGTTCTTGCGGTGATGCCATCTTGAGTATCGCGGGATTTCGCCGATCCAAGATGGCGTCGCCACAAGAACATGTCGCCGGCGTGGACAACATCTGGATCCAGGATGGCGTCGGTGAAATCTCGTGAAATTTCGCCGACGCCATCTTGGATCCTGATGTCGTCCACACCGGCCACATGTTCTTGCGGTGACGCCATCTTGAGTATCGCAGGATTTTGCAGGATGGCTTGGATGACATCGGGATCCAAGATGGCGCCGGTGGAACAAGATGTCGGGTATCGTGGAGCAGCGGCGATGACGGCGTGAGTATGAGAGACGGAGTGAGAGAAAGGGTCGTATGTGGAGTGAAAAAGGGGGGGACGTGAGTGGAGATGGTGAAAGGTGAGAGGAGTGTGTGTTGAGGAGGTGTGTGTGTTGAGGAGGAGTGTGTTGAGGGTTAACATGGCAAGAGGTGTGTGGTGGATGTGACATCACCAAGTTACAACCGGACGGAAGCTGCATTACAACCGGACGGAAGCTGCTTAGCGCATTTATTATTATAGATAGTAAAACTACATATCTAGAGATAAAATGATTATAATCTTTTTTGCATTATACCAATTGTTATGACTGCAAAAGAACATTCACATGGATAACATACAAACTAGGAAGACAAATACCTGAACCTAAAAGGTCTCTATTCAGACTCGGAAAAGACCTTTTCTGACCCTGCTCTATCCTTGCCTGACCACAGAGGTTGACACCCTGAGGTAACACAATGGCGCCCCACTAAAAGGCGGCTTAAGCCCCTTTCTCACATAGCGAGATCGCTAGCGAGATCGCTGAAGCGTCACCGATTTTGTGACGCAACAGCGACCTCTCCAGTGATCTCGCTACATGTGACACGCAGCGGCGACTGGCCCCCCAGTTGGATATCGCTGATCGTGCTCGAATGTCCTGGGCCATTTTTTTGCCATTGGTGTCAGGCTGGCCAGCGCTCATTGCTGTGTTTGATGCCGACGAGTGACCTTGTTGGTGATACTGAACTCAGGGATGCAGGCAGGAATCATCTGAAAAGCTGCTGTGTGACAAGGTACCAACGACCAGCGAGGTCGTTACAGGGATCGCCGGATCGTTGCTGCGTCGCTGTAGAGATTTGCCTGTTTGGCAGCTTACTAGCGACCATTTAGCGATGCACCAGCGATCCTTACCAGGTTGTATCATTGTCAGGATCGCAGGTGTGTCGCTAAGTGAAATGGGACCCTTACTCTGAATGTCCTTAGGAGCTCCTAGAATAGCTAGAGTAGCTGTTCCCTAAGGAGAAAAGGAATCACACACAAAGCAACTGCAACCAACACAATCTACAGCATGGTGAATAATCCAGCAAAAGTTTTTCACCAGCAGTAAACATCAGTGGGGGAAAAGATTTAAAGCTGCACCCGAAAGGTGGTAGGACAGACAAACAGAGTAAATGAAAAACACCTGCTACCCAAAACCAACAGAAACAAAGATAATAGAACTAAGACACCCAAAGAAAAGGCGGATCAGTTGTGACTCAGCGGAAAAAGATGTCGACCACAGAACAAAGAGAGAGCACCGAGAACCCCAACTGCCCTCACTAGGTGATCAGCATGTAGGATCTAAGCATTCACCAAGGAGTTATCTTCTTGACCAAAACACTTCCACTTAACAAGAAACTGAAGTCAATCTCTGGCAAGTCTGAAAGTCAAGATATGTTCCATCTCATACTCCTTGTCCTCTTCTAAGTCTAACTCAATATTGTCCTGAAGACCCGGCATCCCATCAAACTTTTCAAGAAGTGAAACATTGAAGGAATTATTGATCCTCTATGCAACTGAGTTGGAGCTTAACCATTCTTGGATAAATTATCTTGATTATCTGATACGGTCCAACAAATTTAGGAGCAAATTTTCTGAATGGAACTTTAAGACAAAGATTTTCAGAGGATAATCATGCAAAATCTCCCACCTCAAAGACAGGAGCCATCCTAAGTCTACGGTTGGCAGTTCTCTTGATCCTGTCAAAAGACCTCTTTTAACCTCTCTCCAAACCTTAACTAAACATGAAGAATAACTTTCCTCCACTGGATCCACAGAATGCAAATAAGAAAAATCTCTGAATACCAGATGAAAACCCCACAACAAAAAAGGTGATGCACTGGTAGCAGTAAAGGTGCGGTTTTTCAGTACCCACTCAGCCACGGGAAGAAGATCCACCAAATCCACCCAATTCCTGGCTCATTTTCTTCTAGTTTCAGGAAGATAACCTGAGGAGAATGATAGCTTAATTCCCAAACTAGAGCAAAAGCTATGCCAAAAGCTAGAGACAAACTGAACCCCTCTATTGGAAATAATGTTTTTAGGAACACCGTGCCATGTACTTTAATTTCCTGTGACATAATCAAAGTTGCTAAACCTTTAGCCATAAGCAATTTTGGTAGAGGAACCAAGTGAACCATCTTGCTAAAATGGTTAATCACCATTTACACCACAGTATGACCACCAGAATTAGGCAAATTCATGAAATAAGCAAGTCCAAGGACGAGACAGAACCTCGTTTGGCAAAAGAAATCCTGCCGGGGCCTGGTGAGAGGCTTTAGACCTGGCACAAATTTTAAACCTGTGAACATACTCATCCACATGTTTTCGAGCACTCTGCCACCAAAAGGACCTTGAAACTGCTCTCCAGGTGGCAGAGGAACCAGGATGTCCAGCCAACGTGAGTCATGTACTCCATCAAGAAGATAAGTGCAAGGCAAGGAAGGCACAAAAAACTTGCAAGCCCTCCAGTGCCCCATCCTGAGCCACCGTAATGCGCTGTCTGAGATTTATACACAAAGTGCCCACCACCACTCATTCACTAAGAATTTTGACTGGATTTTCATCCCTCAACTCAGGAATGAAACTACATAATGAGGCATCCACCTTAACATTTTTAGTACCAGGGAGATACAGCTCTGGCAAAACTTAAGAGACCACTTCCAAATGTTCAGTTTGTCTGATTTTTCTCTTTATAGGTATATTTTTGAGTAAAATCTAAATTGTTCTTTTAGTCTATAAACTTCTGACAACATGTCCCCGAATTTCCAAGCAATAAATTTTTTTTTTTTCTGAAAAGGAGAAAAAACAGTACTTTCAGACCTCAAATAATGCAAAGAAAACAAGTTCATAACCAGTTAGAAACAACAATACTAATGTTTTAACTCGAGAAGAGATCAGAAAGCAATATTTTTTGGAATAACCATGATTTTTAATCACAGCTTTCATGTGTCTTGGCATGTTTGCCACCAGTCTTTCACACTGCTTTTGGGTGACCTTATGCTACTCCTGGTACAAAAATTTAAGCATTTCTTCTTTGTTTGATGGCTTGTGACTATCCATCTTCCTCTTGATTACTTTCCAGAGGTTTTCAAACGGGTTCAGGTCTGGAGAATGGGCTGCCCATGACAGGGTTTTGATGTGGTGGTCTATTAACGTTTGCCAGAGCTGTATATCACAGAAAAATCAAACCGCGCTCAAAAGAGAGCCCCCTGGGCCGGTCTAGTACTCAGTCACTTAACAGTCTCAACAGACAGTAATTTTTTGTGGTCAGTAAAGACCATTAATCTATACCTTGCCCCCTATGACCAATGTTTCCATTCCTCAAAGGTTCTCTTAAAAGCCAATAGTTCCCAATTGCCTATATCATATTT
The DNA here is from genome assembly GCF_039654945.1 of Dendrobates tinctorius. Taxonomy (NCBI): domain Eukaryota; kingdom Metazoa; phylum Chordata; class Amphibia; order Anura; family Dendrobatidae; genus Dendrobates; species Dendrobates tinctorius. The sequence goes on along the minus strand of NW_027361732.1, from coordinate 67,548,055 downwards.
GAACTCTGCTTGAGATAATTTCCAGGAGAATAAAGCACAAGAATGAAAGTAACGCACTTTTTTCTGTGAAAGAAAGCACCCAACCTTACAGAAGAAGTGTCTACCTCAACCACAAAAAGAAAATCATTATTGAGTTGACTGAGGACCGGAGCTTTTGACACGGCTAAATTGAGAGCAGCAAAACCATCAACAGCCAAAGAAGACCAAGAGGTAAAGTCAGAACCTTTCTTAGTCATATCAGTAATAGGTTTGACTATGACTGAGAAGTTTTTAATAAACTTATGATAATAATTAGCGAAACCTAAGAACTTCTGTAAAGTTTTAAGGTTAGCAGATTGCACACAATCAAGGATAGCCTGTACTTTAATGGGATCCATTTGAAAACCTTTAGTAGAAAACAAATGACCCAAAAACTGAATCTGCTGCACCTCAAGTTGACACTTCTCTAGTCTGGCAAGCAAATGATTGTTATGAAAGACCTAGAGCACCTGTTCAACATGCTCGCAGTGCTCAAGAGAACCTGAGTACATCAAAATATGATCCAAGTTGTGAGGATATGGCCACTTACTAAAGACTATAGGACAAATGGACATAGAGCGGAGTCCACAGCTCTATGAGATAGAGACTTTTTCCAGCACGGAGCACTGGTTTTGTTGATATTGTTGTGTTTTATTAAATATTTTCTTGCTGTGTTTTATTAGTGAATTGCTTGCTCATCAGTTCATCTGAAGGAATCAATGTTCCATTCAGTGACAGTAAACAGAGGAAGACAAGCAGGCTAGATCTTATGTACAGTGCCTTGCAAAAGTATTCAGCACCCTGGAACTTTTCAACCTTTTCTCACATATCATGCTTCAAACATAAAAATACAAAATGTAAATTTTTGGTGAAGAATCAACAAGTGGGACACAATTGCGAAGTTGAATGAAATTTATTGGTTATTTTAAATTTTTGTGGAAATTCAAAAACTGAAAAGTGGGGTGTGCAATATTATTCGGCCCCTTTAACTTAATACTTTGTTGCGCCACCTTTTGCTGCGATTACAGCTGCAAGTAACTTGGGGTATGTCTCTATCAGTTTTGTACATCAAAAGACTGAAATTCTTGCCCATTCTTCCTTGGCAATCAGCTAGAGCTCAGTGAGGTTTGATGGAGATCGTTTGTGAACAGCAGTTTTCAGCCCTTTCCACAGATTCTCGATTGGATTCAGGTCTGGACTTTGACTTGGCCATTCGAACACCTGGATACATTTATTTTTGAACCATCCCATTGTAGATTTTGCTTTATGTTTGGGATGATTGACTTTTTGGAAGACAAATCTCCTTCCCAGTCTCAGGTCTTTTGCAGACTCCAACAGGTTTTCTTCAAGAATGGTCCTGTATTTGGCTCCATCCATCTTCCCATCAATTTTAACCATCTTAACTGTCCCTGCTGAAGAAAAGCAGGCACAAACCATGATGCTGCCACCACCATGTTTGACAGTGGGGATGGTGTGTTCAGGGTGATGAGCTGTGTTGTCTTTACGCCAAACATATCGTTTGGCATTGTTGCCAAAAAGTTCGATTTTGGTTTCATCTGACTAGAGCACCTTCTTCCACATATTTGGTGTGTTTCCCAGGTGGCTTGTTGCAAACTTTAAAGGACACTTTTTATGGATATCTTTGAGAAATGGCTTTCTTCTTGCCACTCTTCCATAAAGGCCAGATTTGTGCAGTGTACAACTGATTGTTGTCCTATGGACAGACTGTCCCACCTCAGCTGTATATCTCTACAGTTCATCCAGAGTGATCATGGACCTCTTGGCTGCATCTCTGACTAGTCTTCTCCTTGTTTGAGATGAAAGTTTAGAGGGACAGCCAGGTCATGGTAGATTTGCAGTGGTATGATACTCCTTCAATTTCAATATGATCGCTTGCACAGTGCTCCTTGGGATGTTTAAAGTTTTGGAAATCATTTTGTATCCAAATCCAGCTTTAAACTTCTCCACTACAGTATCACGGACCTACCTGTTGTGTTCCTTTGTCTTCATGATGCTCTCTGTGCTTCAAACAGAGCCCTGAGACTATCACAGAGCAGGTGCATTTATACGGAGACTTGATTACACACAGGTGGATTATATTTATCATCATTAGTCATTTAGGACAACATTCGATCATTCAGAGATCCACAATGAACTTCTGGAGTGAGTTTGCTGCACTAAAAGTAAAGGGGCCGAATAATATTGCACGCCCCACTTTTCAGTTTTTGTATTTCCATAAAAATTTAAAATAACCAATAAATTTAATTCAACTTCACAATTGTGCCCCACTTTTTGTTGATTCTTCACCAAAAATTTACATTTGGCATCTTTATGTTTGAAGCATGATATGTGGGAAAAGATTGAAAAGTTCCAGGGGGCCAAATACTTTCGCAAGGCACTATATACCTAAGGACAGACAGTAGATTGCTAAAGGTAAATGTAAAGCAATCATCCTAACAATCCATTGTTCTACCATCCTAGGCTCATTGTGTGGATGGAGATAGTAACATAGTAACATAGTTATTAAGGTTGAAGGAAGACTTTAAGTCCATCTAGTTCAACCCATATCCTATCCTAACTTGCCCTAACATGTTGATCCAGAGGAAGGCAAAAAAAACCCATGTGGCAAACAATAAGCTTCACATTGGGGAAAAAAATTCCTTCCCAACCCCACATACGGCAATCAGACTAGCTCCCTGGATCAACGCAATATTAAGGAAACTAATGTATATACCCTGTTATATTATACTTTTCAAGAAAGGCATCCAGTCCCTTCTTAATTTTAGTAGGGAATCACTCATTACAACATCATATGGCAGAGAGTTCCATAGTCTCACTGCTCTTACAGTAAAGAATCCGCATGTGTGAGTATGCTTAAACCTTCTTTCCTCCAAACATAGAGTGTGCCCCCTTGTCCCCGTCACAGGTCTAAGAGTAAAAAGATCATTAGAAAGGTCTTTGTACTGTTCCCGCATATATTTATACATTGTAATAAGATCACCCATAAGCCTTCGATTTTCCAAGCTAAATAACCCCAAGTGCAATAACCTATCTTGATATTGCAGACCCCCCAGTTCCCTAATAACCTTGGTCGCTCTTCTCTGCACCCGCACCAGTTCAGCTATGTGTTTCTTATACACCAGAGACCAGAACTGTACACAGTATTCTAAGTGTGATCGCACTAGTGACTTATACAGAGGTAAAATTATGTTCTCCTCATGAGCATCTATGCCTCTTTTAATGCATCCCATTATTTTATTTGTCTTTGCAGCAGCTGCCTGACATTGGCCGCTAAATGTGAGTTTGTCGCCCACCCATACACCCAGGTCTTTTTCAGTGACAGTTTTGCCCAGTGTTTTACAATTAAGCACATAATTATACATCTTGTTCATTCTACCCAAGTGCATGACCTTACATTTATCCCCATTAAAGCTCATTTGCCATTTATGAGCCCAAGCTTCTAGTTTACATAAATCTTCCAGTAATATAAAATTGTCCTCCTCTGTATTGATTACCCTGCAGAGTTTAGTGTCATCTGCAAATATTGAAATTCTACTTTCTACAAGGTCATTAATAAATATGTTAAAAAGAAGCGGGCCCAATACTGACCCCTGTGGTACCCCACTGCTAATCATGACCCAGTCTGAGTGTGCTCCATTAATAACCACCCTTTGTTTCCTGTCCCTGAGCCAGCTCTTAACCCACTTACACATATTTTCCCTATCCCCAATGCTCTCATTTTATGTATCAACCATTTGTGTGGCACCGTATCAAAAGCTTTTGAAAAGTCCATGTACACCACATCCACTGCATTCCCTTAGTCCAGTCCAGAACTTACCTCTTCATAAAAGATTATTAGATTAGTCTGACAGGAACGGTCTCTCATAAACCCTTGTTGATATTGGGTCATGAGGTTATTCTTCTTCAGATACTCCAGTATAGTATCTCTTAGAAAACCCTCCAGGATTTTACCCACAGTTGAGGTTAAACTTACTGGCCTATAATTTACAAGTTCAGTTTTTGTCCCCTTTTTTAATATTGGCACCACATTTGCTATACGCCAGTCCTGTGGTACAGACCCTGTTATTATGGAATCTTAAAGATGAAAAATAATGGTCTATCTATGACTGTACTTAATTCCTGCAGTACACGGGGGTGTATCCCATCCGGGCCCGGGGATTTGTCAATTTTAGTGATTTTTAGATGCCGCCGTACTTCCTGCTGGGTTAAGCAGGTGACATTTAATGGTGAATTTTCGTTATCACTGATCATGTTATCCGTCATGGGATTTTCCTGTGTAAATACTGTTGAAAAAAAGTCATTTAACATATTGGCTTTTGCCTGATCCTCATCCACCATTTCACTGAGATTATTTTTAAGGGGGCCAACACTATCATTTTTTAGTTTCTTACAATTTATGTAGTTAAAGAATATTTTGGGATTATTTTTACTTTCTCTGGCAATGAGTCTCTCTGTCTCAGTCTTAGCTATCTTGATTTGCTTTTCACAGAAGCTTTTAGTTTGTACCTGACCCTTGGAATCCTTTTATCCATTTGATCATCCATCCGATCACTTGCATTTAATTATTTTTCACATTATTTATTATGGTATATTTGTATTTGTTTATTTATATATGTATACATATATATATATATTTTTCACTTTTTTTCACTCGATCGCACGCGTGTTTCACTGCACTTTTATTTTCACTTTTATTTTTTATTTTTCACTTTATTATTATTATTTATTATATTATAATTATTGCAATGTATGGATGTATTAATATGGTTGTATGTTTATTTGCTATTGGAATGATATACCTTTTATAGTTCCCCATTTTTTCAATGTAAATTGTATTTTCCTCTATGTACATTCAGTTTTCTGCGGTCATTTATATAATATTCATATCTGGTTATATATGCTACTATTGGATATGTTATTAACTGTTATAACTACCTTTGGTTGTATTATGGCGTTTTCAATTTCTATAAGAGCATACAACCTGCCGCAATGGTATGCTTCTTTGTACTATCCACTTTGGAGCGTGTTTCTGTGTCTTCTCACTCCCCCTCCCCTTGTAAGGGAGGAGTTATCTTTGTTTATACTAGGTGCTGCAGCACATGGATGGTGACGTGTTGCTCCCCGCCGAAGGGGCGTTGTTATCTCCGCCCTTTTGATTTAGTTGAGCGGACGGGTCCGGACGCGTCACTTCCGAGTCCGGCCTCCTGCTAGCAGCACATAGACTAGCATTGGGCGCACCATCTGCGACACTTCCGGCCATCTTTATGGCGGCGGTGGCGTGCGTTCCACGCTGGAACGCACATGGTTATCATCCTATGCATGTATTTTTTCTTATGATCTCTGATACATGTGATTAGTTCTGGGTGACATTATATTGAATATGGGGCGTGATTATTATTATTTGTATTCATTCTTTTGACTATTTTACATATGGGAACCAAAAGTTTCCATTGGTCTGGGTTACATATAAATATTTCCCCTTTTGCATTACTACCTCACTCCTTGAGAAAGCCACGGTAGGCGAAACGTACGTTGGAGGGAGCTGGAGACGCATTTAGCCATTGATCACGGGTATCTATGATCTTATTACTTTTCCTATGCACTTTATTTGAGTTTTTTATACTCTCTGTATGTTTATTATATGCACTTTGACGCGGTTGGAATTTTTTATGATCAATATATGTATTTATGGCTTGTGTGTTCTCTATGTAATTGCCTTCTAACATCATGATTTTTTATGGTATTGCATTATGTCTTATATGTCTGGTTTCTCTTTTATTGTGTAATTAATAAAATATTTTTAGTCTTTATTATCTGGACTTTTATTTGGTTTATTCATTAGTTGAGAAGGTTACTCTTGTCTTTCATGATTATCCGTACATGTTATATTGGTTGTTGGTCTGCATCTTCGCGGATTTGTTATACAACCATAGAGGTATGGAATGAAAATAGTTGCATCCTAAACCTGCCTAGGTGATTTTTATTACTCACAACCTCAGATCCTCATACAAGTATATTATCATCACAAATCTACCCACCAAAGAGGAAAATATATACAGAGTGGATACGGAAAGTATTAACACCCCTTTACATTTTTCACTCTGTTTCATTGCAGCCATTTGGTAAATTCAAAAACGTTCATTTTTTCTTATTAATGTACACTCTGCATGACATCTTCACTGAAAAAAACAGAATTGTAGACATTTTTGCAAATTTATTAAGAAAAAACCCTGAAATATCACATGGTCATAAGTTTTCAGACCCTTTGCTCATACACTTATATGTAAGTCACATGCTGTCCATTTCTTTGAGATCCTCCTTGAGATGGTTCTACTCCTTCATTGGGGTCCATCTGTGTTTAATTAAACTGATAGGACTTGATTTGTAGAGGCACACTCCTGTCTATATAAGATCTCACAGCTCACAGTGCCTGTCAGACCAAATGCGAATCATGAGGTTGAACTGGCCAAGGAACTCAGAGGGAGAATTGTGGCAAGGCACAGATCTGGCCAAGGTTACAAAAGAATTTCTAAAGTTCTTAGAGTTCCTAAGAGCACAGTGGCCTGAATAATCCTTAAATTGAAGAAGTATGGGACCACCAGAAGTCTTCCTAGACCTGACAGTCCAGACAAACTGAGCAATCATGGGAGAAGAACCTTGATGAAAGATGCAGTAGGGAGATGGGAGAAAGTTTCACAAAGACAACTATCACTGCTTCCCTCCACCAGTCAGGCCATTATGGTAGAGTGGCCCAATGGAAGCCTCTTCTCGCTGCAAGACTTATGAAAGCCCGCATAGAGTTTGCTAAAAAACACATGAAGGACTCCCAGACTATGAGAAGTAAGATTCTCTGGTCTGATGAGACGAAGATAGAACTTTTTGATGATAATTCTAAGCGGTATGTGTAGAGACAAACAGACACTGCTCATCACCTGCCCAATACAATCCCAACAGTGAAGCATGGCGGTGGAAGCATCATGCTATGGGAAAGTTTTTCAGCTGCAGGGACAGGACAACTGGTTGAAATTGAAGGAAACATGAATGCGGCCAAGTACAGAGATATCCTGGATGAAAACCTCTTCCAGAGTGCTCTGGACCTCAGACTTGGCCAAAGGTTCACCTTCCAACAAGACAATGACCCTAAGCACACAGCTAAAATAACAAAGGCATGGCTTCAGAACTACTTTATGGCCATTCTTGACTGGCCCAGCCAGAGCCCTGACCTAAACCCAATTGAGCACCTCTGGAGACACCTGAAAATGGCTGTCCACCAACGTTCATCATCCAACATGACCTGTCCAAGAGTATCTGCAAGGAAGAATGGCAGAGGATCCCCAAATCCAGGTGTGAGCAGAAACAAGAAACGGGAGCACTACCGAACTATTAAGGGGATCCAACCTTGAACTATAGCAGAGTAAGTGTTTAACAAAGAAAAAAGAAGTAGGCCACAAAGCAGGGGATCACCCTAGGCAGGAGATAGCATAAACAATTCAAATTTTATTCAACACAGAAAAACAGACAAAAAATTGTTAAAAACATTAAAAATGGTCAAACATATCACACATATACACATTGCACAAAGCTCATAATAGAGCATACCACCTACCGCTAAACACTCCACAATGGGAAAATGCATGTATGCTTCATGTGTATTTTTGAAGCAGTGCAATATATGTTCCTAAAGGGGGTGATTTAAACCATTTGTCTCTATTATATTCTTTTTTATTGCATTCGGACAAGACACTTCATGAGTTATTTATCTCTATCTGTGGTGACTTATGGTATTAGTGTTAACCCTCTTTTCAGGTAATGAATTTATTGTCCACCTTTACTAAACAGAGAGTGTTTTCTACCTTCTGCATGGTTAAATATTTCTATTTGAGGGGTGTATTTTTTCACACTCTGGTATGCTGTTTACATGGACCTAGGGTCATTTTCCCATTGTGGAGTGTTTAGCTGTAGGTGGTATGCTCTATTATGAGCTTTGTGCAATGTGTATATGTGTCATATGTTTGACCATTTTTAATGTTTTTAACAATTTTTTGCCTGTTTTTCTGTGTTGAATAAAATTTGAATTGTTTATGCTATCTCCTGCCTAGGGTGATCCCCTGCTTTGTGGCCTATTTCTTTTTTCTTTGTTAATCACAAATCCAGGTGTGAAAAACTTGTTGCATCATTCCCAAAAAGACTCATGGCTTTACTCGCTCAAAAGGGTGCTTCTACTCAATATTGAGTAAAGGGTCTGACTACTTATGACCATGTGATATTTCAGTTTTTATTTTTTAATAAGTTTGCTAAAATTTCTACATTTATGTTTTTTTCTGTCAAGATTGGGTGCAGAGTGTACATTAATGAGGAAAAAATGAACGTTTTGGAATTTACCAAATGGCTACAATGATACAAAGAGTGAAAAATTTAAAGGGGTATGAATACCCACTGTAACTTTAGCAAGTGTAGAGGTTGGAATTGCCATCAAACCCTGGAGCATAAGTTGCACAAAAGGTTTTTTTTGTGTATTTAAAAAGACCAACACTGTTAAACTCTTAATGAAGTATGACGTTTTGGTACATCATTGCAGGATTGACTATGCGTGAAGGGCTCAGGAGCCGAGCTCCCTTCACTGATATGTTACATAGTTGGCATCTGCATTTAACATTTTAAATGCTACTGTCAATCTAAGACAGTTGTGTTTAAACAGAAAGCTCTCTGGTACTCACGTGCATGGACATCTATCACCCCCTCTGATATGATAGTGGGGATATGAGTTACTATGACAGTTGGGGGTCTATTTAACTTAATGTGATAAAACATCCATAGAATTTGATCTTCCTTTTCTATGTGCACAAGACAGCTGTGAGGAAGTGGTGTACCCGGTGACTGAAATCCACATGCCTAAAACTTATGTGGACTAACAGGCACAGACCAGTTACAAATAATAGAAGTCATAATACTCATCGTCACCAACCCCTCAGCTTCTATTCTGCACTTACCCAGTCTATTTTTCCTGGTCTCATCCTTACATACCAGAAACTACAGAAAATGCCAGCCTAGCCAATTACTGGACACAGCAGTATTTAGTTATTAAAACAGGACCGGGATTGACAGAGGAATACTTTTATTCCTATGAAAAAACCCTTGAGGATTTTTGTGTGCTAAATATAGAAGACAATTCATCAGTTTCCAGGAGCTATATACTTTTTCTCTATTAGTTCTTATGAGTATTTATCACTGTATTTTCTCACATTTTAATTTCTACCTATAGAATCATATAATCATAGAATGGTAGAATTGGAAGGAACCTCCTGGGTCATCTGGTTCAAACCCCTGCTCAACGCAGGATTCGCTAAATCATCCCAGACAGATGTCTGTTGAGCCTCTGTTTGAAGACTTCTATGGAAGGATAAATCACCACCTCTCGTGGCAGCCTGTTCCACTCATTCATCACCCTAACTGTCAAAAAGTTTTTTCTAATATCTACTCTGTCTCCTCCCATTCGGTTTCAACCCATTGCTTCTAGTCTTCCCTTGTGCAAATGAGAATAAAGATGATCCTTCTACATTGTGACAGCCCTTGAAATATTTGTAGATAGCTGTTAAGTCTCCTCTCAGTCTTATTTTTTGCAAGCTAAACAATCCCAAACCCGGAACCGTTCCTCATAGGACATGGTTTGCAGACCGGTCACCATTCTGGTCGCTCTTCTCTGAACTTGCTCCAGTTTGTTGCTCTCTTTTTTTAAATGTGGTGCCTAAAACTGTATACAGTATTCCAGATGAGGTCTGACCAAAGAGGAGTAGAGGGCAATAATGACTTCATGTGATCTAGACTGTATGCTTCTATTAATACATCCCAGAATTGCATTTGCCTTTTTTGCTGCTTCATCACACTATTGACTCATATTCAGTCTGTGATCTATTAGTATACCCAAGTCTTTTTCACATGTGCTGTTGCTTAGCCTTATTCCTCCCATTCTGTATATGCTTTTTTCATTTTTATTGCCCAGATGTAGTACTTTGCATTTTTCCCTGTTAAAAACCATTCTGTTAGTTGCTGCCCACTGCTCCAGTTTATTTATATCTTTTGAATCCTCTCTCTTCTCTAGTATTAGCTATCCCTCCTAGCTTTGTGTCATCCACAAATTTAATCAGTTTACTCTCAATTCCTTCCTCTAAATCATTGATAAAGATGTTCAACAATACAGGGTCCAGGACAGAACCCTGTGGTACCCCACTTGAGACATTCTTCCAACTGGATGTGCAGCCATTTAAGACCTCTCTTTGGGTCCGATCACTAAGCCAGTTATGAATCCACCTAACAGTTGCCTTGTCCATTCCATACTTAGTCATTTTTTCAATAAGAATGATGTGAGATTCTTTGTCACATGCTTTGCTGAAGTCAAGATATACTATGCCTACAGCATTTCCCTGATCCACCCAGTCAATGATTCTGTCATAGAAGGAAATTAAGTTAGTCTGACATGACTTATTAGTTACAAACCCATGCTGACTCTGGTTAATCACTTCATTCTTATCCAAGTACTTACATACATGTTGTTTAATAATTTGTTCAAAGATCTGTCACCGGCCTATAGTTCCCTGGGTCCACCTTCTTCCCCTTTTTGAAGATAGGAGCAACATTTGCTTTTCTCCAATCTTCTCGGACTTCTCCTGTTCTCCAAGAATTTTCAAAGATTATGGAGAATGGTTCAAAAATTTCTTCAGCTATCTCCTTCAGTACTCTGGGATGTAATTTATCTGGACCTGGAGACTTGAATTAATTTATGTTAGCTAAGTGTTTCCTCGCTATCTTTCTGTTTATAGATATCCTGGATTCTTCTATTCCTTTAATAGGACAGTGAAGATCAGTTGATGTTACATTTACTTTCTAAGAGAAAACAGATGCAAAATAGGAATGTAAAAGTTTGGCCTTCTCAACATCCTTTCTTACAATTTCATCATTTTCATCCTGTAAAAATTCTATAGCATCTTTGAATTTTCTTTTACTTTTGACATATCCCCAAAATACTTTTTTATTGTTTTTGATGTCTCTTGCAAGCCTTAATTAATTGTCAGCTTTAGATAATCTGATTTGTGCCATGCAGATTTCTGCAGACAGCATTATATTCTTCTTTAGATATGCCTCCCTCTTTCCATTTGGTAAACATTTCTTTCTTCTATTTTAGCATGTGTTTAAGTTTTGTGTTCATCCATCCTGGTTTCCTTAAATGCTTCCTATTCTTCCCACTTTTTGGAATTGTTAACAATTGTGCTTTGAGAATTTCATTTTTCAAGATTTCCCATCCTTCCTGTACATATTTGTCCTTAAGGATTTCAAGCCATTGAATCCCTCCGATTCTCTTTCTGAGTCCCTTAAAACCTGCCTTTCTGAAATCAAACCTTGAAGTTTGAGTCTTCACAGGTCTTCCTCCTCTATTTATCCAAAATTATAAAATAACAGGGTCGCTACCTCCTAGGGTTCCAGCCACTCTTACCCCCTCAACCATTTCCTCTCTGTTTATAAGGATTAGATCCAAGGTAGCAGATCCGCTTGTTTTCTCCCCTACCTTTTGGAAGATAAAGTTGTCAGCAAAAGAGAATGAGAATTTGTTTGACCTATTAGTTTTGCCTGAGAGAGATTCCCAACAAATGTCTGAATAGTTGAAATCTCCCATGACCACTATGTCATACTTTTTGGAGAACTTGGCCATTTGATGCATAAAGAGTTCATCCATATCTTCAGCTTGCACAGGCGGTCTGTAGTAAATGCCCACAATGGTGTCCTTTCCATTGTTCTGTCCATGTATTCTTACCCAAACAGTTTCCACAGAACTCCCAGTCTCTGAAGCTTCAATCTCTGTCCATATATATGCATTTCTAACATACAATGCGACACCTCCTCCTCATTTATGAAGTCTGTTTCATGCAAATAAGTTGTATCCTTCTAGCCTTGTATTCCAATCATGTGTATTGTCCCACCAAGTTTCAGTGATTCCAATGACATCATATTTCTTTTCCTGCGTTAGTAGTTCCAATTCTCCTTGTTTGTTGCCCATGCTATGTGCATTAGTATAGAAACATTTTAGTTTGTTATTGGTTCCTCTTCCTCCAATATTTTTATTATTTAGATTTTTTTGTCTTTGTTCTTTCCTCCCACTTCTAATAGCAGAGTTCTCAATACCATTTGTCAAGTGTATGGCTTTTTCTGGCCTTTTGCTTCCTTTCCCACATTGTTCTAGTTTAAAGCTCTCCTGATGAGTGTAGCAAGGCGACTTCCAAATTCATGTTTTCCAGTCTTCGTAAGGTGCACCCCATCTCTAGCAAGTAGTCCATCGTATAGGTAATTCACTCCGTGATCCAGAAATCCAAAACCTTGCTGATGGCACCATCAATGTAGCCAGTTGTTCACCTGCAAAATCTTATTCTACCTCCTTGTTAAATGGCCATACACTGGGAGGATGGAAGAGAAGACCACCTGGGCTCCCAGTTCTTTCACTTTCTTACCTAAGTTTTCAAATTCACTGCACATAGTTTCCAGGTCCTTTCTTGCGGTGTCATTTGTCCCCACATGTATTAGCAGGAATGGGTGGTCGGCTGTGGGTTTGAAGAGTCCTGATATCGTGTCAGACACTTCTTTAATTTTTGCACCTGGAAGACAGCACATTTCTCTTGAGGTTTTGTCCAGTATGCAGATAGCGACCTCTGTCCCTCTCAACAGGGAATGTCCATGACCACAGCTCTCCATTTCTTCTTCACATTTTTCTTTCTCCATCCAGGAGGACTCTGAAGGCGTACAAGGTTGTCTTTGTTGGTAAAGTCTTATCCTGATGTATTTCTTCATCGTTCTCCTGCGTGAGAGCCTGGTACTGGTTCCTTAGCAGTATGGGCACTGACTGCCTCCCAATCCTCCTGCTTCTCTGGGTAACATGCTTTCATTCCTCTGTTCCTTCAGGTGCACTTCGAATTTCTTCTCTTTCTGTAACATAAAGAGATAATTCTGCTCTGTCTAAGAACTCTTCACCTTCCTTAATGATTTTCAATGTAGCTAACCTCTCTTTTAGATTTTGCAACTTTTCCTCCAACAGGGACACAAGCTTGCATTTCTGGCATGTGAAGTTTGGCTTTTCCACTGGTAAGTCTGTGAACATGTAGCAAGAAATTCAGCTCACCAAATGACTTTTGGCCTCTTCCATGTTCTTACTGTTAAAGAGATATCAAAGCGGTAAAAAAAGTGCCTAAATTGTCCTCCTTTCAGCTGCAATGGCCAAAATCCAGTGTTCTTGAGCTTGCGGAGACTCTTCATTTATGCCCTGGGAATATGCAAATTCTCTCCTCAGGACTCCTCCCCTGGTTTTGAACTGATATTTTAAAGGCAGGTAGCTTTTAGGTTTTCCATAGAGTCTCAAGTTGCAGTGCTCATGTTAGGCTATGCGCAGATGTTTTCTCATTTCAGAAAAGAGTTTTAGCAGGGTGTGAGCATAGTGCGATCCCATTCTCTCGGATGAGGAGAAGATGGAGAAAAAAAATTCTCCATCTTCTCCATTCTGTCAGTCCATGGAAATTGGACTGCATATAGATATAGATGTCATTCGAGTGCAGTCCGATGTTTTCCACAAAAACGCATTGACGTGAATTACCTAGTGCAGTCCAAATATTGGATCAATCTCGGGTATGCAGCAATTTTTTCTCAGGCCAACACTGTCTGAGGAACACATTTTACATGTGTACAGCCCCTTAGCATAATATTGATCTGGGTGCTATCCGAAGTTTTGATGGATCGCACTCAAATCGAAAATAAGATAATCTGCACAAGCCCTTAAAATGATTAACTGATTTCTAGATACCAAGTTAAATACAATATTCTTTATACATGTTGTCTTTTCTCTTCTGCTGTCAATCCCAAATCTTTTTCCTTCAAGACCCACAGTTTAAGTTTTTTACTTATTCTGTACTGCAATGTTACCTCAAGTATCGAGATACATGTTATTGCTGTTCCAGCATACAGCTTCCATAATTTAATCATTTAAAGTGAATCTGTCAGCAAGTTTTTGCTATATAATCTGACAGCAGCACCAGATATGGGCAGAGATCCTGATTCCAGCAATGTATCACATAGTGCTGAGTGCAGCAGTTATGATAGAATCACACTTTCTCTGCTGCAGATTTAGCAGCGCTCAGATATTGAGCCTTGTATAGCCCCGCCCACACAACTGATTGGCAGCTTTCTGTGTATTTTGTGACAGGAAGTTGCTAATCATTGGTGGAGGCATGCCTGGACTACATGGCACAAGGCAACTTGTCCTGCAGTGATAGCTCCTTCTGAAAAAATACTGATTGTATTGAAACAGCAAAAAACAACCCAGTAAATAACACATCACTGGAATCAAGGTTTCTGACATTACATCATGATGCTCTCAAATTACATAACAAAAACCTGGTAGCAGATTCCCTTTAATTTGTAGGGCTGTATATGGTTATATGGTTACTACTAAATTTTATTTTGATGCGTATGTATGCATTGTTTCCCTTCTCTATGTAGAAAATGATTAAAGAACATAAATAATTTTTAGCCACCGACTTTCTAGGATAATAATGTGTCACACTGCTTGCAGAAAGTCATAATGGGCATTGATTTATCACATTAATTATGATGAGTGATGCTCATTACCTTTCCTGACACTTGCACACTGTTTTCTCGCAGGTTCGTGATGGCTTCAGAAATTTTCATATCGATAGGATCCATAACTGACTCAATATTGAATGGTCCCTCCAACCTGTCAGCAACTAGAAGCATAGCATCTGTCAAAACAAAAAAAAAAAATCACAAGCTAAAGAAAGGTCAGCAGCAAAATCTAAGCGCCAAAACTAAAAGGTCACATTACACACAGAGCTCATTTTCGAGGTGTGAATTAATTACACCTTGACAATAAATAGATGTGTACACAATATTGCAAACACACCTGACACATCACCATACGCCGGCTTTCTTGGAGATTAATTCCTCTTATGATTAACTTGTAAAGCAAATAGTTGTCAATTTTCAATGCCATTTCAAAACTTTTCCTAAGATCAGTAAATACTTTTTTCAGGTTGGGACTGTTCAAAAAGGGTCTTGCGTACAGCAATGTCTTTTTTGATAGTTTTTTCTACGCTTCTCGTACATTATTAATACTACTATTATTATTATTGATGATGGGACACAAAATGTATTACTAACTTTTTGAGGGAAACTTAATATCGAAAAAACTTTAATAAACTATAAAGTGAATATCAGTATTCAGAAATATTCAATGTGTCAGAGACCCAGATGCAGAGTGCTCCCCATCCCATGATGCATTCTGCTCCTAGCCACTAACACGAGCAAGTCCCCTGATAACAGCTCCTTCTATGCCGCTACATATCATGAGTGTGGCTTAATGTGCTTGTAATGAAAGCCTGACCCTGAGTGAGCATGTTTCTGTGCTCTGCCTGCCCACCCCAGTGATATCTGCCTGCTCCTAATTCACAGCTGTGCAGAGACAGCGTGCATCTGTCCATAGTCTGTATGTGTCTCCTTAGTCTGAGAACAGTGTATAGTAGGGGGAACTGCTGGGGTTAATTAGGTTTAGGGGGCAATCACCTTTTCACACAGCGCCCTGTAGGTTTGGATTTCTTTTTTCCCTTAATAATAAAGATCTTTATTTTAAAACTTCATTTTGTGCTTCCTTGTGTTATCTTTGTCTAATATTTACATTTGGTTGGTGATCTGAAACATTTAAGTGTGACAAACCTGCAAAAGAATAGGAAATCAGGAAGGGGCAAACAATTTTTCACAAAACTGTATATAAATCCTACTGATGAATATAAACAGAAAATCAGTCTATTAAATGGTGTCACAAAATACTCCTTCAGTTTATATGTGATCATCAGTAAAATAAAATGAGCACACATTCTCCATGATACATGGAAGTAAATCATTTTCCTTCCAGTTAATGTAAAATGAGCTCATAATTTCAAATGAACATCTGGAATAGATTGCCAAAATTGATGCTATGCAGCAAAGGGCACATTATGGTGTGAAAAAAAAAAATGCTTTCATAAATCATCAAGTCAATATCTGTTACATGGAAATGGAAAAAAGATCCCCAGAATACCTGGAGAATATATTGTTGCAGAAAACGGTTTCATAAATATGAATTCACTTATTGACTTTTATAAGCCTTATGCCGTTATATAAAAAGAAAAGTATTATTGTGTTCTACAATGAAGTCAGGCTGTGTACGAGGAGCGACTGAGATTGTGAGTATACCTGTGACCCTACGTCATTACTTCATAATTATAATCTCCAAATCCACCAGGGCAATTGGTGTTTTCAAAAGATTCTTCTTGGATCAAAAAAAAACCCATTTGGTTTGTAATAAAGCTTTGCTGAATTACTCTCAAGCTTGTGTGCAGAGTTTTACACTATACTTTATGTCATGGGACCCTACTTTAGCACCAGCTGACTAAAATAATCTGAAGACCCGTTGACGTAATACTACATAACACTGAATGTTGACAGCATTTATAAGAAACTTTTGGTGGTTAAGAGGTTGTCCATTACCAATTCTTAACTGCTAAAGTTCACTAGAATAAACACATACTCAACTCCAACTATTCTTCTCTGAAGGAAGAGTGATTTTGCAGTTGATGAGTCTTCCGATTGGGTGCGGTGGTAACATCTCAAAGTAATGACCGCCGGTAGACACAGTGCCAATATTCAAGGTGCGTATGTGTTTTTATATTTTATCTGGGGCTTTTGAACAATGAAGTAGGGGTTGTCAAGTAGTGAAGAAACAAAATCCAGTGTACCAGAATGCCTGAATCTAGGCCTGTCCGAAGCACAGATAGTTATACTGCCAAAACATTCAAAATTGGAAGCAAGGAGAGCAATAAAAAACACTGATGCTTTTCTTGCGCGTCAAGCACCTTTGAATATTGATAAAGGTTCTTAACGCACCAGAAATTTGTCAGTATTTTGAATTTCTCTAAGCTAATAAGATTGTTATTTGGAATTTTAGCATGTACCAATAAAGAAGATTTTTATTTCCATGGAGCTAAATCTCTCCTCCTTGCTTCAAGTTGTCAACTATTGTACAACCCCTTCAATTGAGTCACTATATTTGAATAATGTCTGGGAATATGAGTTTATCCTCAAAATGTAAGGGCCCCATACACATTGCATTTTAGTTGATGGTAGCAAATTTCTTTAACTAACAAAAGGTAAGTCATTTAACAAACGATTGTAATGCCATCATTTCCATTCACATTTTAGTCTCTATTGCCCAATACAGGATTGTTTACCTGCTTTACACCTCACCCATCACCACAGCACTCACATTAGTCAAGTCACCCATGTACCCATGTATCAGGTACATGTAACACACATCCCTCACATGTTAGATCCATTTCACATCACACATGTCACTTACAAGTTTGATAAATGTTACATAAATGATTTCATACATTTACATACATACATGATTTCAAGGGACGATTTATTATTCTGGAATCATCCGCAATTTCTCATGGACTCCCCTTCTTGGAGCATGATTGCTAATTCAACAATTGAGCACATAAAATCCATTACTTCTGTGAAACCTGTGGAGGTGTACTGCAAGAGAGGTAGGAGAGGAGGAGTCCTGGCACGCCTTCGGAGGAGAGGGTTCAGAACAGCTCTTCCTTCACTCCACTTGGCTAATGTCCGTTCCTTATCTAACAAAATGGAGGAACTGAACTTACTTTGTAACATGAGATCTGATATGGCCAATTCAGCTGCTCTTTGTTTTATTGAGACCTGGTTGAATGAGACCATCCCTGATTGTAGTCTGGATCTACCTGGTTTTGTTATCTACAGAGCTGACCGTGATTGTGTAGCTTCAGGTAAACAAAGGGGGGGTGGGGTATGTCTCTACATCAACACTAGCTGGTGCTGTGATGTTAACATACTGGGAAAAGGTTGCTCTCCAGATCTAGAGTACCTTGCACTCAATTGTAGACCATTTTACTCTCCAAGAGAGTTTTCATCTATGGTTCTGGTTGCAGTATATATTCCCCCCCAAGCATCTGTTAAAGCTGCTATTGGTGAATTAGCATGCAAAATATCAGAATGGGAGAAAGGATCTCCAGAAGCATTTGTGATCGTAATGGGGGACTTTAACAAAGGAAAACTCAACCTGGATCTCCCCAAATTTACTCAACATATAAACTGCTTCACGAGAGAGAACAATACGCTTGATCACTGCTATACAGTCATAAAAGGGGCCTACAGGGCAGTGAGGAGAGCAGCAGTGGGCTTTTCAGATCATTGTCTAATTCATTTAATTCCAGCCTACAGGCAAAGGTTGAAAACATCCAAACCTACAGTTTATACAAAGAAGACATGGTCTGAGGAGGCAAAATTGCAACTACATGCTTTGAATGCACGGACTGGGAGGTATTCCAGGAAACATGCTCGGGTCTGGATGAATGGGTTGATGCAGTGTCCTCATATATCCGTTTTTGTGAAGACACGTTTATTCCATCCAAATCTGTCCACTTTCGGGGAAACAACAAGCCGTGGTTTACAAATAAAGTCAGGTTGATCCGTAAGAGAAAAGAGGAGGCTCATAAAGCAGGCGATATTACTGAATTCAAGAAACTTAGGTACTTGCTATCTAAAGAGATCAAGTTAGCCAAACACGAGTATGCAAAGATTCTGGAGGAAAGGTTCTCATCAAAATATAATAGATATGCATGGAGAGGATTAAGAGAGGTCACCAATTATAAAAGCCACCCCACTATAGTGAACCCCAGCAGAAGTCTGGCAGCAGAGTTAAATGAATTCTACTGCAGATTTGAGGCAAGCTCTACACACAGTGGCTATTCATCTCTAAGCTCCTCAGTATGTTCATATAAAGATCATTCATTGTGCAACACCCAAGTAGTGATCTCCGAGGCAGAGGTGATACGCATCCTAAAGGGACTTAAGGTCAAAAAGGCACCTGGCCCTGATGGTGTATCTCCAATGTGTCTGAAAGTATGTGCTACCCAGCTTGCCCCTATACTGACAAATATATACAATGTGTCACTGAAAGAGTGCGTTGTACCTCAGTGTTGGAAAAATTCCACAATTATCCCTGTCCCCAAGAAAGTGGGATCCTCTGAGTTGAACGACTATAGACCAGTAGCACTCACATCTGTAGCTATGAAAGTCTTCGAAAGAATTATGATGTCCCACCTGATAAAATTCACGCAGAAGCTATGGGACCCGCTTCAGTTTGCCTATAAGGAGAATCGTTCGGCAAACGACACTGTCAATCTGGCACTGAAGTACATTTTGGATCATACAGATGAACTGCACTCATATGTCCGGATTCTTTTCATGGACTTTAGCTCAGCGTTCAATACCATTGATCCGAATTTACTTCATAAGAAAATGGTAGCTCTTGGAGTCCCTCTTAACTTATGCTTGTGGATTTATAACTTCCTGACAGCCAGGATACAGAGTGTAAAAGTTGGACCATTCACTTCGGACACCTTGGTCACAAACTTCGGGGCACCTCAGGGGTGTGTTTTGTCCCCGTTACTGTTTTCTCTCTATACGAATGATTGCATCTCTTCAGCAGACTCAGTAAAAATCTTGAAATTTGCCGATGATATGACACTGATTGGTCTCATCAGGGGAAATGCTGAAGACTTGTATCGGAGTGAGGTGGAAAGAATATGTGACTGGTGTAAAGCCAATAATCTTGTACTCAACACTAAAAAAACTGCTGAGATGGTTGTGGATTTTAGGAAAGATCAACATGAGATACTTCCAATCTACATCCATGACGAAGTGGTTCTTAGGGTCACAGAGACCAAATTCCTTGGTGTTATCATCTCTCATGATCTTAAATGGGGGAAAAACGTGGATGCTGTTATAAGAAAAGCACAACAGAGGATGTTCTTCCTGCGTCAGCTGAAAAGATATGGTTTGTCTAAGAATCTGCTGATCTTATTCTTTAATGCTGTCATCAGATCTGTGATTTGTTCCTCTCTGATAGTCTGGTATGGGGGAGCCACTGCGCATGACAAACTCCGCTTACAAAGGACTTTCAGAACAGCAGAGAGAATTATAGGTTCCCCCCTGCCTAAAATCCAGGATCTTTATGATAAGAGTATTCGATCCCACGCATTGAAAATTTCATCCGATCCCTCTCACCCGGGACACTCCTCATTCCAACTACTCCCTTCAGGACGTCGCTTCAGAGTCCCCAAATGCAGCACCAACCGCCATATGAACAGCTTCTATCCACTCTCTGTTCAACAATTAAATCGTCATGTGTAGACTATATACTGTATCTGTCTTGTTAGATGTTACTTGTTGTATCTGTTGTTATATATTATGTTGCCTCTTTGCCACAAAGAATTCCTTGTATATATGTAATATGTACTTGGCGATAATAAATTTGATTTGATTTGATTTGATTAAATGTCACTCATGTTTTAGATACATGTGACATACACGTCACTTACAAATTAGATACAAGTCACACATGCATAAGATATGTCGCACATATGCCACTCATTAGATACCTGTTAAACACTCGACTCACTAAGTAGATACATGTTATGCACATGTCACTAACTCATTAAATAAAGGTCACAAATATGTCATTCACACGTTAGATACATGTCCCATCACTCGCACATGAAACATATGCTACAGACATGTCACTCATGAATTACATAATATATTTTTATTTATATAGTGCCAATATATTCCACTGCACTTTAGAATTAAGTGGGGACATATACAGCTCTGGCAAAAATTAAGTGACCACTGGACAGTTTTATAAAAATCAGCTTCTCTACATGTCTGACAGCCATTCTATTCCGTTGTCAGTTGAATTCCAACCAGAGTACACCTCATTCTACTTAATGTGCTTCTGATTAGGTGATCACCTGAACCAAATCTTATTTAATGGAGGAAAGTATAAAAAACCCTGCTGTTGTGTTCACAATCCTCTTGCAATAGGGCAAGCTGGATGACAAAACAAGTGCTAGTAATATCCCAAAAATAATTGGAATGAAAAAATAAATTTTAGCCATGCCAAAGGAGTTGAAAAGGAAAGTCTTGAGTGAGGAAAAGAAAGGCTTAATTCTGGCTTTACTAGCAGAGGGATACCGTGAGCGTCATGTTGCCTCCATCCTTAAAATTTCTAAGACGGCAGTCCATTACAAAGTCAAGAAGCAGACATTGGGGACAACAAAGCTACAGACTGGCAGAAGGTGAAAACGACTCTCCACTGACCGGTATGACTGTCATCTTATTCAAATGTCACTTAGCATATCTCATGATTAGAGTTGAGCGATACCGTCCGATACTTCAAAGTATCGGATCGGAATGGATCGGCCGATCTTAAAAAAAAGTATCGGTATCGCCGATTCCGATACCGGAAGTCCCATTCAAGTCTATGGGACTTCCGGTATCGGAATAAGAAAAATCCTGTTTTTCCCTTGTACAGCCTCTCTGGGGTCTGTACGGGCCTTTCGGGGGGCTGTGCCGGCCTGCCAGGGGGTCTGTGCAGGCTCCGGTGGTCTGTGCCGGCCTGCCGGGGGGCTGTGCCGGCCTGCCGGGGGGCTGTGCAGGCTCCGGGGGGCTGTGCCGGCCTGCCGGGGGGCTGTGCAGGCTCCGGGGGGCTGTGCCGGCCTGCCGGGGGGCTGTGCAGGCTTCGGGGGTCTGTGCAGGCATCGTCCGATGGGACTACAAGTCCCATCGGGCGATGCCTGCTACCATGACAGTGATTGACACATTAGCCAATGATGGGACAGTAGTAGTCCCATCATCCGGCTAATGTGTTGAATGTCAAAAAAAAAAAAAAAAAAAATTACATGCTACATACATGCTACATACATACAACATGCATACTACATACATGCTACATTCATACTACATACTACATACATGCTACATTCATACTACATACACTCACTGGCCACTTTATTAGGTACACCTGTCCAACTGTGTGTTAAGACTTAATTTCTAATTAGCCAATCACATGGCGGCAACTCAGTGCATTTAGGCATGTAGACATGGTCAAGACAATCTCCTGCAGTTCAAACTGAGCATCAGTATGGGGAAGAAAGGTGATTTGAGTGCCTTTGAACGTGGCATGATTGTTGGTGCCAGAAGGGCTGGTCTGAGAATTTCAGAAACTGCTGATCTACTGGGATTTTCACGCACAACCATCTCTAGGGTTTACAGAGAATGGTCCGAAAAAGAAAAAAAATCCAGTGAGCGGCAGTTCTGTGGCCGGAAATGCCATGTTGATGCCAGAGGTCAGAGGAGAATGGGCAGACTGGTTCGAGCTGATAGAAAGGCAACAGTGACTCAAATTGCCACCCGTTACAACCAAGGTAGGCAGAAGAGCATCTCTGAACGCACAGTGCGTCGAACTTTGAGGCAGATGGGCTACAGCAGCAGAAGACCACACTGGGTACCACTCCTCTCAGCTAAGAACAGGAAACTGAGGCTACAATTTGCACAAGCTCATCGAAATTGGACAGTAGAAGATTGGAAAAACGTTGCCTGGTCTGATGAGTCTCGATTTCTGCTGCGACATTCGGATGGTAGGGTCAGAATTTGGCGTAAACAACATGAAAGCATGGATCCATCCTGCCTTGTATCAACGGTTCAGGCTGGTGGTGGTGGTGTCATGGTGTGGGGAATTTTTTCTGGGCACTCTTTGGGCCCCTTGGTACCAATTGAGCATCGTTGCAACGCCACAGCCTACCTGAGTATTGTTGCTGACCATGTCCATCCCTTTATGACCACAATGTACCCAACATCTGATGGCTACTTTCAGCAGGATAATGCGCCATGTCATAAAGCTCGAATCATCTCAGATTGGTTTCTTGAACATGACAATGAGTTTACTGTACTCAAATGGCCTCCTCAGTCACCAGATCTCAATCCAATAGAGCATCTTTGGGATGTGGTGGAACGGGAGATTCGCATCAGGGATGTGCAGCCGACAAATCTGCGCCAACTGTGTGATGCCATCATGTCAATATGGTCCAAAATCTCTGAGGAATGCTTCCAGCACCTTGTTGAATCTCTGCCATGAAGAATTGAGGCAGTTCTGAAGGCAAAAGGGGGTCCAACCCCTTACTAGCATGGTGTACCTAATAAAGTGGCCAGTGAGTGTATATACTACATGCAACATACATACTACATATATATTACATGCATGCAACATGCATACTACATATATACTACATGCAACATACATACTACATATATACTACATGCAACATACATACTACATATATACTACATGCATGCAACATGCATACTACATATATACTACATGCTACATACATACTACATATATACTACATACATACTGCATGCTACATACATACTACATGCTACATACCTACCACATATATACTACATACATACTACATGCATGCTACATGCTACATACATACCACATACATACTACAACATACTACATGATACATACATACTACATATATACTACATGCAACATGCATACTACATATATACTACATGCATGCAACATGCATACTACATATATACTACATGCTACATACATACTACATATATACTACATGCATGCAACATGCATACTACATATATACTACATGCTACATACATACTACATATATGCTACATACATACTACATATATACTACATGCATGCTACATACATACTACATGCTACATACATACTACATATATACTACATACATACTACATACATACTACATGCATGCTACATACATACTACATGCTACATACATACCACATACATACTACATGCTACGTACATACTACATATATACTACATGCATGCTACATACATACTGCATGCTACATGCATGCTACATACATACTACATACATACTACATGCTACATACATACCACATATATACTACATACATACTACATACAATACATTCATACAATACATACATAGACATACAGTACATATAACATAGAGTAACATACTTACCAATACTTGTCACATTGTTCCCCGAAGCCATTGTCTTTTCCGGAATAAATATTAACATAACAAACCACAAAAATACTCACCCACGATCCGAAGCAGTCCACGAGTGTGTCGCACGACGATCTTGGGTAGAGAACTGCAGCATCAGCTGTTGCTGCCGTTCTCTACGGGCTGCAGGAATCCAATGACGGAAGGTAAGTATCCTTCCGCACTGTATTCCTCCGCCACTTAAAAAAAAAAAGTCCCTAGTCTCACTTTATGCCATTGCTGCGTGGGAATTTAACCCACAAGTGCCCGGCGCGCGCGTATCTCTCTCCCCCCCGCCTACCGCCACCTCTCTCGTCCCCGGTGTGGCTCCTTTAAAAGCTTTCCAAGCCGGATCAGGCG
Source organism: Dendrobates tinctorius (assembly GCF_039654945.1). Classification (NCBI taxonomy): domain Eukaryota; kingdom Metazoa; phylum Chordata; class Amphibia; order Anura; family Dendrobatidae; genus Dendrobates; species Dendrobates tinctorius. Next base: position 67,523,612 of record NW_027361732.1, on the reverse strand, counting down.
CCGCATCTGCATCCGGTGTCACCGCTGCAGGCCTGATCCGGCGGTCTGGCTTTCCACCGCACGCCGCCGGAACAAAACCACCAGATGTGTGAAAGCAGCCTAAGGGATCCTCTTCTGAGTTGCTTCCTATGCTAGCACACACCTGACCTTAACGCTGATAATTGGGTGTTGTCAGCTGAAATCCTTCACTCACCAGCTCCCTGCAGTTGTTGCATTGCTTTCTAATGGAAATACTATAGACTGAAAGAAACAGAGTTAATGATAGAACAGGCCGAGCAGCCCATTTTATATCCGCCCACCAGGAATCTGCCCGATGATGCTGATTGCTAGTCCAGGCCTGACTGTGAGAATATGCAGTAGGAAACTGATGTATCCTAATTAATAATGAATACCTATGAAGTTAGTTGTGTCTTTAATTGACAATGTCTGTTTGCAAACCCAATTGCAGAGATCATGAGCATGTAATAATCTTAAATACTGTAATATTAAAGTGCAGAAAACAAACATTACAAAAAATTATACTGCGTAATGTAAGGCATATGTATGTCATATTCACTCCATCATACAAATCAGCTGTAATGTTAAAATAGGAAATATAATCAAACAATATGTTACATTAAATCAATTCATTAATGACTGTTATCACACCAGATGTTCACACAGGCTCCTGATTAGTGTGCATATTCACTAAGGAGATGACAATTAACAATTTTGACAAAGATTGCAGAGCCTGCCTGAATATTCCCAGGTGCAGACATTTTCTGCTTGACAAAAATACAATGTGGGATGAAAGGATATAAGTAATGACATAGAGCTAGAATAGTACAAACACTGGATATTTTTAAGGTTGTAGTTTGCAGTTTTAAAATAAATTATATATATATATGATGCTATTTATAATGATGCACAGTGTACTGTGATTTCCAAAGTTATTAGAAACCATCAAGAAGTTTAATATTAAGATACAGTCTAGAATAAAAAATACCATTGTAATACCGTTTCTCTTGTAAAAGTGGTGTGCATTTTCACTTTCACACTGATTGGACAGTGTGAGAATAGAGACACAGCCATTACTGGTAACACACAGAAGTGAATTTATTCAAAAATCTCTACAATGTATCTGATATTTTATTTATTTTTAATACCTGATTGATAAATAATTATTAGAGATGAGCGAGCACTTAAATTAATGCTTGACTGCTCGTTTTGAGTAACGAGTATAATGGGAGTCAATGGGAAATCAGATCATTTTTCGGGCAGACCCTACAAGGAGGTCTGGGGGTAGTGAAAATGTTGAAATGGATGGAAAAAGACCCCTGGAACCATCTATAAATTCCAGATCGCTGCTTAGAACAATGGTGTGACACTTTTACTCCACTTTAATGACTGACAATACAACATTTAAAATCAACAAGAAATTGGAGTTTACATGAAAAAAGTTCAGAAACATTATTTTCTGTATATGGACTTTTATATAATGCAAAATGTATAAAGTATTTAAAAACAACATAATAATTTAAGAAAATCAACATTGAAATTTTAGTAAAAATTGTAAATTGCTGTGCAATTTATGAAGGAAGCAAAAACTGCCAAAAATGTGATAAAAGAAGGACTTAGATACACCCTGTATTAGGCATAAAGGAGGGCCTCATACACATTCTGTTCAAATTGTCATGTAGTGGTACTCCTAGACTCTGAGTATTTTGGCGTGCTCGGAGATTGAATCCTTATCAGCAGCGCAGATGATGACACCTCCTTTTTACTTTTCATTCACCCATGGCATATTGCCTAGCAGTTGTAAATTATGCAGCTGCGTCGACACAAACTAAATCTCCAAGCATGACAAAATACTCGGAGGACACCCGAGCATATTCGGGGAAACCCAAGCAACGTGTACACTTGTTCATCACTAGTGCTTACCTCTTGTTGCTATTTGCAACAACATCAGGTGAGTGGTCTCACATTTATCATTGTACCGGTATCATCGGATAAGACCCTATTGCGCTCCTTCTTGTCTCCTAGTACTTTTCTTCCAAACTATAGTTGTGATACTCCTACACTCATAAAAGATCTGCACAGTACAAAACCTGCCAAAAATTACAACCAGAGTCATCCATACAACCTTGAAGGCATCAACTGTAGTTCCTCATTCAAATATTGTGAGCAAAGTATAGTTGTGGTACTCCTACACTCCTAAAAGTTATGCAGAGTGCAACACCTTCCAAAAATTACAAGCAGGGTCATTTATACACCTTTGAAGGCAACAACTGGATGGCCTCATTAAAATATAAAGAAAGTGTGCTCCTGCCTGTAGAAGGCCAATTTTGTTTTACATTATATATAACAATAGTCAATATTTTTACCAAAAATATTTTGTGAACTGTACCAGGACAAGCGGATGTTTTTAATTATAACCTACTGGAATTTTACACCAAGCACATTAAACTATATGCATAAATCATTAAATCCATAAAAATTTTTGGAAGATTTTTTAGAATTTAATACACCAGCAAAATGTAACAAGAACCGCAGTATGGTGTATGGATCAATCATTGAATCCTTAAAATTGTGTGGAAGTTTTCTTGTGAGTTTAATATACCTTCAAAATGTAACAAGAACCACATTACAGAGTGTGGATGAATCCTTGAATCCATAAAAAGTTTTGGATTTTTTTTACAGTTAAATATACCAGCAAAATGTAACAAGAACCATGTTATAGTGTATGGATGAATCATTGAATCCCTAAAAAGTTTTGGAAGGGTTTTTATGAGTTTGACAACTTGTTTTGTGGGTTATATACCACCGAAATGTACCAAAGAACATGCAATACTCTATGAATGAGCAATATAATACCAAAACATTTTTGTACAATTTTTTGTAGGGTTAAATACCACCAAAATGTACCCAAGAAAACATAATACTCTATGGATGAGCAATATAATACTGATACATTTTTGACCAATTTTTTGGCGGTTTAAGATACCATCAAAATATACCCAAGAATATATAATACTCAATTTTTTGGAGGGTTATATACCACCGCAATGTACCCAAGAAGATATAATACTTTAAGGATGAGCAACATAATAATGAAACATTTTTTAACAATTTTTTGGAGAGTTAGATATCACCGAAATGTACCCAAGAGCACATAATAGTATATGGATGAATAATTTTATACCAAACATTTTTTAACGTCTTTTTGAAGGGTTATATACCACCGAAATGTACCCATGTAATAGTATATGGATGAGTACTTGAATCCAGAATCCACTTTTTCTGTGATTTTTTGAAATGTTATATACCACCAAAATTAACCCAAGGGCACTTAATACTCTATGGATGAGTAATTGATTCTAGAAATAATTTTCAACACTCTTTTATAATTTTACAAACCTCCATAATTTAAGAATACCTATGTTCAACTGTATGGATGATTAATTTAATGTAAGAATTTTGAAAATGTAGCTGATATACTTCTACACTTGTAAAGGCTTGGCAGAAAGTGCAAAGCTAAGGAAAAAATAGAATGAAGGTCATCCATAGACCCTGAAAGGCAATTAACAGGCCTCATTCAAATATTTTTAACGTGTAGTTGTTGTACTCCTACACTCATAAAGGCTTTGCACACAGTGCAAAGCCATGAAAAAATTATAAGGACGGTCATCCATTAACCCCTGAAAGGCAACAACTAGCAGGCCTCATTCAAATATTTATAAAGTGTAGTTGCTGTACTCTTGCACTCATAAGTGCAAAGCCAGGAAAAAATTGTAACTAGAGTAATACAGAAATCCTCTTCAGATGTCTGCTTCTTCTTCTCCTTCCTCGAGAGGCTGGGGGGACTGCCTCGACTTGCTTCTTGGAGCTCGATTCCCAGGTGCCTGGCCTATAAGTGACCGAGCTTACTGTAGTACCAGAGCACTGACATATTGAATGTTTAACAGCTTTTTAGAAGTTACTAAAAACACTGAAATGAACCACAGAGCAAGTGATACTATATGGGTGAGTAATTAAATTTCTAGATTCTTCTCTATGCTTTTTGGAAGTGTTATATAACACAAAAATGTAGCACAAAGCACATATTACTATATTGATGACAATATAGTCAATTTTTGCATCCCCCTAAAAAAACACCTACAGTTGTGGGAAAAAGTGTTTGCCCCCTTCCTGATATCCTATTCTTTTACACGCTTGTTACATTTTAATGTTTCAGATCACCAAACAGATTAAAATATTAGACAAAGATAACACAAGTAAGTACAAAATGCAGTTTTCAAATTAAGGTCTTTATTGTTAGGAGAAAAAGAAATCCAAACATACAGGGCCTTGTGTGAAAAAATGATTGACCCACCCCCCTTAAAACAAAAATTTAACTGTGGTTTATCACATCTTTGCAAAGCTGAGTTCAAATTCCCTCCCCACACACAGGCCTGATGACTGCCACACCTGTTCTCAATCAAGGAAACACTTAAATGGGATCTGCCTTGCAAAGTGAAGTATGTCAAATAATCCTCAAAAGCTAGACATTATGTCGCAATCAAAAGAAATTCTGGACCAAATGAGAAGAAAAGTAATTGAGATCTATCTGTCTAGAAAAGGCTATAAAGCCATTTCTCAAGCTTTGGGACTCCATCGAACCACAGTGATAGCCATTATCCGCAAAGGTATAAATATCGAGCATTGGTGAACCTTTGCCGGGAATGGATGGCTGACCAAAATTACCCCAAGAGCACTGCAATGAGTCATCTAAGAGGTCTTAAAAGAACCCACAACAACATTCCAAAAAATTGTAGTCCTCACTTGCCTCAGTTAAGGTCAGTGATCATGACTCCACCTTAAGGATGGGGTCACACTTGTGAGAAACTCGCACGAGTCTCACATCTCAAGACTTTTGGGACAATACTCTGTGGACTGACAAGACTAAAGTTGAACTTTTTGGAAGAAGTATGTCCCATTACGTCTGGCGTAGAAGTAACACAGCATTTCAGAAAAGGAACATTATGCCGTCAGTAAAATATGTTGGTGGTAGTGTGATGGTTTGGGGCTGTTTTCCTGCTTCAGGACATGGAAGACTTGCTGTCTTAAAGGGAACCATGAATTATGCTGTCTACCAAAAAATCCTGAAGGCGAATGTCCAGCTATCTTCAAGCTGAAGTGCACTTGGGTTACACAGCAAAATAATTGCCCAAAATATACCAGCAAGTTCTCCTCTGAATGGCTTAATAAAAACAAAATTAAGACTTTGGAGTGATCTATTCAAAGATCCAATTCTGATCGAGATGCTGTGTCATGAAAATTAAGACTTTGGAGTGATCTATTCAAAGATCCAATTCTGATCGAGATGCTGTGTCATGATTGGAAAACCCTGCATTGTGGCTGAACTACAACAATTCTGCAAAGGTTAGTGGGCAAAAAAAGACTCATTGCCAGTTATTTTAAATGCTTGATTGCAGTTGTTGCAGCTAATGGTTGCCCAACCAGTTTTTAGGTTTAGGGGGCAATTGCTTTTTCACACAGGGCCCTGCGGCTTTGGATTTATTTTTCCCTCAATAAAGACCCACATTTAAAATCTGCATTTTGTGTTTACTTGTGTTATCTTTGTCTAATATATTAATTTGTTGGTTGATTTGAAACATTTAAGTGTGACAAACTAGCAAAAGGATATGAACTCAGGAAGGGGCAAACACTTTTTTACCCAACTGTATATACTGTATTTAGCAGTGAACTATGAAGCCACTCTCCCTGCTCCTGCAACTGTCCCTAGGCTAAATGCACAGTGCATCTGATAGAAACAGCGAAGCACAAAATTAGTCCTTAGAGCAGATGTTAGTGTGATGGTTTAGAATCAGCACCAGTGTCAATGCTAGAGGACTCAGATAAATAAAATGTGCACACACAGGCCTAGATAACTGCTCTCTCCCTCCAATACGAATTTTCCCTGAGCTGTGCAATGGCATCAGTTAGCCAAGTGTGGCAACTGCTGTCCTTTCATACTCCTGATGATGTAATACTACCAAGATGGCTGCGGCAATGCAGTGACTGGTAGGCAATCCCCACATGCTTAGTGGCTGTGTAACAGGTGCAAACCATGTGGGGCTGGGATTCGACTATTAAATCGAGCACCGCCCAATGCTCGCTAAGTATGAGCATATCCAATCACCCAGATACTTGAGTGATATCCGAGTATCACCGAGCATGTTCTCTCATCCATAATAATTATTAATAAAAAAGTACAATGAATAAGAAAAGAACATCACAGCATATGAATTATTTATTATCAGAGGCATTTTTTGACTGTGCTTGTCTTTATAAAGCCTCATTCACCTCATTCACAAGTCTGCATTTTTGCATGCACGTGAAAAAAATTGTGCCAGTCTCAGTGTTTTGGATCAGTGTGTCATCAGTGTGTCCACTTTTACCATCAGTGTGTAATCAGTGCTTGGTCCGTGTGTCAGTAGGATCAACTGTTGTGAACTCATTTTCTGGTTTACCTCTGGCTTCTGGTGAGGGTGGTGGAGATGGCTGTGTTGACAGAGGAGTCGTGAGTTCTCCATCCGGGCTCCCTCTGGTGGTGACAGCAGATAATGAAGCTGATCTAAATTGCAGAGACCTGCCACCTGAGGAGGAGGACTGTCAGTGGACATCAGGAGTCTCTGACTGGATTTAAGACAGCTGACTCCCTAATTTTGTGCTAGTGATTTTCTCCTGCCCTGAGATTCTGGTTTCCAGTTCTGTTCCTGCCTTCTCAAGCTAAGTGTGCTCTGCTATTTTTCACATGAGATTTGGTCTGGTTTACTCAGTTTTTGTGGTCAGCCAGCCCCTGCTGGGGCTGTGCTGAATTTCCATTCTTATGTCTCTGTTTATGACAGTTTGCTTTTTGTCCCTGATCAGATTGGTCTCTTTTTGCACTGTCTTCAGAATAAACCAGAGTGCTGATATAGGGAATTGAAGTCTAGCGACTTAAGGGTTTTTGTTATCAGAAAGTGTTGGACATTTTTTGGCAGGGTTTTGTGCGTGTTTGCAGACAGCATCTTTCCTTTCCTGTCCTTTCTAGTTAGTGTGGGCCCCATCGTTTGCTCAGCCTATTTTTCTGTCTGTGTTTGTGTTTTTATCTTGTCTCACCGTCAATACATGTTTGTGGGCTGTCAATTGCTTTGGGGTCTGCTCTGGGGCAGTTTAGATTTCCCCTTTTCTTGCTTTAGGCTTATTTAGTTCTCTGGCTGTGACGAGGTGTCTAGGATCATCGTAGGTACGCTCCATGGCTACTGATAATTGTGTGGATAGGATCAGGGGTCTGCAATCCACTTAGTTACCAACCTCTCTGGTTTTCTGGGGCTTAGCTTGTTTTTTTTTTCCTCCTCGGTGACTCATTCAGAACAATCAACCCTCCTAAGATATTTATATGGGCATGTAGATCATATGAAGCTGAATAAAATGACAACTGGATATCTGCAATCTGACATCATATTCCTGAGAAATTCACATTTTTATTGTATGTACAGTGGGTATGGAAAGTATTCAGACCTCTTTAAATTTTTCACTCTGTTTCATTGCAGCCATTTGGTAAATTCAAAAAAGTTCATTTTTTCTCATTATTGTACACTCTGCACCCTATCTTGACTGAAAAAAACCTGAAATATATACATTTTTGCAAATGTATTAAAAAAGAAAAACTGAAATATCACATGGTCATACTTTCAGATCCTTTGCTCAGACACTCATATTTAAATCACATGCTGTCCATTTCCTTGTGACCCTCCTTGAGATGGTTCTAGTCCTTCATTTGAGTCCAATGTGTTTAAATAAACTGATAGAACTTGATTTGTAAAGGCACACACCTGTCTATATAATACCTCACAGCTCACACTGCATGTCAGACCAAATGAGAATCATGAGGTCAAACAAACTGGCCAAGGAGCTCAGAGACAGAATTGTGGCAAGGCAAAGATTTGGCCAAGGTTACAAAAGAATTTCTGCAGTACTCATGGTTCCTAAGAACACAGTGGCCTCCATAATCCTTAAATGGAAGAAGTTTGGGACCACCAGAAGTTTTTCTAGACCTGGCACTCAAGTCAAACTGAGCAATCGTGGTCTTGGTGAGAGAGGTAAAAAAGAACCCCAAGATCACTGTGGCTGAGCTCCACAGATGCAGTAGGGAGATGGAAGAAAGTTCCACAAAGTCAACTATGATTGCAGCCCTCCAGCAGTCGGGCCTTTATGGGAGAGTGGCCCAACGGAAGCCTCTCCTCAGTGCAAGACATATGAAAGCCCACATAGAGTTTAAAAAAAAAAAACACATGAAGGACTCCCAGACTATGAGAAATAAGATTTTCTGGTCTGATGAGATGAAGGCAGAACTTTTTTGTGATAATTCTAAGTGGTATGTGTGGAGAAAACCAAGCACTGCTCATCACCTGCCCAATACAATCCCAACAGTGAAACATGGTGGTGCCAGCATCATGCTATGGGGGAGTTTTCAGCTGCAGAGACAGGTAGACTGGTTGCAATTGAAGAAAACATAAATGCGGCTAAGTACAGAGATATCCTGGATGAAAACCTCTTCCAGAGTGCTCTGGACCTCAGACTTGGCCGAAGGTTCACCTTCCAACAAGACAATGACCCTAAGCACACAGCTAAAATAACAAAGGCATAGCTTCAGAACAACGTTGAGACCATTCTTGACTGGCCTAGTGAGAGCCCTGACCTAAATCCAATTGAGTATCCCTGGAAAGACCTGAAAATGGCTGTCCACCATCCAACCTGACCGAACTGGAAAGCATCTGCGAGGAAGAATGGCAGAGGATCACCAAATTCAGGTTTTATTTTTCAAATTATGGTGGAAAATAAGTATTTGGTCACTTAAAAAATTTCTGGCTCTCACAGACCTGTAACTTCTTCAAGAGGCTCCTCTATCTTTTACTCATTACCTGTAATAATGGCACCTGTTTGAACTGTATTAGGCTTGTTTAGATGTTCTTTTGCATACTTCTGAAGCTGAATTTTATGGTGAGTATGCAGGAGATATTTTCTTTTGATGACTCTTCCTTGAAGGCCATATTTGTGCAGGTGTCCCTGAACAGCAGAACAATGTACCACAACTCCAGAGTCTGCTAAGTCTTTCAGTCAGAAGGTCATTTGCAGTCAAGCGGGGGTTCTGATTAGAGATGAGCGAATTTGTTTAAATTTTGAATTTTGTCCCTGAATCTGATTTTGACATATTCGAGCCAAATTCGAACACTATTCGTGCCTAATGTTTGTCTTATGATCGGTTCCAAACATATTCTGCAATTTCTACTCCCATTGACTATAATGATGTACGGCTGTGTTCGATAAACATTGCAAAAACAAAATTTGAATCCGATCGTATTCGGAACCGAATCCGAACAAATTCGCTCATCTTTAGTTCTGACTTGCCTCTCTAGCAATTCTACGAGCGGTTTTTACTGAAATTTTGCAAGGTCATCAATAGAGATGAGAAAACTTGTTTGGAAAACGTCGCCAATTGGAAATTTGGCACGAACATAGCACATTCAGATTCATGTTAGGCTTCACAAGTATTTATACTCAAAGTTGGCAAAGTTTGGTCATCATAGGATGGTGGAGCTTTATGATGAGCGGGGGGTAGATGGGGAAACGTGGAAACATGTACTTGTTTGATGAAGGGAGGGGGTGTGTCTAGGTCAGAGAATCTGCAGAGTGTAATTTTTTTTCTTTAATAACTTAATATGTAACTCATACAGGAGTCAAATGCCCAGAATCTATAGTAATTCATTTAAATGTGCCAAAAATGAAGAACTGCACACATATATAGTGCAAGAAAAGAAGTAATCATTTATTAGACACATACATTATTAAGAACATCACATCTAAAGTGAGAATTGCTTATGGTGAGAGAACAGCGGATCACCAGGCTAATATAATGTACAAAAAGCACCGCAGAGCACAAGAAATATATATACAGTAAAGAATAAAAAATGATGGTAAAGAGGGGATAAATATACTACTCCTTTCTGTGGCCAAGCAGAATACACCAGCGGTGTGGTGGCATATATAATGTCATCTAGTAATACTGAAAAGAGTCCTTTCCACCACTAGCCTAAGCAGAAGAGTCAGGGAAGCATGTTAGACAATATAGTAGATATATGAAGCTTCATTAATTCCAATTATTCCCACATATTCCCGACCTGTTTATCACTCAGATAAAGTGCTATACCAAGTGCAGATTTTGAACATAAAAAATCATACCCATGTGGGAGCCAGGTGTGCCGCACTGATGCCCGACGCGTTTCGCCCAACAGGGCTTCCTCGGGGGGCTGCATGGTGGATGCTATGGCCGGTGGTCTCTTTTATAAAGACCCTGGGCACGATGTCCCCTCAAGGATTGAATGAGCATCTATCCTTTACACCATTCCTCAATATACCTTAGTTCCCATTGGTTTTTAATTTGGTATGCTATGTGCATATGATGTTTTTAAATAAATTGTTTTTTATGTTTGTTATTTAGTTATCTTTTATGAGGATACTCTCAAGATTATTGGTGATGAAACTTTGCCGTTGTTGACTGCACTGAACTAAATGGAATAATGGATATCCCTCTTGATTGATTAAGAGAAGACAGACCCGGAAGATCTTTCTCTGATGCCATAAATATGTTATGCTATGAGTTATTTGATTATATATGTGTACATGTGGGGTTTGATAGATTGTTATACAGTTGTGGCCAAAAGTATTGACACCCCTGCAATTCAGGTGCTGTTAATTACACAAATTAGAGAAGCATCACATGATTTTTCGAACAGTGCCAATACTTTTGTCCACCCTCTTTTTTATGTTTGGTGTGGAATTATATCCAATTTGGCTTTAGGACAATTCTTTTTGTGTTTTTTCATTTAAGACAAATTAAATGAAGATAATAATACCAACGAATTTGTGATTGCAATCATTTTCAGGAAGAAACTGAGTATTATCTGACAGAATTGCAGGGGTGTCAATACTTTTGGCCACAACTGTATATCAGATGCAGTTTACGCCATAGATACAGCATAACTCCAGTTATTTAGGTATTATATACAACGAATGCGCGGCGGCGTCTCGCCTGCCGCGTCGCTGAAGGCATCCATACAGCCTCGGCGGGCGTTGGCGTAGCTATGACAACCGTGGCCGCGCTAACTCTCGCTGGGTTCCGGGATGGCCGGAAGTGACGCGTCAGGGATCTGTACGCCGTCTGCGCATGCGCGGCTTTTCAAGATGGCGCGGGCCATTATTCCCTGGAAGTGCAGTCTTTATAAAAGAGACCACCGGCCATAGCATCCACCACACTGCCCCCCGAGGAAGCCCTGTCGGGCGAAACGTGTCGGGCATCAGTGCGGCACACCTGGCTCCCACATGGGTATGATTTTTTATGTTCAAAATCTGCACTTGGTATAGCACTTTATCTGAGTGATAATTAGGTCAGGAATATGTGGGAATAATTTGAATTCATGTAGCTTCATATATCTACTATATTATTGTCTAACATGCTTCCCTGACTCTTCTGCTTAGGCTAGTGGTGGAAAGGACTCTTTTCAGTATTACTACATGACATTATATATGCCACCACACCGCTGGTGTATTCTGCTTGGCCACAGAAAGGACCAGTATATTTATCCCCTCTTTACCATCATTTTTTGGTCTTTACTGTATATATATTTCTTGTGCTCTGCGGTGCTTGTTGCACATTATATTAGCCTGGTGATCCGCTGTTCTCTCACCATAAGCAATACTCATTTTAGATGTGATGTTCTTAATAATGTATGTGTCTAATAAATGATTACTTCTTTTCTGGCACTATACATGTGTGCAGTTCTTCATTTTTGGCACATTTAAATGAATTACTATAGATTCTGGGCATTTGACTCATGTATGAGTTATAGGTTGTTCTATTGGGGAGTCGCCCGTGTTCCTTTGGGATAGATGATAAGTTATAGGTATGACAGCTGTTGTTAAAATAACTTAATGTGTGTACATTATGACAATCAAAAACCATCCACAACATCATGACACAAGGTCTTTTGTGATTGGCTGCCAAAGTCACATGTCCCTGGCATATAAAAAGCGGACATCTTGTTTTGCTGGTGCCATTTTTCCAGTGTCACAGTGCAGAGAACCCACTCCTGCTGGAACTGAAAGTGAATTTGTCAGTTAGCTAGGATCCTGTCCTGTGTGAAATCGATCTTCCAACATCTAACTAGATTGTGCAAAAACTGTGTTGCAGTCTCAGGAGGCCCCTTTTGCTAATTGAAATATTTTGTGATAAAACTGTGTTTCAGTGAGATATTAGAAGGCCACATTTCCTCTTAAAAATCGTTAGGTATAACAGTGCTGTTCAGGCACACTGTAAGAAAATAAATACTGATTGGTCATTTAGTTAGAGGTGACTTACAGGTGTAGGCATAAGGTTGTGAAACAGTAGAATAGAACAGGGGAAGGGTATATACAACATGAGTGAGAAAAAGCAAGGTTGTGGATGAAGGGGAAGCTCAACACCATCTCGTCCTATCCAAAGACCACTGACATCTGTCGCTGGATGGGCTACTCAACTCTTTTTCTTTGGCAGCCACACAGCGGTACACCTTGTAGATGAGGGTCAAAAAGAACATGTGGTCCAGTGGATGGCAAATGCTGCATCAAGTATCCTTTAGTCCTCTTCCTCCACCTTAACATAACACACAGTACAATACTCAGAGGTGGCACCCTAATTACCCTTGTTTTCAACCGCATCACAAATTTCCAAAATCCCATCTGACTGTAGGGAACCGAAGATGAGCCATGTTGCATAGCTGTTCACACATTCTATTCCATGGGCATCAGAGGTCTGCTCCAAAGATTCATAGAATCCATAGGAGGAAAGCATCTGCACCGATGCCCAAATTTTTTTCATGTTGGATCTGGAGCCGGACGAAATTGGGTCCGAGTAGAATCCAGACCCTCATCACTAGACTTTACCTACTGGAAGTGAAGGTGATTCTGATGAGACTCAGATATCAGAGGCGCACGCACTGTACTATGGTGGCAGGGCAGGAAGAGGAGAGCGACTCTCAGGGTCAGGAGTGTAAGAACAGAGAGGATGACGATGAGGTTGTACATCCCACTTGGTGTGAATCCAGAGGTGCGCAGTTCAGTAGCTCAGCAGAGGAGAAGGAAGACGAGGAGGTTATGTTGCAGCTTCCCACACAGACATGAAGTGATGCAACCACAACAAGCACTGCATCCTCAGCCTCATGTCTGGCTGTGACCAGCATCGGTCACAAGTGTGCAGTTTATATGGGCGGTAAGGGTTGCCTAGCTTTTGCCTTTTTTAGACTGAAAAAGATGACCTAACTAAAATTATCTGCCAAATTAAAAAAAAACTCAATAGAGGAAAAAATTGCAATAATTTGACAACGTCATGCATGAATTATCCCATGCGGGATCAACATGCCTTAGTGTGGGAATCTTACTGCGATAAAATGCCAACTAGAAGGCCTTGCGAGCCACTTGCTGTCTCATCACAGATATCATTGTCTTTTTACTCCTCAAATAGTGTGTGTCTTCAACAGCAGAAACTCAACTTTTTTACCCTCTACAGTTGGGATGAGAGCCCATCAGCTGTTATTGAAGTGGACATGACTGCTGTTTTTTTGTCACCTAGCACAACACACCTTTCTTAATCCACCATAACATATCTGCCTGCATCTCACTCACAGTCCAACAGTTTGTCCTGTTTTCTGTACTCCACCCTCGCTCAGCACAGCAGCTAGCCCTCGGTCCTGCAGTTGTGGTCACATAAAAGAACGTTCCCTCCTTCACATGTCAAAGCTAAGAGCTAGAACTCCACATAAGGAATCTGTGCCTGTGCTATACCAGCATGTTGCAGACAACTTCGTCCGTTCCCTGAAAAAATCTATGTCTGCCAGGGTGCATTTCACCACTGACACCGGGATGACCAAACATGGGCAGGGACATTACATCTTGCTGAATGTGCACTGGGTGACTCTGGTGGCTGTGCGGGCAGGTGGTCAAGCGGCTGCTCCACAAGTCTTTTAATCCCCAAGGCTTGGAGGACAAGACTCTGTATCTAACAGTTCATCCATTGCTTCTGGTTCTTCCACTTATTCTAGGGCCTCCACCTGTGCCCTCAACTTCTCCCTTATTCAGACAGGCATTCCAATGGAGCAGATAGAACCCCCCCCACAGTCACAGCTCACTGAAATCAGGCAGGGCTCAAATTAATATGCCTTGGAGATCACAGTCACACAGCTCAAGAGTTATGGACAGCTATCCAGGCTGAGTTAGAGCAATGGCTGACTCCACTGAATCTGGAGCCAGAGAAGGCCATGTGTGATAACAGTGCAAACCTCATGGGGGCCCTACGCCAGAGAAAACTCATACACGTGTCTTGCATGGCTTACATCCTCAACCTGGTGGTACACAAATCTCTCCTGCACTATCACAGCTTAGATGCGCTGCTACAAAAAGCAGAGGTCTTTTGCCCTATCAGTTAACTATTTGATTTGCGATAATTTTGACAAAGGGTGCTCAAACTTTTACATGTTGTTGTAACTAGCACAGAACAGGGGAAATTAACTTTGTCTTCTTGCAAACACATTTTTAGCAGTACTCTGATCTCTGCTGTATTGCAACAATATTGCAACCCTGTCTGCCTGTGAGATGGAAGCTGAAGCCCTGAGAGGAACATGCAGATGTGTCATTCATAATCAGACACAGCTCTGCAGTGAGATCAGGAGAGCAGAGAGCGGCCATTACATGTCTCACACTGGTAACTCCCCTTTATGTAAAATAAGCTCTGGAGGCAGAGTTATTCAATGTCTTCCCCATAGTCTGGAAGAGTTTATTTACATAAAGTGATAAAAAATGATTTCTCAAAAAACAGGCATCTAGTATGAGATATAAAAAGATTACTTTTTTCAGCAGTCTCTAACTTCCATGACTTTATTAATAGTTTAGATAGGTCAAATATGCTGACAGATTCCCTTTAAGTATTGGACTTCCTAGTCTTTAAATAAAGTTTTTCAATATAAAGTTTTCCAACATTGTTTTCAGAACAAACATGATATAAATAAAAGATAACAGTGTTCTAAATAATAACATAATAAGTTTTCTACTCCTAGAGTCCTAGAGTAAATAAAATATAAACAGATTTTAGATGAAAGGTAAGCCAAAGTCCAAAGTTAATTTCCTAGTCATTATATATGCAAACTTAATTTTGGCTTGAAAAATAGCATTTGCTATATATTTTTTTCGATTGACAAGGGTTGTCCTCAAAGACTCGCAATGCACTTTGATAGAGCTCTAGTGCCAAAGTTTGACTTAATCTGGGCTGTAGTCCAATTAATCAATGTAATAAACAAAATGCATCTTTATTATACTTTCCCTGTTGTAATTTACTTACTGAGACACAGTAATATTTCCTTTTGTTTAAATTTACTAATTTATGCATGATGTACTCGGAAGGTAAAGTTAATGTCATTTGTAATTTAGTAGATTTATCAAAGTACAACAAAAGTGAAATTAATTCCATAAAAATCTATTGGCAACCCAAGTTGTAATAGTTAGGACTGATAGTACGCAGGAAGGAGTCAGTAGAAGACTTAGTGCGTATTTTTACTGTGCTTTGAAATAGTGGGCACTCGTAATGTGCCTTCATACGGTAATCAGGAGTAGAACCAAAGCTGTGGAGGTTTTTATGTTCTCTGTCGCTTAATTACAGTAAATTTCAGCATACAAGGGGAATGTAAAGGGCCTGCCACACTAAGCGATATCGCTAGCAATATCGCTATAGTGTCACTGGTTTTGTGACGTTATAGTGATACTGCTAGCGATATCGCTATGTCTGATACTTACCTCCGACCGGCTCCCCCACTGATTATCGCTGATCGCGTGAGAACGTCCTGGACCGTCTCTCGTCGTCAGCTTCCTGCTGGGATTCCTGCAGGTGCCGACAAGCGACGCGTGGACGCGGGCGGGAGGACGTCAGGATCGCCTCGTCTGACAGGTAAGTAACGACCCCCGACCGTTGCTATGTCGCTGGTGAGATCTACCTGTGTGGCAGCTCACTAGCGACCACTTAGCGATGCACCAGCGATCCTGACTGGGTCATATCGCTGGTCGGGATCGCTGGTGCATCGCTAAGTGTGACAGTACCTTAAGGGCAGTACCAAGCTTTAATATCTACATGTAAAAACATACCTTATAGAGGTAAATGACCAAGAGCCTATTCCCTTGGGCTGTCGTACGTATCAGGATGCCCGTTGTAGTATATAGTTATATATACCATAAAATAGCCTGGATACTCATATACCTATGAATGATAATGTGCTTGCATTTAGGTTTATGTGCAAGTTCAATCTTATGTAAAATTGTAAAATTATAAATAATTAACAAAAATACCATTATGGAGTTATAAAAATAGCTATGTAGAAATGAAACAATAAAGCAAATGTATTTAATATATTTGTTCACAAACAATATTTTGTATTATGATTCTAAAGCAACAAATACTGTTATCATAATTGTAGTCACAACTTGCTCTCTTGTACTGTAATGTTATTACATATTTTAAAGTGATTTTTTTTTATTATAACAGTGCCCTAAGTGGATATTCTTTGTGTACACTATGTAGTATTACTGTCTTAAAAATACAGGGATAGTCTATTTGTAGGAAAGTCAATACTTTATTACCATTCTAACACTGTCTGGATGAGACAGACAGGCACAGCGAGCCTACTTTATAATGGAACTGAATATTTTTAGAGAGCCATGTGGTATCTGTGTCACCAGAACATCTACTGATGACAGAACAGAGTACAGCTATAATATTGCTCTGCTATCAATATAGCACAGAATTACATTTTTAGTACATTACATTAGAGTGGGACATATTCATCAGAGCACGCTAACCTACATGAGTTGATAATTTTACATAGTTATCTAATCTATTCTAGAGCTTTTGTTAAAGTAGTTTTTGAAACGTCAGAATATAATGCTCGGCATTTGCTTACAACTTGCAGGACATATTGCTTTTGTTCTTCATCTTTTGTCAGAAGGTCGTTAAAGTCGGTTACTTCCTACCTCTTTTAATTTTTCTTTCCTAACTTTTGGATTTACAACCCTAGCGTGCTCTGATGGTTCATCTGTGCTACTGAGCAATTTATTAGCCATTAACAACTTTTCATTGTCTGTAATGGTGGGATCAAAAAACGATAATCCCACCAACTCTGCATTCAAATACCACAAATGGTTCGAAAATTTGGTCAGGGCTATTTCTGCAATGTTGTTGTCACATTCTTTATAGTCTAACAGACTATGCAAAATACCTAAATCTTAAAATACCTCAATTTGGATTTTTTTCAAACTTTGAGCGACGAGCGGCACGGGTTAACGTCGTTTGATCGAGCTCAAATTTTGGCTCTCTCAATATCTGGAAAGGGGAATCGTTTTGTGGGGTCCAGACGGACAAAATTCCGACATCGATTTTTTGTGGTCACCCTAGTGTACACCCTTTGGTTTTGTTCGCATAAGCCTGTGAATTTATTGGACAAGTCACATCCACAAGTTGGTGATGCGGAAAGAGCTGACTGGATTTACATGCACTAGTTTGGTCCTTAGGCTGGAGTCAGACACAACGTATAAAAATACTGTCTGTATTTTACGGTCAAAAAATGCAGAAATGTCCCCTGAACAGTAATCCGTATGTCATCCATTGGCAAGGCTAGGATGCGATTTTTGTGCATCCCTATAAGCATCTGAATGACATCCGTATTGCATCCGTATGCCGAGATTTGCTTGCCCGCTTGCAAAATGGACATATAACGGATCCCAATGACAGGTTAAAACACAAATGAAAGAATAGATATAAACACATAGAATATATATATATATGTCAGTGAGACACATATATATATATATATATATCTATATATATATTTATATTTCATAGAGTTCTACATAGCATAATAGCTGCTAAATCAATTGCCGGCTTCTGTAAAATCATTACAAAACCTGACATAAAATGAAACATGGTTTAATACAGTAAACCATTGCATTTCATTTAGTTGTTTATATGTCTTTGTATGTGTGCAAAATTTTGGACATGTAGGTGTTAAATTAATGGGTAAATTCGTTGAAAAAAATTGCATGGGCTCCCGCAATAATTTCTCCGCCAGAGAGGGAAAGCCATTGAGTGAGGGCAGATATTAATAGCCTAGAGAGGGACCATTGTTTTTGGCCCCCCTCTGTCTAAAAATATCTTCCCCCAGCCACCCCAGAAAAGGCACACCTATAAGATGCACCTTTTCTGGCACTTAGCCTCTCTATTCCCATTGCCTTTAGTGGTGGCTCATGGGTTAATAATAATTGGCTAATGTCACCTTGCTTTTGAAAGGTGATATTAAGCCGGGTTAATAATGGAGAGGTGTCAATAAGACATCAATCCATTATTAATTCTATAATGATAAAGGGTCAAAAAAGACACACACACATTAATTAAACATTCTTTTAATGAAATAATCACACAAAGTCTTTAACCAAATTTATTTATTATTCTACTAATTCAACAGAATCCCTTGTTGTCCTGTAAAAAAAATAAATAAATAAAAAACCAACAATATACATACCTCTCCGCCGTTCAGTCAGGTCCCCCACTGCAGAATGAAATCATGTCTGCGCATGTGCCCCGGCTGACCAGGGATGAACTGATTAGCGTGGGAAAGTTTCTGAACTTTCACCCATGCTGTCAGTTCATGTCAGGTCAGCCAGGGACTCCGCGCAGCTTCAGTAACATCAGCGGTAGTCAGTGAGGCTGCAAGGAGTCCCCAGCTGACCTGATGTGAACTCAGGAACATGGTAAAAAGTTCAGAAACTTTCCCACGCTTATTATTTCAACTCCGGTCAGTCGGGGTACCTGTGCAGACATGATTTAATTCATTCTGCCGTGGTTTACAGTGGGGCCAGTAGCATTAGCACCGATCTCTGTTGTAAACTAGTTAACCCCTTGTGATGGATTGCAGCGGGGGACCTGACTGAACGGCGGAGAGGTATGGATATTGTTGTTTTTTTATTTTTTGCTTTTTTGCAGGACAACAAGGGATTCTGCTGGATTAGAAGAATAATAAATTTGGTCAAAAACTTTGTGTGATTATTTCATTAAAATAATTTTTAATTAATGTGTGTGTCTTTTAT
The DNA here is from genome assembly GCF_039654945.1 of Dendrobates tinctorius. Classification (NCBI taxonomy): domain Eukaryota; kingdom Metazoa; phylum Chordata; class Amphibia; order Anura; family Dendrobatidae; genus Dendrobates; species Dendrobates tinctorius. The sequence continues at coordinate 67,504,394 of NW_027361732.1, read as the reverse complement.
CATTATAGGATTAATAATGGATAGGTGTCTTATTGCCACCGCTCCATTAACCCAGCTTAATGTCACCTTTCAAAAGCAAGGTGACATTGACCCATTATTATTAACCCATGAGCCACTGCTAAAGGCAATGGGAATAGAGAGGCTAAGTGCCAGGAATGGCACATCTTATAGATGCGCCTTTTCTGGGGTGGCTGGGGCAGATTTTTTTAGCCAGCATGGGGCCAAAAACAATGGTCCATCTCTAGGCTATTAATGTCTGCTCTCACTCACTGGCTTTCCCTCTCTGGCAGAGAAATTACCGAGGGAGCCCAAGCAATGTTTTTCAATGAATTTACCCGTTAATTTAACACCTACATGTCCAAAATTTTACACACACTAATTTAATTATTAGTCAAAGAGATATACAAAACTAAATGAAATGAAATTGTTTACTGTATGAAAACCATGTTGTCATGGTCCAGTTCGGAGTTTATCTTCTGCTGTCTTCACTCCAGACAGGTCATGCGGGGGTTAATCTCCTCAGCCTCGTTCTGGAGCTAGCTGGGCTATTTCAGTCTCTCACAGCCTGCTGACCAGTGTTAGTGATAGCTCAAGCTTCCAGTTTAGAGCCTCTGACCCTTGTACTTGGGTGATCCTCCTGCCTTTGACTGATATTCACGTGTATGACCCGGACTGATCTCTGACCCCGTCTCTTGGTATTCGTCTCTGCTGTTACGTTCCCTCTCTGGCATCTGACCCCCCGGCTTGTACCCCGACTACGTATTTCATCTCATGTTTTGGTCCTCGTGCTCATGTTCTGGCTTTCTGACTCTCGGCTTGGTATTTTGACTACGTGTATTGCTGCTCCTTCTGGTACGTCTGCTCCTGCTAGTTTCTGACTCGGTTCGTCTGACTATTCTCCCTCATTACCTGTGGCACCTGTGCTGTTGCTCAGGGTTGCTGCTCTTAGTGTGTAGCCTCTCTTCCCTCACCAGCTCTCCCTGGTGGAGGTTTCACTACATTATCACTAACCAATACATTTAAACGGGATTTTGCACTTTTTTTCTTTGGTTATGGATCTGCTGCATATCTTGGCAGATCAAGTGTCCAGTTTGACGCAGATGGCGCAGGACTTTTCTGTGAATCATCAGTCCCTTGTCATGTCTCATACCCACTTACAGAAAGAACTGACTGAGACTATTAAGACCCTGTGCCTTCTTTTCTAAAAAATTTTCCTCTGCTGAAAGAAATTATGATGTGGGTAACCGAGACTTGTTGGCCATTAAATTGGCTTTTGAAGAATGGAGGCATATTTTGGAGGGGGCTGTCCATCGTATCACTGTCATTACAGATCACAAGAACCTGTCATACATCGAATCCGCCAAACGTCTGACTCCGAGACAGGCAAGGTGGTCACTTTTTTTTTCCCGATTTCAGTTTTCCATCACTTTCAGACCAGGTTCCAAGAATGTGAAGGTGGATGCCTTGTCTCGCAGCCTAGATCCGGTATCGCCTCCTGAGCCTCCTTCCTCCATTCTTCAGCGCAGGGTGGTGGTGGCTGTGGTGTCCCCGAGATTGGAGCAGGAGATTCGTGAGGCTGAATCTCTTGCTCCTCCATCCATACCTGAAAATAAGCTTTTTGTGCCTGTCCAGTATCGGTTAAGGGTGCTTCGGGAGTTCCATGACTCAGCTCTGAGTGGGCATCCAGGAATCTCGGCCACTCGTAAAGTCATCACTAGGCTGTTCTGGTGGCCCTCGTTGACTTCTGATGCCACTGATTTTGTGTCCTCCTGTGAAATTTGTGCCCGCGCTAAAGCCTCCCACAACCGGCAGGTCGGGGAATTGGTGCCACTGCCAATTCCGGATAGACCGTGGACTCACCTGTCCATGGATTTCATCACCGATCTCCCACCCTCTAATGGCAAAACTGTGATCTGTGTAGTTGTGGATAGGTTCAGTAAACAAGCACATTTTGTACCGTTAACGGGCCTTCCTAATGCTGAGACTTTATCTAAGCTATTCATTGATCCTGTGATTCGGTTGCATGGTGTGCCTGTCAGTGTGATGTCTGATAGAGGGGTGCAATTTGTGGCAAAATTCTGGAGAGCTTTTTGTAAAAGGCTGGGCATCAGTCTGACCTTTTCATTGGCCTACCATCCCGAGACCAATGGTCAGACTGAAAGGACCAATCAGTCTTTGGAGCAGATCCTGTGGTGTCTTGTCACATCCAGACAGGATGATTGGTGCTCTGTGATACCTATAGCGGAATTCGCCTTTAATAATCGTGTCAATCAGTCTACTGGTACTTCTCCTGTCTTCTGCAACTATAGGTTTCACCCTCATTTTGGCGAATTCTCCAGACTAGACTAGAGTGTCCAGGGGCTGATTCGGCCTTTTTGCGGTTGGAGGAGGTTTGGAGGGAGGTTCAGAGAAACATTGGGGATGCTCAAGGCAAATATAAATTTTTTGCGGATAAACTACGCTCGGTGGGGCCGAATTATCAGGTGGGGGATAAGGTATGGTTATCCACCAAAAACATAAGGCTGAGAATTCCCTCTGCTAAGTTGGGTCCCAGGTTTATTGGTCCATATGAGATTTTAGAGGGGATTAATCCTGTGGCCTTTCGCCTGCGTTTGCCTCCGTCATTATGAATTCCTAATGTGTTCCATATGGCGCTTCTGAAGCCGTCGGTGCCTTCCTCTGATGAGTCTCGCTCGCACCTGCCACCTGTTATGGCAGATGGTCAGACCGAGTACGAGGTGGAACAGGTGGTGGATTCTCACATGCTCCGTTGTTCACTTCAGTACTTGGTGCATTGGAAAGGATACGGTCCTGAGGATCGGTCATGGGTGCCGGCACATTCAGTCCATGAGGATCGATTGGTCCGGGCCTTTCACGCTCGTCATCCATGGAATCCTTGGGGTCCAGTGGCCCCACATTGAGAGGGGGGTACTGTCATGGTCCAGTCCGGAGTTTATCTTCTGCTGGCTTCACTCCGGACTGGTCATGCGGGGGTTAATCTCCTCAGCCTCGTTCTGGAGCTAGCTGGGCTATTTCAGTCTCTCACAGCCTGCTGATCAGTGTTAGTGATAGCTCAAGCTTCCAGTTTAGAGCCTCTGACCCTTGTACCTTGGTGATCCTCTTGCCTTTGACTGATATTCACGTGTATGACCCGGACTGATCTCTGACCCCGTCTCTTGATATTCGTCTCTGCTGTTACGTTCCCTCTCTGGCATCTGACCCCCCGGCTTGTACCCCGACCACGTATTTCATCTCACATTTTGGACCTCGTGCTCATGTTCTGGCTTTCTGACTCTCGGCTTGGTATTTTGACTATGTGTATTGCTGCTCCTTCTGGTACGTCTGCTCCTGCTAGTTTCTGACTCGGTTCGTCTGATTATTCTCCCTCGTTACCTGTGGCACCTGTGCTGTTGCTCAGGGTTGCTGCTCTTAGTGTGTAACCTCTCTTACCTCACCAGCTCACCCTGGTGGAGATTTCACTATAATAATAATAATAATAATTTTTATTTATATAGCGCCAACATATTCCGCAGCACTTTACAATTAAGCGGGGACATGTACAGACAATAAATTCAATACAAGTTAAGACAATTCAAACAGTGACATTAGGAGTGAGGTCCCTGCTCGCGAGCTTACAATCTACAAGGAAATGGGGGGACACAGTAGGTGAGAAATGCTTGTTAATTCAGGTCTGGCAATTATAATAGGGATTTTCATATAAAGCTGCATGATCCGGTCATCAGCCCATGTGTTTAAGTGCAATAGACAAGTATCAAATGCAGTTATCATGTGCATGAAGGGTGTGGAGACAGATGAATAGTAGGGTGCAGATTCAGAATAATATTTGGAAGGAGGGAACAGGGCAAAGTTAGCTTGCTGAGTAGTTGATGTGGTAGGCTTGTTTGAAGAGATGGGTTTTCAAAGCGCGCTTTAATAGGTCAGGGCTAGGTATCAATCTGATCGTCTGGGGAAGTGCATTCCAGAGAGCTGGAGCAGCACGAGAGATGTCTTGGAGACAGAGGTGCGAGGTTTGGATTACGGGGGATGTTAGTCTTAGGTCATTTGTAGAACGGAGGGCACGTGTAGGGTGATAGACAGAGACGAGAGAGGAGATATAAGGCGGTGCAGAACAGTGGAGAGCTTTGTGGGTGAGAGAGATGAGTTTATACTGGACCCTGTAGCGAATAGGTAGCCAGTGTAATGACTGGCACAAGATGGAGGCATCGGTGAAGCGGCTGGACAGAAATATGACCCTGGCTGCCACATTCAAGATGGATTGGAGAGGAGAAAGTTTGGTAAGAGGGAGACCGATCACTACATATGTGTCATTTCATGTCGGGTTTTGTAATGATTTTACAGAAGCCAGAAATTGATTTAGGGGCTATTATGCTACGTAGAACTCTATTAAATATAAATATATTTATATATATGTGTGCATCTCAATGACATGTATATATATATATATTCTATGTGTATATACTGTATCTCTTCTTTCTATTTTTTATTAAACATGTTAGTGTGATTTTACTGTATCGCAAAATGAATTGCCTGCTTTTGTTAAATGACACCGGTGCGTATTTCTCGCAAGTCGCAGGTCTGAGCCATGTGTAATCCATAGTTTTCTTTCCCCCCATAGACTTGCATTGGTGTATTACGCGTGCAATTCGCTGACAATCGCAGCATGCCGCGATTATCTCAGCCAGTATAATACGGCTGAGAAAAAATCGGCTGATGGGAGCTGCCCCATAGATTAACATTGGTCCAAGTGCATTGCGATGTTTTTGTGCATAGCACTCGTCCGTATTGCTCACTAGTGTGACTCCGGCCTTAAGCTGAGGTCCTTATAGAGTATCACCCATGTGCACTACCACATAGGCTAATACTGGGTATGTGTGGAGAGTGAATCATCTAACACAAGGACCAAATACACATTCATCTGAACATACAAGTGCCATTTCTTTCAGACTTCTTTCTCTCTCTCCCCAATTTTAGGTAAAAAATCTAATGCTATTTATTTTTTACTGATTTCATTTTTTTAATGTCAGAAAAATAGTGGTAAGCTAAATGATGTCATTGAATAGTGTGATTTAAAATTTCAAAGCGCCACACATAAAACAAAGTCCTCATATTACTATTTTAATGGAAAAAAAAATAAAAATAAAAAAGGTATGGCTTTTGAAAAAAAGGGGAGAGAAATATGAACAACAAAAAATAAAAAAAATCCCCTAGTCTATAAGGAGTTTAAAAATAAAATATTACTAATTATTATAGGTTATTAGCACAATTCAAATTTTCATGTCATGCCTTTGTAAAATAATATAATTTGAAAATATTTATAACTTCCTGAAAATGTGTTTTACTCCATCTCAAAACCAATCATCAGAGTTCCCTATCTCAACTATTAAGTAAGATTTAAGGGACAAAGAGAGTTTTAGCAAAAAAGAGTAAATTTTATTATACAAAAATTAAAAACAAACACAGAGTGTCAATGCTAACGCAGGCAGTGATAGATATAGGCGATAAGATACATAAATCAATGTGAGAGGTAATAGTAACTGATTATTCTCCCTCACAATATTCAAATAGTAAATCATATCCATTTAATGAAAATACACTCTAAGGTGCTATAATAATCACTTTAATAATTAATGTAGAGCGAGTAGTGGAAAATATTTCTTTACCAGAATTTGAAAATATACACACAAAAAGTATGGATAGAATCTGCTGCAGCAAACAGAAAAACCGTTACTGTATGATATATATTACGACAGACACGGTTGTCATCGCGTGAAAAGTCAATTTCAAAATGCTGCACTAATACACACAAAAAGTAAAGGTAGAATCTGCTGCAGCAAACAGAAAACCGTTACTGCATGGTATGTATTGCGACAGACGCTGTTGTCATCGCTTGAAAAATCAATTTCAAAATGCTGCACTAATCGCTTGGGCGGATACAAAAACTCAAATCTCAACCGCAAGTATTGACTAGCCAGTGTTGAAGTCTACCATCTTCCATAATGTGGCAAAGAAAATGTAAAAAATAAAAAAAGAGATACATTTAAATTGTCATAGCATAAACTGGCGGGGATTAGCCGCTTGTGAGAACTACAAACATAAGTGTAAACTGTTAACTACTAGGTAAGAAAAAATGCATATTAATGCTTCAAACATCTTACATAAAAGAGTAACACTTACAATAGAGTGACTGGATGTTGCCTCTGCCGCTGCCTGCCGCCTCTGTAGCGGCAGAGGCAACATCCAGTCACTCTATTGTAAGTGTTACTCTTTTATGTAAGATGTTTGAAGCATTAATATGCATTTTTTCTTACCTAGTAGTTAACAGTTTACACTTATGTTTGTAGTTCTCACAAGCGGCTAATCCCCGCCAGTTTATGCTATGACAATTTAAATGTATCTCTTTTTTTTTTATTTTTTACATTTTCTTTGCCACATTATGGAAGATGGTAGACTTCAACACTGGCTAGTCAATACTTGCGGTTGAGATTTGAGTTTTTGTATCCGCCCAAGCGATTAGTGCAGCATTTTGAAATTGATTTTTCAAGCGATGACAACAGCGTCTGTCGCAATACATACCATGCAGTAACGGTTTTCTGTTTGCTGCAGCAGATTCTACCTTTACTTTTTGTGTGCATTAGTGCAGCATTTTGAAATTGACTTTTCACGCGATGACAACCGTGTCTGTCGTAATATATATCATACAGTAACGGTTTTTCTGTTTGCTGCAGCAGATTCTATCCATACTTTTTGTGTGTATATTTTCAAATTCTGGTAAAGAAATATTTTCCACTACTCGCTCTACATTAATTATTAAAGTGATTATTATAGCATCTTAGAGTGTATTTTCATTAAATGGATGTGATTTACTATTTGAATATTGTGAGGGAGAATAATCAGTTACTATTACCTCTCACATTGATTTATGTATCTTATCGCCTATATCTATCACTGCCTGCGTTAGCATTGACACTCTGTGTTTGTTTTTAATTTTTGTATAATAAAATTTACTCTTTTTTGCTAAAACTTTCTTTGTCCCTTAAATCTTACTTAATAGTTGAGATAGGGAACTCTGATGATCTATATTGTTTGTTGAGTTGTGCTAATACTTGTTTCCCACTAATAGGGGATTTCTTGGTACTTATCTCAAAACCAATGCATGACAGAATAACTGGAAAAGTCAAGTGCACAGCTTACAAATATCATTTTATGCTAAAGTGTGGCACTGCATGCCGGATGATATTATTTGGCTCTTTAATTAGTAAACTCATAAAAATTCATGCAACTGCACAAAACTTACAAGTAAAAATGTACAAAAAGACACCCAAACAAAATATTAATGCTGCCTTAAGCAACATGCACACACTACTCTGATACTTTTTTTAAGTATGTTATTTTTTCAGACTATAAGACTCAATTAGGTTTAGACAACAGAAAATTGGAAGAAAAATATTTCATGCAAATTAATGCTACCCAGGTTATGTAAATGTAATGCTGCTGAATTCATTGCTGTTGACATACTGAAAACAAGAAGGGACAGTAAAAAAACCTGTTAGTGCTAATTTTGCCACTAAAATAAAATCCTGAAAATGAGGCTTGTGTGTCACAAAAAGTGTGCTTCCTGTATTGTAAGATGGGTAGACTATATACTGTATAAATATATTTTACATCCAAACAAAAAATGTTTACCACCGCTTGCCATCCGTTTACATGTAGCCACATAGGTTGAGGTCACTTGACATTAATAACCTGTATTGGCATTACAGCGCTCAAAACGGGAAAATACACTCGCTGGAGACATCAGTGTGTTGCACATTTATTTTCTGGGCAATTAGATACTTTTTAATATTGTGATTCAAATAGAATTTTTGGAAAATTTCTATTTCAAATTATCCACTCATCTCTAACAAGCAATGCTTTGCAACACCGATATACTGAGCCCTGCAGGACCACATACAATGTGGAAAATAAATATTTGATACACTACCAATTTTGCAAGTTTTCCCAGCTATAAAGAATGCAAAAGTCTTTAATTTTTATCGTTGGTACACTTCAACTGTGAGCGACAGAATTTAAAAAGTCCCGAAAATCACAATGTATGATTTTTACATAATTAATTTGCATTTTATTGCATGAAATAATTATTTGAAACAATAGAAAAACAAAACTTAATATTTGGTACGTAAACCTTTGTTTGCAATTACAGAGGTAATTCACCAGATCTTTCAGGTTTGGGCTGTCACTGGGCAACATTGAGTTTCATCTCGCCCCAAAGATTTTCTTTTGGGTTTAGGTCTGAAGACTAGCTGGGCCACTCCAGGACCTTGAAATGCTTCTTAAAGATTCACTCAGTTTCCCTGGCTGTGTGTTTTGGGTCTTTGTCCTGCTGGAAAACCCAGCCATGACCTATCTTCAATGCTTTAACTGAAGGAAGGAGGTTGTTGGCCAACATCTTGCTATACATGACCCCATCCATCTTCCCTTCACTACAGAGCAGTTGTCCTGTCCCCTTTAAAGAAAAGCATCCCCAAAATATGATGTGTCTCCCACCATGTTTCATGGTTGTGATGTTGTTCTTGAGGTTGTACTCATCCTTTTTCTTACTCCAAACATGGCGAGTAGAGTTGATACCAAAAAGTTCAATTTTGATCTCATCTGACCACATGACCTTCTTCAATGCCTCCTCTGGACCATCCAGTTGGTCATTGGCAAACCTAAAACGGGCCTCGACATCTGTTAGCATGGGCAGTGGGAAATTATATGCCTTGCAGGATTTTAATCCATGACGACCTAATGTGTTACTAATGTTAATGTTTAAGATTGATTGTGTTCCCAGCTCTCTTCAGGTCATTGACCAGGTCCTCATGTGTACTTCAGAGCTGATTTCTGACGTTTCTCATAGTCATCTATACCCCACGAGGGAGACCTTACATGGAGCCCCAGACAAAGGAAGATTAACAGTCATCTTGTGTTTATTCCATTTTCTAATAATTGTGCCAACAATTGTTGCCTTCTCATCAAGTTGCTTGCCTATTGCACTGTAGACCATACTATCCTTGTGCAGGTGTACAATATTGTCCCTGGTGTCCTTAGACAGCTCTTCTTGGCCATGGCCATGCTCTCTGTTGCACTGCTTTCAATAACAAAGCGCTGAAAGCCCGTGTGATGCCGGGCTGTGACGTGGTCAAACCCTGCCCACAGCCCAGTCACTCAAGGAGACTAGGCTCCGATTCTGTCATGCAGAGTCAGCTTCCAATTCCAGAAATTGATGCAGTGGGTCACAAAAGGGGATGAGCAGACATCGATAGTGCCGCTCACAGGCAAAATTGGAAACACAAGATATTTGAAGAAAGCCTTATTTCCAAGATTTAAATTGATCTGCCCACTACTGCAGCTGTCAGCTTTACCTGTGCTGGTTACTAAAAATAGATGGGAACCCATGCCATGTCTTTTTATTTATTCATTTATTGCACAAGTGCCGACTGATGAATACTCTCATCATCGAACACCTGCTCCTGCTGCTATCAGTGAGAGCAGGTGTAGGATGATGAGAGTAGTACTCTCATCATCCGATCCCATGTGACCGATGGTAAACTTTTTACCAGTGGTAAGAACTGCTGATTCTCATGCTGTCATCTTACAGGATGGGAACTGGATTGCTCTGATCTGTGGTAATGAACTTACCACCAATCAGAGACCATGTTTCCCACACTGTCATGCAGATGACAGCATGGGAAGCACCAGATTTTTTTCCCCCATTCATCTGAGTTTGATTTCTGGTACCATTCTGATACCCGATCCAAACTTTTTTAAAATGTCTAGCCGAACTCACTGGACCCAAACACCCATGGGTTTGCTCATCTCTAGTAACTACAATAAAAATTACAGGTCCATTGTTTGAAAGATCGGTGGGAAAAATAGGTGCGAAAATGTGCAAAATCGACAATATATCAAATACTTATTTTCCTTACTGTATATACAGTTGTGTTAAAAAGTGTATGCCTCCTTCCTGATTTCTTATTCTTTTGCATGTTTGTCACACTTATCTGTTTCAGATCACCAAACAAGTTTAAATATTAGACAAAGATAACATAAGTAAACACAAAATGCAGTTTTTTATTAGAAAAAAAAGAAATACAAACCCTGTGTGAAAAAGTGAAGTGAGCCACCCTTAGCAGCAGTAACTGCAATCAAGCGTTTGAGATAACCAGAAATGAGTCTATTACAATCCCCAGGAGGAATTTTGGCTCACTCGTCATTGCAGAATTGTTGTACATTGGAGGGTTTCCAAGCATAAACAGCCTTTTTAATGTCATGCCACAGAATCTCAATCGGATTCAGGTCAGGACTTGACTAGGCTACGCCAAAGTCTTAGTTTTGTTTTTCTTATGCCATTCAGAAGTGGACTTGCTGGTGTGTTTTGAATCATTGTCCAAGTGCGCTTCAGCTTGAGGGGACAAACACATGGCCGGACATTCTCCTTCAGTATTTTTTGGTAGACAGCAGAATTCATGGTTCTATTTATCACAGCAAGTCTTCCAGGTCCTAAAGCAGCAAACCAGCCCCAGACCATCACACTGCCATCACTATATTTTACTGCTGTTATTATGTTCCTTTTTTAAATGCTGTGTTACTTCTAAGTTATATGTAATGGGACATACGCCTTCCAAAAATATCAACTTTTGTCTCGTCAGTCCACAGAGTATTCTCTCAAAAAAATCGATTGTCAAGATATTTTTTGGCAAAACTAAGACAAGTCTTTGTGTTCTTATTGCTCAACAGTGGTTTTTGACTTGGAACTCTGCTATATGGGTCATTTTTGCCCAGTCTCTTTCTTATGGCATGAACACTGAGCTTAACTGAGGCAAGTGAGACCTGAAGATCTTTGGATGTTATTGTGGGGTCTTTTGTGACCTCTTGGATGAGTCGTCACTGTGCTCTTGGGGTAATTTTGGTCGGCCGTTCATTCCTGAGAAAGTTCACCACTGTTCCAAGGTTTTCGCCATTTGTGAATAATGGCTTCCAGAATTTCATTGGATCATGGCATGATGTCTATCTTTTGAAGAGCTTTTGGTCTACTCCACTTTGTCAGGTATGTCCTATTTAATTGATTTCTTGATAGAGAACAGGTGTGGCATTAATCAGGCCTGCATGTGACTCAAGAATTTGAACTCAGCTTCCCAAGGTTGTGATAAATGACAGTTAATTTATGTTTTAAGGGGGGAGCAATCACTTTGTGCCAAAGGGTCCTGTAGGTTTGGATTTCTTTTTCCCTTAGTAAAAAAGACTTTCAGTTAAAAACTTAAAAACTGCATTTTGTGTTTACTTGTGTTATCTTTGGATATTATTTAAATTTGGTTGGTGTTCTGAAACATTTATGTCATGATCCAGGATGGGGTTTGTCTTTGGCCTGTCCTGGTCAGACAGGGGTTAATTGTTTCTGCCTCTCTGTGGCAGAGGGTGGCTATTTAATGCTCACTTGACCTAGGTCCGGTGTCAGTTATACTCCTGCCCTTGGCTGAGTTAGTTGACCTCGTGTGTACGTGTGCCTTGTGCCTGATAACTTGCTTGTTTGGTTTTGCTCCGGTTCTGTCCCTGTTACGAGTTCTGCCTGTCCCTCTTGTACTGCACTACCTCTCTGTGTATGACCCTCTGCCTGTGACTTGACTATTCTCTGCTCGTCCCTCTGGTACCGCACAGCCCTCTCCGTGTGCGAACCCTCGCTTGTCTGACCTGCATTTTCCTCTCCTCTACAACAGTTTCCCTGCAGTAGGTACATTACATCATCTGCAGCAGTAGGACGCTAAGCCCCGCCCCCCTGCAGTCACATGATCGTAGGTCCTGGGACTCCTTACTATTTTCAGTGCCACAGGTCCTGTCTGCTTGAACCATCACTACAGTATTGGACCCCGCACTCTCCCATAGTGTGGGTAAGTCACCCTGCTCTGCGTGACAGTTTGCCGACGCTGACAGGGTCCTGAAGGGTCCTGACATTAGAGTCCTGACATTTTAAGTCTGACAAACATGCAAATGAACCAAAAGAACAGGAAATCAGGAAGGGGCAAACTCTTTTTCACACAATTGTATATATCTGGCTGAACAATTATTGAACCACATGTGTATTCTATATAATGCACTATGCAGAATGTAGAAATCCAGGAGATTGACTTCTGTCTTGGAGGCCAAAAATCTCCTCTAAAGTGTAAATCAAATTATCTGCTACATGTGTGTCAGTTTTATTTTTCTTCAGCCTGTTCACCAAAGATTATTCCTACTGACCATTATGTGTGCATATTGTTCTAATTCAGACTCTCCTGGTCAACAAATATCAGTGTCAGCAGAGAGAGCAAACTACGCAGCCACATAGTGGTCCCAGTAATTGGAGCATAGCACTTCATGAATGCTTTGTTCGATGATTTAAGGAAGCAGTGAGGGAAGTCTAGAACTGCTGACATTCAGGACTGCAAATAGCAGGCACATCATTTTCAGAAAGATTTTAACTCAAAAAAACGCATGTAAGAGAACCACTCCCATTATTTTTTTCCCTAAACCTGTGTAAATGTAAGTGTAGTATAGTGTAAATGTATTAATATTAACATTAAAATCTAACACTGCCTTCTCCAGAATCCATCACTGTTCCATTCCTCACCTGAGTCATGTGATGGCAATTCAGACAATTTAGACACTTCAGATGAACTGTGGCATGTTAAGCCTTAGTTTGATAAATTTGCCCCAACGCTTTCATATTGCCATATTCTGATATCCATGTTTTTTTTCTTTCTCTTCTCAGGAAAATGTGAAGGCTTGGTTTCTTTGAAGAATGACTGCACATTTTCTTGGTACCATTTTTAGGTTAATTTTTACACATAACTTTTAATGTATTTTCATACTACTTTTTGAAAGATCAGATGAACCAAAAAACCCAGCAAGTTTTATTTACGCAATTTACTATGCTATATAGTTTGTTTTGGTAATGGATAATACTACACCAATTATGCATGCTTTTTTATGTATATATTTTTTACATTATGGAATGTTTTTATGGAAAAAATATATTTGTGTGGTTATAACCTTTTTTCTATCTTATACTTCACATTTTTTTTAGTCGCATAAGGGGACATGAGTATACAGTCTCTTCATTGGTCATATATATATTATACACTGCAATACTGTGTTAGATGTACTAAGATGGCAGACCTGGGTTAATTTGTAATACTTCTGTATGTCAAAGCAATGGGAAATGGGATGAGAAAGTAATGGGATGAAAAAATAGAACTCTGTAGCACGTTGAGATGCCACATTTACTATTGACCAATGTATCTAAAGGTTTGAAATAGATGGCTCGGATTGGATTTATTTGATTTTATCTTGGCCATTGCATTAGATTGGAAACTGTTATATACATCTTACACTGATTGCTCATGACATGGGCTCAGACACTGAACCTGTATCATTAGAATACCATATATTTATGGCAGCAGTCCTTAAATAGGTTACCCACTACTTCTATATTGAAGACCTATCCTCAGGAAGTCTGATAGGCACACCCGCCAAACCGCTGTTATTGCTGTCAGCGGACACCGGCCCGAGATACTCACTGGTCGAGCTACCCTATCTACTTGCAGTGGCTGGGACCTGGTACTCCATGTCTTTCTCCTAATCAAATCAATATGAGATGGTGGCCACTACTAGAAAACGGAGCAGATCGGCAAGGGAGCACTTCCTGCCACCAGCCACGGACAATGATAACATCTGATCGGCGAGGGTGCCAGGTGTCGGTCAGACATTGATAACCTATCCTATGGCTGAGTCATCAATATAAAAGTAATGGACAAACTCTTTATCTCCCTGGCTTCATATTTGAACAAAAAATAGAGCTGTTGCAACACAACAGGACATTAATCACATTTTTTTTTTGTATAAGGTACATTTTGTTTCACTTATGTAATATTGGTACCATTCCTTCCATTTTTAAATACAATTGAAAGTTTATATTAATTAATCAGAAGGTTGACAAAATTTCAAAATACAATTTTTCAATTCAGATGAATTTAGTTAGTAGGTTCATACAGATATTGCAACTTTTACCAAATAGATACTTATAAAACTACATAACTATTAGGCAGTTTTACAGCATAAAAATAATAGCAGATGCAATTTGATTATCAAACCTTTACAACAGATACAAATATTTATGTAACTATCACAAATGTACATAACTCTATAACTTACACAAATGTTTATCACTCATAATATCTTATTTGTTGATTCTCCAAAACTGTTACAAAGTATTATGTTTTGTTATCAAGACTAATCTGAGGACACCAAAATTTCCATATATTCCTTAGGCATAAAGTCACAATGGGAATCTCACTACACAGTATTAGAATATGACATAGCTAAATAAATGTGGTCTACACATGTACTGACTAGAGTTGAGCGACTTTGGTCGGATCGGGTTTCATGAAACAAAATTTGTTTCAGATGAAACTGGTCCAACTAGGGCAAAAAAAGTCGGAGTTTCTTCCGAAACCCGAACCCAATGCAAGTCAATGGGGAATAAAAGTCGGCATTGAGTGGATGAATGTCATCCACTCAATGCCGACTTTTATTTCCCATTGACTTGCATTGGGGTCGAGTTTCAGATGAAACTCCGACTTTTTTTGCTCTAGTTGGACCAGTTTCATCTGAAACAAATTTTGTTTCATGAAACTCGGTCCGACCAAAGTCGCTCAACTCTAGTACTGACCATTCTTTTATATAGCGTGCGCAATCCTTAATCATTAAGTTGACTCAAAAGACCTATAAAGCTGGTATGACAACTAAGTGTGGGTTAGTGGAAATTTTTCACTACTGCAAGTAAAATTGATTAAGTACGCCCCCTTTCTTTACTTCTTACAACATGTTGCTCCTCCATAACACGGCCCTCCTCTGATCTCTTAAACACTTCAGCTGCATTTACCATTTATCTAAAAACCCACCTAACTACTTCATCCTAGTCAAGTCTCAATCAAATACGACAGTCAAAATCCCTTACATTGTAATTATATTACTGTTGTATTTCAGTTGTATTAAATAATATGATTTTTATTCTTTGATAAGATATCTTTCTGATGTGTGAATTTTCCTGTATTCAATGTGCAGGTGATTTATGATGCATAAAAAGACATTTTAGAAAAAATATTCCTTATAAAAAAAAGAGTGAAGTCCTTGGTAAAATACATCTCAATATAAATGACAATCTCACAAAGTTCATGCAAGCTGCTGATCTTGTTATGTAAGTATTTAAGCACTAGGTGATTTCTATTCTTTATTCATGATGTCAAACATATTTTATTTATAGCTTTAAAAATTGTCAAACCACTTGAATTCTTATTTCAACAAAACAGTAGATTTCAGGCTGTTTGAACACATTGGGATACTCTATAAAATAACAAAAAATAAAAATGATGGTAGTAAAAATGTTACAAATTAGTTACCAACAAAGCCTAATTTTTTTCTTTATCATTGACATATAGATTTCTGATCTATATGCAATTAATAAGTATAAACACAACAGCCCAGGCACATGAAAAAGCCATGTTTACAGCCTGCACGGTGTCACAGGGAGGTTATGGGAGTCCCTTGTACAGATCCACATGTCTTCCGTGCACTTCAGCATAGGCCTAAGGCTTGAATAAATTAGATTAAAGTTGTCCAAACCCGCAAATATTGGCAGTATTTGGCAACAGTCTAATGTGTATGTGGTTTGACTGTCCCCTAACATTTGATATCAGGGAAGAGAAGAATTACTAGATTGGAATTCCAGTTGCCTATCCATTTGTTTGTTGTAGAAATAAGCAGCTGGTGTCTGTCTGAGAGACTCTAGTAGAGATAGATTCAGCCAAGCATTCCTGTACATGGGAGAGTTGGAGGAGAGAGCTGTTAGCCAAACAATTGTTCATCCAGCAACTGTTTGATTTGTTTGGAGGCCTTTAGTTGTGTGATAAGCAATGTTTATGGCAGCAAAAGCTTTGTAAGCACAGAAGTTGGCAGACATAAAAAACATATTTCTTTTTAAATCATGATCACTCTAGCACAGATTACAGTCACCTTGGCATCTGCTCGAAACATGTTTTTTTCTTCAAGTCAGTAGTGTCCTTTCGCTCTTATCGAGATATGAGCGAATTTGTTTGGATTTCGTTCCTGAATCTGATTTTGACATATTAGGGCCATATTCGAACACTTTTCGTGTCGATTGTATGCTTGATGATTGGTTACGAACATATTCGGTAATTTCTACTCCCATTGACTCTAGTGACATTCGGCTGTGTTTGACAAATATTGCAAAAACAATATTCGATGCTGATCACATTTGAAACCGAATCTGGACAAATTCACTCATCTCTACTCTTATCACCTGTAAATTGTAACCTCTTATGGTCAGGGTCCTTCCATTCTCACCTGCAAAGTGTAATTTCTTAAGTTCAGCATGGTTCTTCCTGTCTTTCCTCTCACCCTTGTGTAAATTAAGAGTAATTACAAGCTTTTCATTATTGAAATATGTGTGATTTTATTCTACACAAATAAAAAATTTTGGGAAAATTTGGTGAAATCATAGAATCATAGAATCGTAGAGTTGGAAGGGACCTCCTGGGCCATCTGGTCCAACCCCCTGCTCAAAGCAGGATTCGCTAAATCATCCCAGTCAGATGTCTGTCCAGCCTCTGTTTGAAGACTTCCATTGAAGGAGAACTCACCACTTCTCGTGGCAGCCTGTTCCACTCATTGATCACTCTGTCAAAAAGTTTTTTCTAATATCTAATCTGTGTCTCCTCCCATTCAGTTTCATCCCATTGCTTCTAGTCTTTCCTTGTGCAAATGAGAATAAAGTTGATCCTTCTACAATGTGACAGCCCTTTAGATATTTGTAGACAGCTATTAAGTCTCCTCTCAGTCTTCTCTTTTGCAAACTAAACATTCCCAAATCCTGCAACCTTTCCTCATAAGACAGGGTTTGCAGACCGGTCACCATTCTGGTCACTCTTTTCTGAACTTGCTCCAGTTTGTTGATGTCTTTTTTAAAATGTGGTGCCCAAAACTGGACACAATATTCCAGATGAGGTCTGACCAAAGAGGAGTAGAGGGAAATAATGACTTCACGTGATCTAGACTGTATGCTTCTGTTAATACATCCTAGAATTGCATTTGCCTTTTTTGCTGCTGCATCACACTGTTGACTCATATTCAGTCTGTGATCTATTAGTATACCCAAGTCTTTTTCACATGTGCTGTCACTTAGCCCTATTCCTCCCATTCTATATCTGCTTTTTTCATTTTTATTGACCAGATGTAGTACTTTGCATTTCTCCCTGTTAAAAACCATTCTGTTAGTTGCTGCCCACTTCTCCAGTTTATTTAAATCTTTTTGAATCCTCTCTCTCTCTTCTCTAGTTTTAGCTATCCCTCCTAGCTTTGTGTCATCAGCAAATTTAATCAGTTTACCCTCAATTCCTTCATCTAAATCGTTGATAAAGATGTTGAACAATACAGGGCCCAGGACAGAGCCCTGTGGTACCCCACTTGAGACATTCTTCCAACTGGATGTGCAGCCATTTACGACCACTCTTTGGGTCCGATCACTAAGCCAGTTATGAATCCACCTAACAGTTGCCTTGTCCATTCCATACTTAGTCATTTTTTCAATAAGGATTGTATGAGAGACTTTGTCAAATGCTTTGCTGAAGTCAAGATATACTATATCTACAGCATTTCCTTGATCCACCCAATCAGTGATACCATCATAGAAGGAAATTAAGTTAGTCTGACATGACTTATTAGTTACAAACCCATGCTGACTCTGTTTAATCACTTCATTCTTATCCAGGTATTGACATACATGTTGTTTAATAATTTGTTCAAAGATCTTTCCTGGTATAGAAGTCAGACTCACCGGCCTATAGTTGCCTGGGTCCACCTTCTTCCCCTTTTTGAAGATAGGAACAACATTTGCTCTTCTCCAGTCTTCTGGCACTTCTCCTGTTCTCCAAGAATTTTCAAAGATTATGGAGAGGGGTTCAAAAATTTCTTCTGCTATCTCCTTCAGTACTCTGGGGTGTAATTCATCTGGACCTGGAGACTTGAATTCATTTAGGTTAGCTAAGTGTTTCCTCACTATCTTTCTGTTTATAGATATCCTGGATTCTTCCATTCCCTTAATAGGACAGTGAATAACAGTTGATGCTACATTTCCTTTCTGAGAGAAAACAGATGCAAAATAGGAATTTAAAAGTTCAGCCTTCTCAACATCCTGTCTTACCATTTCATCATTTTCATCCTGTAAAAATCCTATAGCATCTTTGACTTTTCTTTTACTTTTGACATATCCCCAAAATCCTTTAATATTGCTTTTGACATCTCTTGCAAGCCTCAATTCATTTTCAGCTTTAGATAATCTGATTTGTGCCCTGCAGGTTCTGCAGACAGCATTATATTCTTCTTTAGATATGCCTCCCTCTTTCCATTTTATAAACATTTTTTTCTTCCTTTTTAGCATGTGCTTAAGTTCTGTGTTCATCCATCCTGGTTTCCTTAAATGCTTCCTATTCTTCCCTCTTTTCGGAATTGTTAACAACTGTGCTTTGAGAATTTCATTTTTCAAGATTTCCCATCCTTCCTGGACATTTTTGTCTTTAAGGATATCCAGCCATTGGATCCCTCCAATTCTCTTTCTGAATCCCTTAAAATCTGCCTTTCTGAAATCTAACCTTGACGTCTGAGTCTTCACAGGTCTTCCGCCTCTAGTTATCCAAAATTCTAAAATAGCATGGTCGCTACCTCCTAGGGTCCCAGCCACTTTTACCTCCTCAACCATTTCCCCCCTGTTTATAAGGATTAGATCCAAGGTAGCAGTTCCCCTTGTTTTCTCCCTTACCTTTTGGAAGATAAAGTTGTCAGCAAGAGAGGATAAGAATTTCCTTGACCTGTTAGTTTTGCCTGAGAGAGATTCCCAACAAATGTCTGGATAGTTGAAATCTCCCATGACAACTATGTCATATTTTTTGGAGAACTTGGCCATTTGATGCATAAAGAGTTCATCCATATCTTCAGCTTGCACAGGCGGCCTGTAGTAAATGCCTACAATGGTGTCCTTTCCATTGTTCTGTCCTTGTATTCTTACCCAAACAGTTTCCACAGAACTCCCAGTCTCTGAAGCTTCAATCTCTGTGCAGATATATGCATTTCTAACATATAATGCGACACCCCCTCCTCGTTTATCAAGTCTGTTTCTTGCAAATAAGTTGCATCCTTCTAGTCTTGTATTCCAATCATGTGTATTGTCCCACCAAGTTTCAGTGATTCCAATGACATCATATTTCTTTTCCTGTGTTAGTAGTTCCAATTCTCCTTGTTTGTTGCCCATGCTTTGTGCATTAGTATAGAAACATTTTAGTTTGTGATTGGTTTCTCTTTCTCCAATATTTTTATTAATTAGATTCTTTCATCTTTGTTCTTCCTTTCCACTTCTAATAGCAGAGTTCTCAATAGCATTTGTCAGGTGTATGGCTTTTTCTGGTCTTTTGCTTCCCTTCCCATGTTGTTCTAGTTTAAAGCTCTCCTTACAAATGTAGCAAGGCGACTTCCAAATACATGCTTTCCAGTCTTCGTAAGGTGCACCCCATCTCTAGCAAGTAGTCCATCGTATAAGTAGTTCACTCCGTGATCCAGAAATCCAAATCGTTTCTGACGGCACCATCGACGTAGCCAGTTGTTCACCTGCAGAATCTTATTCCACCTCCTTGTTCCATGGAGGATGGAAGAGAAGACCACCTGCGCTCCCAGTTCTTTCACTTTCTTGCCTAAGTCTTCAAAGTCTCTGCAGATGGTTTCCAGGTCGTTTCTTGCGGTGTCATTTGTCCCCACATGTAGTAGCAGGAATGGGTAGTCATCTGTAGGTCTGAAGAGTCCTGATATCCTGTCAGACACATCTTTAATTTTTGCACCTGGAAGACAGCACATTTCTCTTGAAGTTATATCCGGTTTGCAGATAGCGGCCTCTGTTCCTCTCAACAGGGAATCCCCCATGACCACCACTCTCCGTTTCTTCTTTACAACATTTTTCTTTCTCCATCCAGGAGGACTCTGAAGGCGTACAAGGTTGCTGCTTGTTGGCAAAGTCTTATCCTGATGTATTTCTTCATTGTTTTCCTGCGTGAGAGCCTGGTACTGGTTTCTGAGCAGTATGGGTGCTGACTGCCTCCTGATCCTCCTGCTTCTCTGGGTCACATGTCTCCATTCCTCTGTTTCTTCAGGTGCACTTTGAATTTCTTCTCTTTCTGTAACATGAAGAGATAATTCTGCTCTGTCCAAGAACTCTTCACCTTAATGATCTTCAACGTAGCTAACCTCTCTTCGAGATTTTGCAACTTTTCCTCCAACAGGGACACAAGCTTGCATTTGTGGCATGTGAAGTTTGGCTTTTCCACTGGTAAGTCTGTGAACATGTAGCAAGAAATGCAGCTCACCAAATGGCTCCTGGCCTCTTCCATCTTGAGATTTCTTAAAAACGATGAAAGATGAGCCAAAATTTTGGGTTTTCCGATTTCCTCTTTTCAGCTGCAACGGCCAAAACCCAGTGATCGTTGAGCTCACGGAGACTCTTCACTTATCCCAGAAGGCACTGGGAATATGCAAATGATCTCAAGACTCTTCCCCTGGTTTTCCGATTTCCTCTTTTCAGCTGCAACGGCCAAAACCCAGTGATCGTTGAGCTCGCGGAGACTCTTCACTTATCCCAGAAGGCACTGGGAATATGCAAATGATCTCAAGACTCTTCCCCTGGTTTTCCGATTTCCTCTTTTCAGCTGCAACGGCCAAAACCCAGTGATCGTTGAGCTCGCGGAGACTCTTCACTTATCCCAGAAGGCACTGGGAATATGCAAATGATCTCAAGACTCTTCCCCTGGTTTTCCGATTTCCTCTTTTCAGCTGCAACGGCCAAAACCCAGTGATCGTTGAGCTCGCGGAGACTCTTCACTTATCCCAGAAGGCACTGGGAATATGCAAATGATCTCAAGACTCTTCCCCTGGTTTTCCGATTTCCTCTTTTCAGCTGCAACGGCCAAAACCCAGTGATCGTTGAGCTCGCGGAGACTCTTCACTTATCCCAGAAGGCACTGGGAATATGCAAATGATCTCAAGACTCTTCCCCTGGTTTTCCGATTTCCTCTTTTCAGCTGCAACGGCCAAAACCCAGTGATCGTTGAGCTCGCGGAGACTCTTCACTTATCCCAGAAGGCACTGGGAATATGCAAATGATCTCAAGACTCTTCCCCTGGTTTTCCGATTTCCTCTTTTCAGCTGCAACGGCCAAAACCCAGTGATCGTTGAGCTCGCGGAGACTCTTCACTTATCCCAGAAGGCACTGGGAATATGCAAATGATCTCACGACTCTTCCCCTGGTTTTCCGATTTCCTCTTTTCAGCTGCAACGGCCAAAACCCAGTGATCGTTGAGCTCGCGGAGACTCTTCACTTATCCCAGAAGGCACTGGGAATATGCAAATGATCTCAAGACTCTTCCCCTGGTTTTCCGATTTCCTCTTTTCAGCTGCAACGGCCAAAACCCAGTGATCGTTGAGCTCGCGGAGACTCTTCACTTATCCCAGAAGGCACTGGGAATATGCAAATGATCTCAAGACTCTTCCCCTGGTTTTCCGATTTCCTCTTTTCAGCTGCAACGGCCAAAACCCAGTGATCGTTGAGCTCGCGGAGACTCTTCACTTAATTGGTGAGCTTATGTTAGAGTTCGCTGATAGCACCAAATGTAAATTATGAGAAGGTGAGATCGCAACCGGTTCCACCGTGCGGTGATGGAGAAATTGGCCCTAGAGGACAATGGTGAAGCATAGCTGCGAGCAAGCACCATAAACACACTGAGTTAAACATCACTCAGTGTGAAAAGAGTGCAATGTGCCTGACTCTGTTACTCAGAGCAGTACAAAAACTGAGAGCAATCTAAGCTATGCCCTGTTAGACGTCACAGGAGCATAGTTGAATTGATGCTAGTTGGGGTCCCTATAACTCTCCCCCCATGCCGGTGATTGAGCTTGCCCTGACACACGGTGAGTGCGAACTCACACTTGTGCCGCCGCCGCCCGGTGCTAAACTCACCATACACGTGATCTTAGCGCACCAACGGGCACCCCATAGATCTTTTTATAAACTGCGCCAGTCAGACAGGACCTTGATCGCTGGCCAATCTGGAGCCAGCACAGGACCGGAGCAGCTGACGACCAACCACCAATGAGAGGTTGCCACCTCACAAGCATACTCAGTAGAGCGAATCCTGGACTTCGCCTCAGGAATGACTGTTTACGGTCTATTGCAAGTTACCATAGCTGGAACTGGAGAGGCAGCGGTAAAAAAATGCATAGCCTAAGTCTTAGAAAGATGCTGAGACTGATGTCTCTGCTGCGCAGCATCCACTGCGGTTGAGACTGAATGGGAGACAGCAGGAAAAGATAAGGCTTGGGATCCATCCTGTGCAGAGGGAGAATCCTGGTGCCTAACAGCTTGAATGTCAAAAGATCCACTCATCTCTACTTATAACAGCAACTATGACAACAGTAATAGTAGCAGAAAATGTAATTCACAATTGGCTTAATTGACCTCTGGGAGGCATATCAGTGGGACAGAAACAGAGGTCGTATTGGAATATACAACTCTGGCAAAAATTAAGAGACCACTTTCAAATGGTCAGTTTTTCTCTTTATAGGTATATTTTTGACTGGGCTGCAAGGGAAAAGACGGACAGCACCGCCAGTACTGCTGAAATGCTATGCTGCCGTATCATACCATGCTGCAGGCTTCGCCTCATAACCTCGGGTGCTTGTCCAAGAAAACACAGGTAATACATCTTCCAAAGAGAAGCAGATAACACTCACCGGTATTTTGAAGAATATTCCGCTCTTTATTAGCAATAAAAAAGCATGTTGGCTGGGGAAGTGAGGACGGGAGTGGGCAGAAACTGGACGACGGCTGTTTCGCGCCTGACTAGCGCTTCCACATTTGTTTCTGTCCTACTCTTTATTCCCTTAACCCAGTATTCCAGAGGCTAAGGAAGATACTTCACCAGCACAACTACTTCCAGTTGACACAGTGTACTAGATGAGCAATCTATATTTGTACTCAGAAAAAATGGATAGGCGATAGAGGACACAATTCTAATGCTAAACTGTGTTGTTGGATCTGCAAGTCATAGTGGTAGGGTCACTGTCAGTGGTAGTACCGCTTTCATCCAGAACACATCTTAAGGTGGCAATCAGTTGATGGGAAGGTGGCCGAGGAGCTTATGTAATTTCACACACACAGGTAACTGACTGGATGAAGATGATGATTCTGTGGTGGACAAGACCTGGAAGCCACCCAGAAGCACCAAGAGGTAATATCATCAGAAGAGTAGAGTGTTAGCGTTGGCAGTACACTGCACAAGTGAAGGGCAGATATAAGATCCTCTAGGGCAAAATCTGTTTGTTCTGCGATCAGCTCTGGAGCCGGATGTGCTGCACATGCTGTTGGTGGAGAAAGCTCAACAGCACCTGAAAGACTTGTTGGTGGTGATGCTAAGATATACTGTTTGTGCAGGCATCTCACCTGTGGTAGTTTTTTGCATGCTACTGACAAAAGATTCTTTGAAAGTCTGCAGGCTCTGCAAAAGGAAAATAAACTGTAGATGTCCTGCTTGCAAAGACTAGGAACTGTGGCTCTCCATCATCACATCAGGTGACATCACCTACTCGTCTAAGAAATACAAGCAATGAAAGCACACCTACAATTGTTCTTCACCTGCTCCTCTTATCGTCATGCTCGTCTTTCTGTCAGTCAAGCTGCACATTCGTGTAGTACCTGGTAGGTGTCATCATCACCAGTATCAGTGTAATCCATTACTATTACTTGTCATATTAGAAGTTCATCTCCTCCTCTGCTGGTTTGCCAACTAAACTGTCAGCTGATCAAGCTGCATAAAATGCAGTTGCTTACTTCACTCCTTTTGAAGTCAACTGGCTTTCAAGAAATGACGACTTGTATTCAGTATTGTTATAAAATACACAGCTGCCATAATTTCTCACAGAAAGGAGTGCCCGCTCTGTGCTTTCATGCGTAGGAAACCATACTACAATCTCTTTACTTGTCTTTGAGCTCTATTGTGCACTGAACTGTATATACATGAATCAGAAACTATAGGCAGGGGCAATACAGGAGTACCATAGCCCACAAGTGGGACAGGTGGTGATGTCTCCATGACTGGGAGCTATGTTTGCT
The DNA here is from genome assembly GCF_039654945.1 of Dendrobates tinctorius. NCBI lineage: Eukaryota > Metazoa > Chordata > Amphibia > Anura > Dendrobatidae > Dendrobates > Dendrobates tinctorius. The sequence goes on along the minus strand of NW_027361732.1, from coordinate 67,480,078 downwards.
TCTACCACCAGGCGGTGGTTATCTATCCTCTTACACCTCTTCTGGATCCTACTCAACCCCATGACCCATCCCCAACAGCCAAAGGGTACAGCATTGATTCTACACACCAACCTCACTCATTTCACCTCACCTTCATACAAGGTAAAGCACTGCCAAGCTGTTTTTCCTGGGGGAAAAAAGTTATACAGTGCATAACTTGCTGCTGTCCCTCAAGCAGCCACTTTAATATTGTCTGGCTCTTTGTGAAATGGAGCTCAAGTTACTTTGAAATCCGCCATTGGCAGATGATAAGGCCTTTCGAACAGGCGACAAAATTTGTCACTAGGAACAAGTGTTGAATCAACTTTGTCATCCACCTCATATTTGGAGTGCGATCTGATTTGTACAGCAAGGCCGGGGTCAGGCTAGCAGATGGCATCGGATGCGACATGCTAATGACCCTCAGCTCCTGCTCTGCTGCGAGTGGGAGCCAAGTGTCATGCGTCTGTGCTCTGAGCCTCTCGCACAGAAATGAATTTCTCCATCTCCTCCATTGCCGGGGTCAGCGTATATCGCACATCACTCGGATGATATCCAAGTGATGTGCCTTGTCTCACTCACACCCATAGACTTATATGGGTGCAAGTGAGCCGAGACTTGGCCGAGTGTCGGTGACCATCACAGCATACTGTGATTTCACTCGCACGTTGAAAACGACCGAGAAAAAAAAGTTGATGGGAGCTGCCCCATAGATGACTACTGGTCCGAGTGCTATGCGATGTTTTATCGCATAGCACTCATCCATATTTATCGCTAGTGTGACTCCGGCCCAACTCGCAGCATGCTGAAACTTATTTCTCATGCTGAATCGCAGATCTGCACTGCCCCATATAACATTGGTCCGAGTGCTATCTGATAAAACTTCAGACAGCACTCGTGCGATGTATACGCTTTTGTGACTCAACCTAAAAAAAAAGAATTAACTGGTTTTCGAAATTGAACATATAGAATACTGAGGCACCTATCAATAAGGTGAATGACATATTATGTACACACAAACAAAAAAAACACATACAGCACCACAATGTGAAAAACAGCCCACATAGAACTTATCTATTTCTATAATTGCCTTGTAATGTTTTCATTCCCTGTTCTGTCCAGATGTCACAGTATCCCAGAATTCAAGAGGAGGAAGTTCCCCCACCGCCATATTGGGACACCCAACTGATGGGTGTCTCAATATGGAAACTGCTGCTGGTACCAACCTATTGCGTGGTACCACCAGCGGAACTCCGTTGCACCACACACACACACACTATATGACACACACACACTCACACACACTCACACTCTCACCCACTCACACTCTCACGCAGCCTCTTGTGTGGTACCACCAGCAGAACACCGTCGCTCTACGCCTGTGCAGAATTCGGCTGATCCTGGCGGCAGATGCGCGACGTGTCTACAGGCAGAGGAAGCCGATCACATTAAAGGGAACATGTGACCCCCCGCAGGTGTTTTTAAGTAAAAGAGCCACCTTGCACTAATGCTGCATTCTGTCAAGGTGGCTCTTTTATTTAGGGTACCTTGCACCGCCGAAATAATCATTTTTAAAATTGGTCAGACATACCTGATATTTGTCAGGGGGGCAGGTCTTTCCCCATCTGACACAGACGCCTCACATACGTCAGTCATGTATTCCTGCATTGTGTCTCTGCCTCCAAATCTTTATTTTCAAATCCTGGCTCCTGTGCCGGCTGTACTATGTATTCTTGGTTAACGTCGCCCATCCTCTGTCATGACGTCGGCGGCCAGAGATCCAGCCCAGCAGTCGCTTATGGTTTATTCACACTGCGGGGCAGGAATCTTGGGCATGCGCAGTAGTTATCTGCGCCCGAGATTCCCAGGGCTCTGACAAAGTCACCCTCCTTTTACTGTTCGAAAGTATCTGGGCCTTTAAAGCCCACCTTGCTGTGGCAACTTGCGCCAATTGCGTCTGTGGCTGCACCTTTATTCACACTGCAGGGCAGGAATGTCGGGCATGCGCAGTAGTTATCTGCGCCCGAGATTCCCAGCCCCGCAGTGTGAATAAACCATAAGCGACTGCTGGGCTGGATCTCTGGCCGTCGTCGTCATGACAGAGGACGGGCGACAGTAGCCAAGAATACATAGTACAGCCGGCGCAGGAGCCAGGATTTGAAAATAAAGATTTAGAGGCGGAGACACAATGCAGGAATACATGACTGACATATGTGAGGCATCTGTGTCAGATGGGGAAAGACCTGCCTCCCTGACAAATATCAGGTATGTCTGACCAATTTTAAAAATGATTATTTCGGCGGTGCAAGGTAACCTAAATAAAACAGCCACCTTGACAGAATGCAGCATTAGTGCTGCATAAGGTGGCTCTTTTACTTAAAAACGCCTGCAGGGTCATGACAGGTTCCCTTTAAAGGTGTTTTCCCACGAACGAAAGATCATTTTAAAAATTGTCTGTGTCTGACCGTGACCACATTTCCTGGGCAGGAGAGGAAGCAAAAGACAATACTGACATTACAGCAGGGGATCACAGAGGATTCATTTTGTGAGGTAAAATATTTTACTGACTGTTTTTAAACAATATTTTACCTCACAAAATGTATCCTCTGCAATCTCCTGCTGTAATGTCAGTATTGACTTTTGCTTCCTTCCCTGCCCAGGAGCTGTGATATGTTCTGTACACGGCCAGACACAGGGGTGAGAGAGACAGAGCACGGGGGGGAGACAGCTCAAACAGGACAGCACATGAGGGGAGAACACAGCACAGGAAGGAGAGAGACAGCAGACAAGGGGGATAGCACGTGGGGTAGACAGGTAAAAGAAGAGAGCACAGATGGGAGGAGTCAGCACATGAGGAAAGAGAGTGGATAGGTGGGTGAGCATATGGGGGTGAGAAATTCTGAATGCTGCAAAGCCTGCCTCCATCGTGACATTACCGACCTCCCGATACCATCTAGTAAACATACTGCTCAAAAAAATAAAGGGAACACAAACAGCCTGTTGCAAATGGAATAGTGTTCCATTTATTTTTTGGAGCAGCATACAGTCATATGTTAAAGTTTGGGCACCCCTATTAATGTTAACCTTTTTTCTTTATAACAATTTTGGTTTTTGCAACAGCTATTTCAGTTTCATATATCTAATAACTGATGGACTCAGTTATATTTCTGGATTCAAATGAGTTTTATTGTACTAACAGAAAATGTGCAATCTGCATTTAAACAAAATTTGACCAGTGCAAAAGTATGGGCACCTCAACATAAAACCAGGGGAAGAGTCTTGAGGAGATCATTTGCATATTCCCAGTGCCTTCTGGGATAAGTGAAGAGTCTCCGCGAGCTCAACAATCACTGGGTTTTGGCCGTTGCAGCTGAAAAGAGGAAATCGGAAAACCAGGGGAAGAGTCTTGAGGAGATCATTTGCATATTCCCAGTGCCTTCTGGGGTAAGTGAAGAGTCTCCGCGAGCTCAACGATCACTGGGTTTTGGCCGTTGCAGCTGAAAAGAGGAAATCGGAAAACCAGGGGAAGAGTCTTGAGGAGATCATTTGCATATTCCCAGTGCCTTCTGGGATAAGTGAAGAGTCTCCGCGAGCTCAACGATCACTGGGTTTTGGCCGTTGCAGCTGAAAAGAGGAAATCGGAAAACCAGGGGAAGAGTCTTGAGGAGATCATTTGCATATTCCCAGTGCCTTCTGGGATAAGTGAAGAGTCTCCGCGAGCTCAACGATCACTGGGTTTTGGCCGTTGCAGCTGAAAAGAGGAAATCGGAAAACCAGGGGAAGAGTCTTGAGGAGATCATTTGCATATTCCCAGTGCCTTCTGGGATAAGTGAAGAGTCTCCGCGAGCTCAACGATCACTGGGTTTTGGCCGTTGCAGCTGAAAAGAGGAAATCGGAAAAACCGCGCGCCGATATTTTGGCTCATCTTTCATCGTTTTTAAGAAATCTCAAGATGGAAGAGGCCAGGAGCCATTTGGTGAGCTGCATTTCTTGCTACATGTTCACAGACTTACCAGTGGAAAAGCCAAACTTCACATGCCACAAATGCAAGCTTGTGTCCCTGTTGGAGGAAAAGTTGCAAAATCTCGAAGAGAGGTTAGCTACGTTGAAGATCATTAAGGAAGGTGAAGAGTTCTTGGACAGAGCAGAATTATCTCTTCATGTTACAGAAAGAGAAGAAATTCGAAGTGCACCTGAAGAAACAGAGGAATGGAGACATGTGACCCAGAGAAGCAGGAGGATCAGGAGGCAGTCAGCACCCATACTGCTCAGAAACCAGTACCAGGCTCTCACGCAGGAAAACAATGAAGAAATACATCAGGATAAGACTTTGCCAACAAGCAGCAACCTTGTACGCCTTCAGAGTCCTCCTGGATGGAGAAAGAAAAATGTTGTGAAGAAGAAACGGAGAGTGGTGGTCATGGGGGATTCCCTGTTGAGAGGAACTGAGGCCGCTATCTGCAGACCGGATATAACTTCAAGAGAAATGTGTTGTCTTCCAGGTGCAAAAATTAAAGATGTGTCTGACAGGATATCAGGACTCTTCAAACCTACAGATGACTACCCATTCCTGCTACTACATGTGGGGACAAATGACACTGCAAGAAACGACCTGGAAACCATCTGCAGAGACTTTGAAGACTTAGGCAAGAAAGTGAAAGAACTGGGAGCGCAGGTGGTCTTCTCTTCCATCCTCCCAGTGGATGGCCATGGAACAAGGAGGTGGAATAAGATTCTGCAGGTGAACAACTGGCTACGTCGATGGTGCCGTCAGCAACGATTTGGATTTCTGGATCACGGAGTGAACTACTTATACGATGGACTACTTGCTAGAGATGGGATGCACCTTACGAAGACTGGTAAGCATGTATTTGGAAGTCGCCTTGCTACACTTGTAAGGAGAGCTTTAAACTAGAACAACATGGGAAGGGAAGCAAAAGACCAGAAAAAGCCATACACCTGACAAATGCTATTGAGAACTCTGCTATTAGAAGTGGAAAGGAAGAACAAAGACGAAAGAATCTAATTAATAAAAATATTGGAGAAAGAGAAACCAATCACAAACTAAAATGTTTCTATACTAATGCACAAAGCATGGGCAACAAACAAGGAGAATTGGAACTACTAACACAGGAAAAGAAATATGATGTCATTGGAATCACTGAAACTTGGTGGGACAATACACATGATTGGAATACAAGACTAGAAGGATACAACTTATTTGCAAGAAACAGACTTGATAAACGAGGAGGGGGTGTCGCATTGTATGTTAGAAACGCGTATATCTGCACAGAGATTGAAGCTTCAGAGACTGGGAGTTCTGTGGAAACTGTTTGGGTAAGAATACAAGGACAGAACAATGGAAAGGACACCATTGTAGGCATTTACTACAGGCCGCCTGTGCAAGCTGAAGCTATGGATGAAATCTTTATGCATCAAATGGCCAAGTTCTCCAAAAAATATGACATAGTTGTCATGGGAGATTTCAACTATCCAGACATTTGTTGGGAATCTCTCTCAGGCAAAACTAACAGGTCAAGGAAATTCTTATCCTCTCTTGCTGACAACTTTATCTTCCAAAAGGTAAGGGAGAAAACAAGGGGAACTGCTACCTTGGATCTAATCCTTATAAACAGGGAGGAAATGGTTGAGGAGGTAAAAGTGGCTGGGACCCTAGGAGGTAGCGACCATGCTATTTTAGAATTTTGGATAACTAGAGGCGGAAGACCTGTGAAGACTCAGACGTCAAGGTTAGATTTCAGAAAGGCAGATTTTAAGGGATTCAGAAAGAGAATTGGAGGGATCCAATGGCTGGATATCCTTAAAGACAAAAATGTCCAGGAAGGATGGGAAATCTTGAAAAATGAAATTCTCAAAGCACAGTTGTTAACAATTCCGAAAAGAGGGAAGAATAGGAAGCAGTTAAGGAAACCAGGATGGATGAACACAGAACTTAAGCACATGCTAAAAAGGAAGAAAAAAATGTTTATAAAATGGAAAGAGGGAGGCATATCTAAAGAAGAATATAATGCTGTCTGCAGAACCTGCAGGGCACAAATCAGATTAGCTAAAGCTGAAAATGAATTGAGGCTTGCAAGAGATGTCAAAAGCAATAATAAAGGATTTTGGGGATATGTCAAAAGTAAAAGAAAAGTCAAAGATGCTATAGGATTTTTACAGGATGAAAATGATGAAATGGTAAGACAGGATGTTGAGAAGGCTGAACTTTTAAATTCCTATTTTGCATTTGTTTTCTCTCAGAAAGGAAATGTAACATCAACTGTTATTCACTGTCCTATTAAGGGAATAGAAGAATCCAGGATATCTATAAACAGAAAGATAGTGAGGAAACACTTAGCTAGCCTAAATGAATTCAAGTCTCCAGGTCCAGATGAATTACACCCCAGAGTACTGAAGGAGATAGCAGAAGAAATTTTTGAACCCCTCTCTATAATCTTTGAAAATTCTTGGAGAACAGGAGAAGTGCCAGAAGACTGGAGAAGAGCAAATGTTGTTCCTATCTTCAAAAAGGGGAAGAAGGTGGACCCAGGTAACTATAGGCCGGTGAGTCTGACTTCTATACCAGGAAAGATCTTTGAACAAATTATTAAACAACATGTATGTCAATACCTGGATAAGAATGAAGTGATTAAACAGAGTCAGCATGGGTTTGTAACTAATAAGTCATGTCAGACTAACTTAATTTCCTTCTATGACGGTATCACTGATTGGGTGGATCAAGGAAATGCTGTAGATATAGTATATCTTGACTTCAGCAAAGCATTTGACAAAGTCTCTCATACAATCCTTATTGAAAAAATGATTAAGTATGGAATGGACAAGGCAACTGTTAGGTGGATTCATAACTGGCTTAGTGATCGGACCCAAAGAGTGGTCGTAAATGGCTGCACATCCAGTTGGAAGAATGTCTCAAGTGGGGTACCACAGGGCTCTGTCCTGGGCCCTGTATTGTTCAACATCTTTATCAACGATTTAGATGAAGGAATTGAGGGTAAACTGATTAAATTTGCTGATGACACAAAGCTAGGAGGGATAGCTAATACTAGAGAAGAGAGAGAGAGGATTCAAAAAGATTTAAATAAACTGGAGAAGTGGGCAGCAACTAACAGAATGGTTTTTAACAGGGAGAAATGCAAAGTACTACATCTGGGCAATAAAAATGGAAAAAGCATATATAGAATGGGAGGAATAGGGCTAAGTGACAGCACATGTGAAAAAGACTTGGGTATACTAATAGATCACAGACTGAATATGAGTCAACAGTGTGATGCAGCAGCAAAAAAGGCAAATGCAATTCTAGGATGTATTAACAGAAGCATACAGTCTAGATCACGTGAAGTCATTATTTCCCTCTACTCCTCTTTGGTCAGACCTCATCTGGAATATTGTGTCCAGTTTTGGGCACCACATTTTAAAAAAGACATCAACAAACTGGAGCAAGTTCAGAAAAGAGCGACCAGAATGGTGACCGGTCTGCAAACCCTGTCTTATGAGGAAAGGTTGCAGGATTTGGGAATGTTTAGTTTGCAAAAGAGAAGACTGAGAGGAGACTTAATAGCTGTCTACAAATATCTAAAGGGCTGTCACATTGTAGAAGGATCAACTTTATTCTCATTTGCACAAGGAAAGACTAGAAGCAATGGGATGAAACTGAATGGGAGGAGACACAGATTAGATATTAGAAAAAACTTTTTGACAGTTAGAGTGATCAATGAGTGGAACAGGCTGCCACGAGAAGTGGTGAGTTCTCCTTCAATGGAAGTCTTCAAACAGAGGCTGGACAGACATCTGACTGGGATGATTTAGCGAATCCTGCTTTGAGCAGGGGGTTGGACCAGATGGCCCAGGAGGTCCCTTCCAACTCTACGATTCTATGATTCTATGATTCTATGATTCTAAAAGTGACATTAATATTTCGTAGATCCTCCTTTTGCAAAAATAACAGCCTCTAGTCGCTTCCTGTAGCTATTAATGAGTTCCTGTATCCTGGATGAAGGTATTTGTGACCATTCCTGTTTACAAAACAATTCCAGTACAGTTAAGTTTGATGGTCGCCGAGCATGGACAGCCCGCTTCAAATCATCCCACAGATGTTCAATGATATTCAGGTCTGGGGACTGGGATGGCCATTCCAGAACATTGTAATTGTTCCTCTGCATGAATGCCTGAGTAGATTTGGAGCGGTGTTTTGGATCATTGTCTTGCTGAAATATCCATCCCCTGCGTAACTTCAACTTCGTCACTGATTCTTGCACATTATTGTCAAGAATCTGCTGATACTGAGTTGAATCCATGCGACCCTCAACTTTAACAAGATTCCCGGTGTCGGCATTGGCCACACAGCCCCAAAGCATGATGGAACCTCCACCAAATTTTACTGTGGGTAGCAAGTGTTTTTCTTGGAATGCTGTGTTTTTTAGCCTCCATGCATAATGCCTTTTTGTATGACCAAACAACTCAATCTTTGTTTCATCAGTCCACAGGACCTTCTTCCAAAATGTAACTGGCTTGTCCAAATGTGCTTTTGCATACCTCAGGCGACTCTGTTTGTGGCGTGCTTGCAGAAACGGCTTCTTTCGCATCACTCTCCCATACAGCTTCTCCTTGTGCAAAGTGCGCTGTATTGTTGACCAATGCACAGTGACACCATCTGCAGCAAGATGATGCTGCAGGTCTTTGGAGGTGGTCTGTGGATTGTCCTTGACTGTTCTCACCATTCTTCTTCTCTGCCTTTCTGATATTTTTCTTGGCCTGCCACTTCTGGGCTTAACAAGAACTGTACCTGTGTTTTCTTCCATTTCCTTACTATGCTCCTCACAGTGGAAACTGACAGGTCAAATCAACTTTTTGTATCCTTCCCCTGAAAAGCTATGCTGAATAATCTTTGTTTTCAGATCATTTGAGAGTTGTTTTGAGGAGCCCATGATGCCACTCTTCATAGGAGAATCAAATAGGAGAACTACTTGCAAGTGGCCACCTTAAATACCTTTTCTCATGATTTGATACACCTGGCTATGAAGTTCAAAGCTCAGTGAGGTTACAAAACCAATTTAGTGCTTCAGGAAGTCAGTAAAAAGTAGTTAGGAGTGTTCAAATCAAGAAAATGATAAGGGTGCCCATACTTTTGCACTGGTCAAATTTTGTTTAAATGCAGACTGCACATTTTCTGTTAGTACAATAAACCTCATGTGAATCCAGAAATATAACTGAGTCCATCAGTTATTAGATATATGAAACTGAAATAGCTGTTGCAAAAACCAAAATTGTTATAAAGAAAAAAGGTTAACATTAATAGGGGTGCCCAAACTTTAACATATGACTGTATATATTGGCATGCATATAATAGTGTATAATAGTGTGGAAATATAGACTGTGCAATGTAAATGATTAAATTATATATAAAACCATTGTATAAATGAGAAAATGTATATGTACAGTTGAAATTAGAAGTTTATATACACTATATACAGTATAAAGACACATATTCATGAAGCTTTTAAATTGTTTTAAACATTTTTGGGGTGATTTTCTCAATTTTTTGTAATAAATCTATTAATCAATAAATGAAACATTAGTATTTTTTTTAGCGGAAAATGGCTAAAAAATGAACACTTTTAAAACAATAAAAAAGAAAATGCCCAGGCATTTTTGCAGCCTTTTAATTTATTTTTATTGAAAAGTTTGAAGTGGCTTCATAGCAGAAAACGTCCTCTCATTTCTTTTAACTCATTGCATTGGTGATGTTTTTTGAAACAGTCAGAACATATGACGACTAGCAAAAGTTGTTTTTCAATAGAAATAAATTAAAAAGAGTCTTTCTGACATTTTTTGATGTAAATACTTCTTTTCCCAAAAATCTCAAAAGTATTTTAGGAATGATAGGTTATTTGGCTTTATTTGGTTAGCCAATAAAAGTATCACTCCTGGAATACTTTTGTCATTTTTGGGCATACAAGTATTTACATAGATTTTTCTGGCTGGCACAGCACCACAATATATTTTTTAGTTGCACATCATAACACTTTTTGAGTAATTTTATGGCATTTTTAGAAGTGAACCCACTTCAAGGGACTCTTCAAAAAATATTGTGTGAGCATTCTGTTAGGAATTGAGAGTCTGTTCCCCTACCTGAGAATGGATCGGGTCTGGTGCTTCACTAATCCTGTCACAAGCACCACCATTGCACTGCTGGCCCTCTATCAGCCTTCCCTGGTTATGAGGAAGAGGTCTGTTCACCCTGGAGGTGGAGCTACCATGCGTGCAGGGAGACCATCCTATTCTTATGGTGCATTGCCTTCTGGAGTAGTAGGACATGTGGGGATGCGGGACGCTGTATCTCCCTCAGATTTCACTGCACGGGGAAATTGGGATGCGGTCTTCCCCAGTTGCCAGGCAATGCAGGATTCTGCTCTGTCTGGTACTAGGAAATGATGGCACTTTGTCCATTCTGCTATGCAAGTTAGCAGGGAGTGGTTGTCTGGAGGTGACTTGGGACGCAGTCAACACCTGATTATTTTCTTCAGCATCAGGCGGGCTATTTAACCCTGTTCCCAGCTCTGGTCTTTGCTCTTTATTGCAGTTCATTTGAGTTGTGGTGGTGAGTAGTGCTTGCAGTTTTGGTTGCTCTCTTTCAGGGTAGATCTTAGGGTTCATTTCTCTTTCTCTTTGTGCTGCACTATGAGGATTTCTTATAGAGGTATCTACCTGATGTCGACAAGGTTCCAGCTGTGTCTCCTGATGCCTGCTTTCTGGCTACAGCTGGCCTGGGAAGGGCTCTGACAAAGTCACCCTCCTATTACTAGGAGCTGTTTGAAAAGTATGTGGGCCTTTTCAGCCCGCCTAGCTGTAGCAGCTTGCGCCAATTGCGTCTGTGGCTGCACCTTTGCTGTTTTGGTGCCAGTCTTGCTGGGTGTCTCTGTGATTACACACACATATCTTAAAGTGATTTTCCACCCAAATGTAAACACTTTGTCAGAAATAATAATTTAGAAATAATTTAGAAATGGCAATAATATGCAGACAAAATGCAAAGATGACATGTAATCCAATGCTTAATAATTAACATTAAGGCCTGTGGATAGAATTCATCTATTTCTCAAGACAATTATTTAAGGAGAATTAAATATTTTATATTTCCTTCATTGAGGCTTTGAGAATTAAAAATAAACTTTTAAATAATTGTTGTCAAAATAATTGTGTCCTGTGAATGTCCTGACCCTTACTTGTTTTCCCTGCTAATCCCAGGATGCGTCATTTCCATTAATTATTCATAGATGGTAATGAGAATCCCCTCTTTCAGTAGAATGGTGATAGCAAGAACCTTCATGAGAGAATTTGATTCCAAGACCTAATATACATTTATTGTATTTTAAACTACCTATCCTTTATTCCCAGGTATCCATGATAAACGCATAGTAATCAGAACAAATATTCATTAATTGACTAGCATGCATGAAGAAAAATATATCACCTATTATTGATTATGTTATTTTGACTTCAAACTCTTTTTTTATTCAATAGTTTTTTATTAAGGATTTTTGGAAATAACAGGTATAACAAAGGGGGGGGGTAAATTAACAGGTTCATCATAAGTACAATAAAGCGTACAGTATTGATACATTGAAAAATAATATAACAAATAATACACTGAAGTAATGAACCAGGGAATGAGAGAGGATAAACTGAAAATGTTGAAACTTTCCTCTCGGCTGGGGTAGGGGAAAGAACAGGGACATCAAAACAGTAAGTTAACAAAGGGGAGGAAAGAAAAAAAAATATGAAAGGGTATACTCTCCAAGTGTAAAAATCTATAGGAATCCACCAAGTAAATTGGCTAATTCAAAACTCCACAGACTATCAGATCGTATCCCTCAATGGTGGAAGGTGTACTTGCTATACATAGATTTGTTAAATACAGAATAATTTTTTTACGTCAGGCCACGTGCTCCATCTTTGTTGAGTTTTATCCTTTTTAGAAATGTCCCATGATTAGTGTTGAGCGATACCATCCGATATCCAGAAATATCGGATCGGATTGGATCGGCCCGATACACAAAAAGTATCGGGTATCGCCGATTCTGATACCGGAAGCCCCATTCAAGTCATTGGGACAGAAATATCGGATTAAAAAAAACCCTTTCTTTCCTTGTACATCAAGTTTGGGAGGGGGGAAGAGTGTGGGCGGTGCGTGGGCGGACACTGTGCGTGTCTGTGTGTGCGGGCAGGCTCTGTGCGGGCCTCTTGGGGGTCTGTATGGGCCTAATGGGGGTCTGTGCCGGCTGTGGGAGGTCTGTACGGGCCTGCCGGGGGTCTGTGCCGGCTGCCGGGGGTCTGTACGGGCCTGACGGGGGTCTGTGCCGGCTGCCGGGGGGTCTGTGCTGGCTGCCGGCGGTCTGTACGGGCCTGCCGGGGGTCTGTGCCAGCTGCCGGGGGTCTGTACGGGCCTGCCGGGGGTCTGTGCCTGCTGCCGGGGGGTCTGTGCGGACTGCAGGGGGTCTGTGCAGGCCTGCCGGGGGTCTAAACGGGCCTGCCGAGGGTCTGTGCCGGCTGCCGGGGGGGTCTGTGCCGGCTGCCGGCGGTCAGTACGGTCCTGCCAGGCGTCTGTGCCGGCTGCCGGGGGTCTGTGCTGGCTGCTGGCGGTCTGTATGGGCCTGCCGGGGGTCTCTGTGTGCAGGCATCGTCCGAGGTAACTACAAGTCCCATCGGGCGATGCCTGCTACAATGACAGTGATTGACACATTAGCCAATGATGGGACAGTAGTAGCCCCATCATCCGGCTAATGTGTTCAATGTAAAAAAAAAACCATACATACTACATACATACAACATACATACTACATACTACATACATACTTCATATATACTAAATTCATATAACATACATACATACTACATACATACTACATATATACTACATTCATATAACATACATACATACTACATACATACTACATATATACTACATTCATACAGCATACATACATACTATATACATACTTCATATATACTACATTCATACAGCATACATACATACTACATACATACTACATACTACATACATACTTCATATATACTACATTCATATAACATACATACATACTACATATATACTACATTCATACAGCATACATACATACATACTACATACTACATACATACTACATATATACTACATTCATACAGCATACATACATACTACATATATACTACATTCATACAGCATACATACTACCTATATACTATATATATACTACATTCATACACCATACATACTACATATATACAACATTCATACAACATACATACATACTCGATACATACTACATATATACTACATTCAAACAACATACATACATACTACATATATACTACATTCATACAGCATACATACATACTACATACTACATACATACTACATACATGCTACATTCATACAACATATACATACTACATACATACATACATACTACATATATACTACATTCATACAGCATACATACATACTACATACATACAACATACATAAAACATGCTACAGATATACTACATACATACTACATACAACACATTCATACATTCATACAATACATACATATAGACATACAGTATATATAACATAGAATACATACTCACCATTACTTGTCACTTTCATCCCCGAAGCCAGTGTCATCTGTGAAAAAAATATGAAAAAAACAAACCATCAAATACTCCCTGATCCGCAGAAATCCACAAGTGAGTGTCCCATGCCGATCCCCGTGGAGAACAACAGCATCAGCTGATGCGACCATTCTGTAGGGGCTCCAGGAATCCAATGACGGGAGGTATGTATCCTTCCGCACTGTATTCCTCCGCCACTGTAAAAAAAATAGTCCCTAGTCTCACTAAAATTCTCTGTCTTGTTAGGAGGTTTGCCTGGTTTTGGAAGAGTCACTATTGTTGCTTCTAAGAACAGTGAATTAATTTTGCTTTTAGTTCTCCAGTCCAGAAATAGCCGTTGCAGGTATGTTCTGAAAATACTTTATAATACTCATTGGCAAAGCCATCTGGGCCTGGAGTAGATTGTAATTTAGATGATCTAATTGCTTCTATCACTTCTTTGACCTGGAGAGGAGAATTCAAAAATTCCAGTTGGGTCTGTGTAATCTTAGGTAGATTAACAGAATTTAAAAATTGCTCTATTTGTAAAGTGGAGGGATAATGGATACTAAGATCTGAGTTTAAATTATATAAGTGGGAGTAGTAATCAGCGAATGCATTTGCTATATCTGTTGGGTCATATATCTTTTCCCCTTTTGTATTGAGTAAATGATCAATCCTCCCCTTAGCTGTCAATTTCTTCACTCTACGGGCAAGCAGTGCGCCTGCTCTATCTCCCATGGCGTAATATTTTGCTTTAACTCGCTTTAGATTATGTTCATATTTGAATAATAAGAGCTTCCGTAGCTCATTTCTACTCTTCAATAGATCATTGCTAATTGAAGGGGTCTTATTTTGTTTTTGCTTTCTTCTAGAATATTTATCTGGTTTAAGACTGACCGCACTTCACCCTCTCTGCGCTTTTTTTCCCTTGAAGCTAGTTTTATACATAAACCTCTCATGGAGGCTTTGTGCGATAACCACAGGGTCTCATCAGAAACTTCTCCGTTATCATTAATCTCGAGAAATTCTCTCAATTCATTAAACATTCCCTGTTTTGCACGAATTTCAAAAGGAAAGTGTTCAAGCGCTAGGAGAAGGCAGAGGGTGGTGTGCCGTCACCCCCGAGTTCTAACACAATAGGGGCATGATCTGACCAGGTAATTGAGCCTATTTGGGAGGATTTACAGAGTGATAAGGCTGTCCTATCCACCAAAAAATAGTCTATTCGGGACAGAGATGCAAACCTAGGGGAAAAATACGTTTATCCTCTCTCGATGGCATGGTGGTATCTCCAAACATCATGGAGAGCCTCTTCCGCTATAATTCCCTTCAATTCCTCCCAGATGGTTGTCCGTGCCGAATCAACATCCAAATATCTAGATATAGGGGTGTTAAAGTCTCCGCAAATCACCAATGGGCTCTGTGACATAGAACGAATTTTCTTGAGAACTTTAGTGAAGAATATTTTAGGGGAATTATTAGGACTATACAAGGTCGCTATCGTATAAGGAGAGTTATTTAGAAGGCAAGAGAGGATCAAAAACCTCCCATTGGGATATGTGAATTGGGATAACACAGAGAATGAAATAGTGTGTTTTATCAGTATAGCTACGCCTGCTTTTTTGTGTGGAGCATTGGCCTGGAGTATTATAGGGAATTGTTTATTAGTTAGGCGTGACGCATCTTTGGGAAGTAGGTGCGTCTCTTGCAGGCAAATCACGTCACATTTAGATGAGCATATTTCCATCCAGAGAAGAGACCTTTTAAAAGGGGAGTTTAATCCCCTCACATTCAGAGATAAGAACTTAATACCCATTGCTTCATACCAAAACGCTTAAATACACTCAAAAGAAAAATTTGATCGGCTCTGCATAGTCCTGACAGAGAGATGACTCAGAAAAAAACAATTATGGTTACTTGGAGAGCAGGGACCCTGTGAAAAAAGGTTAGAAAACAAAAAATAAACATATAGAAAAACAGGTAAAACAGTCAAAACCATGTAGATTTTGGTAGCGCCCAAATGATAGCGAACCATCCGGATATAGGCTATCAAGTAGGGGAAGCGTAGAGGATATGGATGGGAAGTTAAAGAGAAAAAAAAAATTATCAAATCCGCACCTCTATGCCGGGAGGCGCTAAGAGGAAGCAAGTGCACGGAGAAAATAACCAAAGGTGAACTCCAAAAAGAAAAGAATCGCAGACCTCATCAATTTACAGTGGTCCAATCAGTTGGAATTTTTTTATATTGCTGATCCGTAGGAAGGGAGGAGACAAACCCCTCCGGGAGAAGTTTCCATTTGCTGAGTTGGGATTCTGCTTGTCTGGGTGACAAGTAAACAACAATTTCGTCATCTTTATTTATTAGTCATTTTACCGGAAATCCCCAGCGGTAAGGAATATTGATGTCTCTCAGAATTTTCGTATATGGGGCAAATTCCTTGCATCTCGCTAACGTGGCTGCTGATAAATCTTGAAAGACTGTAATGCCTTGAAAAGGAGCAGGAAGATTCGGAGATTCTCTAATACAGCGTAGAAATTTTTCTTTGATGGAGAAAAAATGAATCCTCGCTAAGGTATCTCTGGGTAGCGAGGGATTTATGGACTTGGGTTTAGGTACCCTATGGATTCTGTCCACCATCAATTCGAATGCGGAAGTTTCCGGCAATACAGCCTGCAATAGATTTTGAAAAAATTGAGCCAATTCAGAGTTTTTAACACTCTCGTGTATCCCGCGTAATCTCACGTTGTTTCTGCGAGATCTATCTTCCTGATCTCCCATTTTATTTCTTAGGTATTCAGAGGTGTCTTTCATCTCATATTATGCATTGACCAGGGTATTGTGGGAAGCCGCAAATTCCACCATTTTATCTTCTAATCGAGATGTACGATCTTCTAAATTCCTTACATCTTTTTTTAAAGCATTCACCATCTGCTTCATATCATCTTTTAGGGATTTGCGTAAGGTACCCAATAATTCTTGCATCATATTTTTAGTTAATGGGGCGTCTGCTGTCGTGGGGTCGTCTCCCATTATTGAGCTTTCGCGGGAGGAGCGTCCTGAGGGCGATGGTAAACCCGTATGTGTTTCACCACTAGTAGCTGGTATATTGGCTGTGCCTCGCGAAAAAAATTCAGTCAGCTTAGCAGGTGAGGTCGTTTTGCGTGGCCTGCCCCTGGTCATTTTTGCTCTTTCAATGAACAAAGAGTAGAGAGATCGTATATATTATATATAGTCCAGCTTGCGATAAATGTCTCTACTGCCCTTCTTTTCTTTGAGATTAGAACTGCTTAGTGCCACTTCTAAGGAGGTCTGCGAGGTTGGAGCTACCACATTATGATATTAGCATAGTAGAAAGACTCGGTTGACAAATTGATTTGCCACCTGTTATTTGGAGTATAGGATTTATCCAAGACACATCCGGATTGATGGAGGAAGAAAAGTGGTAACTAATGTTCTAGGACTCCTGAAGGCACCAGTAGATGGCAGTCACACACCATATTTCTCAGGTGGCGTGCAGTCCAGGAGGAGAGCCCCGAGTCCCATAACCTTTCAGTGTGTTATTCTCACCATGTGCAATTATAAATACCAGGAATATATTTACATGCAACCAAAGGATGTTTCTTCAGCTGGGGGATGGCAGATTGCTGATTAATCAATGAGAGATTATGTAACTCCGGGGTTCAGGTACTCACACCAGAGGGGGGAGGGAGCCAGCAAGATGGCCGCAAATCACTCTCCCCTCCTGTTTGTTTCCAGCAGTCACCCGCTGACAGCAACAGTCGGCAGGCTTCACTTCTCACCCCTTTGGCCTCCTGTCAGTCCTCCCATACACCACAGTCACCGTTGATAAGCAGAAAATGATGGAGTGATGGGGCAGGTCGCCCGTCCTGGTTAGGGCACAGGCTCACGTGCTCCAGAAGTAAGATCTCAGAACAGGCGATAAAGGGCTCCAGACCCCTCCTGACCGCACACCCAGGTCCCCTTGACTTCAAACTCTTGACTGGATATTATTACACTTTATTAATTTTATTTAAATGTAATTGTTTGTTTTTAAAGCCCTTTTATGTAACAAGTATGCATGCAAGATGAGAGACTTGAACATTTGCATCAAACACATAAAATTGCTAAATAAGCTTCCAAGATGAATAACAACACATAAATAGAGGAATATAAATGTCAGTAACGGCGATAAGAAACCCTATGATTGTTGGCGGTATAAAAATTTCAATCAGTCACTCTCTATAAAAGGAATGATTCATGGTCACATACTAACTTGAAAGGGTTCAAAGGCAGGCTACTAAAATGATAAATGGAGTTGGTTCACTACAATACCCAGAAAGGTTATCAAAATTAGGTCTATTTACTCTAGAAAAGAGAAAACTTAGGGAAGACCTAACATATATGGACAAGTATATCAGAGGGCAATACAGAGATCTCTCCAATGAACTGTTTGTACCAAGGACTGTGACAAGAACAAGGGGGCATTCTCTTCGTTTGGAGGAAAGACAATTTCTGCACAAGCATAGAAGAGGGTTCTTCACGATAAGAGCAGTGAGGCTCTGGAATTCTCTTCCTGAGGAAGTGGTGATGGCCAACTCACTGAATGAATTTAAGAAAGGAATGGATGCTTTTCTTATGACTAACAGTATAGAAGGTTATGAATAACAGAATATTATAGGTAGATGGTTGACCCAGCTTAAGGGAAGGAATTTTTTTCCCTATGGAGAAAATTGGCTTCTACTCTGTGGGTTTTTTGCCTTCCCCAGGATCAACAATGCAGAACAGCTGCACTAAAAATAGGCTGAACTAGATGGACATAAGGTCTTCCTTCAGCCTTCAAAACTATGTTACTATGTTATGTAACTATGACTTTTAAGTAATGTATTTCAATTTTCTTCCAGTTTATCATTTAAATGGTTAATTGCAAAAGAGTTACACAGAACCATAGTGCAGCACTGTAAACCTGTGATTTGTACAAAATCAAATAGGGCACCCACAGATGTCTATTGGAACATAATGTACTTCTTTATGACTTAGATGCAGGAGTGGGATTTAGCCAGGGGTGAACCTAGCCTCTCTCTGCTGTCTGAGGCAAACTGCAAAATGGCGTCCCCCCATAGTAAAATCAGTGCAAATAAATCTGTTTTACTTTTTACTAGCCTAACCTGCCGCATATGTAAAATACATGCACTTTTAAATAGGAATATATTTGCGAGATCGATCTTTACACTTGTCTTCAGGGACTCAATGACGCCTGAGGCGAAGTGATCAACTTGCTTTATTTTTATTATAGGTGCGCCACTGGCCGGGGAACAGTGCTTACTGTAGCGCTTCTTCCCCTGGGGATGTCCGTGTAGTACTGATGCGGCACACGGGCGTAACACAGTTACCACACGTATTACACACACGGACACGGATATCTCCAGTACCGGTTTTTCCAGTATCAGAAATATCAGGATGTGTGAAACCAGCCTAAAGCCACATTCACACGTTCAGTATTTGGTCAGTATTTTACATCAGTATTTGTAAGCCAAATCGGGAGTGGGTGAGAAATCCAGAAGACTGGTGATATGTTTCTATTATACTTTTCCTCTGATTTGTTCCGCTCTTGATATTGCCTTACAAATACTGAGGTAAAATACTGACCAAATACTGAACGTGTGAACGTGGCCTGATAGAGGGTTTCTGCTACTTCTGACCTCCCACAGACAGAAGTTGCAGTCACAAAATGGTGCCGATAAAAGGTGAAGATGGCAGCAGGGAGTATAGGAGCAGGGAAGGGACCTTAGGTTAGAAGCACCACTCCAGGGCAACCCCCCGAAAAAAAACACAAGTGGTGCTTAGAGTGCAGAATGCCAGAATTAAATCTACACCTAAATACATACACTGGGAAACATAAAAAATGCAGCAAAGACCCAATAATCGGAGCAGATTGTACGAGGGGCGATCCAAAAGCAATGATAATCGGTTATTTCTATTGCACACAGAAATTAAAATAAAATGTTTTCTTCTCTCTTAGGTACCCACTAGTCCAGGAAAAAAAAAATCACTTAAATAGGCCAGATTCCCGGGAGCTACATTCATTTGAATATGAGCTGCCAAGGAGTGAACATCAAAATGGAAAAAAACGAGCTCAGAGATGTCATCAAATACCTCTGCTTGAAAAAAATGTCTACCAAAGACATACACAGCGACTTGGTGGAAACATTGGGGGACTCTTCTCCTCCATATTCCACAGTTGCACGCTAGGCCAAGGAATTTAAGCTGAGAAAACATCGTGAACATCGCGAAGGACGCCCATCCACGTCCCTCAATGAAGAAAACGTGAAAAAAGTTGAAGAAGTTGTGTTGGCAGATCGAAGAGTGACTATCAGGCATGTAGCTGAGGTCACAGGGATCTCATATGGCAGTATTCAAAGAATCCTTGCAAAAGAATTGCATATGAGAAAGGTCTCCGCGCGTTGGGTGCCAAAAATGTTAACCGACGAGCAAAAGAAGAAACGAGTTGACATTTCAATAGCAAATCTCGAAAAGTTCCAAGCAGACAAGGAGAATTTTTTGTCACGTTTTTTGACCAGGGATGAGACCTGGATCCACCACTTTGATCCCGAAACTAAACAACAATCGATGACATGGAAACGAGCCAACGAACCGATGCCGAAGAAATTCAAAGTGTCAAGCTCAGCAGGGAAGGTTATGGCGTCCGTTTTTTGGGACGCTGAAGGAATTATTATGGTGGACTATTTGGAGAAGGGAGCCACTATTACGGGCTCCTACTACGCAGAACAAATAAGAAGATTGCAGGAGGCTATCAAGGAGAAAAGGCGCGGCAAACTGCGGGCTGGAGTGATAACGCACCAGCTCACAAAGCTGCAGTTGCCATGGCTACCATTCAAGAAGCAGGCTTTGAACTGGGGGAACACCCCCCCTATTCGCCAGATCTAGCCCCCAGTGACTTCTTTCTCGTTCCTCGGCTCAAGGAACACCTCCGGGGCAAGAAATTTGACGACAATAGCGACGTGAAAACCGCTGTTGGGGAGTTTTTTGAGGGTCAAGATGAAGAATTTTTTTCAAAGGGAATTCTAAGTTTAGAAAAGAGATGGACTAAATGTATAGACTTGTTAGGAGACTATGTAGAAAAATAATTTTTTTTTTTGACTATATTCATTGTGTTTATTATTGATTATCATTACTTTTGGATCGCCCCTCGTAAACAACCAAAAATATATATATTAAAGACGAAATGTGGAAAAACGCAGTGTTTCTGCATTTAGGAGCATGGCACAGAGGGCAGATAACCTGGATATATCGGCAGTATCCAGGGTGTATGATTTGGGGCCATTTTGCTGACACAAATTACTTGTGTATAAAACTGGTGATAACTCTTATAAATTAGTGCTTAGTAATAACAAATGCTGTAAGAACAATGGAGATTTCTCCTGCTTTGTCCCAGCTTAGCACCTTCCTGGGAGCAAACATTTCCTGTGTGCACACAGGCAGAGCTGCCACTAGGAATTTCAGGGCCCCTTATTGGCAAAATTTTCGGGGCCCCCTTGAGACTCCACCCTGCCTCCACCCCTCGTATTGTCCAGAGTCCCACCACTCTCTCTTGGAAAAACTCAATTTCTCACCTATCACACATTAACAGTTCCCATCACCAGATCACACATATAGCCCGCAGCTTTTGTTTTGGCCAAAAGATTTTTTAAGCTGCCACCATGACCAGGTAGACCCTTTTGGCCAGGCCCTACTCTACTCTATCCTATTAAACATTTGTTAAAATATCCAATACAACTTCGGTATATTTTTATTTATTTTTAAATTTTTAAATGATCAATAATATCACATACAAGGGACAAATACCACCACACCATGTCCAGACATCATATTACCACCACATAGTGACCTATAATACCACATACAAGAAATAAATACCACCACACCATGTCCAGACAACATATTACCACCACAGTGACCGAATAATAACACATACAAGGAGCAAATACCACCACATCATGACCAGACCACATATTACCACAACATGATGACCAATAATACCACATACAAGGAACAAATACCACCACACCATGACCAGACCACATATTACCACCACATGGTGACCAAATAATAGCACATACAACGAAAAATATTACCACACCATGGCTGGACAACGTATTCCCACCACATAGTGACTGAATACTACATTGCTGATCATTAACAAAAAAAAACACAATACTAAGATCACCATAAGTGCCATTATACACAGGAGATCTGTTATGAATGAGTCACTGTAGGGGGCAAAAACAGAAATACTAGCTAAGTCCAGAAAACCAGAGAAGTTGGCAGCTATCGGATTACAGACCCCTGAACCTATCAACAACAACTAGCAGTAGCCGTGGGGGGTTCCTACGGTGCCCTAGACCCCTCGATCACAGCCGGAGAACTACATAGCCTAAAGACAGAAAGGGAAATCTAAACTGCCCCAGAGCAGACCCCAAAGCAATAGGCAGCCCCCAACATATAATGACGGTGAAGCAAGATGAAAAAACACTCACACAGATAGAAAGATAGGCTGAGCAAACGATGGGGCCCAAGCTGACTACAAAGGACAGGATAGAAAAGCTGCTGTCTGTAATCCGCCAAAACCCTATCAAAAGAGCCAACAGCTGATAGGGAAAAAAGCCCTGAAGACGCTAGGCTTCAAAAAGACTATATCAGTACTCAGGTATTTTCTGAAGACAGAGCAAAAAGGAATTCAGCACACCCCAGCAGGGAATGGCAGAAATCCAGAAAAACAAGGAAAAACAAAACCAAAACACAAATGCAAAAAACAGAGCAGAGAACTTAGCTTTTGAGGAGCAGTAATCAGACTGGTCTCCTAGAATCCCTCAGAGAGATCACCAGCAAGGCAGAAGGGCGTCGGCTGCCTTATATCCAGTCAGAAATTCCCGTCACCCAGTCATCATCATCCAGCTCAGGTGCTTGGTGATCAGCCTCACTACCTTCCTTCACCAGAAGAGGGAGTTCATCAGACCTCAATGGTGAAGGGGAAAATGAACTCACAACATAGATCTGTACTTAGCATGCAGTGTCTGTGTACAGGTAATAAAGTGATCACTGGTGACATTATACACAGGAGCTCTGTATATAGTGTCAGTGTACAGATAATACAGTGATCACCGGTGACATTATACACAGGAGCTCTTTATATAGTGTCAGTGTACAGGAAACAGAATGAACACAGGTGACATTATACACAGGAGCTCTGTATATAGTGTCAGTGTACAGGTAATACAGTGATCACCAGTGACATTATACACAGGAGCTCTCTGTATACAATGTCAGTGTACAGGTAATACAGTGATCACCGTTGACATTATTCACCGGACCGCTGTATATAGAATGCAGTGTATAGTGTCAGTGTACAGGTAACACATGGACTCACCAGTGAAGTCTCTAGGTGAAATCCTTCATCTTTGCTTTTCATCCAGCACAAACTGTTATCACTTCTTCCAGCCAGGGCTCATCTCTGCAGGTAATAACACAGTTATCTAGAGCACCGCTTGCAGAACACATTACTTAATTTTATCCCAAATTTTAAACTACACCAGATGAAGAAAAAAGCAACAGTGATGCTCTGAACAGTAGCAGGACAGCCTCCCCCATTTAAAACAGTATCCTCAAAAAATAAAATACATGACTGCAGTAATAATATCCCTTAATTAGCATATAAACCAGGAATAGAACAATCCACAAAATAGATTATTTGTGTAGCAAGGTGGATATTAAAACTTAACCTTTATTAGGTAAAATTGTAAAAAGCCAAATTAGTCAAACAGTTAAACAAAGGGGTACCACAGTGAAGGAAGTGCCCTGTAACCAATGAACAGAAAAGGGAGGGGTTGTTAAAAAGGTACTACTGGCTTCTCAGATCCTCAATATTAATCTGACCTGAAAACAAAATGACTATGGTTGCCCAAAGAATATGTCATCCACTTGCCCAAGTAAGTCACAATAACATGTATGGGTATAACATCCTTTTCTTATAAGCACCACTTATTTGTACCATATAAATGAGATCATTGAAAAAAGAGGAGAAACCTGAGTCCAGGTCTTCATGTGCACTAGCACAGTTTGAATTAATATGTTTTTTGAGGGTATTCGTTTTGTAATAAATGAGATCATGTATATACTATTCAACCTATGGCCAATTATAATCATTTTGCCATCAGGTCAGATTAATATTGAGTATCTGAGAGGCCAATAGTACCTTTTTAACAACCCCACCTTTTCTGTTCGTCGGTTATGGGGCACTTCATTCACTGTGGTACCCCTTTGTTTTTGTTGTTTGACTAATTTGGCTTTTTACAATTTTACCTAATAAAGGTTAAGTTTTAATATCCACCTTGCTAGACAGATAATCCCTTAATTAGCCCCTATGGTAATAATATCCCCCATCCTGGCCCCATGTGTCAAATTCCTGGCTTCAGCCATATGTTCTCCCATCCTGCCATCATGAGTATTCATTCTGTCCCATGTGATGTCCCATCCTGCCCCATTTGTCCCGTGATCCTGCCCATCTGTCTCCAACGTATCAATCCTGCCCCATGATCCTGCCCCATCTGTCTTCATCCTGCCCCATCTGTCTCCATCCTGCCCCATCTGTCTCCCTCCTGCTCCATGATCCTGCCCCATCTGTCTCCATCCTGTCCCATGATTCTGCCCCCTGCATCTCCAATCCTGCCCCCAGTGTCTCCAATCCTGCCCCTGCATATCCAATCATGCTCCATCTCTCTCCAATCATGCCCCATGCATCACCAATCCTGCCCCCGTGTCTCCATTCTGCCCCTGTGCTCCATTCTGCCCCCATGCTCCTTTCTTCCCTGGGCAGGATAGAGACACATGCTCCATGTGTCTCCATCCTGCTGGTGAAACACATTATGGTTTGTCGCTTTCAATTAAAAAAACAAAAAACTCCCCTAACCAGGCCATGCTCCTGCGGCGATTCTCCCGGCCTCCAGGCTTTTCAAGCACATCACGCCCGGTGGAACGTCATGTGCAAGTTTTAAAGTCTTCCTCGGGACTCCGCCGTGTACTCCTATGTCTGTGGGAAAAGTAAGCTCCCGCCCGGGACAGCAGGGAAGACTCTCAAAATCAGGAAAGTCCCGCTGGATCTGGGACAGTTGGGAGGTATGAATGCTCCCCACCATACACCAACCTCGTACACACATGGCTCTGGACACCTCATAGACACACGGTTCCGCTTTGTATGCCTCGTGCACACATGGCTCCGCTTCGTACACCTCGCACACATACGGCTCCACTCAGTACACACATGACTCCACTCCGTAAACCTCATACACATGCAGCTCTGCTCCGTACATCTTGTACACAAGCGGCCACGCTACGTGCACACATGGCTCCACTCCGTAAACCTTGTACACATGCAGCTCTGCTCCATACACCTCGTACTCATGCGGCTCCGCTTCGTACACCCCGTACACACACGGCTCTGCTCCGCTCAGTACACACATGGCTCTGCTCTGTACACACACAGCTCCGCTCCGCACACCTCGTACGAACACGGCTCCGCTCAGTACACCCCATACACACCCGGCTCCACTCCATACACCTCGTACACACGTGGCTCCGCTCCATACACCTCGTACACACTGCTCCACTCTGTACACATACTGCTGTGCTACATCCACCCTGTAAACCCCTCCTGACCCCACACATAAACTTGCCCTCATCCAGCACCAGGACAAACAGCACAGTTTGAGTCCTGCATACACTGAGGCCCCTGATCATGTGACCCCTGACTCCTCCCCCCTTGTGACCTCATCACAGGTCCTGTGTGCACAGAACAGCAATATATGTGGTGTGCGGCTCTTCAGGTTGAGGTGGGTCTCTCTGGGAGGGCGAGGATGGAGGTCGTGATGGCTTATCAGTGCAGTGCTGGAAATGTAGCTCCCTGCAGGGATAGCCCCCAAGCCCGCAAGGCAATAGAGCAGTAACTGAACCTGTGTCTTCGATGCAAGTTCAGTTACTACACCGGCAGAATCTGCTGCCCGCTCTCTTCAGGGATGGTAGGTGCACCCCTGGATTTAGCCACTTCCTATTGGTTTCGGGGAGCCAGCTGTTAAAATTGCAACTGGTTCTCTGAACCAACAGGAAACAGTACCCCAATCCAGTTCTGGAAGCCCCCCTGCTTCTACTCAATGTTTTTCCTCGGACGCCTATTCATTTGAAATATGTTACGATGCAGGAAGCCCTTTTAATAATTAAAAAATCACCCACCTATTATAGGCTAGCAACTGACATTGGCGTGCATGTCAACTGCATGTGGCATCACAGCCATGCGCCAGCCAGTCAGCGCCACCAAATAAGTGGGATGAGGGTGCTGCTGGTTCATGGACTGATAAAAATAATATTTTATTTTATAACAGTAGAGCACAATATGGGGGACATATATGGAGGACATATGGGGACCTGGATATGGAACATAAGGGGACTGGGATGAGGATCACATGGTTACCAAGATAAAGGACATATGGTATGAAGATCTGGATAAGGGACTTATGGGGACCTGAATGGGGGACATACAGTATGTGAACCTGAATGAGGGATATATGCAAACCTGGTATGTGCACCTGGATGAGGGACATATGTGGACCTAGATGAGGGACATATGGTATGGGGACACGGATGAGGGACATATGTGAACCTGGATAAAGTATATATGGTATGGGTACCTAGATGAGGGACATATGGGGACCTGGATAAGGGACATATGGGTCCAGGATGATGAACCTATGGGGACCAGGGTAACAGACATGTGTGGACCATGATGGAGAAATTATGGGGGCCAGAATGGGAATCAGGATGAGAGACATATAGGGACCAGAACAAAAGACATAAGAGAGATATGGGGATCATAATGGAGGACATATTGAGACCAGGATTGGGTGCATTATTCACAAATTGGTCAAGATGGAGGACATAATTACTGGAAGGGGCACAGAATGGGGACACTAAATAAAGGTGCCAGGATGATGGACATTATTACAGGAAGGGGTCCAGAATTGTGTGACATTATTACAGAAGGGGGTTAGGACTGAGGAAATTATTACAGGATGAGGGACATCATTACAGGAAAGGACCAGTATACAGTCATGGCCAAAAGTATTGACACCCCTGCAATTCTGTCAGATAAAATTCAGTTTCTTCCTGAAAATGATTGCAAGCACAAATTCTTTGGTATTGTTATCTTCATTTAATTTGTCTTAAATGGAAAAACACAAAAGAGAATGAAGCAAAAAGCAAAACATTGATCATTTCACACAAAACTCCAAAAATGGGCCGGACAAAAGTATTGGCACCCTCAGCCTAATACTTGGTTGCACAACCTTTAGCCAAAATAACTGCGACCAACCGCTTCCGGTAACCATCAATGAGTTTCTTACAATGCTCTGCTGGAATTTTAGACCATTCTTCTTTGGCAAACTACTCCAGGTCCCTGATATTTGAAGGGTGCCTTCTCCAAACTGCCATTTTTAGATCTCTCCACAGGTATTCTATGGGATTCAGGTCTGGACTCATTGCTGGCCACCTTAGAAGTCTCCAGTGCTTTCTCTCAAACCATTTTCTAGTGCTTTTTGAAGTGTGTTTTGGGTTATTGTCCTGCTGGAAGACCCATGACCTCTGAGGTAGACCCAGCTTTCTCATACTGGGCCCTAAATTATGCTGCAAAATTTGTTGGTAGTCTTCTGACTTCATAATGCCATGCACACTGTCAAGCAGTCCAGTGCCAGAGGCAGCAAAGCAACCCCAAAACATCAGGGAACCTCTGCCATGTTTGACTGTAGGGACCGTGTACTTTTCTTTGAATGCCTCTTTTTTCTCCTGTAAACTCTATGTTGATGCTTTTGCCCTAAAAGCTCTACTTTTGTCTCATCTGACCAGAGAACATTCTTCCAAAATGTTTTAGGCTTTTTCAGGTAAGTTTTGGCAAACTCCAGCCTGGCTTTTTTATGTCTCGGGGTAAGAAGTGGAGTCTTCCTGGGTCTCCTACCATACAGTCCCTTTTCATTCAGATGCCGACGGATAGTACGGGTTGACACCGTTGTACCCTCGGACTGCAGGGCAGCTTGAACTTGTTTGGATGTTAGTGGAGGTTCTTTATCCAACATCCGCACAATCTTGCTTTGAAATCTCTTGTCAATTTTTCTTTTCCGGCCACATCTAGGGAGGTTAGCCACAGTGCCATGGGCTTTAAACTTCTTGATGACACGGCGCACGGTAGACACAGGAACATTCAGATCTTTGGAGATGGACTTGTAGCCTTGAGATTGCTCATGCTTCCTCACAATTTGGTTTCTCAAGTCCTCAGACAGTTCTTTGGTTTTCTTTCTTTTCTCCGTGCTCAATGTGGTACACACAAGGGCACAGGACAGAGGTTGAGTCAACTTTAATCCATGTCAACTGGCTGCAAGTGTGATATAGTTATTGACAACACCTGTTAGGTGCCACAGGTAAGTTATAGGTGCTGTTAATTACACAAATTAGAGAAGCATCACATGATTTTTCGAACAGTGCCAATACTTTTGTCCAACCTCTTTGTTATGTTTGGTGTGGAATTATATCCAATTTGGCTTTAGGACAATTCTCTTTGTGCTTTTTCATTTAAGACAAATTAAATGAAGATAATAATACCAAAGAATTTGTGTTTGCAATCATTTTCAGGAAGAAACTGAGTATTATCTGACAGAATTGCAGGGGTGTCAATACTTTTGGCCATGACTGTAGGTGACATAATTACTGTATGAGGGCCAGTATGAGGAACATAGATTATTGCTTTATGCTTGTAAGTGAGGGATATAATTACTGTAGTGGCCAATTAGTGGACATTATTACTGCTGTAATATAATTTACTTTTGAGAATACAGTTTTCCAAATGAATAACAAAAGGTAGGTCCTGTTACTGTGCAGGTTGGTTCGATGTTGCTTTTTCTCTTTATCGATCACAGTGTAGAAATAGAGGAAAAATGTGGGGAATGTGCTCTAAAAGTGATCAGTTATAGATGACTGTGTTATTTTCTGCAATGTTGAGTCCACACTATATATTATATACAGAGCTCTTGTGTATAATGTCACCAGGGATCACTGTATTACCTGTATACTATACACAGAGCTACTGTCTATAATGTTACTGGTGATAATATCAGTATTATTAGTATTGTGTTTTTTCTTAATGGTCAGTATTGTAATATTTGTCCCTTGTATGCTTCTATTTGGTATTATTTGGTCATTATTTGATAGTAATATTTAGTTTGGTCATGGTATACCAGTATTTCTCCCTTGTATGTGCTATTATTTGCTCACTATTTGGTGGTAATATGTGGTATGGTCATGATGTGGCAATATTTGTTCCTTGTGTGTAATATTCGGTCGCTATGTGGTGGTAATATTTGGTCCGGTCATGAATGAGTGGTATTTGTCCCTTATATGTGACATTATAAGGCTTAAAGTGTTGGCACCCTTGAAATTGTTCCAGAAAAATGAATTATTTCTCCTGGAAAATTTGTATCAATCATTGCATTGTGTTTCTGTGTGTGCCACACTAAGCATGTAGATCAGAAAGAAAAGATGAGATCTGTCTTATGACTTGCGTACCAAAATTGCTGAAAAACATCAACAATCTCAAGTTTACAAGTTCATCTTCAGAGATCTTGATATTTCTTTGTCCAGGGTGTGCAACATAATCAAGAACTTTACAACCCTTTGCACTGTAGCTAATCTGCCTAGAGGTCCACAGCAGAGAAAAATTGATGAAAGATTTCAAAGCAGGGCATTCCGAATGGTCGATAAGCAGCCCCGATCAAGTTCCAAAGAAATTCAAGGTGACTCAGTTTCAGCGCAAACTGTCTGTAGACATTTGAATGAAATGAAATGCTATGGTAGAAGTCCAAGGAGGACCCCACCACTGACACATAGACATAACAAAGCTAGACTGCAGGTTGCCAAAATGTATGTGAGTAAGCAAAAAATCCTTCTAGGAAATCATCTTGTGTACACATGAGACCGATAGATCTTTTTGGTTAAGCTCATCATTCTACTGTTTACTGAAAATAGAATGAGGCCTATAAAGAAAAGAGCACAGTGCCTACAGTTAAATATGATGGAAGTTCAAAGATGTTTTGCCTGTTTTGCTTCCTCTTGCACTGGGTGCCTTGACTGTGTGCAAGGCATCATGAAATCTGATTGACTACCAAAGGATTTTGGGTAGCAGTGTAATGCTCAGTGTCTAAAGCTGGGTTTGTGTCCTAGGTCATGGGACTTTCAGTAAAACAATGACCCCAAACATACTTCAAGAAGTACCAAGAAATGGATGGAAACAAAGTGCTGGAGAATTCTGAAGCGGCCAGCAATGAGTCCGAATCTGAACACCTGTAGCGAGATCTTAAAATTGCTATTGGGAAAAGGCACCCTTTAAATATAAGAGACCTGGAACAGTTTCCAAATGAAGAGTGGTCCAAAATTCCATTTGATAGGTGTAAGAAGCTTGTTGATGCTTATAGGAAGCATTTGATTGCAGTTATTTGTTTCAATGGGTGGACAATCAAATATTAAGTTGAAGGTGCCAAAAATTTTGTCTGGACCATCTTTGGGGTTTTGTGTGAAATTTATCTTTTTTTCACTGTTTTTTTGTGTTGCTCCAATGCACACAAAGGAAATAAACATGTGTGTAACAAAACATGTAATTGCACAAACTTTCTTGGAGAGATAATTCTTTTTTTGGAAAAATTTCAAGAGTGTCAACACTTTTGGCCATGACTGTATGGTCTGGTCATAGTGTGGTGGTACTTTGCACATATTTGACCTGTGATTGCTTAGGCCAGAGAGCAGGTGCAGCAGACAGTTTAGGTGACAGACGGACAAGAGCTCATCATTTCCTATTTGAGCAATGTTACTTTGGTATTAATTATAAAACTTGTAGAAAATTCTTTAATTCTATTAATTCTATTCACGATAGTAAGAAGTGACTGACAGAGACTGGAACAACATGCATATGACAGGAGGCAATGTGGTAGATATGGGGCAAGAAGAGGAAAGCACTTATACTTTTAGCTCCTGTTAATTGTAGTTTGTGGTTGAGGAAAGAGTGCATGAAAATGGGTGTGGTTAACAAAATGAGGGTGGCTTTAAAATGGACATAGTTTTAAAATGGGCATGATTTCTAAACTTAATCAGGGAAACTGTTATTAAAAATGTTAATCCCATCCCTGCACATATGTAAGCACATTGGATTATGGAGGCCAGATTCTCTATGATTTCTGTTTTAGGAATGCAAGGAAAAAAAGTAATAATACATTGTGGCATGGAGGGTGATGCAATATTATCTTTTGGAACAAAACTAAGTAGTTTGTAGTTGTAGGGGCAAGGATGACTGAAAATTTAATTTAATCAGAATCTCCCAAATTTCCCTAAAAAAATAATTTGAGGTGAATTTATTCTCAAGCCTACATAGTCTCTAATTTCCCATAAAATATGTTTAACGCTATAATAATAATAATAATAATCTTTATATAGCGCCAACATATTCCGCAGCGCTTTACAGTTTAACAGTTTCAAAAACACAAGTCACAACACATAAGTAACAACGTTACAACGTTAACAATACAATAATTAAAGCAAAATAAGATGACCCTGCTCGTGAGAGCTCACAATCTACAATGTGGTGGGGAGGATACAAAGTGCAGGTGTGTATTTGCAATGATGGTCCAGCCATCTTGAGGGAGTGAGGGATTGATGGAGATAGTGAATGGGCTACACATGCACAATTGCACATAGAATGACTTTGATTAGTGAACGTAATAGGCCGCTCTGAACAAATGTGTTCTTGGGGTAGAGCAATCCAGAGGATTGACGCAGCGTAGGAGAAGTCTTGGTGTCGGGAGTGGGAGGTGCGGATTAGTGCAAAGGTTAGTCGAAAGTCATTTGCAGAGCGCAAATAGGCGATAGACAGAAATGAGGGAGGAGATATAGGGGGGGTGCTCCACTGTGGAGAGCTTTGTGGGTGAGAACAAGTACTTTGAATTGGATCCTATAATGAATGGACAGCTAATGTAAGGACTGGTGAAGAGTGGATGCGTCAGAGTACCGATTAGCCAGATGGATGACCCTGGCTGCTGCATTAAGTATGGACTGGAGAGGGGATAGTGGCTCTGAATTCTACTACATCTGTACTGTATTAAGCCCTCTTTAGCTCTTCAAGTAAGCACAATCTTACTTTAAGGTCACTTTGACATTACTTTCTGCATATAGGGGAAAATGGATGGTAAAAGTTGGTAACTAGAGTTGAACGACTTTTGGTTTTTTAGGGTCGCGTTTCGTTTCGTGAAACCCGACTTTTCAAAAAGTCGGGTAGAGCAAGATCGTCCGATTATAGGGAAAAGTCGGGGTCGTCCCGAAACACGAAACCCAATGTAAGTCAATGGGGAATAAAAGTCAGCAGTGAGAGGAGGACAGGAAACACACCTAGAGTGCCCATTTGAATGCCAAAAGCATCAATTCTTCTTACTTAAGCTTGTCAACCTTAATTAACTTCATAATACAAGTTACGCACTGAAAAATGGGGGTTATTTGGCTAAATTTGTGGGGGGGGAGGGCTGGCTGCAGGTTTTCATGTGCCCTGGGCGAAAGAGCGCCCCTTTAACACATACCACAACTCATCATGCTCCGATACGGCAGAGAAATAGTGGTATAGTACAATGAAAAATACCTCACTTTTTACATCTCATGACGAGGCCCATCTATTTCTCCATACAAAATCATTGGTCCCATATAATGTTTGAAACAGTATATGATGAGCTCCACATAATGCTACAGTATATGTTGGTCCCCATGGATGAAGCTCCACTGTCTTATGGGCCCAAATAATGCTCCAAACATAATGGGCCTCATTTCTAATGCTCTAGTGTATAATGGGCCCTGTAAATGCTGCTCCAGTGTCTGATGTCCACCTTTGGAATGTTCCAGTGTATGGTGGGCCCCATCTATCATTCTCCAGAGTATAGTGCTCCCCAAAAATTGCTGTCCCAACATTGAAAACAATCAAATAAGTCTCCTCGCTAGGGAATCCCTGTACTTGTCTGGACAGGTGCTGTAGCTTGCTTAACAGCTCGCCAGCCGTTCTCACGCCCAGTATGGATTGCACGTGATTGCACAAAGGTTAGAAAGGGTACCGTATCCCTGGATAACATGTATGGATAGCGTACACATTCAAAATATATGTCTATACAGCATGAGGCAGGCTCAGACGGTGTTAGGCCCAGTATGGATTGCACGTCATTGCACAAAGGTTAGAAAGGGTACCGTATCCCCGGATAACATGTATGGATAGCGTACACATTCAAAATATATGTCTATACAGCATGAGGCAGGCTCAGACGGTGTTAGGCCCAGTATGGATTGCACGTCATTGCACAAAGGTTAGAAAGGGTACCGTATCCCCGGATAACATGTATGGATAGCGTACACATTCAAAATATATGTCTATACAGCATGAGGCAGGCTCAGACGGTGTTAGGCCCAGTATGGATTGCACGTCATTGCACAAAGGTTAGAAAGGGTACCGTATCCCCGGATAACATGTATGGATAGCGTACACATTCAAAATATATGTCTATACAGCATGAGGCAGGCTCAGACGGTGTTAGGCCCAGTATGGATTGCACGTCATTGCACAAAGGTTAGAAGGGGTACCGTATCCCCGGATAACATGTATGGATAGCGTACACATTCAAAATATATGTCTATACAGCATGAGGCAGGCTCAGACGGTGTTAGGCCCAGTATGGATTGCACGTCATTGCACAAAGGTTAAAAAGGGTACCGTATCCCCGGATAACATGTATGGATAGCGTACACATTCAAAATATATGTCTATACAGCATGAGGCAGGCTCAGACGGTGTTAGGCCCAGTATGGATTGCACGTCATTGCACAAAGGTTAGAAGGGGTACCGTATCCCCGGATAACATGTATGGATAGCGTACACATTCAAAATATATGTCTATACAGCATGAGGCAGGCTCAGACGGTGTTAGGCTCAGTATGGATTGCACGTCATTGCACAAAGGTTAGAAAGGGTACCGTATCCCCGGATAACATGTATGGATAGCGTACACATTCAAAATATATGTCTATACAGCATGAGGCAGGCTCAGACGGTGTTAGGCCCAGTATGGATTGCACGTCATTGCACAAAGGTTAGAAAGGGTACCGTATCCCCGGATAACATGTATGGATAGCGTACACATTCAAAATATATGTCTATACAGCATGAGGCAGGCTCAGACGGTGTTAGGCCCAGTATGGATTGCACGTCATTGCACAAAGGTTAGAAAGGGTACCGTATCCCCGGATAACATGTATGGATAGCGTACACATTCAAAATATATGTCTATACAGCATGAGGCAGGCTCAGACGGTGTTAGGCCCAGTATGGATTGCACGTCATTGCACAAAGGTTAGAAAGGGTACCGTATCCCCGGATAACATGTATGGATAGCGTACACATTCAAAATATATGTCTATACAGCATGAGGCAGGCTCAGACGGTGTTAGGCCCAGTATGGATTGCACGTCATTGCACAAAGGTTAGAAGGGGTACCGTATCCCCGGATAACATGTATGGATAGCGTACACATTCAAAATATATGTCTATACAGCATAAGGCAGGCTCAGACGGTGTTAAGCCCAGTATGGATTGCACGTCATTGCACAAAGGTTAGAAAGGGTACCGTATCCCCGGATAACATGTATGGATAGCGTACACATTCAAAATATATGTCTATACAGCATGAGGCAGGCTCAGACGGTGTTAGGCCCAGTATGGATTGCACGTCATTGCACAAAGGTTAGAAGGGGTACCGTATCCCCGGATAACATGTATGGATAGCGTACACATTCAAAATATATGTCTATACAGCATGAGGCAGGCTCAGACAGTGTTAGGCCCAGTATGGATTGCACGTCATTGCACAAAGGTTAGAAAGGGTACCGTATCCCCGGATAACATGTATGGATAGCGTACACATTCAAAATATATGTCTATACAGAATGAGGCAGGCTCAGACGGTGTTAGGCCCAGTATGGATTGCACGTCATTGCACAAAGGTTAGAAGGGGTACCGTATCCCCGGATAACATGTATGGATAGGGTACACATTCAAAATATATGTCTATACAGCATGAGGCAGGCTCAGACGGTGTTAGGCCCAGTATGGATTGCACGTCATTGCACAAAGGTTAGAAGGGGTACCGTATCCCCGGATAACATGTATGGATAGCGTACACATTCAAAATATATGTCTATACAGCATGAGGCAGGCTCAGACAGTGTTAGGCCCAGTATGGATTGCACGTCATTGCACAAAGGTTAGAAAGGGTACCGTATCCCCGGATAACATGTATGGATAGCGTACACATTCAAAATATATGTCTATACAGAATGAGGCAGGCTCAGACGGTGTTAGGCCCAGTATGGATTGCACGTCATTGCACAAAGGTTAGAAGGGGTACCGTATCCCCGGATAACATGTATGGATAGGGTACACATTCAAAATATATGTCTATACAGCATGAGGCAGGCTCAGACGGTGTTAGGCCCAGTATGGATTGCACGTCATTGCACAAAGGTTAGAAAGGGTACCGTATCCCTGGATAACATGTATGGATAGCGTACACATTCAAAATATATGTCTCAGGAGGCAGGCTCAGACTGTGTCAGGCACAGTATGGATTTGACGGCCCAGATTACACAGCGGAGGAGCAGGGAGAGGTAAAGATTGCAAATGCTGGGGCCCTGGCCAAGCAAGGGGGGCCCACTCGTGGGCGTCGGTACTGGCACTGGGCCCCTCATAGTACAGCGGTGTGTCTGACGGCGGGTGTGCACCACCACCGTCAGAGAAACTTGATTGCACTATGAGGGACCCTGTGCCAGTGCCCGTGCCCAAGAGTCGGCCTACCCACCTGTCCAGGGCAACGGCACTCGCACGGTGTCGTGCGGTAGGTGGTGACCCCGGCCATGGGGGGGGAGGCAGCACAGTTACGGAGTTTTAGAAAGTGGCATTTGTTGATGTTGGACATTCAGCTGATGCAAAAGGCGAAATAGGTGAAGTACCAGGAAGAGGTGGACCAAAGCAAGCCATTTTTCTGTCACCCTATGTGTCATCAGGGGAAGGTGGGACAAAATCCTTGGAAACCCATGCGTGGTTCATTTTAATGAAGGTTAGATCATCCACATTTTGGGTTGACAGACGGGTCCTTTTTTCTGTCAGGATTGATCCAGCTGCACTGAAGACTCTTTCCGATAGCACACTTGCAGCTGGGCAAGCGAGCTCCTGTAAGGCATATTGGGCCAATTCAGGCCAGGTGTCCAGTTTAGCGGCCCAATAGTCAAAGGGGAATGACCTGTGTGGGAGAACATCGATATGGGAGGAAAAGTAGTTTGTAACCATAGTTGACAACTGCTGTCTCCTGTCACTTTCCATCGATGAAGTATTACCAGTTGTGTGAGCGGTATTTGAAAAATCAGTCCACAACATTGTCATGAAACCCCTGTCTCCAACGCCACTTCTGCTGTGTGCACCACGAACACCTCTGCCAAGCTGCCCCCGGCCCGTACGGCTCTTGTGAGAACCATCACCGCTGCTGTGTGCTGGGAATGCCTCAAGCAACCGATTTACCAGAGTTGCTTGTTTATTAGCCAATATTAGGTCAAGGTTCTCCTGTGGCATGATGTTTTGTAATTTGCCTTTATAGTGTGGATCCAGGATGCTGGCCAACCAGTAGTCATCATTGTTCATCATTTTGGCAATGCGGGGGTCCCTTTTTAGGATCCGCAAGGCATAATCTGACATGTGGGCCAATGTTCCCGGTGTCAATGATGCACTGCGAGTGCTGGGTGGAGGAGCACTTTCTGGCAAATCCACATCCCTCCAGTCACGCACAAACCCTGTACCAGACCTTGCCACGCCAACATTTTCACTTGCCCCACGAGATGCATCCTCCTCCCCTAAGTAATCATCCCCATCATCCTCCTCCTCCTCCTCCTCTTCTTCCTCCACCTCGTCCAGGAGAGGTCCCTGAGCAGACAATGGCTGAATGTCATCAAGGATTCCCTCCTCCTCTTCCTCCTCATCAACATTGGCTGCAGACGCCTGCTCCTTAAGGTGCGTCAAAGTTTGCATGAGCAGACGCATAAGTGGGATGCTCATGCTTAGGATGGCGTCGTCTGCGCTTACCAGCCGTGTGCATTCCTCAAAACACTGAAGGACTTTACAAAGGTCTTTCAGCTTCGACCACTGCACGCCTGTCAACTCCATGTCTGCTCTCAAAGTGCCTTGCCATGTATCCTCCCACAAATGCATTATGGCCTGCCTCTGCTCACACAGCCGCTCCACCATGTGCAGGGTGGAGTTCCACCTTGTTGCAATGTCGATAATGAGGCGGTGGTTGGGAAGGTGGAGCAATCGCTGCAGCTTCTGCATACGAACGGAGTGTACAGGCGACCGGCGGATGTGCGCGCACAGTCTTCGCACCTTCTGGAGCAGGGCTGTTAACTCCGGATAATTTTTGAGGAAGCACTGCACCACCAGGTTCAAGGTGTGAGCCAAGCAAGGTATGTGGCTGAGTTTTGAAAGGGCTATGGCTGCCACAAAATTACGGCCGTTATCACTAACTACCTTGCCTGCCTCAAGATGTACACTGCCCAGCCATGACTCAGTTTGTCGCTTCAAGTACTCGGCCAGCACCTCGGCGGTGTGTCTGTCGCCCAAACACATCATCTGCAACACAGCCTGCTGACGCTTTCCACTAGCTGCTCGATAGGGGGACACATCGTGTGCAACAGTGGCAGCTGCAGATGGAGTGCTCGTACGACTGCGCTCTGTGGACGAGCTTTCGCTTCTGGAGGAGGAGGAGGAGGAGGAGGGTCGAACGCCTACAGCCAACTGTTTCCTATACCGTGGGCTAGGCAGCACTGTCCCACCACCGATGTCCCCTGTGGACCTTGCATCCACCACATTAACCCAGTGCGCAGTGATGGACACGTAACGGCCCTGGCCATGCCGACTGGACCATGCATCAGTTGTGAGGTGCACCTTTCCGCTCACTGACTGCTTGAGTGCATGGGCAATGCGGTCTTTCACATGATGGTGGAGGGCTGGGATGGCTTTGCGAGAGAAGAAGTGGCGACTGTGTAGGTCATAGCGTGGTACTGCATAGGCCATGAGTTCGCGGAAAGCTGTGCTTTCCACCAACCGAAAGGGCATCATCTCAAACGAGATTAGTTTGGCAATGTGGGCGTTCAAACCCAGTGTACGCGGATGAGAGACTGAGTACTTTCTTGACCTACTCATAGTGTCTGGGAGGGTGAGCTGGACATGAGAGCTGCATATGGTGGAAGTAGCGGTGGGCAGGGCGGACTGAGAGAGGGTTGATGATGGTGATGGAGTTGGTGTT
This sequence comes from Dendrobates tinctorius, assembly GCF_039654945.1. Lineage (NCBI taxonomy): Eukaryota > Metazoa > Chordata > Amphibia > Anura > Dendrobatidae > Dendrobates > Dendrobates tinctorius. The sequence continues at coordinate 67,441,870 of NW_027361732.1, read as the reverse complement.
CTTTCTGATGGCCTAGAATCAGTCTTTCGTTGATATAACAGTGGGATTCCCTGACTGCTGTGGCCTTGCAACGACACCTCAACATTTGCTGCTGTGCTAACCGGTGGGCTTACAGTGGGGGAAACAATGTAGCGTTGCTGACTACCTTCGTTGTGATCAGTTGCACATGTGGCACTTGAGGTTTGGTGTTGTGTCCACGCTTGCAAGTGCATGCTGGTTAAATGTCTAAGCATGCAACTGGTATTCAAATTTTTCAGATTTTTCCCTCGGCTAAAGGTCTTTGCGCACTTCTTACAGATAACCTTGGCCTGATCATGAGGATTTTGTTCAAAAAAGTGCCACACTGCACTCTTCCTACTTTGGCAGACATTTTGCGGCCTAGCACGCTGTGATCTTTTGACCCTCTGGACAAGCTGTCCAGCAACTCTTTTGATGTTTGGAACCTGTCTTTGGAGTGCTCCGGGCCTGCCAGATAACAGCTGTTGCGATGTCGATGTCTGCTGTGGATGCTCCTCATCTGAGCTATTGGAAGCAGCACCCTCTTCCCCCAATGGATGCCAATCTGGGTCAACAACTGGGTCATCCATCACCTCCTCTTCTATGTCATGTGCACCTTCCTCTGTGTCTCCGTGTATGGTGGTATAGTGTGCGGGAAGGGGCACCTGAGTCTCATCAGGGTCAGAATCTGGCTCTGTACACTGCGAGGACAATGTAGTGCTCTGAGTGAATGCACCAGCAGAATCATCCATCAGCGGCTGTGCATCAGTGCACTCCATGTCAGATTCATCTTGGCCTGGGTAATTCACCATTTGACTTGATAATCCAGGCATGGTATGTGAAAACAGCTCCATGGAGTAATCAGTAGTATGGCCTGCGTCATCCTTCAATCTTGGTTGGGGTGAAGGACACAAGGAAAGGTGTGGTTCATGAACATGAGCCTCCAATGACGACTCAGTGCTTTTACTTTTTACAACTGAAGAAGAGGAGGCGATAGAGCTGGAGGCTGAGTCAGCAATGTAAGACAAAACTTTTTCCTGATGCTCTGCCTTTAAAAGCGGTTTGCCAACTCCTAGAAAACTAAGCGTTCGAGGCCTTATGTAGCCAGACGATGACGCAGGGTCAGCACCTCCTGCATTCGGTCCTATTTTGCTCTTGCCACTACCATCAGATCCACCACCAACACCATCATTACCAGCTGCCAACCCCCGCCCAATTCCATGGCCTCTTCCACCAGCCTTCCTCATTTTTGGTAGAAATGTAGACAAAATCCAACAAACTATATAGTAATGTAAAACAAGGTACAAGGTGTCTATAGGACAGGGGAGTTTTAGAATTTCTGCACACACTTGTGGACAGTGGACACTTGTGGATTGTGTGCGGCCCACTGATATCTGAGCGCTATGTGACACGCTCGATGGCACAGCTGCCTGTGACCAAAGTGACGAGAGGATAATGGAGATTTTGAATCTCTGCGTACACTTGTGGACACTGTACACTTGTGGATGGTGTGAGGCCCACTGATATCTGAGCGCTATGTGACACGCTCGATGGCACAGCTGCCTGTGACCAAAGTGACGAGAGGATAATGGAGATTTTGAATCTCTGCGTACACTTTTGGACACTGGACACTTGTGGATTGTGTGAGGCCCACTGATATCTGAGCGCTATGTGACACGCTCGATGGCACAGCTGCCTGTGACCAAAGTGACGAGAGGATAATGGAGATTTTGAATCTCTGCGTACACTTTTGGACACTGGACACTTGTGGATGGTGTGAGGCCCACTGATATCTGAGCGCTATGTGACACGCTCGATGGCACAGCTGCCTGTGACCAAAGTGACGAGAGGATAATGGAGATTTTGAATCTCTGCGTACACTTTTGGACACTGGACACTTGTGGATGGTGTGAGGCCCACTGATATCTGAGCGCTATGTGACACGCTCGATGGCACAGCTGCCTGTGACCAAAGTGACGAGAGGATAATGGAGATTTTGAATCTCTGCGTACACTTTTGGACACTGGACACTTGTGGATGGTGTGAGGCCCACTGATATCTGAGCGCTATGTGACATGCTCGATGGCACAGCTGCCTGTGACCAAAGTGACGAGAGGATAATGGAGATTTTGAATCTCTGCGTACACTTTTGGACACTGGACACTTGTGGATTGTGTGAGGCCCACTGATATCTGAGCGCTATGTGACACGCTCGATGGCACAGCTACCTGTGACCAAAGTGACGAGAGGATAATGGAGATTTTGAATCTCTGCGTACACTTTTGGACACTGGACACTTGTGGATGGTGTGAGGCCCACTGATATCTGAGCGCTATGTGACACGCTCGATGGCACAGCTGCCTGTGACCAAAGTGACGAGAGGATAATGGAGATTTTGAATCTCTGCGTACACTTTTGGACACTGGACACTTGTGGATGGTGTGAGGCCCACTGATATCTGAGCGCTATGTGACACGCTCGATGGCACAGCTGCCTGTGACCAAAGTGACGAGAGGATAATGGAGATTTTGAATCTCTGCGTACACTTTTGGACACTGGACACTTGTGGATGGTGTGAGGCCCACTGATATCTGAGCGCTATGTGACATGCTCGATGGCACAGCTGCCTGTGACCAAAGTGACGAGAGGATAATGGAGATTTTGAATCTCTGCGTACACTTTTGGACACTGGACACTTGTGGATTGTGTGAGGCCCACTGATATCTGAGCGCTATGTGACACGCTCGATGGCACAGCTGCCTGTGACCAAAGTGACGAGAGGATAATGGAGATTTTGAATCTCTGCGTACACTTTTGGACACTGGACACTTGTGGATGGTGTGAGGCCCACTGATATCTGAGCGCTATGTGACACGCTCGATGGCACAGCTGCCTGTGACCAAAGTGACGAGAGGATAATGGAGATTTTGAATCTCTGCGTACACTTTTGGACACTGGACACTTGTGGATGGTGTGAGGCCCACTGATATCTGAGCGCTATGTGACACGCTCGATGGCACAGCTGCCTGTGACCAAAGTGACGAGAGGATAATGGAGATTTTGAATCTCTGCGTACACTTTTGGACACTGGACACTTGTGGATGGTGTGAGGCCCACTGATATCTGAGCGCTATGTGACATGCTCGATGGCACAGCTGCCTGTGACCAAAGTGACGAGAGGATAATGGAGATTTTGAATCTCTGTGTACACTTTTGGACACTGGACACTTGTGGATGGTGTGAGGCCCACTGATATCTGAGCGCTATGTGACACGCTCGATGGCACAGTTGCCTGTGACCAAAGTGACGAGAGGATAATGGAGATTTTGAATCTCTGCGTACACTTTTGGACACTGGACACTTGTGGATGGTGTGAGGCCCACTGATATCTGAGCGCTATGTGACACGCTCGATGGCACAGCTGCCTGTGACCAAAGTGACGAGAGGATAATGGAGATTTTGAATCTCTGCGTACACTTTTGGACACTGGACACTTGTGGATGGTGTGAGGCCCACTGATATCTGAGCGCTATGTGACACGCTCGATGGCACAGCTGCCTGTGACCAAAGTGACGAGAGGATAATGGAGATTTTGAATCTCTGCGTACACTTTTGTACACTGGACACTTGTGTGTGTGAGGCCCACTGATATCTGAGCGCTATGTGACACTCTCGATGGCACAGCTGCCTGTGACCAAAGTGACGAGAGGATAATGGAGATTTTGAATCTCTGCGTACACTTTTGGACACTGGACACTTGTGGATGGTGAGAGGCCCACTGATATCTGAGCGCTATGTGACACGCTCGATGGCACAGCTGCCTGTGACCAAAGTGACGAGAGGATAATGGAGATTTTGAATCTCTGCATACACTTTTGGACACTGGACACTTGTGGATGGTGTGAGGCCCACTGATATCTGAGCGCTATGTGACACGCTCGATGGCACAGCTGCCTGTGACCAAAGTGACGAGAGGATAATGGAGATTTTGAATCTCTGCGTACACTTTTGGACACTGGACACTTGTGGATGGTGTGAGGCCCACTGATATCTGAGCGCTATGTGACACGCTCGATGGCACAGCTGCCTGTGACCAAAGTGACGAGAGGATAAGGGAGATTGGATTGCTTTTAAAAAAGCAGTTTGCGGAGCAGTGGGTAAACAGCAATGCCAGCGTGTCAGGAAGCCTTAAAAGGCAGCCCAACAACCAACACCACTGATACACCACAATATAGCCTCCCCTTGCACTGCACACACAGTGACTTGTGTGTTGTGCAGGCCAAATCGCTAGCAGCAGAAGCAGTTTTTTTGTCTTCTTCCCTGCCTAACGCTCTCCCTACAGAATCAGCAGCAACCTCTCCCTATACTAAGATCGGCAGACGTAAGATGGCGGTCGGCGTGCACGCCCTTTTATACCCCCTGTGACGCCCACCAAAGCAAGCCAATCACTTGCATGCCCTTCTGAAAGATGGTGGTGACCCGTGCCTATGTCATCACGTTGCCCACAGTGTCCGTGGATCCTGATTGGCTGAAAAAGAGCGCAAAACAAACTTTTGAAACGCGACTTTGGCGCGTAAGTCGCCGACCTCGTGGCCGACCTCATCCTAGGGTCGGGTTTCGTTTCATGAAACCCGACTTTGCCAAAAGTCGGCGACTTTTGAATTTTTTCGACCCGTTTCGCTCAACTCTATTGGTAACAGCTGTACTCGAGTGGCATATATGAGTGTAATGTTGGACTATTACAATAAGGAAATGTTCAAATAGGAAAAAGAACATTTTTACAACATGCACACGGTGAAATAGACAATTATGTTTAATTTTATGGAGTTTTTCAGATTTCTATTTTGCCTTTATTAAAAAAAAATATATATATATAGCTTGCCTGTCTCACAAGCCAGGAAGCACACTTTAATACACAAGTCTTGGTTTCAGAAGTTTAGTTTAGTAGCATAGTTAGAGCAAAGTGGTATTATATGGCTTGTTTGGAGTTTGTGAAGACTAAAAATAAGTGCCTTTATTAACCCCTTCACCCCCAAGGGTGGTTTGCATGTTCATGACCGGGCCAATTTTTACAATTCTGACCACTGAACCTTTATGAGGTCATAACTCTGGAACGCTTCTATGGATCCCGGTGATTCTGACATTGTTTTCTCGTGACATATTGTACTTCATGTTAGTGTTAAAATTTAATTCAAATAACTTGCGTTTATTTGTGAAAAAAACGGAAATTTGGCAAAAATTTTGAAAATTTTGCAATTTTCCAACTTTGAATTTTTATGCCCTTAAATCACAGAGATACGGCACACAAAAAACTTGATAACTAACATTTCCCACATGTTTACTTTACATCAGCACAATTTTGGAACCAAAATTTTTTTTTGTTAGGAAGTTATAAGGGTTAAAAGTTGACCAGCGATTTCTCATTTTTACAACACAATTTTATTTTTAGGACCACATCACATTTGAAGCCACTTTGAGGGGTCTATATGATAGAAAATACCCAAAAGTGACACTATTCTAAAAACTGCACCCCTTAAGGTGCTCAAAACCACATTCAAGAAGTTTATTAACCCTTTAGGTGCGTCACAGGAATTTTTTTGAATATTTAAAAAAAAATGAACATCTAACTTTTTTTCACAAAAAAAATATTTCAGGTTCAATTTTTTTTATTTTAGCAAGGGTAACAGGAGAAATTGGACTGCAAAAGTTATTGTGCAATTTGTCCTGAGTACGCTGATACCTGATTTGTGGGGGGAAACAACTGTTTCGGCACATGGCAGAGCTCAGAATGGAAGGAGCGCCGTTTGACTTTTTCAATGCAAAATTGGCTGGAATTCAGATCGGACGCCATGTCACGTTTGGAGAGTCCCGATGTACCTAAACAGTGGAAACCCCCTACAAGTGACCCCATTTTGGAAACTAGACCCCCCAAGGAACTTATCTAGATATGTGGTGAGAACTTTGAACCCACAAGGGCTTTACAGAAGTTTATAACGTACAGCGGTACAATTAAAAAATCATATTTTTTCCACAAAAATTATCTTTTCACCCCAATTCTTATTTTTCCAAGGGTAACAGCACCCTAAAAGTTATTGTGCAATTTGTCCTGAGTACGCTGATACCCCACATGTGGGGGTAAACCACTATTTGGGCGCATGGCAGAGCTCGGAAGGGAAGCAGCGCCATTTGACGTTTTTGGCTGGAATTGAGATCGGACACCATGTCGCGATTGGAAAACCCCTGATGTACCTAAACAGTGGAAACCCCTCACAAATGACACCATTTTGGAAACTAGACCCCCTAAGGAACTTATCTAGATGTGTGGTGAGAACTTTGAACCCCCAAGGGCTTCACAGAAGTTTATAACATAAAGCCGTACAATTAAAAAATCATATTTTTTCCACAAAAATGATCTTTTCACCCTCCTTTCTTATTTTTTCAAGGGTAACAGCACCCTAAAAGTTATTGTGCAATTTGTCCTGAGTACGCTGATACCCCACATGTGGGGGTAAACCACTATTTGGGCGCATGGCAGAGCTCGGAAGGGAAGCAGCGCCATTTGACGTTTTTGGCTGGAATTGAGATCGGACACCATGTCGCGATTGGAAAACCCCTAATGTACCTAAACAGTGGAAACCCCCCACAAATGACCCCATTTTGAAAACTAGACACCCTAAGAAACTTATCTAGATGTGAGGTGAGCACTTTGAACCCCCAAGGGCTTCACAGAAGTTTATAATGCCAGGGTATGAAAATAAAAAAATCGTATTTTTTCCACAAACATGATCAATTATTCCCCAATTTTTTTATTTTCCCAAGGGTAACAGGAGAAATTGAACCCCAAAACTTGTTGTCCAATTTGTCCTGAGTAAGCTGACACCCCATATGTGGGAGAAAACTACTGTATGGACACACGTCAGGGCTCGGAAGGGAAGTAGTGACGTTTTGGAATGCAGACTTTGATGGAATGGTCTGCGGGTGTCATGTTGCCTTTGGAGAGCCCCTAATGTACCTAAACAGTGGAAACACCCACAAATGACCCCATTTTGGAAACGAGAACCCCTAAAGAACTTATCTAGATGTGTGGTGAGCACGTTGAACCCCCAAGGGCTTCACAGAAGTTTATAATGCCCGGGCATGAAAATAAAAAAATCGTATTTTTTCCACAAACATGATCAATTAGTCCCCAATTTTTTCATTTTCCCAAGGGTAACAGGAAAAATTGGACCGCAAAAGTTGTTGTCCAATTTGTCATGAGTACGCTGACACCCCATATGTGGGAGAAAACTACTGTATGGACACACGTCGGGGCTCGGAAGGGAAGCAGTGCCATTTTGGAATGCAGACTTTGATGGAATGGTCTGCGGGTGTCATGTGCCTTTGGAGAGCCCCTGATGTACCTAAACTATTGAAACTCCCAACAAGTGACCCCATTTTGGACACTAGACCCCCCACGGAACTTATCTAGATGTGTGGTGAGCACTTTGAACCCCCAAGTGCTTCACAGAAGTTTATAACGCTCGGACGTGAAAATAAAAAAATCATTTTTTTCCACAAAAATGATATTTTTGCCCCCAATTTTTTATTTTCCTAAGGGTAACAGGAGAAATTGGACCCCAAAAATTGTTTTGCAATTTGTCCTGAGTAGGCTGATACCCTACATGTGGGGGTAAAACACTGTTTGGGCGCATGGCAGAGCTTGGAAGGGAAGGAGCACCATATGACTTTTTCAGCTCAGAATTGGCTGGAATTGAGATCAGACGCAATGTTGCATTTGGAGAGCCCCTGATGTGCCCAAACAGTGGAAACCCCCAATTCTAACTCCAACCCGAACCCCAACACACCCCTAACCCTAATCTCAGCCCTAACCCTAGCCCTAACCCAAGCCCTAACCCTAGCCCTAACCCTAACCCTAACCCTAGCCCTAACCCTAGCCCTAACCCTAGCCCTAACCCTAACCCTAATGGAAAAATGGAAATAAATACATTTTTTTAATTTTATTATTTTTCCCTAACTAAGGGGGTGATAACGGGGGGTTTGATTTACTATTTATGGCGGTTTTTATTTTTGGCAGCTGTCGCACGCTAAAAGACGCTTTTTATTGTGAAAATAGTTTTTGCATCACCACATATTGAGAGCTATAATTTTTCTGTATTTTGACCCACCGAGTCATGTGAGGTCTTATTTTTTGCGGGACGAGTTGACGTTTTTATTGGTACCATTTTCGGGCACGTGACTTTTTTTGACCGCTTTTTATTCTGATTTTTGGGACGCAGAATGAACAAAAACCAGCGTTTCATGAATTTCTTTTGGGGGAGTGCGTTTACACCGTTCCGCGTGTGGTAAAATTGATAAAGCGGTTTTATTCTTCGGGTCAGTACGGTTACAGCGATACCTCATTTAGGTCATTTTTTTATGTTTTGTCGGTTTTATGCAATGAAAACTTTTATATAAAAAATAATTATTTTTGCATTGCTTTATTCTGTGAGCTATAACTTTTTTATTTTTACGCTGATGATGCTGTGTGGTGGCTCGTTTTTTGCGGGACAAGATGACGTTTTCAGCGGTACCATGGATATTTATATGCGTCTTTTTGTTCGCACGTTATTACACTTTTTGTTTGGTGGTATGATAATAAATCATTATTTTTTGCTTCGTTTTTTATTTTTATTTTTTAAGGGGTTCGCTAAAGGGGTTAACTAATGGAACAGTTTTATAGGGCGGGTCGTTACGGACGCGGCGATACCTAATATGTGTACTTTTATTGTTTTGGGTTTTTTTATTTTCAAAAAATGAATTTATTGGGGAATATTTTTTTTTTTTTTTACTAATTTATTTGGCGATTTTTTTAAAATTATTTTTACATTTTTTTTTATTTTTTTTTACTTTATTACATAGTCCCAGGTGGGACATCACTGTTCTGTGACAGATCGCTGATCTGTCACATCACAGATCACTGTGACAGATCAGCAATCTGTCACAGGCATTGAAGAAGACTTCCTCTTGCCTGCGCTTTGCAGGCACTGAGGAAGCCAGCTTCCTCCAGGCCCCCGAAGGCCCCCTTCGCCATCTTGGATTCGGGGGCCTGGAGGAAAGGAGCCTCCCGCAGCAGCGCTGCACATTGCGCTGCCGTGGGGGGCTCAGGGAATCATGGAGGGAGCCCCCTCCCTGCCGATGCTTCCCTTTATCTCCCGGTACACCGCGATCATGTTTGATCGCGGTGTGCAAGGGGTTAACGTGTCGGGGGTGGTCCGTGACCGCCCCTGACACATAGTGCCGGGTGTCAGCTGTGATAATCAGTTGACACCCGGCCGCGATCAGCGGCGCTCACCACGTGGGCGCTGCTGATCGCGGTAGACGTACTATCCCGTCCATGGGCATAGGGGCCCGGGTCCCATGGACGGGATAGTACGTCGGATGTCATGAAGGGGTTAAGATGGTATTACTGCAGCAACCACATACCAATAAATTCAGACACACTGACCCTGCAACCCCTCCCTATGAATTGAATTTTTGTAATATTATTTTCAATATACTTCAGAGCTGCAATAGTACACCACAATTATATTTAGGACTTTTGGTATCTCTATATGTGATTAGCTGTGCACTCTGACCTTCTATCCCTAGGCCGAAAAATCTTAAAATGTCTTTTGTTTTTACTGCACTCATCTTTTATAGACCCTATAATATTCCCCTAATTGGCTTCAGACTATGTGTTTTATGATAGCTGCAAGGCAAATATGAGGAAGGCTGTGGGGCATCAACTGACATCTTTATCCCGCTTTCTGGCTACTGCTAACTTTCAGCGGTGTGTGACATGGCGCTAGGCATTTTTTTGTGATCCACATGAATCAACACAACACAAATTAGTCATGGGGACCTAAGAATTTCCCGAAAGTTGTTACACAGCTGATATATACGCTCATCTCTAGTAGACTAAAATGTTCATTTTGGTATACGTAAAATGCACTTCTATAACTTTTATGGCTTAACAGTATGAAGTATAGTATAAATTCACAAACACTGTGGCACTGAATCATTAAAACTGACATTATATATTGCAGTCTCAATGAAGGTGTGTGTTTGAGTAAGCTACAGCTGATTCATTAAGAGGTTACAAAAGTTAATTAATCAGGCACATCTTATAGATGGTGTATGCCTCTGTGCTACTCACAAGAAATCGTATTTCAGTAGGGGACTGATTTAAGATTTCTGGCATAAGGTACAACTGAACATGAATTATACGAGTGAGAGTTGTCATGCCCCATCCTACCCATGCTCTGCCCACTTTGGCAAAGCAGGTCTGGACTGGCATAAAAGCACCACATGAGGCAGAAACACAACTTGGCATTTTAATTATCTCCTATACTCCATGTGATATGAGTACAAAGGTTGACTGTTCATCTCTTGTAATTAAACATCTAGACAAAGTTATTTTGGTGAAATATCTTCCTTAGCCCCCAGGGTGCTGTGAGTTAGGGGACTAAGTGGCAAAACAAAAACAGATGTTAATGACTTAATTGATATTCCGTTGCGTAAAACATTTAATGGTATGATGGCAAAGAAGGTGGACTGAGCAGAACACTGACTCAAGCTTAGGGTCCGGTCACACCAAATGATGCACCAGCGATTCCGACAACGATGCGACCTGGTCAGGATCGCTGGTGCATCGCTACATGATCGCTGGCGAGCTGTCAAGCAGGCCGATCTCACCAGCGATCAGGACCAGCGAGGACACTGGTATCCAAGGTAGATATCGGGTAACTAAGCATGTGTGTCGCTTAGTTACCTGCTGTGTACCTTGGATACCAGCATGCTCTGGCTCTGACAAAGATCTTACAGATCGAAACGCGTTGCCGTGTCTGTGTGTATGGCATACTATGAAGATGACATAATTTTAATGTTGAAATAAAGAAGAAAAATTTTTTTTACACGCAGCTGGAACTAATTGCTTTTTCCTAGTCACTGCTTCATCACTGCATGCGGTGTTACCGCTACACTACAGTACATATCATACAAATATGGCAACAGCCCACAATATAATTGTGTGGGGAAACATTTGCCAACATAGACTTGTAAAATAGATATGTTTAAAATATAACTTGGGTATTATTTTTTTTCTTTTAAAATTTTAAACACTGTTCCTTCCCCCTGACAAAAACCCCATAACCATATTGCTAGGTAGTTACGGTAGCTACACACATGGAAAGGAAGACATGAAAACAACTGCTGTGGCACATATGGTTGTTTAATTTACCAGTACAAAAAGTATAAAAAAAGGAAGATGTGCACTTTTTTTAAAAGATTTTTTTGTAATACCCCTCCCCCTTTCCCAAAAAGGATATGACAAAAAAGGAGATACAGGTCCAAAAGGCAGCATTTTCAATTGGACATTGTATTCTGTTGGCATTTATGGGTAAAGGCCAGAACTATTACATAAAGTGTGCAAAGCAATTCTTTTTTAAACAAACATACTTTGTGAAGTAGACAGCTGTCTTTAAATTTTAGGAAAATTATGAGATTTTTGTCTTTAGTAGAAAAATATTTACAATGCAAAAATGCAAGTCACAGTTACGCAGAATATGCAGGACATGCACCTCCCTATCACTTGAATCTGTATCATTGTTCAAAGACTGAGATTATATCAGTCTCTTTTTTTATATTCTTCAGCACTGCTGTAGTACAACACTGTCTGTTTTAGGCCTTTTATACCTATCTTTATCTAATGATAAGATGAGTGCTATGCTACTCTAAGGCCCCCATCACACATAGTGGCGCACCAGTGATCCCGTAAATGAAATGACCTTGTCAGGATCGCTGGTGTGTCGCTACATGATCGCTGGTGAGCTGCCAAACAGGCAGATCTCAGCAGCAATCAGGAGAGCGACGAAGCGGGTAACAAGCAAGCACATCGCTTAGTTATCTGCTGTGTACCTTAGATACCAGCGAGCTGGTAACCAAGGTAAACAGCAGGTTTCTAAGCGCCACGTGGCACTTAGAAACCTGCTGTTTACCTTGGTTACCAGCTCCAGCTCGCTGATCGCTGGTCTCCCGCCTGCCACACGCAGCGATGCGTGCTGGCCAGCAGGAAACCAATGATCAAAAAAATGTCCAGGGCTTTCCAGAACGATCAGCGATACCCGGTGAGGGGGGGCCGTCGCTGATACCTGTCACACACAGCGATATCGCTGCTGAGATCGCTGTTGCGTCACAAAACTTGTGAGTCAGCAGCGATCTTGCTAGCGATCTCGCTGTGTGTGACGGGGGCTTTACTCTAGGCTGTAAAATTCTAAAATGGATAAAGCTTTCCCTGCTGTGTAATGGCTGTCATAATTTCCCCTGATCAACCGTCTTAGATCATGTGATGCAATAGTTGCAAGTCATTACAGGAAAGCTTGAGTGGCTGTGCCTGATGTTATCTGTGCTAGTTCTCTGGCTCATGCAAGCTTGCTGATTGGTAGGTGATCAAATACTTATTTCATGCAATAAAATGCTATTTAGTGATATAAAAATCATGCAATGTGATTTTCTGTTTTTTACTTTCAGATACTGTCTCTCACAGTTGAAGAGTACCTATTATAAAAATTACAGATCTGTTCGTTCTTTGTAGGTGGGAGAACTTGCAAAATCGGCAGTGTATCTAATTCTTATATTCCCAACTGTATATATGTGTGTGTGTGTGTATATATATATATATATATATATATATATATGTGTGTGTGTGTTCATTAAGTCATGTTTAAAAGATTTGAGGTTTACTTCATAAAGAAAAAAGAAAGTTCAAATCTGAACTACAGGAGAACTAAAAAAAAAAGAGCAGGAAACAGGAGGTTAAAATTCCAATTTTTGTAATGTAACAAAATAACACTGTTATTTCATATGCAAAGAATATTGGGTTTGCTTTTGGCCATTTTAATATATGACCTTCTGCTTTGCAGCATCAACTTATTGAAAATACAAAAGGTGTTTTGAATGTTATTAAAATCTTTAACAAAAGGTCATTTTTTTAAATAATGGAAAATTCAGATTTCTGTGGGTACTAGCTGCAGTCATAGGAACAGAAATTTTGATCCCTCCAAAAAGCTACATTAAATCACTACATGGCATCCTCTATAAGTACCTTGTGGGCTGAAAATAGTGCAGCCTGCTGGTATATTATACATTAAATCATGCATTTTGGTCCTTTCCAATGACTAAATTATGCCAGTGACTATTCAAATCAATGTGAAAGTTGTATTTAATAACACCTTGGGCAAATACTTAGAAACGTAGACCTCCAGATAACACATTTACAGACCATTGTATTTATTATCTGCTGGCACTTCACTAAAGTGTGTCTGGTAAAAGGACTGTTGGGAAGTCTAGGGAAATTCTATATTTTATTCTAACAGTAAGAACAGAAAGTATTTGTATGTCTTAACCAACCTCTGAGCAATAGAGTTCATCAATCTAATTTCAGAGTCTCTTGGTTAGAGATGAGTGGATCAGGCAAGATCCAAATTTGCTAAATTGTGAAGGTTTTACAAGAAAATTTGATTTTTATTCTCCGTGAATTGTATTTTCATTATTATACTTTGGGGTCTGATGAGGCCCCAGGGCATAATAACCATAAGATGTATTAAAAAAACAAGCTAGCAAACACACTACACCTCTCCACTCGTTTACCGTGGCAGAGATGGCTAGACAGGTGAAAGATGAGGTATTACTTTTTGTATGTTTTTCAACCTTAAGCCTTTACTGTTCATCAAGATGGTGGTCAGCCAGCTGACTTGTTGCTGAATTTGTGCTGAGCGAAATACTAAAAATCCACATTACATAGAATTTGGATTTTTGTAAAGTTCAAGTACACTTGAATTTCACTTGAATAAATTCACCCAAATCTACTCTTTGTGCTCAATCATGAGTCATTTTTTAACAATTTCTATACACAACTGTAGAGAAAAAAAGATTAAAACAAGAGTACTTAAAGGGAATCTGTCCCCTATTTTTCGAGTATCAGCTACTGGCACCGCCGTCAAGGGCTTATCTACAGCATTCTGTAATGCTGTAGATAAGCCCCCAATGTAACCTCAAAGAGCCTCTTCTTTGCTCAACAGGGCAGAGCAGTGCGCCTGCGCAGGAGCCATGATTGGAAGCAAAGAAGAGGACGTCACTGTTAGAAGATGGGAAATGCCAGACCGGACCGCGACACCCATTGGACCAAAACCGGATCGCCCCTTGGTGAGTATAATAGAACTCATTTTTCTTTCAGGTTACATTGGGGGCTTATCTACAGCATTACAGAATGCTGTAGATAAGCCCCTAATGGCGGTGCCGGCAGCTGATACTCAAAAAAATAGGTGACAGATTCTCTTTAATAGAGGATTTCTGAATGACACATTTTCTACTAAAGAACTGGCGGTAAAAGCCACTTTTGTGATTCAAGGTTCTGGTCTGTATTCTGAAAGATTCACTAACTGTATTGCATTACCAAAGACCCTAGTCTCTGTGACTTAAGGTACTGTCACACTTAGCGATGCACCAGCGATCCCGACCAGCGATATGACGCGGTCAGGATCGCTAGTGCATCACTAAGTGGTCGCTAGTGAGCTGCCACACAGGCAGATCTCACCAGCGACATCGCTGGGGACGGGGGTCGCTACTTACCTGTCACACTAGGCGATCCTGATGTCCTTCCGCCTGGCTCCACGCTCTTCGCTCGTCTCTCCACAGGAAGCGCCGCAGGAAGCTGATGACGAGAAACAGTCCTGGACGTTCTCGCGCGATCAGTAATAACCAGCAGGGGAGCGGGTCGTAGGTAAGTATCACACACAGTGATATCGCTAGCAATATCGCTATAGCGTCACAAGTTATAGCGATATTGCTAGCGATATCGCTAAGTGTGACAGGCCCTTAAGTCCACAGTTGCTTTATGTTTTTAGTGTAAGAATTGCCTTGATTAGAAATTTGGATCTTAAAGATATCGAAGGCCTGAGCAGATCTTTATTGTTTAGTGCTTCCTTAAGGATTACAATTGGTAGAACTAAGTTTCCTATTACATTAGTTTGTATTATAGGTATCGGTTTTGCTGATGCAATGTTTTTTTCTATAAGAGGCAACCTTCTCTGCAAAGCCTCTACCATATGTGAAGGAAGAAACCTAATTCTTGGATATTTGACACTATACTCCAATCTACATAGTAAGAAAAAAATAAGAAAAAAAATCACAATTCCAAGTGTTTTCTTGTTTTTGGGGCATAGTCCTTATGGATAATCCATAGGGAAAAACTCCAAATCTTTTTGGATTTTGTGTGTTGTATGACACAGAAGCATACAGTCTAGATCACGTGAAGTCATTATTTCCCTCTACTCCTCTTTGGTCAGACCTCATCTGGAATATTGTGTCCAGTTTTGGGCACCACATTTTAAAAAAGACATCAACAAACTGGAGCAAGTTCAGAAAAGAGCGACCAGAATGGTGACTAGTCTGCAAACCCTGTCTTATGAGGAAAGGTTGCAGGATTTGGGAATGTTTAGTTTGCAAAAGAGAAGACTGAGAGGAGACTTAATAGCTGTCTACAAATATCTAAAGGGCTGTCACATTGTAGAAGGATCAACTTTATTCTCATTTGCACAAGGAAAGACTAGAAGCAATGGGATGAAACTGAATGGGAGGAGACACAGATTAGATATTAGAAAAAACTTTTTGACAGAGTGATCAATGAGTGGAACAAGCTGCCACGAGAAGTGAGTTCTCCTTCAATGGAAGTCTTCAAACAGAGGCTGGACAGACATCTGACTGGGATGATTTAGCGAATCCTGCTTTGAGCAGGGGGTTGGACCAGATGGCCCAGGAGGTCCCTTCCAACTCTACGATTCTATGATTCTATGATTCTATAAAATGAAAAATTATTTTGCTCAACATGGCTCATGATTAGAGATGAGCGAATATTTCAGTATTCGGTTCTGATCATGATCGCCATATTTGCAATTTTCGCCAAACATAGCGGAACGCCATTGGAGTCAAAGGGAGTACAGATGAGTGAATATGTTCAGAAATGATCGCCAGGCATAAATTCGGCACTAATATGCTACAAATATGGGACAAATATGGCAAATTTGGATTTGGTGACCGTTTTCCCGAAAATATTCACACATTTCTACTCATGATGAGCAGTGATAGCAAATTACGCACCAGCTACAATGTCTCCAAACCAACAGTAACCCCAGTCAGCTTACATATTATATGATTAGGTTAAGATTTGATTCATTTTGCCACATCTATTAATAGTTGGTTCATATAAATATCCTAAGGTTATCATTTGTTGGTGATTAGCAAATCTATGTTTACTACAGATGACATTAGACAGGAACTTTTGGGTAATATCTTCATCTATACATAAGTGTTTTAAAAGTCATAGTAGTTAAAATAAAAAAGCCTATTTTTTTTAAACCTGTCACTATGCAGTATTAATCCAGATACAATCCAGACAAAACAGCTCAGGCAGGCTTTGCACTGTGTGCTGACCTTTTAAGAGTGTGAGAGTACCACAACTACACTTTGTTCACAATATTTGAATGAGATACTATATTTGGTGCCTTGAAGGGTGTATAGACGGCCCTGCTTGTATTTTTTGGCAGGCTTTGCATTGTGTGCAGAACTTTTATGAATGTGAGAGTACCACAACTGCACTTTGTTCGCAATATTTGAATGAGATACTATAGTTGGTGCCTTGAAGGGTGTAGAGATGGCCCTGCTTGTAATTTTTGGCAGATTTTGTATTGTGTGCGGACGTTTTATGAATGTGAGAATGACAACTACACTTTGTTCATAATATTTTTATGAGATTCTACAGTTGGTGCCTTCAATGGTGTATATGTAGTGCTGCTGCAGTGCAGCATAGTGCAACCTCAACCAGGGGATGCTGGTGAGGGAAGAGAGGTTGCACACAGTGTGGCACCACTGGGCAGCAGCACCAGGCACCACCAGGTGGCGAAAGAGTAGTCATACAAGTGCAGACCTTTTATGAATGTGAAAATAGCACAACTACTCTTTGTATTTTTATGTTTTTATGAGATTCTACAGTTGGTGATTTCAAGAGTGTATAATTTGACCCTGTTTGTAATTTTTTCGCAGATTTTGCACTGTGTGCAGAGTCTCCTTTATTTTTAATATAGGGTGTATCTAAGGCCGGGGTCACACTAGAGAGGAATATGGACGAGTGTGAGCCGCTAAAAGCACGCATTACACATGGACAAATGATTCTCTATGGGGCAGCTCCCAACAGCCGTATAATTCTCGCCCGTATTCTACGGTCCGTGCCAATCGCAGCATGCTGCGATTGTCAGCGTACTACGCCCGTAGTACACCAATGCAAGTCTATGGGTGAGCAAAAAATATGGATTACACACGGACCACACGTGTGACTTGCGAGAAATACGCAGGTCTTTTGGCAGGTGACAGGAAATGGGCCAATCCATCATCAGGAAGCTTAGACATGCAAATGAGCTCAAAAAGCGCTCCAGACATCCAGGAAATACGCCTCCACGGAGTACATCAGCGTCATGGCGCCATATTTTCTCAATGTGGAGATGCTTATTGTGTTAGTGCAGGAGCGGCCAGAAATCTGGGACCAACGTGATGCCCTTTATGCCAACCGGGCAAGAAAGGAGGCGTCATGGAGGCGCATATGTCGCCAGATGTTCCACGATTTTGGTGATCGGCCACGTGAGGAGCAGCAGCAACTGAGTAAGTACAACCCAAAAACTGTTTAAAATTACCTCACATGAAAAAAATGCATATAGAATCAGCCCCCCCCTTCCTGTGCTTGTACTTTTTTCCTCATGAGGTGGGTAGATTTTGATGTGACCCATGGTTTTACACTGCCATAATTTGGCCCAGGCCACAAGATCCTCACCCTCCTAGCCAACCAAGTTAGTAAGTGTAGTTACTTGATACTTGAACTACTGTGACCCTGTGTATCTGGCCTGGATGCCCCAATTATATATGCCACCCTGGGTAGAAAGCACACCCCAGGAGGCCACATGCCTAGGCTACTGGTAGCAAATTTGACCTATCAAATATGTGAAATTGAGAATATTTCCTGTCACATTACAGTGGAAGATGTGATGAGACGCTGGCACAGCATCTGCGACCAATACAGGCGGGAACGTCAGCAGCGGTCCAGGAGTGGTGATGCGGGCCACATAAAGAGGAAATACATATATTATGACCGCCTCTCCTTCCTCGCCCCTATTCTGGATGTGAGACCGTAAGTAGATACCTCACACCACATTACAAAGATACTTTACAGGGCCAAAAATATTGATTTATTTTTGGCTCTGTTCCATTTC
This sequence comes from Dendrobates tinctorius, assembly GCF_039654945.1. Lineage (NCBI taxonomy): Eukaryota > Metazoa > Chordata > Amphibia > Anura > Dendrobatidae > Dendrobates > Dendrobates tinctorius. The sequence continues at coordinate 67,423,541 of NW_027361732.1, read as the reverse complement.
ATAACAGAACTCAGTCCAACCTTACGGAGAGAGGAACTGGCTCAGATACAGAGCCCATCATTGATCCTGTAGGGGATGAGGTGGCTGGCCCATCTTCTCCCCCTACAAGAAGCATGGGTGAAGAATCCTCTCAGGAAAACCCAGTGCCTGCGTCACAAACCCCACCACCAGGACCACATCCACAACCAGGACCGTTTGCTGCTCCACCATCAGCCATACAGGAGGAGCAGGGCAACATGAGCAGCAGCCCAACTGCCCAGATCCGGGGCTCCCCACAGCCTGCTGGACCATCCCGGTGAAGAAGAAGAAGGCGCCATATCCCTGCCCAAGATACCCGTACCAATGTGGACACAGGGGTCCTCAACTATCTGTCTAGAGTCAATAATGATGATGGCGAGAAGGCATACTCACACAGCCTGGCCCTTTATCTTCGTGCCCTTTCCCGTGAGGTGATGCTCCGTATTCGAGGATGTTTTCAGATCTTGCTTGATGCAAGCACACACCCCAATACCCCATATGAGTTATTTGAATATCTGGAGAGGTGGCAGCTTTCACCCAGAAATCTAACGTGCCTTAGACCACCCACACACATGCTTGCTCAAGCAGGCTCTGAGGATCCTCAAATACGTGGGCCTACGCCTCACCCCCTTCCTCCCCCTACCCAACCTTTACAACAGCAGCCACATATGTCTGGCTCTAGCCAACCTCACCAATATGTCCACTTTTTCCCACCCAGTATTGGAGGCTGGTCCCAACCTGGTTGGGGATGACATGGCTATATTGGTGGGTATGAGACACGGGCCTACCCGAACCAACAAGATGCCCCTGGTCATTATCACTCTGGCCAGTACCAACCCCAATCCCAAGAGGAAGTACACTACCCACATCATGGGCAACAGTATGCCCCCACACAGGGCGATGGGCAAGTTGGGCAAAGCAGCCAGCAACAAACACAGGCTGGTCTTCCACCTTCCCCAACCCCAACGTACCAAAATTTATAATATTTCCATTTTGTTATTGGCTAATGTTATTTTTTTGTTTTCTATGTGTGAAAATTTTATAGTCACATAAAGTTCACATCTGCAAAAAGGCCATTTTGGCCCATTGCCACATTTCTGATATGGCAAGAATATGTTTTGCTTTAAAAAAAAACAAAAAAAGGCAAGAGTAAACATTTGTCTACTACATTTTACGTCTCTGTCTCAATTCTAAAAAACCATGTCAGCATGATAACATACGCTTACCAATGCAATTCAACAGTCATAGAATCAGAAGGGGAAGAAATATATATATTTAGACACACAGAAACCAAAATATTATAACATAGACACAGCATGCTCTTGCCAAGAAGTTTCCCCCTCAGGTGACATAAAGTAATTTGTGAAAATATCACGCACTTTGAGGCCAGAGAGTGGTCTACGTTGAGGGTTGATAGGTGGTCTCGCCCTACGCACATTGTCCAACCCACGCACAACACCAGCAGAGGAGGAACAATCATGTATCCTGGTGAAGTTATGAAGAACCACACAGGCTTTAATAACTTCATTAACATTTTGTTCACTCAGCTGAATGGCAGACTAGAGTACCCACCATTTTGCACAAAGAATGCCAAAAGAACACTCCACCAGTCGTCGAGCACGTGATAGGCACAAGTTAAAAATTCTGCGCCGATGGTCAAGGTTGCGCCCGGGATATGGCCTCATGACATTGCACGTTAACTGAAATGCCTCATCTGCCACAAGGACATAAGGGACAGATTCTTGAGTGGAGCCTGGTAGCTGGCGTGGTGGTGGTAGATCCAACTAGTTGGTGCGTAGCCGCCGAGCCATAGTGGAAGTATTGAAGACTCGAGAGTCTCCCGTCCTTCCAAAGGCCCCAATGTCAACAATTATAAACTTGTATTGAGGGTCGATCAGAGCCAACAATACAACAGAAAAGTATCGTTTATGATTGAACAATTGGGAGCCAGAGTTCGGCGGCTTACGCACCCGGATATGTTTGCCATCAAGGGCCCCAATACAATTAGGAAACTGGCATTCCTCCTCAAAGTCCCTTGATATCCTCAACCAGTCTTCCATCCTGGGCTCGGGCATGACGAGTTGATGTAGTGTTGACCATATTTCACTACATGTCGACCTGACTATGCCAGAAATGGTAGATCTTCAAATCAGAAACTCATGGTGGAGGGCGGCATAAGACAGGCCAGTGGACAGGAAGCTGAAGAACAACAGAAAAGGAACATTTTAGAATGCACAAATTAACCAAAAAACAGGTACATACATAACAAACTTGTTAGGATTTCAGATCTACTAACACACACATATTTGGTCGCACAATGACTAAGTGATATTTAGTACATATTACACATAACATTCTGGTCTGTAAGTTTCAACATATCTGGAATAAGATGAGGGAATTAAAATTAGTCCATGAAGCAATAAATACATACTTTGGGCAACACATCATGAACATAGAGAATGTGGCTGTGTATTACATACCATAATGTGAGTAGAAGTCGCTCCTCTGCAAATATAGCTTTGCGCATCCTTGTGTCCTGAAAAGTTATCCCTGGGCGCACTGTCTCCAAGAGTCGATCAAATGTTGCAAGGCTCATGCGACAGTATTGGTAGAATTTTGCAGGATGCTCCCGCAGAGAAGAATAGAGGCGGTGAAAATGACCTCTTGTGAGTCGTTGCCTCAAAAGTGGATGTACCCACATGCGTCTCCTCCTCCGCAGATCCACTATCACTGGGTATGGTTGACCAAAGCGGCGTGACAAAAGCCAGTTGAAGAGAACCTGCTCTGTTGTGTTGAAAGTCAGACTGTCTGCCATGTTGCACCTACAACACCAACACACCTAGTGAAGGTAAGGTCACAAATGGACAGAATGGAGGCTGCAACCCATTCCTGAGGCAATCAATAGGGTGCAGGCTAATGATTTAAATAGTTAGCAGGCCTCAAAACCGTTAAATGTCCATTTTGCAAGCCTGCGAGAAAATCTCGCAATACGGATTCCATACGGATTACATACGGATTACATATGGATGCTGACATGCACAAAATACGTGACAACACCTTGCTTACGGATGACATACGGAGCACTATTTAGGGGTCATTCATCCGTATTACGCATGTAAACTACGGACCGTATTTTGCCTCGGTTAGTGTGACCCTGGCCTAAGTCTCTCTTCCATCACATTTTTTGCAGTTCTTGCTTCCTTCATAAATGACACAAAAACTTTCAATTTTTTAATAAAGAGTTACATTTTTGTTTACTTACATTATTATTTTTTTAAAATCCCTTTTATATTGTGCATTATATGCAAGTCATTATACAGGAAAGAATGTTTCTTAATTTTTTTCTTAATTTTTTTCCTGTAAATTCCAATTTCTCTGCAATTTTGAATATTTTATTGCCATTCCTTAAAGTGGAGTAAAAGTGTGACACTATTGTTCTCAGCAGTGCTCTGGTAGTCAGTCACTTGCTTCCTGGGGTCTTTCCTGTGTTGTTGTGTTGTTCTTCTTCCATTCAGCACTTTTTCACCCATTTCAACATTTTCACTGCCCCCCAGACCTGTTTCTATGGTCTGCGGGAAAAAAAAGCTTGGATTTCCCATTCAATCCTGAGCATTAGGAATTGCTTAGTTTGAATAACGAGCATCTGAGCATTTTACTGTTCACTAGTGTTGAGCGATACCGTCCGATACTTAAAAGTATCGTATCGGATGGTATCGGCCGATCTAAAAAAAATATTGGGTATCGCCGATTCTGATACCGGAAGTCCCATTCAAGTCTATGGGACTTCCGGTATCGGAATAAGAAAAACCCTATTTTTGCCTTGTACAGCCTCTCTGGGGTCTGTACGGGCCTTTCGGGGGGCTGTGCCGGCCTGCCGGGGGGTCTGTGCAGGCTCCAGTGGTCTGTGCAGGCCTGCCGGGGGGCTGTGCCGGCCTGCCGGTGGTCTGTGCAGGCTCCGGGGGTCTGTGCCGGCCTGCCGGGGGGTCTGTGCAGGCTCCGGTGGTCTGTGCCGGCCTGCCGGTGGTCTATGCAGGCTCCAGTGGTCTGTGCAGGCCTGCCGGGGGGCTGTGCCGGCCTGCCGGTGGTCTGTGCAGGCTCCGGGGGGCAGTGCCGGCCTGCCGGTGGTCTGTGCAGGCTCCGGGGGTCTGTGCCGGCCTGCCGGGGGGCTGTGCCGGCCTGCCGGTGGTCTGTGCAGGCTCCGGGGGTCTGTGCCGGCCTGCCGGGGGGTTGTGCCGGCCTGCCGGTGGGCTGTGCAGGCTCCGGGGGTCTGTGCAGGCATCGTCCGATGGGACTACAAGTCCCATCGGGCGATGCCTGCTACCATGACAGTGATTGACACATTAGCCAATGATGGGACAGTAGTAGTCCCATCATCCGGCTAATGTGTTGAATGTAAAAAAAAAAAAAAAAAAAAAAAAAATGTACATGCTACATACATACAACATGCATACTACATATATACTACATGTAACATACATACTACATATATACTACATGCAACATGCATACTACATACATGCTACATACTACATGCATGCTACATACATGCTACATACTACATACATACTACATACATAATACATATATACTACATGCATGCAACATGCATACTACATATATACTATATATACACTACATGTAACATACATACTACATATATACTACATGCTACATACATGCTACATACTACATACATAATATATATACTACATGCATGCAACATACATACAACATATATACTACATGCATGCAGCATGTATACTACATATATACTACATGTAACATACTTACTACATATATACTACATGCTACATACATGCAACATACATACTACATACATGCTACATACATACTACATACATAATACATATATACTACATGCATGCAACATACATACAACATATATACTACATGCATGCAACATGCATACTACATATATACTATATATACTACATGTAACATACATACTACATATATACTACATGCTACATACATGCAACATACACACTACATGCTACATACATGCAACATACATACTACATACATGCTACATACATACACACTACATGCTACATACATGCCACATACATACTACATACATGCTACATACTACATACATGCTACATACATACTACATATATACCACATGCATGCAACATGCATACTATATATACTGCATATATACTACATGTAACATACATATATACTACATACAATACTTACATATAGACATACAGTACATATAACATAGAGTACATACTCACCGTCACTTTTCACTTTGATCCCCGAAGCCATTGTCCCCTTGAGGAATAAATATCAAAATAAAAAAACACCAATATACTTACCCCGATCCGCAGAAGTCCACGAGGGTCCCACGTCCATCTTGCGTGGAGAACAGCAGCATCAGCTGATGCTACCGTTCTCTACCAGCTCCAGGAATACAATGACGGAAGGTAGGTATCCTTCCGCACTGTATTCCTCCACCACTGTAAAAAAAAGTCCTTAGTCTCACTTTATGCCATTGCTGCGTGGGAATTTCCCACGCAGCAATGGCATAAAGTGAGACTAGGGACTTTTTTTTTTTTTTAAAGTGGTGGAGGAATACAGTGTGAGGGTGTGCACAGGTGTCTTTTTATACTGATAACAAGTTTAAACAGGTGCCATTACTACAGGTAATGAGTGGAGGAAAGAGGAGACTCTTAAAGAAGAAGTTAGAGGTCTGTGAGAGCCAGAAATCTTGATTGCTTGTTTCTGACCAAATACTTATTTTCCACCATAATATGCAAATAAAATGAAAAAAAAACAGACAATGTGATTTTCTGGATTTTTTTTTCTCAGTTTGTCTCCCATAGTTGAGGTCTACCTATGATGTAAATTACAGACGCCTCTCATCTTTTTAAGTGGTGGAACTTGCACTATTGCTGACTGACTAAATACTTTTTTTCCCCACTGTATGTATGTTGCATGCATGTGGTATATATGCAGTATATATAGTATGCATGTTGCATGCATGTGGTATATATGTAGTATGTATGTAGCATGTATGTAGTATGTAGCATGTATGTAGTATGTATGTTGCATGTATGTAGCATGTAGTGTGTATGTATGTAGCATGTATGTAGTATGTATGTTGCATGTATGTAGCATGTAGTGTGTATGTTGCATATATGTAGCATGTAGTATATATGTAGTATGTATGTTTCATGTAGTATATATAGTATATATGTAGTATGCATGTTGCATGCATGTAGTATATATGTTGTATGTATGTTGCATGCATGTAGTATATATGTATTATGTATGTAGTATGTATGTAGCATGTATGTAGTATGTATGTTGCATGTATGTAGCATGTAGTATATATGTAGTATGTATGTTACATGTAGTATATATAGTATATATGTAGTATGCATGTAGTATATATGTTGTATGTATGTTGCATGCATGTAGTATATATGTATTATGTATGTAGCATGTAGCATGTATGTAGTATGTAGCATGTATGTAGCATGTAGTATATATGTAGTATGTATGTTACATGTAGTATATATAGTATATATGTAGTATGTATGTTGCATGCATGTAGTATATATGTTGAATGTAGTATGTATGTAGCATGTATGTAGTATGTAGCATGTATGTAGCATGTAGCATGTATGTAGTATGCATGTTGCATGTAGTATGTTTGTTACATGTAGTATATATGTAGTATGCATGTTGTATGTATGTAGCATGTATGTAGCATGTATGTAGCATGTAAATTTTTTTTTTTTTTTTACATTCAACACATTAGCCGGATGATGGGACTACTACTGTCCCATCATTGGCTAATGTGTCAATCACTGTCATGGTAGCAGGCATGTAGTCCCATCGGACGATGCCTGCACAGACCCCCGGAGCCTGCACAGACCACCGGCAGGCCGGCACAGCCCCCCGGAGCCTGCACAGACCACCGGCAGGCCGGCACAGCCCCCCGGCAGGCCGGCACAGACCCCCGGAGCCTGCACAGACCACCGGCAGGCCGGCACAGACCCCCGGACAGTCGGCACAGCCCCCCCGAAGGCCCGAACTGACGGCGCATCATGATGCGCACAGACAGCGCATCATGATGACGTCATTTCGGCAGCCAACCAGAGCCACAAAAGTGGCTCATTGCATTTTGGACTTCCGATTCCGGTATCCGATACGAAAAAAGTATCGGTACTCGGTATCGGAATTCCGATACGGCAAATATCGGCCGATACCCGATACTTGCGGTATCGGAAAGCTCAACACTACTGTTCACTCATCCTTAGTCCTGACTAAAAAAAATTGGCAAGAAGTAAAAAATACAGTGAAAAAAAAGTCCAGGGAGTCCTTACTAATAAATAAAAGTAAAAATCTAGAGGAATTTACTAAGGTTCATACTGACAGCCACATTCCAATCATAACTCAGTTCACATAATACTGTGGGTTGTGGCTTTTTCAAAAAAATAGCAAAAAAAATTCCAAAAAATCATCCAAAAAAAAATCTAGGAAATCCCATAAATCCTACTATAGCAAAAAATCCGTACATAAAAATTAACCTTACCTACACCTCTTAAAAGTGCGGTTTCTTTCTATGCAAAAAATGTAGCATGTGTCATAGTGTTTGAGAATCTAAACCAACACTTGTACATACAATAGAGGGATTGTTTCCCGTAAAAGACTACATTACCTGCCAAAGGAAAGGAGTAATCTAATGAATTAAATGCTAATGTCAGAAATTGTATGTGGGGAAAAAGGAAACGGGCATTACATACTAGGATGAAATAATCTATAATATAACGGGCTAAGCGTCACTCTGTCTGAAGCCTTTATAGACTGCGCTGCGCAGTCTGGCTCCAGACAGAGTGATGCACCCCCCCAGGACATCGCCGGCACACGCACCCCCCCAGGAGATCGCTGGCACAACACCTTACCGATTCGGTGTGGCCATGGGGTCTTCCATCTTGCTGTGATGACAGGGGAGGGTGGGTTGTGGCGCCGGAAGCGGCGCATGTGCAGTCCACGCTTTCCGGCGCCTTTTTGTGGAAGACACACTGTCTTCACACTGCAGTATGTCTTCAAGACAATTGCGCTGGAAAGAGAGGAATGCGCAGGTGCCGATTCCGGAGCAGCAACACGCCTTCTCCTCACAGCACGGCACAAAAGATTACCGATCGGGTATTTACCGTGAAGTCAGGAGATGGCGGGTTGTGGCGCCGAAATCGGGCTCCAATTACGGCCGCACAATCCCACACTCCACAGAAAATGGCGCCCGACATCCAGACATGCATACCAGGATAGGGGCTTGAGGGGTAGCATGCATATCAGGATTGGGGGTGAAAGGACCATGCATATCAGAATTTGGGGGTGAGAGGACCATGCATACCAGGAAAGGGGGTGAGAGGACCATGCATACCAGGAAAGGGGGGTGAGAGGACCATGCATACCAGGAAAGGGGGGTGAGAGGACCATACATATCAGGAAAGGGGGGTGAGAGGACCATGCATACCAGGATTGGGGAGTGAGGGGACCATGCATACCAGGATTGGGGGGTGAGGGGACCATACATACCACAAAAGGGGGGTGAGGGGACCATGCATACTACAAAAAGGGGGTGAGGGGACCATGCATACCAGGATTGGGGTGTGACGGGACCATGCATTCCAGGAAAGGAAGGTGAGGGGACCATGCATACCAGGAAATGAGGGTGAGGGGACATGCATATCACAAAAGGGGGGTTAGGGGACCATGCATACCATGAAAAGGGGGGTGAGGGTACCATGCATACCAGGAAAGGGGGGTGAGAGGACCATGCATACCAGGAAAGGGGGGTGAGAGGACCATGCATACCAGGAAAGGGGGGTGATGGGACCATGCATACCAGGATTGGAGGTGAGGGGACCATGCCTACCAGGATTCAGGGGTGAGGGGACCATGCATACCACGAAAGGGGGGTGAGGGGACCATGCATTCCACGAAAGGAGCGAGAGGGGACCATGCATACCAGCATTGGGGGGTGATGGGACCATGCATACCATGAAAGGGGGTGAGGGGACCATGCATACCAGGATAGGGGGTGAGGGGACCATGCATACCATGAAAGGAGGGGTGATGGGACCATGCATACCAGGATAGGGGGTGAGGGGACCATGCATACCATGAAAGGAGGGGTGATGGGACCATGCATACCAGGATAGGGGGTGAGGGGACCATGCATACCATGAAAGGAGAGGTGATGGGACCATGCATACCATGAAAAGGGGGGTGAGAGGACCATGCATATCAGGATTGGGGGGTTAGGGGACCATGCATACCATGAAAGGGGGGGTGAGAGGACCATGCATATCAGGAAAGGGGGGGTGAGAGGACCAAGCATACCAGGAAAGGGGAGAAGGGGACCATGCATACCACAAAAGGGGGGTGAGGGGACCATGCATACCATGAAAGGGGGTGAGGGGACCATGCATACCACGAAAGGGGAGTGAGGGGACCATGCATACAACAATAGGGGGGTGAGGGGATCATGCATACCATGAAATGGGGGGTGAGGGGACCATGCATACCACAAAAAGGGGGTGAGGGTACCATGCATACCAGGAAAGGGGTGTGAGAGGGACCATGTATACCAAGATTGGGGGGTGAGGGGTAGCATGTATACCAGGATAGGGGGGTGAGAGCACCATGCATACCAGGATAAGGAGTGAGGGGACCATTCATACCAGGATTGGGGGTGAGCGGTAGCATGCATACCAGGATTGGGGGGTGAGGGGACCATGCATACCAGGATTGGGGGATGAGGGGACCATGCATACCAGGAAAAGGGGGTGAGAGGACCATACATACCAGGATGGGGGGGGTGAGAGGACTCGGTACCGGGCTGGTCAGGCTATTAGAAGGGTATGTCAAGGTGGCAGTGACCCGGTCCGTGGCCCTGGGCATCCAGTAATTAAATAGAGGAAAGTTGTGTGATGCTTAATTGTGATGCCACCCGTGGTGTTCGGCAATGAGTGGCCGACACTGCGGTTTTGGTCCTCTGGGGCTGATGGTGACGCAGCAAAGATGGTTCAGCTCCCCACGGGTAGAGCGGGGGCCCCAGGGCAAATATATTTGATTGATTGTTCAGATGGTGGTGAACATTGGGGTGCAGAAAAATAAGAGAAGGACACAGAGAGGTGCAGTTTTCTTTACCTTTTACTTGTAAGTGGTTGCAATCTGGGGTACCACATACAGATGATGGATTGAGTCCGGCTCGCCTGGAGGCACTCAGGGGATCCTCCTTGCCAGGTGGGGTCTGGGACCTTCCTTCTGCGCTCTGTTTTCGGGTCCCTGCTGCTGGTAACTAAGCTGCGACCCTCTCTTGCGTGATGGCTTCTAACCTGTATGGCTGACAGCGTGAACCTATATCATGGGTACTGTCCTTTTCACTGTCAGCCCCGGGCTCTTAATCTGCTACTGTGCCTTCAGGTGTTCAATGTTGCCAAGGAACTTGCATTCCCCTGTACTCCAGATTCAGCTGTCAGGGCGTACCGCTCCTACCCAGCCAAGGACTCTGGCGTCCTTTTTTTATATCAGCGCTTCACTCTGGGGTCTCCTATATGCAATTTTAGTTTCACCCAGAGCCTCTTGTCTCCACTCCTGTCCTTTCCCTCTTCACAGATCAACTCCCACCGTCTAACAGTCTTGTCTTGAGCTCAGCTGCTCCCGTTTCCATGACAACTCCCTTGTTTACTCTCCCAGCTGACTACTTACTAACTCACTAACCCCATCTGCTGGCCAGAATTTATAAGGAAGCTCCATTTTCTGACCTGCAGCAGGAACTGTCATGTACTCTGTGTTACCTGGCATGGGGGCCCCCCTCCTGCCTCCAGGCAAGACTTCACCCCTTAGAGGGAGGCAATGTCACTGTGACAACCGGACTCTGGGGTGTCACAAGAGGACCATGCATACCATGATAGGGGGGTGAGAGGACCATGCATACCAGGATATGAGAGTAAGAGGACCATGCATACCAGGGTAGGGGGGTGAGGGGACCATGCATACCAGGATTGGGGGTGAGAGGACCATGCTTACCAGGATAGGGGGGTGAGAGGACCATGCATACCAGGATTGGGGGTATGAGGACCATGCATACCAGGATTGGGGGGGAGAGAGGACCATGAATACCAAGATAGGGGGGTGAGAGGACCATGCATACTAGGATTGGGGGGTGAGAGGACCATGCATACCAGGATAGGGGGGGTGAGAGGACCATGCATACCAGGATACGGGAGTGAGAGGACCATGCATACCAGGATTGGGGGGTGAGGGGGCTATGCATACCAGGATTGGGGGATGAGGGGTTCCATGCATACCAGGATAGGAGGGGGGCAGCACATACCAGGATGGGAGACCATATACCAATAAAAATACTCGCCACCCAGGTGTAGAACGGGTTCATAGCTAGGATGCCTTATAATATTACAAGACAATTTACTGGATATCCACTATCTAATCAATATAAGCAGGCACACAAAGGTTGATATAATGGGAGTTCTTTCTGGGGTATGGAGACCATTAGGAAGCATTGGAGAAAAGGGAATTTCACACATGTAATGACAAGAGCAGAAAACAGGCAGATTTTTCAATTAAACACTTTTTGTCTGAATAGTGAGATAGAGCTGTTTGCATTTGAGGATAATTGAACAATCAGGAGTCCTGATTAGGAGTAACCTTAGGACAGTTTACGCTCACCTATAAAAGACTATTAACCACTGACCAACAGTAATCCCCGAGGAAGTAGAACGCTACCTCCGAAATGCGTAGGATAGAATAACAGACTACTGTTTTTTATAGTGATGTCACTTTTGCTGGCAGTCTTTTTTTTTTCAAAGCAGTGCAGCCAGCCGGAGCACTGGAGACACCGAAAACACCACAGATTGAGGTCTGACAGGTTATTCCCCACTCAGCTAATTCTCATTCAGTGAATCATCTCTACGTTGTAGTATGTCTAGAAACAACCCAATTCCCATCTATGCAAAGGTAGGCATAGGAATTTATACATTTATTTGCAGCATTCTATGCATCTATCATAGAGGATAATTATTTATTATACTTTAATTATATTTTTTTCAATTAGAACAAGGAAAATCATTTCATGAGCAGGTGTATCCAAACTTTTTACTGGTACTGTTTTTACTGGGTTACTTATGGACAGTTAATCCACAGATCCTTTATGCAAGTTTCCTCCTAAATCTGAGTACTTTTCACAGTCATGGTTCTAGTCTTTATGACCCCCTTACAATACAACCTCATAATTTTAGTTTGGAAGATTCAGAAAAAAAAAAGATTTAGGATTGGAAAAACATCTAATTACAGACAAGCCTATTACATCATGTGTACAGTAGCTGCTCCTTATGCTAAGCCATGACAAATCTTTAAGTTTCTATCATATTATGACTAAGGGATATATTACTCCCCAAAATAGGCACATGAGTGAAAATGAAAACATTTGGCACAACCATCAGGTGAATAAAATCTTGAAGTTTGTTAGAATCTTTTAACCTTGGATCCAGTCAGAATTATGTAAACCTGCCGCGTTTCTGCCAGTACAATGCTCTTAATCATAGTATAAAACCAAACCACAAGATTTGTCCTGCAATGTGACTTATATAGGATGCAAAACCCATCAACCCAAAAAGAGCATTGCAAAACAGATCACAAATATCACTGGTAAAAACAGTTTTTATTCAGGTGCGGCACGACACTTTGTCAATGAACACAATGCAGCTTCCTGCTTCTTTAGATTCTATGATATTGAGAAGATAGCATGCTCCAGCAGGACAGGGAACAGGAAAAGACAATTTATGTTACATGATGCTTTATGGATTTTGACACTGGATTTCAAATTTCCCAAAGGTAAAAATCCTAAAAATGACTTATATCTAATAAGGTGATGTGATGCTTATAAAATTTATTTTTGCATATGATGGTTGGTGTTTCCAAGCTAATCAATTAATGTCATGCTTACGCAATTGATTATTGTTTGTTCAAAATGAGTCTTCTTGTGATTTTGTTTCATACTGTGACTAAGGGTCCCGTTTCACTTAGCGACGCACCAGAGTTCCCGACAACGATATGACCTGGTAAGGATCACTGGTGCATCGCTAAATGATCGCTAGTAAACTGCCAAACAGGCAGATCTCTTCAGCAACGCAGCAACGATCCAGGGATCAAACACAGCGATGGGAGCTGGCCAGCGGGACGCCGAAGACGAAAAAATGGCCCAGGACATTCCTGCATGATCAGCGATATCCAGCAGGGGCGGCGGTCACTGCTGCGTGTCACATGTAGGGAGATCGCAGGCGAGATCGCTGTTGCATCACAAAATCGGTGACACATTAGCGATCTCGCTATGTGAGACGTTGCCTTAAGGGTATTGTACTGCCAGAAACTCGTCAGTTTTAATTCATGGATCCAAGGTTTTAAAAGCTGCTAACAAACATCAAGATTTTATTCACTGGTTTGGCCGAATGTTTTCATTTTTGTCTATTGGCCTTGCAGTACTCCAACAGTGGAACCTGGCACCATTGGGGTACTGGGATCTCGGCTTTTGAATTTTGGTTTCCATACTTCCTATTACTTACCAAAATGTTTCAGGGTTTCTGCAACTTGACTTGACTGTTGGCTTATCCTTGCTTTTTATCTATCCCCATCTGGTCATAGTTGCATGATCATGATATGTTCACCTTGTTTGCAAATGATAAAGTTGAGTAGAATGCCTTCATTTCCTTTTTTATATATTTTTGTGTTATGTTATGTGGGTCTAAAGGGAAGTGTTTCCCCTTGCAGAGAGTGTAAGCCCGGCTTAAGTAGACTTTTAGGCCATTTAATGCTCCTCTGAGAATATAAATATGCAAAGAGCTTCTTCATATTCTACTGCATATTTAAATTCCCAGAGAAACATTGCATGGCCTCTAAGTGTCCTTTTCACTGAGAAGAGGCAACATCCCAAAACACATGTCTGCAAATAGAGTCTCTGGTTTGGATTTTTAGCCAAAATCATGTGGCAAGGTTCAGTAAAGGGTCGATATTGACTTTTAGAATTGGTACAGCCAATAAGTGGTGACAGAATTCAAGTCCTCTTCATTCTGAAGAGGCTATTTGCATAGGTTATGTTATCTATAATAATAAATGCCCTAACCAGCTTCCGGTTGTAACAACTTCCGTCCAGTTGTAACCGGTGACGTCACCACACACACACGCACGTTAACCCTCAACACACCACACCGCCTCAACACACACTCCTCTCACCTTTCACCTCCACTCATGTCCACTCACTCTTTCACTCCACATACGTTCCTTTCTCTCACTCCGTTTCTCATACTCACACCGTCATCGTCGCTGCCCCGACATCTTCCTCCGCCGCCGCGATCCAGGATCCAGACGTTCTCCAGGCCGCCGACATCGGGATCCAAAAAGATGGCGTCGGCGAAATCTCGCGAGATTACGCCGACGCCATTTTGGATCCTGATGTCGCCCATGCCAGCGACATGTTGTTGCGGCGACGCCATCTTGAATATCGCGGGACTTCACGAAATCCAAGATGGCGTCCCGCAAGAACATGTCGGCGGCCTGGAGAACGTCTGGATCCTGGATCGCGGCGGCGGAGGAAGATGTCGGGGCAGCGACGATGACGGTGTGAGTATGAGAAACGGAGTGAGAGAAAGGAACGTATGTGGAGTGAAAGAGTGAGTGGACATGAGTGGAGGTGAAAGGTGAGAGGAGTGTGTGTTGAGGCGGTGTGGTGTGTTGAGGGTTAACATGGCAAGAGGTGTGAGGCTGTGTGCACACGCTGCGGATTTTGCTGCGGTTCCGCAGCGGTTTTGGCCACTGCGGACCCGCAGCAGTTTTTGCTGCGGTGTACAGTACCATGATTCCCTATGGGAATCAAAAACCGCAGTGCAGACGGTGCGGAATTTTCCGCGCGGATTATCTGCGGTTTTCAATCCGCAGAAAGAATTGACATGTCAATTCTTTCTGCGGATTCTCCTGCGGTTTGCCATCTCCTCTATTGAGGAGATGAAAAACCGCAGGGCAAAACCGCAGAGCAATCCGCAGGTAAAACCGCAGGTCTTTTGACCTGCGGTTTCACCTGCGGATTTTACAAAATCCGCGCGGATGAATCCGCACCTAATCCGCAGCGTGTGCACACAGCCTTAACGACGTCGGCGAAATCTCACGAGATTTCACCGACGCCATCTTGCATTCGTGAAATTGCGTCATTTACCTCACGCCAACTTGCTGTGCGGACGCTTGGCATTGCCTGTACCACCATAACTACTGCTGCCTTGGTCCTATGCCTGTTTACTGCCAGTGTCTAATTACAGGGCCAATTTGCCTATACTGCCATAACTATTGCTACCTTGCTACTCTGCCGGTGTCTAATTACAGGGCCAATTTGCCTCTATCGCCATAACTACTGCTGCCTTGCTACTCTGCCGGTGTCTAATTACAGGGCTAATTTGCCTCTACCGCCATAACTACTGCTGCCTTGCTCCTCTGCCGGTGTCTAATTACAGGGCTAATTTGCCTCTACCGACATAACTACTGCTGCCTTGCTCCTCTGCCGGTGTCTAATTACAGGGCTAATTTGCCTATACCACCATAACTACTGCTGCATTGCTCCTCTGCTGGTGTCTAATTACAGGGCCAATTTGCCTCTACCGCCATAACTACTGCTGCCTTGCTACTTTGCCGGTGTCTAATTACAGGGCTAATTTGCCTCTACCGCCATAACTACTGCTGCCTTGCTCCTCTGCCGGTGTCTAATTACAGGGCTAATTTGCCTATACCGCCATACCTACTGCTGCATTGCTCCTCTGCCGGTGTCTAATTACAGGGCTAATTTGCCTCTACCGCCATAACTACTGCTGCCTTGCTCCTCTGCCGGTGTCTAATTACAGGGCTAATTTGCCTCTACCGCCATAACTACTGCTGCCTTGCTCCTCTGCCGGTGTCTAATTACAGGGCCAATTTGCCTCTACCGCCATAACTACTGCTGCATTGCTCCTCTGCCGGTGTCTAATTACAGGGCTAATTTGCCTCTACCGCCATAACTACTGCTGCCTTGCTCTTCTGCCGGTGTCTAATTACAGGGCCAATTTGCCTCTACCGCCATAACTACTGCTGCATTACTCCTCTGCCGGTGTCTAATTACAGGGCTAATTTGCCTATACCGCCATAACTACTGCTGCCTTGCTCCTCTGCCGGTGTCTAATTACAGGGCTAATTTGCCTATACCGCCATAACTACTGCTGCCTTGCTCCTCTGCCGGTGTATAATTACAGGGCTAATTTGCCTCTACCGCCATAACTACTGCTGCCTTGCTCCTCTGCCGGTGTCTAATTACAGGGCTAATTTGCCTATACCGCCATAACTACTGCTGCCTTGCTACTCTGCCGGTGTCTAATTACAGGGCTAATTTGCCTCTACCGCCATAACTACTGCTGCCTTGCTCCTCTGCCGGTGTCTAATTACAGGGCTAATTTGCCTATACCGCCATACCTACTGCTGCATTGCTCCTCTGCCGGTGTCTAATTACAGGGCTAATTTGCCTCTACCGCCATAACTACTGCTGCCTTGCTCCTCTGCCGGTGTCTAATTACAGGGCTAATTTGCCTCTACCGCCATAACTACCGCTGCCTTGCTCCTCTGCCGGTGTCTAATTACAGGGCCAATTTGCCTCTACCGCCATAACTACTGCTGCATTGCTCCTCTGCCGGTGTCTAATTACAGGGCTAATTTGCCTATACCGCCATAACTACTGCTGCCTTGCTCCTCTGCCGGTGTCTAATTACAGGGCTAATTTGCCTATACCGCCATAACTACTGCTGCCTTGCTCCTCTGCCGGTGTATAATTACAGGGCTAATTTGCCTCTACCGCCATAACTACTGCTGCCTTGCTCCTCTGAAGGTGTCTAATTACAGGGCCAATTTGCCTATACCACCATAACAACTGCTGCATTGCTCCTCTGCCGGTGTCTAATTACAGGGCCAATTTGCCTATACCGCCATAACTACTGCTGCCTTGCTCCTCTGCTGGTGTCTAATTACAGGGCCAATTTGCCTATACCGCCATAACTACTGCTGCCTTGGTCCTATGCCTGTTTACTGCCGGTGTCTAATTACAGGGCCAATTTGCCTATACTGCCATAACTATTGCTACCTTGCTACTCTGCCGGTGTCTAATTACAGGGCTAATTTGCCTCTACCACCATAACTACTGCTGCCTTGCTCCTCTGCCAGTGTCTAATTACAGGGCTAATTTGCCTATACCGCCATAACTACTGCTGCATTGCTCCTCTGCCGGTGTCCAATTACAGGGCTAATTTGCCTCTACCGCCATAACTACTGCTGCCTTGCTCCTCTGCCGGTGTCTAATTACAGGGCTAATTTGCCTATACCACCATAACTACTGCTGCCTTGCTCCTCTGCCGGTGTCTAATTACAGGGCTAATTTGCTTATACCGCCATAACTACTGCTGCCTTGCTCCTCTGCCGGTGTCTAATTACAGGGCTAATTTGCCTCTACCCCCATAACTATTGCTGCCTTGCTCCTCTGCCGGTGTCTAATTACAGGGCCAATTTGCCTATACCGCCATAACTACTGCTGCATTGCTCCTCTGCCGGTGTCTAATTACAGGGCTAATTTGCCTATACCGCCATAACTACTGCTGCATTGCTCTTCTGCCGGTGTCTAATTACAGGGCTAATTTGCCTATACCGCCATAACTACTGCTGCCTTGCTCCTCTGTCGGTGTCTAATTACAGGGCTAATTTGCCTATACCGCCATAACTACTGCTGCCTTGCTCCTCTGCCGGTGTCTAATTACAGGGCTAATTTGCCTCTACCGCCATAACTACTGCTGCCTTGCTCCTCTGCCGGTGTCTAATTACAGGGCCAATTTGCCTATACCGCCATAACTACTGCTGCATTGCTCCTCTGCCGGTGTCTAATTACAGGGCCAATTTGCCTATACCGCCATAACTACTGCTGCCTTGCTCCTCTGCCGGTGTCTAATTACAGGGCCAATTTGCCTATACCGCCATAACTACTGCTGCCTTGCTCCTCTGCCGGTGTCTAATTACAGGGCTAATTTGCCTCTACCGCCATAACTGCTGCTGCATTGCTCCTCTGCCGGTGTCTAATTACAGGATCAATTTGCCTCTACCGCCATAACTACTGCTGCATTGCTCCTCTGCCGGTGTCTAATTACAGGGCCAATTTGCCTATACCGCCATAACTACTGCTGCCTTGCTCCTCTGCCGGTGTCTAATTACAGGGCCAATTTGCCTATACCGCCATAACTACTGCTGCCTTGCTCCTCTGCCGGTGTCTAATTACAGGGCTAATTTGCCTCTACCGCCATAACTACTGCTGCCTTGCTCCTCTGCCGGTGTCTAATTACAGGATCAATTTGCCTCTACCGCCATAACTACTGCTGCATTGCTCCTCTGCTGGTGTCTAATTACAGGGCCAATTTGCCAATACCGCCATAACTACTGCTGCCTTGCTCCTCTGCTGGTGTCTAATTACAGGATCAATTTGCCTCTACCGCCATAACTACTGCTGCCTTGCTCCTCTGCCGGTGTCTAATTACAGGATCAATTTGCCTCTACCGCCATAACTACTGCTGCATTGCTCCTCTGCTGGTGTCTAATTACAGGGCCAATTTGCCTATACCGCCATAACTACTGCTGCCTTGCTCCTCTGCCGGTGTCTAATTACAGGGCCAATTTGCCTCTACCGCCATAAGTACTGCTGCCTTGCTCCTCTGACTGTTCACTGCCTGTGTCTAATTACAGGGCCAATTTGCCTCTACCGCCATAACTACTGCTGCCTTGCTCCTCTGCCGGTGTCTAATTACAGGGCCAATTTGCCTCTACCGCCTTAACTACTGCTGCCTTGCTCCTCTGCCGGTGTCTAATTACAGGGCCAATTTGCCTCTACCGCCATAACTACTGCTGCCTTGCTCCTCTGCCGGTGTCTAACTACAGGGCCAATTTGCCACTACCACTTCATAACTACTGCTGGGCAATTACAGGGTCAATTAGTATCTGTTTACTCTACAATACTCCAGGACGCCTTCTTCACTGCCAGATAACTGCCAAATAGACTCCTTTACCTGTGCCAACATGAGTCATAACAAAAAGTATGCCAATGCCAGTGAAAGGAAAGCAGCTTTAGCACTACGACAAAAACAACGCCGTGCTAATGAGACTCCTGAGGAAAAACACCATCGCCTTGAGAAGATTAAGGCTTATAAACGCCGTCGCCTCACACACGAGTCCCCTAACTCTAAATCCATAAGATTGGCTGAAGAAGCCTCTGCACGCCGTCACCGCCGACAACAGATGGCCTCTTCCTCATCATTATTATTAGACTCACAAAAGGATGCTTCCACATCAGCATGTGGAACAATTTACTGCTACACTTCATCCCATATGCCGTTCACTGACATAACTAATTAGCAATCTGTTTCTGCCCTATCAATACCACCATTCAATACCGATGCACAGTATGTCAATGCCAGTGAAAGGAAAGCAGCTTTAGCACTACGACAAAAACAACGCCGTGCTAATGAGACTCCTGAGGAAAAACAGCATCGACTTGACAAGATTAAGGCTTATAAACGCCGTCGTCTCACACACGAATCCCCTAACTCTAAATCTATTACATTGGCTGAAGAAGCCTCTACACGCCATCACCGCCAACAACAGACGGCTTCTTCCTCATCATCTATAATAATAAATGCCCTAAGCAGCTTCCGGTTGTAACAACTTCCGTCCAGTTGTAACCGGTGACGTCACCACACACACGCACATGTTAACCCTCAACACACCACACCGCCTCAACACACACTCCTCTCACCTTTCACCTCCACTCACGTCCACTCACTCTTTCACTCCACATACGTTCCTTTCTCTCACTCCGTTTCTCATACTCACACCGTCATCGTCGCTGCCCCGACATCTTCCTCCGCCGCTGCGATCCTGGATCCAGACGTTCTCCAGGCCGCCGACATGTTCTTGCGGCGACGCCATCTGGGATTTCGTGAAATCCCGCGAGATTCAAGATGGCGTCGCCTCAAGAACATGTCGCTGGCGTGGACGACTCGGGATCCAAAAAGATGGCGTCGGCGAAATCTCGCGAGATTACGCCGACGCCATTTTGGATCCCGATGTCGTCCACGCCGGCGACATGTTCTTGCGGCGACGCCATTTTGGATCGGCGAAATCCCGCGATAGTCAAGATGGCGTCGCCGCAAGAACATGTCGCCGGCGAGGACGACGTCGGGATCCAAAATGGCGTCGGCGAAAACTCGCGAGATTTCGCCAACGCCATTTTGGATCCCGACGTCGTCCACGCCGGCGACCTGTTCTTCCGGCGACGCTATCTTGACTATCGTGGGATTTCACAATACTCAAGATGGCGTCGCCGCAAGAACATGTCGCCGGCGTGGACAACGTCTGGATCCAGGATGGCGCCGGTGGAAGAAGATATCGGGGATCGTGGAGCAACGGCAATGACGGCGTGAGTATGAGAGACGGAGTGAGAGAAGGGGTCGTATGTGGAGTGAAAGAGTGAGTGGAGATGGTGAAAGGTGAGAGGAGTGTGTGTTGAGGAGTGTGTGTGTTGAAGGTTAACATGGCAAGAGGTGTGATGCTATCGCATCCTCCCGATGCGATAGCATCGGGCCATAATCTAGTATCATATATTTCTCTAATATGCTTTTTGAAATGTCAGTTTGCACACATTATATTGTCCCTATGTGTAATTTTATGTTTTGTTATTATTCTATCCTGGGCTCATGGTATGTCTGACATTTGCGTGTCTAGTCATATGTTCAGCCATTCTTAACACATGATGAAAACTTGCAATTCAGCAGCTGTAAAGGTTAGAATTGCTTGGCATAATTTTATGGCAGAACAGTTCTGTTCCAATAAAATTGTACCAGCTCTTACATAGTTAACACCTGCCTTCGGGTATTATTGAACTCTGATATGCTATCATAACAATTTATTTTTTGCACCATTTCTAGGTATATTTTTCTCCTTAACCTCAATTAAAGATACTGCTATTTCATGTTCCTATAAATATTAAGTAGGCTTACTTTTGCTTCAGGAGATTGAGAATATCTTATCAAGTAAGTGTTCTGTCTACACATCACTAAGCCTGTTCTTGTTAGAAAGCTATTGAGAATGTTTGACTGAACAAACTCATTCACTCCTTTTAACATAAAACAGCAACTAGCTGATCCCAAACTATCATGTCTCCTGTAGCTGACTGCCTGATTCTGATAATATTTTCCATTATAGATTTACACATGAAATATTTTAGCAAATTCCCATGTTACTTATCTGTGCATGAAAACATAGGAATGAGCACTGTAATATTAGTCTTACTTGTTTTACAGTTTTCTGATGTTATGGCCTTTATTCTATAAATCTTCTCAAATTTAGTTTTGCCAATATGGCATACTTAATTTCCGTTGATTTTATATAAATTGATTTCTAGGTCTTTATTTTAATATTTTGGTGATATTTTGGTGATAATACTAATGCCATATGCACAATTGTAAAGTACAAAAAGAGTTATTTTTGACCATGAGATGTACATTTTAACATGACAGATACAGTATATATATAATTCTACGTGCTGCAACAGTTTAACTCCTTCCTAGAGCCATTACGTTTTTTAGATTGACATTGTTTTTTGAGTTTTGAGACAGACTCTTAAAGGGAATCTGTCACCTAGTTTTGTGCTGTGAGATGCTGCCACCGCCATCAGGGCATTATCTACAACATTCTGTAATGCTGTAGATAAGCCCCCGATGTAACCTGAAAGAGAAGAAAAACGAGGTATATTATACCCACCCAGGGGAGATCTGGGTCCGGTTTGGGTCCGGAGGGTGTCGCGGTCCGGTCCCTGTTGAGGGCAGAGCAGAGTACTGCAGTGCGCAGGCGCTGGACCGGGAAGCAAAGAAGAGGATGTCATCGCTACAAGATGGGAGGTGCCGGACCGGACCGCGACACCCTCCAGATCCGGACCGCCCCTTGGTGAGTATACTATAACTCGTTTTTCTTCTTTTTCAGGTTACATCGGGGGCTTATCTACGGTATTACAGAATGCTGTAGATAAGCCCCTGATGGCGGTGCTGGCAGCTGATAGGGCTAAAATGAGGTGACAGACTCCCTTTAAAATATTAAATAAGTGTTTATTTATACAATAAAGTCAGCAAGTTATGGTGGTGTCTGAAATGAGTTAGTTTAAATGTTTGGAACAGATTTTCAATTTTACAAGTTTTGCAGGCAAATCTACTGTACATAAAAATAATCTTAAAGCATGAGCTTGTCAGACATAGAGTACTGAGCAAAAGCCTTAGGCAGGTTTCGAAACAATGCAAGAAAGTAAGAATGTTGTCAAATATAGGTATTAATAATTTAATTTTATCAATTATCAAAATGCAAAGTGAATCAACAAAACAGAAATCAAATGAATATTTGGTGTGACCACCATTTGCATTCAAAATAGCATCAAATCTCCTAGGTACACTTGCACAAAGTTTTTAACCCCTTAGTGACAGAGCCAATTTGGTACTTAATGACCAAGACAATTTTTGCAATTCTGACCACAGTCACTTTATGAGGTTTTAGCTCTGAAATGCTTTAATGGATCCCAGTGATTCTGAGACTGTTTTTTCATGACATATTGTACTTCATGTTAGTGGTAAAATTTCTTCTATATTACTTGCGTTTTTATTTACTTAAAAAAAAAAAGGAATTTGGCAAAAATTTTTCAATTTTCAAACTCTAAATTTTTATGCCCTTAATTGAGAGTCATATCAAAATAGATAATTAATAACATTTCCCACATATCTACTTTACATCAGCACAATATTATAAACATTTTTTAGGACGTTGCAATGGTTAAAAGTTGACAAGAGATTTCTCATT
Source organism: Dendrobates tinctorius (assembly GCF_039654945.1). Classification (NCBI taxonomy): domain Eukaryota; kingdom Metazoa; phylum Chordata; class Amphibia; order Anura; family Dendrobatidae; genus Dendrobates; species Dendrobates tinctorius. The sequence goes on along the minus strand of NW_027361732.1, from coordinate 67,400,522 downwards.
TTTCCAACAAAATTTACAAAATCATTTTATTTAGGGACCATCTCACATTTGAAGTGAGTTTGGTGGGTCAATATGCCGGAAAATAACCAAAAGTGACAACATTCTAAAAATGTACCCCTCAAGGTGCACAAAACTACATTCTAGAAGTTTATTAACACTTTCTGGTGCTTCATGAGAACTAAAGCAATGTGGAAGGAAAAAATTAACATTTTACATTTTTCACAAAAAACTTAATTTGGAGCTAAACTTTTTTATTTTCACAAGAGTATCAGGAGAAAATGGACTACAAAATTTATTTTGCAATTTCTCATGAGTACACTTATACCCCGTATGTGGGAGAAAGCCACTATTTGGGCAAATGGCAGGTCTCAGAAGGGAGGGCGCACCGCTTGACTTTTTGAACACAAAATTGGCTGGAATCAATGGTGGGCACCATGTTGCGTTTGTAGATCCCCTGATGTACCTAAACAGTGGAAATCCCCAATTCTAACTCCAACCCTAACACAGCCCTAACCCCAACCCTAAACCCAACCCAACACAACCCTAACTCCAACACCACTCTAACTCCAACACCATTACCCTAACCCCCAACACAACCCTAACGCTAACACAACCCTAACCCAAACCTATCCCTAACCCTAACCCTAACCATAACCCCAACCATAACCGTAACCCTAGCTATAACCCCAACTATAACCCCAACCATAACCCTAACCCTACCCCTAACCCTATCTGAAAAATGGGAAAAATAAGTTTATTTTATTTTATGATTTTTACCAAACTAAGGTGGTGATGAAGGGGGGTTTGACTTACTATTTTTTCATTTTATTCACTGTGATAGGGTCTATCACAGTGATCAAAATGAACCAATAGAGGAAATCTCCTATTGTTGCAGGGTGCCGGCCGGCAGATCTCGGTGGGTGCCATTTTTTTCCTGGAAGAACACAGGACACAGCTGGAGGGACTGGGGGACATTGCAGGTATCGAAGGACCCCATTTCTCTCTCCTCTGATGTGCTAAATCATATCAGAAGAGAGAGAAAAAAGTAGAAAATTGAACTTTTTTTGCAGTTGCCATTATTCCATGAATAACGGTGATCGTAGCACAGGGGTCAGTAATAACGGACCCGAATTACATTTTACAATGCTGGGGGGCACTAAACCCTTATTTCTCAGCACCCTTAAAAAGGGGCACTGAGGAATAAGTACCCTTAACTGCCGCCATTAAAAGGCGTATTAGCAGTTGTTAAGGGGTTACAGGAATTTGTCACAGAAGTTGTTCCAAACATATTGAAGAACTAACCATAAGTGTAGATGTGGATGTAAGCTTGCATAAATCTCTCTCTCTGTAATTCCAGACAGACATGATGATATATGATATCAGGGTTCTATGGGGCCATGTCACCATTTCCAGTACCTCTTGTCCTTCTTTACGCCAATGATAGATCTAAATAACATGGGTTATATATTTGGGGTCTTTGTCCTACTGCAGAACTAATTTGGAGCTAGAAGCTCTTTTATAGCATTGTGTGATTGTTAAGTAAGTATCTGTCTGTATTTCTCAGAATTGAGGACACCATAAATCTTGATCAAATCTTCAGCTATATCTGTTAAAATACAGCTTCAAATTTGCAAGGAATCTCTACCATGATTCACTGTTGCCTACAGACATTCAGCATTGTTCTGTTCTCCCACCCTCTGGAGAAGACACTGACTTTTGTTATAACCCAGTATTTAAATATTTCCATTTTTTGACTCATCTGCAGAGACCATCTGCTGCAACCCTTTGGCAACCCATTTCCTTTGCTTTTGTGCATAGTTGTATAGCTTTGATTTGTGTCCATTTAGAAGGCATGGATTTCTGACCACAATTCCTCCATGAAAATCACTTCTGGCCAGACTTCTCTGAACAGTAAATGGATGTAGCTGGGTGCTATTGTAGCTGTTCTGAGCTGATGGCACCGCTGGACATCTTCCAATTTTGAATGGAAGAAAGCATGACACATATTTCATCTGCTTCACTAAGTTTCCTTGGCTGATCACTGGCACTACGATCATCAAGGTTCACTAATTCTTGTTGATTTTCAAAACAGCTTGAAAAGAACATTTTGAAAACCATTTTGCTTTCAAGTTTTTAGCTGGAAGAAGATGTGCTGATGCTGTATAAATACATTGGGCCTTTTGACTGCTCTCAATCTTGCCATGGTATATGACTTGTCAATAGAAACTATCTTCAATAACCTCACCTTTATAGCAGAGTTTGGCTGAATGTTACCCAGCTGGAAAAACTGATGCTATTTTGAAGACAAAAGGTGATCATTAGTTATGAGTGAGCACTAAATGCTAGGGTACTCGTTACTCTAATTTTAGAGGGCCAGCCCCCAGCCCTCACTAAAGATTTTTGTAGGGTCGGCAGCCAGATACGCTTCGCATAGCCATATATGTCTACTGCAATATAAGTTATCCATCTGAGGTGGGCAAAATTCCTTTTTCATATTAGTACTGTAAAGTTTGAAACATGGAGGGTCAGCAGGCATATTGTGGTGAGATGAGACCAAGATAGAGCTTTTTGGTAAAGCATGTCATTCCACTGTTTACTGGAAATGGAATGAGGCCTACAAATGAAAGAACCCAATGGCTACAGTCAAATATGGTGGAGGTTCAAGGATATTTGAGGGTTGTTTTACTGACTCTGGCACTGGGTGAATTGAAATATGAAGATTCCCAAAGGATTTAGGGTTTTTGTAGTGTCCAGTATCAGAAAGCTGGGTTTGAATCATAGGTTATGGGTCTTCTAGCAGGACAATGACCCCTAACATACTTCAAGGAGTCCCCAGAAATGGATGGAGAGTTCAGTAGTAGTAATTCCAGCTCCAGTAGCATACAGTCTCCCACCACTACCTCTTACATACAGCTGCTACAGTGAAACTACAAACAGACACTTTGAATCAGTTAATTTTGCCTGATTTTCTGAATTTCTGAGTGCAGATCAGTGGAGGAGGACTACACAAAAAAGATGAAATCCTGAAGTGTATACCCATGTTTGTGTGGGAAGGGGTGCATGGGAATACACTAGGAAGAAAAAAAATACTGGATTTAAGTTTATGCTCTGCTGCTGTCATCTGATGGTGTTTAGAAGCCTGGGCCAATCAAGCCATTGTTCATTTTAATAAGAATCAGCCTGTCAGCATTTTTAGTTGACAGGCAGATATGCCTATCAGTTATAATACCCCCAGCGGCACTAAAAAGCCGCTTGGACAATACGCTAGAGGCAGGGCAGGCAAAGACCTCCAAGATGTAGAGAGACATCTGATATAATGTGGGTGTTTATTATGCTCCCGCTGTATGCACAGTTTCACCTAACCCACGTCCTCTTTGCTCATCATCACATCCACTTCCCTGTCCTTTGCCACGTGCCTTTCCCCTTTTAAGTTACATATGATATATCCCTGTTGAGAAAACTTTGCATGATTAGTATCACAGGAAAATGTGCTCACCTTAGATGGACTTGCTACAGTGCAGGAGTAATATAGAGCAGCATTTGCTAACCCACAAAGTCTGGCTGTATGATTTTGATGCACAATTGGTATAATATTTCCCTGATAAAAAATTTTGCAGGAATAGTAGCACAAGAAAATTTTGCCACCTCAGATGGACTTGTTACAGTGTAGGAGAAATATACCGTTGTTATTTCTAGTCAACTAACTGTGTTTTACATTTTGATGCACAACTGGTGCAGTATAAATGGTGTATAATATTTACCTGCTAATAAATTTCTGCAGGATTAGTATCACAGGAAAATTTGCCAACCTCAGGTGACTTGATATAATGCGGGAGCAATATAGCAATGCTATTTCTAACCAACTAACTCTGTTTTTTTATTTTGACACACAACTGGCACAGTATAAATTGTGTATAATATTTCCCTGCTAAAAGAATTTGCAGGATTTATATGTCAGGAAAATTTGCCCACCTCAGATGGAATTGTTCCAGTGCTGGAGCAACATAGCAATGCTATTTCTAACCAACCAAAACTGGATTTTTTTACTTTGATGCACATCTGGCACAGTATAAATGCAATATAATATTTGCCTGCTGAAAAAAATTTTCAGGATTAGCATTGTAGGAAAATTTGGCCAGCTCAGATGGACTTGTTACAGTGCTGGACAAATATAGCAATGCCATTTCTAACCAACCAACTCTAGATTTTTTATTTTGATACACAACTGGTGCAGTATAAATGCCGTATAATATTTCCCTGCTGAAAAATATTTACAGGATTAGTATTGCAAGAAAATTTGCCCACTTCAGATCTACTTGTTAAAGTGCTGGAGCAATATAGCTATGCTATTTCTAACCAACCAAGTCTGGCTTTTTTATTTTGATGCAAAACTAGTGCAGTATAAATACCATATAATCTTTCCCTGCTGAAAAAAAACTTGGAATACTAGCGCAGGAAAATTTGTTCACCACAGATGGACTTGTTACAGTGCTGGAGCAATACAGAAATGCTATTTCTAGCCAACCAACTCAACTTTGGCTTTTTTATTTTGATGCACAATTGGCACAGTTTAAATGGTGTATAGTAACTCCCTACTAAAAAATATTCAGGATTAGTATCGCAGGAAAATTTGTCCATCTCTGATGGACTTGATTCAGTTCCAGAGCAATCACTAGTGGTCATATTAAAATGGTCATCAAAACTGATTTGATTTAAATTTTTCATTCAATAATTCCCTTTTCATTTTGTTAATTGATAAAAATCAGCTAATAAGTAAAGAAAAGCAAATTTATTCAAGTGGAACTTAATCCTGTTTTGCATTTTTTCAAAAAATCTGTATACTTCAGAATGGCCTATTGGCTGCTATGTTGCTGAACTGTAAAACCGTCTTTTATTACCACCACCACACACTGAATTCTGGGCCTCTTCATGCTAGGCTGGGACTTCTTTGTGCTTGTGCATAGTAGTGACTTTGTCACACTCCAGACTTGGACTTTCTTTTGATACCAGGCACAAGACATTCCTGCGCATGCGCTTCGTAAGATTGCAACATTGTGAAATATCCGCCACAAACTTACAACTCACATGAACAGGTCCCACCCATAAGTGCAAGCCTAGCATGAATAGGTTTCAGTCTGCAGTAGCAGAAAAAATAGGCATGGAGTACTGTATTTAGAAGAACTAGCAGAGGAGGTAGACAAACAAGTTAGCAGTAACATGAGTATTATTTTATTTTTTCTACATATTATGTTTGCTATGCTCTGGGGTCTATAAAGACCCCAGAGCATAATAATGGACCTTTAATTCACAGAGAATAAGTTCAAAGCAAAACAAATTTTCAGGTAAAATCCATACAATTTGGCAAATTATAATTTTGTTGGCGAATAATTATAGAGACCACCATTATAATAGAACATAACTGACTAATCATATGTGCAATAGATCCTGGAAAATGGAAATCGGAAAGCCATGACATCTGAGCGAAATTAGCCATAGAGTCTTTTCACAATTACTTTTTTGGATCATTGGAGAGTAGAGCATATTCCATGACAAACTATATCCCAAAGAGGCCTGTCTCCCATTGTATATTCTTACTGTGCTCTTTGTGTAAAAATAGATTTTCTATTTAGTGAAAAAAGTATGGCAGAAAATGTTAAAAAGGGTACCTAGGAAGCACAGGGGCCTATAGCTATATCTGTCATATGTCTCTTGGAACATAGTAAAAAAATGAACTGCAAATAGTCTCCTAGACAATTTGAAGTGACAGGCTCATTTTATATCATATTTTTGACAGTACACTTTGATAAAGCTTATAATAACTATATTAGTTCTAAATAGTAGTGCTAGTTATTGAATGGCAGAATTCATAAGTTAATCGTACTATAAATTGTACCGCTGTCAGAAAATCAGTCACTTCTCCGCTCACTGTTAGATATGTGACCTGATAAAAAATTGATACTTTATGGGTGGAAGACTATGCAACAAAATAAATATATTCAAGATATTCCAGCACAAAAAAAGTTCACAGTCAAATTTTTATACCCTCTACATAAATAATATTGATGTTCATTATTGCTAATCTTTTCCTAATTCTTTGTTTTTAGCCTAGGCACAGAACCATATGAACCATATGCTTCCCTGAAAAGCATCATATGTCTTAAACATATTTAACAACTGATGTGTCAGATGAAATCTAACAATCTAATAAAAGCAGACTTTTCAGGTGAAGAAGGTCATTGTGTGTAAGCTGTTTTCTATATAAGCAGTCTGGGAATAAAAATCCCAAATCAATTAATTCATTTCACTTTTTTGAATCCCTGCTAAAATGGATGAAAGTGATTTATTTTTTATCTCACTGGAATGGTATTTTCTTTTATCTCTATATTTCTAGAAATGTTTTTGCTCTACTTTTGTATATTCTATTTATATAATGTTCACATATTTTTGGCCAAATAGTTTCAAGTTTCAGTTCTAATTCTTATTGACTCTTTCCTAATATCTGTCAGATATTTTATTTCCATTATATTTCCATTGTGCAGTCATATGGACAGTAATGGTGATTTTTCATTCAACACATTTGAAGCCAGTTTATGTACATTTTCACTACAATGTAGGAATAAACTTCATGCCAAATTCCATATAATGAAAACTTGTGTGATTTTCATTGAAGCATTGTGGACAGAAGGCCATACTTTATAAATGGACACAATGCCAAGCAACTCAGCCAGGCATGAAAACGTAGGAACTGGGTTGCAGAAAGAGGACAGCAGATGCTCTGGACTGAAATAAGGCAAAACATTAGGTAATCTAGGTAATGGAATAGTACGGGGTAATGGCTTTTGTTGTGTCAAAAGGCAGGGATTCCTGTTCCTTACAATATGTACATTGAGGATACCTGCTTCTCATAGTCATGACTTAATTCTCGTTGCACTCTAGTAGTCAATACTTGACCTTCTATAATCCAAAATGATGAAGTACTTGAAATGTTTTAATGCTTGCTCTATGGTTAGTTTTATCCAATATTTCTGTTTGATTTTTTTTGTTGGTGAGGTGTGGGTGGAAATATTAACACTATAGTTTAAGCTCTCTCCCTCTCTACTTTGTAACATGTATCTAAAATTGATATCAAACTAATCTTGTATGTTTATTTAACTGATGGGCGTTTGCTATGAGACTATTATTGGAAGAACATACTTCTTTTGGAATTTTGTGCCTATACATAGCAACTTTTATTTAGGTTTCAGGTACTTGAGATTATGGTAATTTGTAAAAAGTAGTGACAAGGTGACAATAATATAGAAACACTGTGTATCTAAGTTGAAGTTTAGTCTAGTGGACTACAATTGTTACATGTACATAATCATCAAACTAGGAAGTCAACCATTAAGACTCTTGTGTGAATATCATTTTCATTTTAAATCAACAGTAATTTTCCTTTTTAATGTGAACTTTTTGTGTACAATTATATAGGTAAGAATTAACTTAATGAACAAAATTAAGATCGAATGTGTAATACCTTATGAAGCCTAATTCATTTTGTGCTGTACTTTCCTGAGATTGAGCTAATCAATCCCAATTTTCAACCATTAGTACATATGTTCCCAGGTGTCATAAAGAAGTTATACACTACTTGACAACCCCTTATGAAAGGGAATCTGTCAATAGGATCAACCCTCCTAAGCCCTCTATATAGGCATGCAGGTCATAGAAAGAAGAATAAAAAAAATCCTAGATATCTGCAATAAGATGTCTTGTTCCAGAGAAATCCATGTTTCTCTTATCTGCTAATGAGCTGTTCCAGGCTATAAGCCCGACACTGATCTGCATGAGAATCTGTCTCCAGAGATTATTATAGAGGAAAGAGTGAGTTACCAGTGTGAGACATGTAATTAACACCATACAATAGGACTGAACTTTGTCTCATAGCAAACAAGTTAGCAACTGCAACTCCCACAGCTCTGCTGTATTGTAACTATATCGCAACAATGGCTGCTGATAAGATGAAAGCTGAAGCAATGAGAGGAACCTCAGATATTTCAGGTATAACCACACACAGCCAGCTCTGCAATGAGATCAGGAGAGCAGAAAGCGGCCATTACACATCACACTGGTAGCATCCTCTTTTTAATTAAAATAAACTCTGGAGGCAGATTCGCCTGCAAATCTATGTCTGACCGGAATAAAACATCGGATTTCAGATATCAAGGTATCCTTCTATTGAGCTTCCAATGGCTTAGGAGGGTTGATTCTACTGATACATTCCCTATGTACTTAGAGCTCTGGATCCCTGATATGAACATCTAGTGGCCCCTGATTGGTTGCAGTGCTTATGTAAGGAGATGGATTAGGCTGCAGGTACCTGTACCGAGTCGGGTCCGGAACTGTTGAGGATGCCTTCCATGGTTCCTGAGGGAAGCAATGAGCGACTGGACCAACCTCATGACCTCAGTAGGAGGGGCCGGATAAAAACAAAAGCGCGCTTGGCTGCAACAGTTTTGGCACGAACCAGCAGCGTGCATCAGGTTGAGCAGGGTGCTCTGTCCCCTGAGCACGGCACTCCGACCAGTCATGCCTGTCGGCTACCACCGTCTGCAGAGGAGCCATTAGAGAGAGATACAGTGCATGTGTGGAAGGGAGAAAACCAGGTGCCAGACAAGCACACACGGCCTGACCCATTAGTTGCTGCACTTCAGCCAATGATTGTGTCCGGAAGGACTGCAGCCCTATTTACTTTGGCCGCACACGTTAATGAACTGGGGGCTCAGCGGAAGGTGCCAGAGACCGACCGCTGTGGCCATAAGATGGACCGTCAATTAAAGGACCCCATCTGTGAACAATTCCCCGGTCGTTACCGGCACTACAACCCCTGCGGGATCAGCTGAGGAGGATCCTAAGAAAACGATAAGTTTTGACAATTGTACTGCTGCTATTCTGCATTCTTTACCCTCTGTTTTGTTTCTTGCATTGACTCTTTAACCCTTGATCTCCCTGTGAGGAGCTTATACTGTTAAATTAAATTGTTAAACTTCTTAACCCTTGTTCTGTCTCCTGTCCATCACTGCATCCCGCAACCTGCTTACACTTACGTGACCCCCTTGCTGGATGCTGGCAAGCAGCTCTGGTTCAGGAAGTGAGCATAGTTTTTTTTATATTTTTTCACCTTTTTTTGGCCCATTAAAAGGGGGTTGTCCAGTATTAGTCAACTGATTCTTAATTATTTAATTTTTATGATTTTATTGTTTAAATAAAAATTACAATGGCTCTTTAGGTACATTTAAAGACTATTCATCTTTTTTTCCATAAATCAATAGTACAAATGAAAATGTGAAACCTTGTAATATATCTTTTCAGATAAATTAGCTTTTTTCTCATCCTGTGCTGACCATTCATTCTCAAAATTTTGATAACAGTGAAACTTCATCTGCACCATTACTCTTTTTTATCTTCTCTTCCTTGAGTCTTCAGTTGCTCCACGGTGGAAAGACCCAGACCATTCACAAGGATCTAGATCTAAACATTATTCAGTTACAGATCAGGATAACAGTTACAGATTGCTACTATTAGAACAAATAAAGCATGCAATTTGCCTAGGATAAGAAAATATTCTGCTTGTTGAGCTCAGTTAACAAATATTGGGTTCTGTTTCTGTTTACTGAAAACCTATCTAGGCTTGATTAGTATAAAACAGGATGTAACATGAGCAATGAGCCTACTTTAGACTATTAACTACAGCTTTGCTTTCTTCACCTTGTGAAACATGTTACCATTTATTTATTGATTTTCCTCAATGCCCTTCTGATAGCTTATCTCCTTTACTTGATTTTCTCATAGAAGCTCACTTGATTTCCTCAATGGCAATTTTTGCTATTTGAATTTCTGCTATTTGTCCAGTCATCTGATTTTTATATGACGTAAGGAATTGTTTTTTTCTGTATCGCAGAATAAAAATACGTCATGTTGTTACCTAACAATGTGAGCCTATTAACATAGTTTGATGTATACGAAAGTTCCACATCTTGATTTTAGCATAAACTCTTTCTGTCACTTTCATTCATTCTTGTGTAGAAGTGGTTAGACATAAGAAAATGGCTCCCTATATCAGCCGATTGGCCACTTTTTGTGATCTCATTGTACAGGAGTATATCAGTTCCGTAAGGGGGCAAAAATAGTAATTATACAAAAAGTTAAAAAAAACCGTCAAAAATATAAAACCTACTGCTGGGGACTCAATCCGTGCACATGCCGGTAATAATGGTAAAGCATCTAGATTTCAAACAGAAGCAGGTAACTGAAAAGCAGCGACCTACCATTCAAACACTAGAGGAAGGCAGAGAGTCAGAGAATCACAGAAAAGGAAGAGAAGATCCAGCGTACAGTCCAACCCCTGTCCACCGAATTAGCATATAACTTCTAAGAGTGCACAATCTGCGCACCCTATGCTAAAGATAAGGTGCGCAGATCGCAAGCGTCCATGTGCGATAGTAGGCGGCGATGACCGGATGGGGCGGGCAGGGAGCCGGCAGGGGGTGGGGCTTAGCAGCACCGTGTGCTGCGTGGAATAAACGCTAGTGTGAAACTAGCCTAGCAGCACCATTACAGTCATGTCTGTACATGACAAAATCATGTTGTCAAGTTCTCTTTAAGACCTGCTATATCATCATTCAGCGGATTCATTAGAAAACAAATTGAGTTACTGAAATAATGCAATCAATGACTTTGCCTTATTTATCCTCATGGCAAGTTATTTTTAAACTAATCAAGATATAAAATATTAATACTACTACTTGCTAATGATAATCCATTTTCCTATTAGTAGTCCTTTCTCCAACAAGTTGTTCATGCAGTTCATGAAGTTTTAGCTTCGAAATTGTGTTTTATTTGACTGACTTTCTAATGATTTGTTGTAATTCTGTAGAATATAATCTTATACCAAACTTGCCTATAACTCAAAGAAGATGAGATTTACTTCCTATTCACCTGTAGGCTGGTGTCTGTAATCCATTGCTTGCACAGTAAATCCTGTGCAACTTAGGAGTGCTTTACAGAATAGACAACGCAATTATAGATTGAATTGTTGGACCAGACATAATAATATCTCACTGTAAGTGAAGAATATCTGAAGAGACTCTGGCTATATTAAGACACATGAAGCAATGATAACAATTACTACTTATCCCATTTCAATGACTTTGCTGTTGGAAATACCCAAGGGCCATTGCTAATTGTAAAGGTGGAAACTGAGGCAAAAAAAAATGACTTAATGAAAAGTAGAGGCAGCCTTGTTGTCTGCGTTAAATCCATCACTTGGGCTATTCCTCTGATTCAAGCTACTGATAGGATTGCTGTCTGCTGCCTGTGCTTTATCATCTGTCTACCTTTTCACTATAGCTTCTGTCTTCTAATACTAGGGTGATCTTGACCACTTTGTAAAATGTTTCAAGGACACACTAGTACTTTTTTTTAGATGACTTTACAAATAATAAGACAAATACTTTAGTAGCTTGTAGACATACCAATAAGTACTGGAGATTAATTCAAGCTGCTGATCTATCTAGAATATATTGACATCCATTCTCCCTTGTGAATGTTGTCAACATTGAAGCATGTATCCATTTTATGTGCATGTATTACATTAGTGGTATATGTTCCCTTGATGTTTTACTAAGTATATTACTGTTCACACTTTGTTTTCATATTTTAATATCACATATGTGTATTATGCACCATATGGTCATAATAATTGTCAATGCACATTGCACTATCATATATCATTGCTTTGTTTTTTTATATAATCTGTCTTTAGACAATATGACACTGGTAGATATAAATGAAATGCATTGTGTGTCATAATTTTTATTGCACTTAGTTATACACATTTATTCCATAGACATTTATTTTGTTTCATACTTACCTTTTTTCTTTCTTTTTCATTTTATTTTACACTTTTTTTCACTATTATCTCATACTTACCCTTTTATTACTGTTTAGTTTCTACTAGTTTCTTATATACAGTGGGGAAAATAAGTACACGATTCACTACTGATTTTTAAGTTTTCCCACCTACACAGAATGGACAGATCTGTAATTTTTATCTTAGGTACACTGCAACTGTGTAGGAGACAGAATCTTAAAAACAAAATCAGGAAAATCACATTGTATGATGTTTTACATAAGTAATTTTCATCTTATTGCATGAAATAAGTATTGGATACAATTGAAAAACAGAACTTAATTTTTTGGTACAGAAACCTTTGTCTGCAATTACAAAGGTCAGACATTTCCTGTAGTTCTTGAGTAAGTTTGCACACACTGCAGAAGGGATTTTGGCCCACTCCTCATATATATCTTCTCCAGGTCTTTCATGTCTCTGGGCTGTCACTGGGTAACATTGAGTTTCAGCTCCCTCCAAAGATCTTCTATTGTGCTCAGGCCGGGAAACTGGTTAGAGAACTCCGGGATCTTGAAATACTTCTTACGTAGCTACTCCTTAGTTGGCCTGGCTGTGTGTTTTTGGTCATTGTCATGCAGAAAGACCCAGCCACGACCAATATTCAGTGCTTTTATTAAGGGAAGGAGGTTGTTGACCAAAATCAACAATAATCTTTATTTTTTTTATAACGTTAACATATTCCACAGTGCTTTACAGTTTTGCACCCATTATCATCACTGTCTTCGATGGGGCTCACAATCTAAATTCCATAGCATTTCCTCCCACATTCCAAAGACATAGACCAACACACAAAGACACAGGTCTTTGGAATGTGGGAGGAAACTGGAGAACCCAGAGGAAACCCATGCAAACACGGGGAGAACATACAAACTCCTTGCAGATGTTCTCCTTGGTGGGATTCGAACCCAGGACTCTAGCGCTGCAAGGCTGCAGTGCTATCCACTGAGCCACCATGCTGCACTCTATCCATCCTTCCTAAAATATGATGCAGTTGTCCTGTCTCCTTTGCTGAAAAACACAAAGTATATTTCACCCACCATGCTTCATCTTTGGGATGGTGTTCTTGAGGTTGTACTCATCCTTTGTCTTCCTCCAATCACGGCAAGTGGAGTTGATACCAAAAAATTTTATTTTGATGTCATCTGACCACATGACCTTCTATAATGGCTCCTCTGGATCATTCAGATGGTCTTCAAACAGGCCTGGACATGTGCTGGCATGTGTAGGAGGACCTTGAGTGCCCTGCAAGATTTTAATCCATGATGGCATAGTGTGTTACTAATGTTAATGTGGTCCCATCTGTCTTCAGGTGATTGACCAGGTCCTCCCACATAGTTCTGAGATTATTCCTGAACTTTCTCAGAATCATCCTTATCCCACGAGGCCCGATGTTGCATGGAGCCCCCCACACAGGTGCAATTAATACAAGTAATGAGGGCAGAGTAGAATGGCTTTTTAAAGAAAAACTGACAGGTATGTGAGAGCCAGAATTCTTGCTGGTTGCTGGTTGATCAAATACTTATTTAATGAAATAAAATGCAATTTAATTATTTAAAAATTATATAATGTGATTTTATGATTTTTAGATTATGTCTCAGAATCATGTGTGCTTACGATAAAAATTACTGACCTCTTCATTCTTCGTAGGTGGGAAAACTTGCAAAATCAGCAGTGTATCAAATGTTTATAATATTTCCTCACTATATGCTGTATCCAGATCCATGGGTTCAATTTATTACTTTACAAACCTGGCAGTTTTTTGCGCTTTTCCAATATGGAAATGGTGATATGTTCAGATTATCCTTTACATTTGGTGGATTTGAATTTATATGCAGAAAAATGTCCAAAAACATATCATAAATATAAAGGGGTTCTAATAGGTACAAATCAGTATCCCCATCATAGTCACCAAAAGAAAGTAAATGGGTGCTTTATAAGCATATATCATCAAAAAGGGATAAAAGGTATCCAAAACACCACTGAAAAATAAAATGCTACAAATATAAATAATGTAATAAATTTTTATTAGACAAGATACATATTAAAAATTAAAAGGAAACATGAATCAAAAATAACCATGATACATGTATGAGGAATCAAAAATGGAAGAAGTAATCAAGACGACATTGGTGGTGAAGTGAAACACAACCAGGCTACAGGTATAAATATGGCAATCCAAGAGAGTCCATGTGGCCAAAGGCATATACGTTAAAAAGCAAGTGCATATAACAATGACAAATTTAAACCGACCAAGTGGAAAGAGGTGCAATGTGTAACTAACCCATAATGCTGTAAACCACCTGTCCACAACACCACAGAAGCCCAGATGCACGTTTTGCGGATGTGCTTTCTCAAAGGGAGTGAGACTGGTTTCTCACTCGTGCACAGTATGCTTTGCCCAAATGCAGGGAAAGCTGAAAAGCAGAAGTGCGCATGCGCGGCCAACCATTTGACTGCGTGAACGCGATATCTCACAGTGATTTGCATCATCCACGTCAAGGACTGCGTGCACCAGCCAAGGAGAGGGGTGATGTAAGTGAACCGAAGACACGCCCATCAGACTGACAGACCCTATTAGCATACATGGTGGGAGAGATTTAAGAGGTTTTTATGGGTGGTACATGGGGACTAGCTGACACTGAATAAATAATGTTTTTAGCTAGTATGATGGAAAACTGGTGACAGTTGCCCTTTAAGTAATTTCATATTATTGATGCAAGTCCCAGCATCACTACAGGTGCAAAGTCCCAAAATTGCTGCTTTTTAGGCCTGGACTTGTATTTGTTATATGGAACAGAAATGCACCTGTAGCATATTCATTTGAAACTGGCCTTTAAAACAAAAACAAAAAAATGACAACCCAGGATCATCTGTGATCACACTCTTCTAGTCATTTTTCTTGTTTCTCTTACTAGTATGCCATCTAAACCATGAGTGCTTTTCTGAAGGATATGGAACTGCAATTTGTATTGTAAAAAAGTTATAAGCTACATTGTAAAGTGCCACCCACATAGCTACAAAATAACTTGTGACCCTATTCAAATGACTTCCAAGGATCAATGTGAAGAATATAGATTATAGTTTAATTTTTTACAGGTCTTCCTCCATGCGGACAGGAAAGGCCTACCAGTGACTATCATAAAAAGAATGCAAGGCTCAAACTAAACCTGACTTATGAAAGAAGCATTTTCTCAGAATGAATAGAGCAGTCATTTCAAACTGGTTTGGAATTAATGCAGTCAGATTTATGTGCACTAAGGAAAGGTAACTTAGATTTAGTTTTTACCTTCCAAGACTTTTATGCATTCTTTCAGTGATATAAGTATGATATAAGGCTAGCCTCATTGCCTCAAACACACTCCTAAGATATTTGCATGTAAATAGTGTTGACATTTTTCCTTTCGAACAGTTAGATATATCCTTTCATTAAACTATGACAGTGGAGCATGAAAAATAGATAAAGCTCTTCAAACCACATTGTTTGTACAGATTGTGCTCCTGAAAGTAAATCGTGCTTCCCTTGCATTTTGAGTTACACATTGTTAATCTTGACAAGAAAATGCAGCAAAGAAGCGTAAAAAGCTCTTAAAATGCCTTTGACCTTTTTCAGATTGGGATAATTTTGACAAGAGAGTATTTCAGGACTCAAAGCCATTTACTATTAATCAGTACTAGTGCTATATGTTGTCTGTATTGTAAAATTTATTTTTTTCTCTGGGAAATTCAAGCAGTAAAAAAAGATTTTGAGTATTCATTGATTTTATTAATTACTGTAGTGAATGTACTTGGCACAATTATTCAGTATATGATGTTCACCTAATTTATAAGGATGCTTATTTCACTATTCTCTATATTACACATTTTAAAACTTTATGTTGTCTATTGTATCCATGTACCTTCTTTTGTCATAGAAGAGGTCATTATAAAAAGATCACCGAAATTAAATGTGGTATAGTAATGTGATGCCACCTGCAACAAGTCAATTTGTGAAATTTCTTTCTTTCCATATATTCCACAATCAAATGTGGGTTTATTATTGAAAAGTTGAAGCATATAGAAACCATATCAACTCAGCCACTAAGTGGCAGACCACATAAAGTTACAAAGTGGGGTCAAAAAAGTTACTATTTTTCTACAAATTAAATAACAAAATTGCAAAACTTCGAACCTTCTTGGGAATTAACATCAGCACAAATACTGTTCCAGGAGTTTTGTAGCATAGTAGTAAGCCTTAAATTACTAGCCATAATGTTAAACGTTAGCTAGATTGGTGTAGAGCACACCGCCACTGGACCTTTCTGACTGCACTGAGCCAAATATAAAGTTTAGTGGAGGAGGTATAATGCTATGCTAGGGTTGATTTTCTAGGGTTGGCCAGGGCCTCATCATTTCAGCGAAAGAAAATCTTAAGGCTATGTGCACACGTTGCGGAACTCCCGCGGAAGTTACCGCAAGAATTCCGGAATTCCATTCCGCGGGAAAATCACATTTTAAATTCCTGCAATTTTCCCATGGAAAAACTAGCGTTATGCAAGCGTAATTAGCTTGCAGAATACTAGCATTTTCCAAGCGATCTGTAGCATTACTTGGAGAACTGATTGACAGGTTGGTCACACTCGTCAAACATAGTGTTTGACGAGTGTGACCAACTTTTTACTATTGAGGCTACCTATGCAGCATCAGTAGTTAAAAGATCTAATGTTAAAAATAATAAAAAATTAAAAAATTGGGTTATATTCACCTTCCGACTTCCCGTGCAGCGTCCCCGCGACGTCAGCAAAAGTCACCGCAATGCTTTACTGGGAACGGGAGCTGCCGCGTGTATCGCTGAAGCCTGGGGACGCTGCGCGGGATGTCGGAAGGTGAATATAAAATTATTTTTTTATTTTAATTCTATTTTTTACAGGGATATGGTACCTATGGCGCCCTTGAGTCAGAGGTCCAGTCTCAGCGATGGCACCGGATCCCTTTACATCGCACTTACAGTTGAAGACAATGATGGAAAAGGGAGCGTCCACTGACGTTCCCCTTCCCATCATTCCCCTCCTGTGTCTGAGCTCTGTGATGTCTCATGATGTCATTACAGTGCGCCCTCTTTGCTTAGCAGTGAAGAGGGTCAGAAGACACTAAGGAGACCAGAGCAGTGGGGGAATAGGGAGAGGTGAGCATTTAATTATATTTTCTGTATGGAGCATTATAGAGGGTCCATTATACTGTATGGAGCAATATATGGGCCCATCATACTTTATGTAGAAATATAGGGGGCCCATCATAACAATAGCTAGGGTAATGAACAACAATATAGTACCCTGAAGGGCAGACACAAACCATATGGAGCTCGTGTGTAAGAATAATAAATGCTCTTTGTAATGACTGTATAAAAATGCATAAATAAATATAGGATATAAAATTCATTAGTTTAGCCACTTTCATGGAATCTAATAGACATTATGAATCAGATTTTAAGATAACAATTATCCTCTTCCATAATGTCACTGAATACTATATTGCTTCATTGTTTCTTTAAGTTTCATAGAGCATATATCTTGAAGATCACTGGAAAGACCTGCAATACACAAATATTTTGTATACATATTTAAATGCCATCCTGGTTACCTTGTTAAATAAAATCACATTTATAAAAAAATGAAGCATATCAGTAAGTAACCAGTTTTTGCTACTAAAATGAATGCAATACCTTAAGGTGTTTCGTACTACATAGGTTCAGAATTGCGCCCAGTACTTGTGAGCTGAATGCTGTTTCCCTGATTAGCATACTAATGAGCACATGGATATCAGGTAGATTTTGTGCAGTACTGGGAATTTTGGATTTGCTTAAACAATATAATGGTTTTAAGTGTCTGTTTGTGTTCATCAAATGCCTGTTTATACTGCACACAGCCTCTACCATATGTGCTGCATTCACGCCAGTTTACTGATTCAGAGCTATTTTGAGACCAAACTCTATTATCTAAGACAGTTTGTGAAACATTTTGGCTGGCAAACTCTGGATTAACATTATTAGTAATTTCATGCTACAATACTTGGCTGTTTTCCTTTTATGAGGAAGTAAATGACATACTAGAGAATACATAAATATGAATTAGAAAAAGTAAAGGTGAATGTAATATTCCAGATTTAACAATTATCCACTGCATGGATTCTTTGTAAGGTGGAGAAATATATGTAGGTTTGCAACTATCTGTTTTTATACAAAGTCATAAATATACAATCTGGAGAATATCTTGTAAAAAATCATATTTGGTATTATACAAAATCCACGCTACTTTACCAGGTCAAAATGTACGCTTCTTTGAGTATTTTTGGTGTCAATGTAAAAATGGACCTTAGAGTTCACATCAGATCTACATATGTACCCTTTCCTTCTCATTCATAACCCTTTAACTGCTTTATGACATTGGCCGTACATTTATGGCGTGACGATCTCATGGGCTCACAGCGTGATCAAAAGTGGGTGTCAGCGCTATATGAGTGCAAACAGTCTGCAGCAATGCACATGATTGGTTCTAGCACCGATCGTGGGCATTTAACTTCTTTGATGCTGCTGTTAATAGCAACATCAATTGGGTTGCGGAGGGCTGAAAGATAGCTGCAGAGTCACCCAGGTATGGTGGCCTGTAAGTTCCCATCAAGAGCAGGAGCTGACACAACTCCTCCCTGTGTATGAGACGCTGATCTAATGGAGATACACACACACACAAACATACACACATATACTGTGCATACATACACACACACACTTAGATACATACATACATCCACATAGATACACATATACATACACTGTACATACACTCACTGGCCACTTTATTAGGTACACCATGCTAGTAAGGGGTTGGACCCCCTTTTGCCTTCAGAACTGCCTCAATTCTTCGTGGCAGAGATTCAACAAGGTGCTGGAAGCATTCCTCAGAGATTTTGGACCATATTGACATGATGGCATCACACAGTTGGCGCAGATTTGTCGGCTGCACATCCCTGATGCGAATCTCCCGTTCCACCACATCCCAAAGATGCTCTATTGGATTGAGATCTGGTGACTGAGGAGGCCATTTGAGTACAGTAAACTCATTGTCATGTTCAAGAAACCAATCTGTGATGATTCGAGCTTTATGACATGGCGCATTATCCTGCTGAAAGTAGCCATCAGATGTTGGGTACATTGTGGTCATAAAGGGATGGACATGGTCAGCAACAATACTCAGGTAGGCTGTGGCGTTGCAACGATGCTCAATTGGTACCAAGGGGCCCAAAGAGTGCCCAGAAAAAATTCCCCACACCATGACACCACCACCACCAGCCTGAACCGTTGATACAAGGCAGGATGGATCCATGCTTTCATGTTGTTTACGCCAAATTCTGACCCTACCATCCCAATGTCGCAGCAGAAATCGAGACTCATCAGACCAGGCAACGTTTTTCCAATCTTCTACTGTCCAATTTCGATGAGCTTGTGCAAATTGTAGCCTCAGTTTCCTGTTCTTAGCTGAGAGGAGTGGTACCCAGTGTGGTCTTCTGCTGCTGTAGCCCATCTGCCTCAAAGTTCGACGCACTGTGCGTTCAGAGATGCTCTTCTGCCTACCTTGGTTGTAACGGGTGGCAATTTGAGTCACTGTTGCCTTTCTATCAGCTCGAACCAGTCTGCCCATTCTCCTCTGACCTCTGGCATCAACATGGCATTTCCGGCCACAGAACTGCCGCTCACTGGATTTTTTTTCTTTTTCGGACCATTCTCTGTAAACCCTAGAGATGGTTGTGCGTGAAAATCCCAGTAGATCAGCAGTTTCTGAAATTCTCAGACCAGCCCTTCTGGCACCAACAATCATGCCACGTTCAAAGGCACTCAAATCACCTTTCTTCCCCATACTGATGCTCGGTTTGAACTGCAGGAGATTGTCTTGACCATGTCTACATGCCTAAATGCACTGAGTTGCCGCCATGTGATTGGCTGATTAGAAATTAAGTCTTAACACACAGTTGGACAGGTGTACCTAATAAAGTGGCCAGTGAGTGTACATATACACACACATCTGTACATATACATACACACATACAAATCTTTGATAACAGGTGTTCAGATGAGCAGTGGAGGAAGTCAGCCTCATAGTGCAGAGATCAGCTGCAGAAGGCTTCAGAACCCACTGTGGGGGATGGGGACACAGCAGAGAAGATTTCAGCTCCCTGCTGCTGCTGTGCTGTCTTCTGCAGTGAGCCTCCTCCCCCAGCCTCTTCTCAGAGATGCTGCAGCCTGCTGGGAATAGAACAGTGGAGGGAGCAGAAGACACACTGTAAGTCTTGCCTCCACTGTTGTCCCCTGTTTGCTGTGCTGTCCGGTGTTGTGAATTCCCTGGCTCAGACTTCTGAGCTTAAGCTCCCCCTGTTCCCTCCGGTGGTTACTGGAGGTAGTGGAGCTGGCCATACTGACAGAGATCTGCCACATGATGATGATGATGATGATGATGACGATTGGAGATCTGGGGTTACTGAGTGGAGTATTTAAGTTTGCAGACATCCTGGAATCCCTGCTGGTGATTGCTTTCCTGTGCATTCAGAGGTCTGACGTCTCCTGCCCTGATCCTGTATTGTTCAGCTAAGTGGTTCATTTGCTAATCCTTTGCATCTGATCTGGTTTTGCCTTTCTCTGCTTGTTGTGCGGGTTCAGCTTGCTCCTCTGGGGGCTATGCTGGACCACCGCTCCATATGTTACAGCTTGTGTCAGTTTGTTCAGTCCCCTGTTTTATTGGTCTCTTTTGCTTTGCTCCCAGTTAATAGTGCTGATATAGTGGGGGCGAAGTCATGTGGCTTCAGTGTTTTTTGTACATCAGACGTGTTGGATTTTTCAGGGTTTTTGCATGATTGCAGACAGTGTCTTTCCTTTCCTGTCCTGTCTAGTCAGTTTGGGCCCCATCGTTTGCTCAGTCTATTTTTCTGCCTGTGTTTGTGTTTCATCTTGTCTCACCGACAATATATGTTTGGGGGCTATCTATTCCTTTTGGGGTCTGCTCCGGGGCAGTTTAGATTTCACCTTTCTTGCTTTAGGCTTAGTTAGCTCTCCGGCTGTGCCGAGGCATCTAGGGCATCGTTGCTACGCTCCACAGCTACTGCTAGTTGTGTGGATAGGATCAGGGGTCTGCAATCCGCTTAGTTACCAATCTCTCTGTTTTTTTGGTGGCTTAGCTGGTTCCTGCCATCCTCCTCGGTGACCCATTCATAACAGTCCAGGCCCCTTGACTACAGGTGAGTACTTACCAATAGGTCGCACCATTCAGGAGGACAGATATTGCAGCCAGTGAGCATTCTCATCAGTCTGGTGGAGAAAGCGTTCATTGGCCAGTGTCTCTCCCTGCATGACACGCCCCTTTTTGAACTCCTGCACTGCTCTCTCCCCGACTCTGGGTTTTTGCATGATTAGGAGGAGGGAGTGAGAGGGACCCGATGCTGCATGACATTGGGCCCCTCTCACTCCAGCCGGTAATCTTGACTCAGTGGCTGTGGCCCCATAGCAGCTGCATACTCTTCCACTATGGGCAGTACGTCCCTGCTTGCAGGGGGCCCCCCTCCACCTTCGAGCCCCAGTGCAGTTTCACCAGTGGTATGTCCACCCCTGGGTTTAAGGATACAAAAAATTAAAGATTGAAATTTGAGAAATTTTCAAACTTTTCACCAATATTCTGATATTTCACAAATAATTGCAAACAAATTCTATCTAAATTTAACATCAACATAAAGTACTATGTGCCCTGAAAAAAACATTCTCAAAATCACTGGGATTTATTGAAGCATTGCAGAGTTCTTACCGCATAAAATGACACTGGCCAGAATTGTAAAATTTGACCTGGTTAGGAAGGTGAAAACATGCTTTGGAATGAAAGGGTCGGCAAAAGTTGATCACAGTTCGGTAAATCACTGAATTTCCACTAATGCTTTTAACATAGTAACATAGTAACATAGTTTTGAAGGCTGAAGGAAGACCTTATGTCCATCTAGTTCAGCCTATTTTTAGTGCAGCTGTTCTGCATTGTTGATCCTGGGGAAGGAAAAAAACCCAGAGTAGAAGCCAATTTTCTCCATAGGGAAAAAAATTCCTTCCCCTAAGCTGGGTCAACCATCTACCTATAATATTATGTTATTCGTAACCTTCTATACTGTTACTCACAAGAAAAGCATCCATTCCTTTCTTAAATTCATTCAGTGAGTTGGCCATCACTTTTGTATTACTTTAGCTAGGATTCTGCTGTATGATAAGTTTGGGGGCTGGGGGATTTGTTTCATGATGGAATGGGGTGTGAAAAGTTTAGAGGAATGTCTGAAAAGATTACAAGAGCTGCACACGCTTTTTTTCTCTTAACTTTGTGTGTTGATTCTTGCAACCAATCAGGGCGCAGAGACTATCCACAATGTCATGACACCAGGTCTTCTGTGATTGGCTGCTGAAATCTCTGTCCATAAAAAAGCATTCATCTTGTTTTGCTGGTGCCATTTGCTCAGTGTCAAAGTGCAGAGAGGTCACTAGTGCTAGTGCTGAACACGAACTTGTCATCAAAGTAGATGTGTGGCAGTCTCCAGAAGACCCACAAGCTACTTCAAATCATTTGTGCTAAAACTGTTTCTGTGGCAAATTATAAGGCCAGATTTCCACTTAAAAATTGCTAGGCCTAATATAGTGTTGCAGCCACGAGGTCCAATTAGTTACTCCAAAACATTTGTGCTAAAACTGTCTTTCTGTGTCAGATCAGAAGGCCAGATTTCAACTTAAAAATCGTTAAACATAACAATGTTGTTCAGGCACAAAATAAATAGGGATTGTTAATTTAGTGACAGGTGACCGACAGCTGTAGGCCTAAGGTTGTGAAACAGCAAGGTTCAAGATGGGAAGGCTACTTACAACATGAGTGGGAGAAAGTGAGGTCTTGGTGAAGGGGAATAGGCTTGGTGTTCAACATGTACTTGGCTTAGGTGTTAATGTGAATGAAAGTTCAACTGAGCAAACACCGTCTAGTCCTATTCAAAAATCACTGACACCCTCTGTTACTGGCCAGCCTACTTGACTCTCTTTCTTTGGCAGCCACACAGTGGTATGCCTTGTAGATGAGGTTCAGAAGGAGCATGTGCTCCAGTGGATAGCAAGCACTGCATCAAGTGGCGTCTCCTCTATCTCCACCACAACATCACACACAGTCCAATCCTCAGAGGTGGCACCCCAATAATCCTTGTTTCCCCTTTTGCCAAAAATTTAAAAATGCTCAACTGACTGCGGGAACCTCAGATGGGCCATTTTGAAGAGCTGTTCACACATTCAATTCCATGGGCATCAGAGGTCTGCTCTGAAGAATCACAGAATCCAGAGGAGGAAAGCATCTGCACCGATGCCAAAAATGTTTTCATGTTGGATCCGGTGCCGGATGAAGTAGGGTACAAGCATCCCGACCCTCGTAACCAGACTTTAACCACCAAGGGTCAGGTGAGACTCAGATACCAGAGTCGCTCATGGACTGTACTGTGGTGTCAGGGCAGGCAGAGGAGGAGGGTGACTCTCACAGTGAGGAGTGTGAGAACAGAGAGGATGATGATGATGAGGGTGTACATCCCACTTGGTGTGAATCCAGAGGTGCGCAGTTGAGTAGCTCAGCAGAGGAGGTGGAGGAGGAAGAAGATGAAGAGGTTACGTTTTTGCTTCCCACACAGACACAAAGTGATGCAACCATGTCAAGCACTGCATCCTCAGTCCCATCTCTGGCTGTGGCAAAGACCAGTCACAAGTAAGCAGTTTGTAGGGGTCGCAAGTGTTGCCTAGCCTGGGTGCTTTTTTAGACAGGATGACATAACACAGGTCATCTGTCAAATTTTGAAAAAAAAACTCAGTGGCAAAAAATTGCAATTATTTGACAACTACATGCCTGAAACGGCCCATATGCGATCAACATGCCTTAGTGTGGGAATCTCACTACTCTAAAATGTGGACTATTGGGCCTCGGCAACCACCGGCCGTCCCATCAACCCCATCTTCTGCTTCTTCCTCCTCCGTCACCATTTCAAGTCTTTACACACAGAAACTACAATTGTTTACCCAACACAGTCAGTATGAGTGAGAGCTGGTCAGCTGTTATGAAAGGAGACATTAATTCTGCTTTTGTGTCACCTAGCACAACATTTCTTTCTCAATCCACGATAGCATCTCCGCCTGCTCTTAACTCACAGTCCAGCAGTTTGTCCTTCTTCTCTCAGAACAGCAACCAGTCATCGGTTCCGCAGTTATGGTCACATAAAAGAAGGTTTCCACCTACACAAGGCAATACTAAGAGCTTGAACTCCACCATCTCCAATCTGCTGGCCACACAAATGCTGCCTTTCCGCCTGGTGGGTACAGATGGTTTTCGAAAGTTGATGATCGTTGCAGTCCCCCAGTAGTTACCCAGTTACCATTACTTCTCAAAGAAAGCTGTGTCTGCACAACACCAGCATGTTGCCGACAACATCACCCATTCCCTGAGAAACCTATATCTACCAGGGTGCATTTCCCCACTGACACTTGAATGTACAACCATGGACAGGTGCGTTACATCTTGCTGACTGGGGGGCACTAGGTGACTTTGGAGGCTGTGGGGGCAGGCAGTCAGGGGGCTGCTAAACAAGTCTTTGAATCCCCAATGTTTGCGTGACAAACCTCTGTATCTAACCCTTCCTCTCCTTCTGCCTCCTTCACCTTCTCTAGGACCTCCACCTGTGCCCTCAATATCTCCCTTAATCAGACACACGTTCCAACAGTGTAGAGAGAATCTCCGCCACCTCTGTACTGCACATCAATGGCTCACTGTAAGTAGGCAGTGTTTAAAATAATATGCCTTGGAGATCCTAATCACACAGCTCAAGAGTTGTAGACAGGTATCCAGGTCGAGTAAGAGCAATGGCTGTCTCCACTAAACCTGGAGCCAGGGAAGGCTGTGTGCGATTAAACATGGAGCCAGGGAAGGCCGTGTGTGATTACAGTGCAAACTTGGTGGTGGCCCTATGCTGTGGCAACTTGTAACACGTGCCTTGCATGGTTCACGTCACCAACCTAGCGGTACAGCAATTTCTCAGACACTATCTCGGCCTGGATGCACTGCTGCAGAAAGCATGGTCGCTGTGTGCTCACTTCCAACGATCACACCATGCAGGTCATCTTCTTGCATCACTACAGAGGTTTTTCAGCCTACCCATTAACGATTTAATTAGAGATATTCAAAACATGGTGGACTTTCAATCTGCACATGTTGCATTGGCTGTGGCTGAAGCAACAAGCCCTGGTGCTGTATGTTCTTTTGCATAACCTGTGCAAACGTGGTGTAAATCATGCTTGCAGTTTGGGCATAGGTGAAGGACCTCTGCACCCTTCTACACATTTTTGAAATGGCTACTAAGATGGTTAGCGCTGACAATGCCATCATCAACATCACTATTCTGGTCATCTACATGCTGGAGCACACTTTCAATAGTATGCATGAGGAATGGATGTGATGGTCCCAGAGGAAGAGTTGGAAGCAGAGAAGCATGCAGAAAGGATAATAATATATCAAATTTCCAGACTGTCATACAGGTGGGTGCCATGGGAGGGTGGTTTATAGCGATCAAGGGGGGCTCATGATACCAGACAAACTGTTTGTGAAGATGCAAGAGCCGAGGAACAATTTAAGCAGGACAAGTTGATGGACGCGCAATAGTCAGTAGATGAAGAGGATAATGATAATGGAGGTTTTGTCATGCCTGGCACCCAGCATTCTCTCTGAACATGTATTTAGTACTGCTGGTGGTGTCCTGATGGATAAGCGCATTTGGCTGTTCCCTCAAAGAGTAGACTGACTAATTTTCATCCAAATTAGCAAGTCATGGATCTCTGATGACTTTTGCACCCCATGTGATCCAACAGCATCATACTCTTCCATTTAGATATAGACTTCAGTCTAGGAGAGGATTCACACTAGGTTCCCAGAAGAAATGTAGACTGTCTAAGAGAAGATTGGCATTAGGTCCTGGCAAACGAGAATCGCCTGAACGTGGCTGCCAGGTACGCATGAATTGGCCAATTTATGCACTAAGCATTTTCATAACTACAATATGAGGACCTGGATGGGGACATGACTACAATATGGGGACCTGGATGGGGATATATCTACAACATGGGGACCTGGATAGTGGCATAACTATGATATGTGGACATAACTATAATATGAGTGCACATTTGCTATCACCACATCCATATCTTACAAGTTCTAAAAAAATAAACATGACAAAAATGTATGAAAAAAATACACAACACCCCTATCGTAAGGTGTTGTATATACATTTGGTTTGGCCTCCCATTGAATCTAATGGCGTTCGATTTTCAAATATGAGTGGCGAACATAAAATCGTTCGGTGAATCAAACCAAACGGAACCTTGAAAGGTTCGATAATTTCTAGTGGTTACATTTTATTAGATTTTTTTTTCTTTACATGTAGACATTTTTTAATTATGCACATTTGTTTTACTAGCCCAGTTTGACAACCGTATTCACTTAATCTATACTGCGTCCTACTGCTACATTTTGCTTTCTCTACCTGTGCCTTCCAATTTTATTACATCCAGAGTTGATTAATTGGGGTTAAAAAGCTTTTCTAAAGTTAATTATAGTGTTGTACAAAATGTATGTTAAAAATGTAGCAGTTTTAATGGGTGGGACAGTGACAAATAAAAATGAAACATTCCATAGCTAAAACTGCAGGAGCCGAAAGCAGAAGCACCACCATCAGCACTGGAAACAGTCGTCCAGGTATTAGTATTATTAAATGCAAACCATGGTTGTTCTCTTTTGCCTATGCGTGGGAGGACATTCTGAGGCATCATAGGTTTTATGGCACATTAATCCTCCCAGCTACAGCAGGGTGATGTTCCCTCTGACATCAACACTGTCAGTTTGAGTCAATATTCTGCAAAAATTGTCTATCTCATCACAAATTACTATGAGTTATATGTTTTGGACCTTTTTTTTTCTTCACCTAAAAAACATGAAAAACCTGTTAATGAACTATTAGTTTCTACCAGTTTATATCCGCTTCTATGGTGAGGTTTCTTTGGCTGTGTTTGTATTAAAGAGCTTGAACAGGGTTGGATATCATTGGTTACTGTCCTAGATGATGTCAGAGTCTTTTCAAGTCAATTTGAGGTTTTGCAGCATTGCAATTCAAACCAAATCGCTTAGCCGAAAATTAAAAAATAAAATAAAATTCAACAAATCAGGCAGATTTTAATTTTAAATGATTTGACAATTTCTTATAAACACAGTCCCCTTCCACTAGATGCCTCATGGAAGTTATTCTGTAATTGAGCAGCAATGGTGAAAGAGGCTAAAATGTGTTGCAGGCTTGGTATCAGAGCCCATAATGTATATGGATAAAAATCAGCTGATAGGTGTTAGTTTTCAGTAAATGTGGCATGCTTCCTAAGGAAAGTGGTAAGCATGTCTCTTAAGTGTGAGTGCATGTATGTTAAGTGTGGCACATGTGTAAGAAGTGTCTTTGATTTGAGTGCGTAGAACACATTGTTTTCGGTTGGAATAATGTGTGGGTAGCTTGTATTCTATTTAAGAGTGCATGTGTGCCATGGGTCTTAGAATGAAATGACCCATCTGTGGCAAGATTCTTACGTGTGAGTGCTGTGATTGTGACATGTATCAACCAATTGAGTGGCACCTATGCACACTAGGTGCGAATGAGTGCACGTATATCATTGACTCCAAGTGAGACTTGTTGAGTGAAGCAAGCACTGAATAAAGTTATGAGATCATAGAAAGCAAAGGATTTGTGATTTTTTTATTTTGCATAGTTGTTCGATGTTTTCTGTCAGTATTATTTCACATATTAACTAATTGTATGTGCATGCAGAGCTTTCAAAGACTAGTCCACCAACTGAGAAATCAGCGTTTTTATTGATATGCAAATTAGGCTGAAGGGCTATTTGTTGTCGGAAGCCTCTGTCACTCCACCTCTATTGCCCACCCAGTACTACTTCCTCCTGCCTGACTGATGACTTCTTTGCTTGAAGTCACCCAGCATAGAGGCTGTTAGTCAAGCAGGAGCTGTGTGGTGAATAGGGCTGAAGTGACAGAGGCTACAGAGCTACCATAGTTTTTCAGCGATATTTGCATATCAATGCAAATGCTGATAACTCAGTAAGGGAAGAATGGACTGGCCATGTAAAGATATTGCTGGAGCTATGTTATGCTACATGTATATGTGAATATTTTGGGGGGTAAAATCCTGCTGTCAGATTCCTTTTAAATATGTAGTCCATAGGCATCACAATTACTTTTGTATCTTGTAAGAGGTATGCAAGCCTTGAACATCTGAGTGTGAGTAAATCTGCATAAGATGTCAGCATGGGGCATATTTGGAAGCCCAAGTCATGTATCTATTTATACAGCTTGCAATACTCAGGAACATTGCAAACCTGGAAAGGAGTTTAGAGCTCACTGGGAAGGATTTGGCTTGTGTCAGTAATATGGAAGTGGGTAAGATCAGAACCATAGGTAGGTAGCTATGGCTTGTAACTCTCTACAAGGAAAAATGTTACCCATTAGATTCAAATCTTAAGTCTCTCACCTAGCTAAATTAGAACTCATACTTTTAACTGATCAGGGGCAATACCCCAAAACACTGTGTCTGCAAATTGAGATTCTGTTTAGGCTTTTATCCTAAGTCACATGGCAAGGCTCGTTAACCCCTTTCTGACATCAGACGTACTATCGCGTCCATGGGACCCAGGCCCCTATGCTCATGGACGGGATAGTATGTCTAGCGCAATCAGCGGCACCCACGTGGTGAGCGCCGCTGATCGCGGCCGGGTGTCAGCTGATTATCACAGCTGACACCTGGCACTATGTGTCAGGGGCAGTCATGGACCGCCCCTGACACGTTAACCCCTTGCACACCGCAATCAAACACGATTGCGGTGTACCGGGGACTAAAGGAAAGCATCGGCAGGGAGGGGGCTCCCTCCGTGCTTCCCTGAGCCCCCCACAGCAGCGCAATGTGCAGCGCTGCTGCTGGGGGCTCTTTCCCTGCAGGCCCCCAGATCCAAGATGGCGACGGGAACCTTCGGGGGCCTGCAGGGAGCTGGCTTCCTCAGTGCCTGCAAAGCGCAGGCATGAGGAAGCCTTCTGCACTGCCTGTGACAGATTGCTGATCTGTCACAGTGATCTGTCATGTGACAGATCAGCGATCTGTCACAGGACAGTGATGTCACCCCTGGGACAACCTAATAAAGTTAAAAAAAAGTGTAAAAATAATTAAAAAAAAAAAAAAAATCGCTAAATAAATTTAAAAAAAATATATATTCCCTAATAAATTCATTTTTTGGAAATAAAAAACAAACAAACAATAAAAGTACACATATTTGGTATTGCCGCATC
This sequence comes from Dendrobates tinctorius, assembly GCF_039654945.1. Taxonomy (NCBI): domain Eukaryota; kingdom Metazoa; phylum Chordata; class Amphibia; order Anura; family Dendrobatidae; genus Dendrobates; species Dendrobates tinctorius. Next base: position 67,371,125 of record NW_027361732.1, on the reverse strand, counting down.
TGTAACGACCTGCCCTATAAAACTGTCACATTAGTTAACCCCTTTAGAAAACCCCTTAAAAAATAAAAATAAAAAACGAAGCATAAAATAATGATTTATCATACTGCCGAACAAAAAGTGCAATAACGCGCGATCAAAAACACGCATATAAATATCCATGGTACTTCTGAAAATGTCATCTTATCCCGCAAAAAACGAGCTGCCACACAGCATCATCAGAAAAAAAATAAAAAAGTTATAGCTCGCAGAATAAAGTGATGCAAAAATTATTTTTTATATAAAATTGTTTTTATTGCATAAAAGCACCAAAACATAAAAAAAATGCATAAATGAAATATCGCTGTAACCATACTGACCCGAAGAATAAAACCGCTTTATCAATTTTACCGCACGCAGAACGGTGTAAACGCACCCTCCCAAAGAAATTCATGAAACGCTGGTTTTTGTTTATTCTGCGTCCCAAAAATTGGAATAAAAAGAGATCAAAAAATGTCATATGCCCGAACATGATACCAATAAAAACGTCAACTCGTCCTGCAAAAAATAAGACTTCACATGACTCAGTGGGTCAAAATACGGAAAAATTATAGCTCTCAATATATGGTGATGCAAAAACTATTTTTACAGTAAAAAGCGTCTTTTAGCGTGTGACAGCTGCCAAAAATAAAAACCGCCATAAATAGTAAATCAAACCCCCCGTTATCACCCCCTTAGTTAGGGAAAAATAATAAAATTAAAAAAATGTATTTATTTCCTTTTTCCCATTAGGGCTAGGGCTAGGGTTAGGGTTAGGGCTAGGGTTAGGGCTAGGGCTAGGGTTAGGGTTGGGGCTAGGGTTAGGGCTAGGGTTAGGTCTGAGATTAGGGTTAGGAGTGTGTTGGGGTTAGGGTTGGAGTTAGAATCGGGGGGTTTCCACTGTTTGGGCACATCAGGTGCTCTCCAAACGCAACGTGGCATCTGATCTCAATTCCAGCCAATTCTGCATTGAAAAAGTCAAATGGTGCTCCTTCCCTTCCAAGCTCTGCCATGCGCCCAAACAGTTTTTTACCCCCACATACGAAGTATCAGCCTACTCAGGACAAATTGCAAAACAACTTTTTGGGTCCTATTTCTCCTGTTGCCCTTAGGAAAATAAAAAATTGGGGGCAAAAATATCATTTTTGTGGGAAAAAAAAAAGATTTTTTTTATTTTCACGCCTGGGCGTTATAAACTTCTGTGAAGCCCTTGGGGGTTCAAAGTGCTCTCCACACATCTAGATAAGTTCCGTGGGGGGTCTAGTTTCCAAAATGGGGTGACTTGTGGGGAGTTTTTACTGTTTAGGTACATTAGGGGCTCTCCAAAGGCAACATGACACCCGCAGAGCATTCCATCAAAGTCTGCATTACAAAACATCACTACTTCCATTCCGAGCCCCGAAGTGGGCCCATACAGTAGTTTTCTCCCACATATGGGGTAACAGGGTACTCAGGACAAATTGGACAACAACTTTTTGGGTCCATTTTCTCCTGGTACCCTTGGGAAAATAAAAAAATGGGGACTAAATGATCATGTTTGTGGAAAAAATACGATTTTTTTATTTTCACACCCGGGTGTTATAAACTTCTGTGAAGCACTGGCGGAGTTAAAAGTGCTCACCATACACCTAGATAAGTTCCTTATGGGGTCAAGTTTCCAAAATGGTGTCATTTGTGGGGGTTTCCACTGTTTAGGTACATTAGGAGCTCTTCAAAGGCAACATGACACCCGCAGACCATTCCATCAAAGTCTGCATTCCAAAACGTCACTACTTCCCTTCCGAGCCCCGACGTGGGCCCATACAGTAGTTTTCTCCCACATATGGGGTATCAGGGTACTCAGGACAAATTGGACAACAACTTTTGGGGTCCATTTTCTCCTGGTACCCTTAGGAAAATAAAAAAAATGGGAACTAAATGACCATGTTTGTGGAAAAAATACAATTTTTTTATTTTCACGCCCGGGAGTTATAAACTTCTGTGAAGCACTGAGGGAGTTCAAAGTGCTCACCACACATCTAGATAAGTTCCTTAGGGGGTCTAGTTTTCAAAATGGGGTCACTTGTGGGGGTATTCCACTGTTTAGGTACATCAGGGGTTTCCAAATGCGACATGGTGTCCGATCTCAATTCCAGCCAAAAAAGTCAAATGGCGCTGTTTCCCTTCCGAGCTCTGCCATGCGCCCAAATAGTTGTTTACACCCACATATGGGATATCATCGTACTCAGGACAAATTGGACAATAACTTTTAGGGTCATGTTACCCTTGGGAAAATAAAAATTGGGGGTGAAAAGATCATTTTTGTGGAAAAAATATGATTTTCAAATTGTACCGCTGTACGTTATAAACTTCTGTGAAGCCCTTGTGGGTTCAAAGTTCTCACCACATATCTAGATAAGTTCCTTGGGGGGTCTAGTTTCCAAAATGGGGTCACTTGTGCGGGGTTTCCACTGTTTAGGTACATCAGGGTCTCTCCAAAAGTGACATGGCGTCCGATCAGAATTCCAGCCAATTTTGCATTGAAAAAGTCAAACGGCACTCCTTCCCTTCTGAGCTCTGCCATGCGCCAAAACAGTGGTTCCCCCCACATATCAGGTATCAGCGTACTCAGGACAAATTGCACAATAACTTTTCCAGTCCAATTTCTCCTTTTACCCTTAGTAAAATAAAAAAATTCAACCTGAATTATTTTTTTTGTGAAAAAAAGTTAAATGTTCATTTTTTTTAAAATATTCAAAATATTCCTGTGAAGCACCTGAAGGGTTAATAAACTTCTTGATTGTGGTTTTGAGCACCTTGAGGGGTGCAGTTTTTAGAATGGTGTCACTTTTGGGTATTTTCTATCATATAGACCCCTCAAAGTGGCTTCAAATGTGATGTGGTCCGTAAAAATAAAATGGTGTTGTAAAAATGAGAAATCGCTGGTCAACTTTTAACCCTTATAACTTCCTAACAAAAAAAATTTTGGTTCCAAAATTGTGCTAATGTAAAGTAAACATGTGGGAAATGTTACTTCTTAAGTTTTTTGTGTGCCGTATCTCTGTGATTTAAGGGCAGAAAAATTCAAAGTTGGAAAATTGCGAAATTTTCAAAATTTTCGCCAAATTTCAGTTTTTTTCACAAATAAACGTAAGTTATATGAATGAAATTTTACCACTAACATGAAGTACAATATGTCACGAGAAAACATTATCAGAATCACCGGGATCCATGGAAACGTTTCAGAGTTATTACCTCATAAAGGGACAGTGGTCAGAATTGTAAAAATTGGCCCGGGAGTTAACGTGCAAACCACCCTTGGGGGTGAAGGGGTTAAAGGGTCGATATTGACTTTTAGGATTGCTACTTCCAGTGGGTGGCATTAGAGTTCTAGTCCTCTTCCTCTCTGAATAATCATTTGCATAGATGATTTCACCAACTGCTTAGCCCAAGGGCCTCCCTAGGTCTCAGGTGACATGCAACGTGACATTGTCTATTTGATGCCTACACAGTGCCAGTTCCTGTGTCAAGTGAAAATTGTGGAGGAAAACTCAAGAGAATACACAGAGGCCCAGGGCTGCTAAGCAACAGAAGGATTTTTTTCACATCATTTATAATTTACATAGTTACATAGGTTGAAAAAAGACCTAGGTCCATCAAGTTCAACCTTTTTCCATCAATTATACTTTGTCACTAAATTAGCTGTAACCCACAATGTTATGCGTACTGAAGAAATCATTGAGTCCTTTTTTAAAAGCTGTTTTAGTGTCTGCCATTACTACCTCTCATTGCAGGGCATTCCACAGCCTTACCTCTCTAACTGTAAAGAACCCTTTCCTATTTAGCTGCTGGAATCACCTTTCTTCCACCCATAATGTGTGCCCCCTGGTGCTTAGTATGCTCTTTGGAAGGAATAAGTATCAAATGCCTTTGCAAAGTCCAGATAAATCACTTTTACCAACATCCAGATTTGCTTTTTCCTTCTCATAGAAACCCAAGATGTTGGTTACACATCTTATCTTACATGCTGGTTGTCAGTTATTATATTATTCTCTGCAAATTTTTCCTGCAAGTCATCTCTTATTAGGCCCTCAAAAACTTTGATGTCAGACTTACCGGACATAATTTACCTGGATCCACATTCTTAGCTCTCTTAAATATTGGTACCTCTTCAGCCATCCTCCAATCCTGTGTCAACCGTGTTACAAGAGAGTCTAAGAATATGAGATGTCAATTACTGAGCACAATTCCCTCAATATCAGTAGATGAATGCCATCTAGGCTTGGAGTATGGTCAATGTCTAATTTGCTGCGATGCAGGTGAACTTCTACTTGTGTTAGTTATATAAGATGGTGAACTTTGATTTTTGACTTGTTGAATGATCACTGTAATGGTCAGTTAATTGGTGAACATGGATAAAAAGGGCCTGTTTAATATCTTAGCCTTTTCTAGGTCCTCTATAATTATCTTATCTTTTCAAGGGGCTATTACAATACATTTTTTTCGCCTTTGTGTATTTATACAAATTTTAGGGATTTATATACATGTCACTGGTGATTTGTGTTTCAGTAGCTAACTTTGCTAGCTTGATTTCTTTTTTATATTTCTTATTGAGATCTTTATACTCCTGGAATGCTACTTCTGTATTCTCGGCCTTCAAGATTTTGAATGCCCTTTCTTTTTGCCTTATTGAACTTTGTACTGTCTTATTTATCCAGATTTTATTACCAGAGGGAATACCTTTTCTACAGGATTATAGTAGTAAATCCTTAAACATTCCCCACTTATGTTTGGTATGCCCAGCTACCATGACCAGGTCTCAGTCTAAATGATTAAGCTCTTCCCTAAATTTGTTGAAATCAGCTTTCGTAAAGTTCCAGGTTTTTTAATTTCCCCTTTGAAATATTTTATTGAATATTACATTGAAACTTACCATATTATGGTTGCTGCATCTTAAATGCTCCCTCACCTGTAGATCTGAAATTGTATCTGGTCTATTTGATAGGACCAGATTAAGCAGATTATCTCCCCTGGTTGATTCATCTATTTTCTGAGAGAGGTAATTGTCTTCAACTGCAGATAGGATCTTGCATATTTTAGCACCTCCAAAATATTCTATGTTCCATTGAATGTCCTCATGCTCATGCTCGGGTCTGGATGAATGGGTTGATGCAGTGTCCTCATATATCCGTTTTTGTGAAGACACGTTTATTCCATCCAAATCTGTCCACTTTCAGGGAAACAACAAGCCGTGGTTTACAAATAAAGTCAGGTTGATCCGTAAGAGAAAAGAGGAGGCTTAAAAAGCAGGCGATATTACTGAATTCAAGAAACTTAGGAACTGTCTATCTAAAGAGATCAAGTTAGCCAAACACGAGTATGCAAAGATTCTGGAGGAAAGGTTCTCATCAAAAGATACTAGATCTGCATGGAGAGGATTAAGAGAGGTCACCAATTATAAAAGCCACCCCACTATAGTGAACCCCAGCAGAAGTCTGGCAGCAGAGTTAAATGAATTCTACTGCAGATTTGAGGCAAGCTCTACACACAGTGGATATTCATCTCTAAGCTCCTCAGTCTGTTCATATAAAGATCATTCATTGTGCAACACCCAAGTAGTGATCTCAGAGGCAGAGGTGATACGCATCCTGAAGGGACTTAAGGTCAAAAAGGCACCTGGCCCTGATGGTGTATCTCCAATGTGTCTGAAAGTATGTGCTACCCAGCTTGCCCCTATACTGACAAATATATACAATGTGTCACTGAAAGAGTGCGTTGTACCTCAGTGTTGGAAAAATTCCACAGTTATCCCTGTCCCCAAGAAAGTGGGATCCTCTGAGTTGAACGACTATACAGTAGACCAGTAGCACTCACATCTGTAGCTATGAAAGTCTACGAAAGAATTATGATGTCCCACCTGATAAAATTCACGCAGAAGCTATGAGACCCGCTTCAGTTTGCCTATAAGGAGAATCGTTCAACAAACGACACTGTCAATCTGGCACTGAAGTACATTTTGGATCATACAGATGAACTGCACTCATATGTCCGGATTCTTTTCATGGACTTTAGCTCAGCGTTCAATACCATTGATCCGAATTTACTTCATAAGAAAATGGTAGCTCTTGGAGTCCCTCTCAACTTATGCTTGTGGATTTACAACTTCCTGACAGCCAGGATACAGAGTGTAAAAGTTGGACCATTCACTTCGGACACCTTGGTCACAAACATCGGGGCACCTCAGGGGTGTGTTTTGTCCCCATTACTGTTTTCTCTCTATACGAATGATTGCATCTCTTCAGCAGACTCAGTAAAAATCTTGAAATTTGTCAATGATATGACACTGATTGGTCTCATCAGGAGAAATGCTGAAGACTTGTATCGGAGTGAGGTGGAAAGAATATGTGACTGGTGTAAAGCCAATAATCTTGTACTCAACACTAAAAAAACTGCTGAGATGGTTGTGGATATTAGGAAAGAACAACATGAGATACTTCCAATCTACATCCATGACGAAGTGGTTCTTAGGGTCACAGAGACCAAATTCCTTGGTGTTATCATCTCTCATGATCTTAAATGGGGGAAAAACGTGGATGCTGTTATAAGAAAAGCACAACAGAGGATGTTCTTCCTGCGTCAGCTGAAAAGATATGGTTTGTCTAAGAATCTGCTGATCTTATTCTTTAATGCTGTCATTAGATCTGTGATTTGTTCCTCTCTGATAGTCTGGTATGGGGGAGCCACTGCGCATGACAAACTCCGCTTACAAAGGACTTTCAGAACAGCAGAGAGAATTATAGGTTCCCCCCTGCCTAAAATCCAGGATCTTTATGATAAGAGTATTCGATCCCACGCATTGAAAATTTCATCCGATCCCTCTCACCCGGGACACTCCTCATTCCAACTACTCCCTTCAGGACGTCGCTTCAGAGTCCGCAAATGCAGCACCAACCGCCATATGAACAGCTTCTATCCACTCTCTGTTCAACAATTAAATCGTCATGTGTAGACTATATACTGTATCTGTCTTGTTAGATGTTACTTGTTGTATCTGTTGTTATATATTATGTTGCCTCTTTGCCACAAAGAATTCCTTGTATATATGTAATATGTACTTGGCGATAATAAATTTGATTGATTGATTGATTTGATGTCTGCATAGTTAAAATCCCCCATAACAAGAACCCTATTATTATTTGCTGCCTTTTGAATTTGCTTCAAAATTATATTATCTACCTGTTCAGCTATATTAGGTGGCTTGTAGCAAACTCCAATTAGCAGCTTTCCATTATTGTCACCCTCATTACCCATACTGACTGTACATTATCACAACTTCCCCTAATGTCACCACTAAAGGGCATGTCACACTAAGAGATATCGCTAGCAATATCGCTATAACTTGTGACGTTATAGCGATATTGCTAGCGATATCGCTGTGTCTGATACCTACGACCTGCTCCCCCGCTGGTTATCGCTGATCGCGCGAGAACAGGCTGGACTGTTTCTCGTCGTCAGCTTCCTGCGGCGCTTCCTGCTGTGGCGACGAGCGACGCGTGGAGCCGGGCGGGAGGACGCAGGATCGCCTGGTGTGACAGGTAAGTAGCGACCCGCGTCCCCAGCGATGTCGCTGGTGAGATCTGCCTGTGTGGAAGCTCACTAGCGACCACTTAGCGATGTACCAGCGATCCTGACCGCGTCATATCGCTGGTCGTGATCGCTGGTGCATCGCTGAGTGTGACAGTAACTTTAGAGCAAGTCTTAAGATGGATTTAATGAAAATACACACCCCTCCAGATTTTTTGTCTTTCCTGTCATTTCTAAATGTATTGTAACCCTCTATGTCTGTCACCCAGTCATGACTTTCATTCAGCCAGGTTTTCGTAATGTTTACTACATTGTAATCTGTGGCTGACCTAAGAGTATCCAATTCATTCATTTTGCTTGCAAGACTTCTTTCACTTGCCAGCAGACATTTAATATTGTAATGTTAAAACATTTATTACTCCTACTCACCTCCCTACTTTCTTTGCATGTCCCAGCCACCTCTAAATCCTCATTAACCCCTACTGTTCATTCTCTCCATCTACTCTATCTATGCATCCCATTATTAGCACAACTACCCTCCCTCCAGATCCTAGTTTAAAAGCTTCTCTATCCATCTGACTATTTTTCCCCAAGCATATCTGCACCTTACCCATTGAGGTGCAAATCGTCCCTACCGTCGGCCCAGTTCTCCATGAACCCAAACCATTCTTTCCTGTACCAGTTTCTAAGCCACATATTTATCTCCTTAAGATCCTGCTGTCTTTCTAGTGATGCTCATGGTACCAGAATTATTTCTGAAAACACCACTTTGGAAGTCCCGGCTTTCAGATTCTCTCTTAGTCCCCTTTAATAATTTTTGAGGACCATCCTCGTCTCACTAACTTTGTCATTGGTACTGAAGTGTCCCATGGGTTTTCCCCAGCCCCAGCCCCACCCATTAATCTATTTATCTGATGTGCAATATGCTAAACCCGAGTACCTAGCAAACAACACACTGACATTCATGGTCTCAGAGGCAGATGACCCTGTCTGTCCACCTAATTATAGAGTGCCCTACCATCAACATTTGTCTGACTCCACACCTATTTCCCACCTTCCTACAGCAGTCATTTTCCGGGTTTCTATGAACAACGTCCTACTGTAGTGATCCCAGTTCTGGACTTGCATTCTTAATATCAGCCAGACAGGCATATATACTAGGTTGTGCCAGATCAGGACTTGGCTCCCTGGCACTTTTATTCCTACCATGTATTATAACTGTTACCCAGCTGCCTACTTCTGGGTCCTTTTCTTCCCCACCTCCCCTTCCTCCATATCACTGGCTTCAGCCAGAGCATTCTCAAAGAGCTGTAAGCTCCTCTCCAGTTTTGCAATGCTTCTGAGTGTTGTAAGCTGCACATTTAGATCCGTTGCCTGGGCTTAAAAATATGTAACTCACTGAGATGAAGCACAAATATATTCACCCCAAACAACTGTTCAAGGCATCCATACATATCACAAGATGCACACCTGGTAGCATTGTCTAAGGCTAGGGTCACACTACGTTAAAGCAGCCCGTTCAACGCATAGTGTTGACGGGCTGCGTTAACGCTATAGCATAACGCGATCGCGTTATGCTATACCGCTAGCACAGATGATTCATCTGCACTAGCGGTGAAGGAGTCTCAGATGCTGCCGCCCGCGTACGAGGCTCTGTCACTGAATGACGACACATCACTAGCGCATGCCGATTATGGCATGCATTGGCAATGTGCCCAATAATGGGGATAAATGGCAACGTTAACGGACTGCGTTTCACCGCGTTATGCCGCAGTGTAACGCAGTCCATCTAACGGACTGCTATAACGCAGTGTGACCCCAGCCGAAGAAGCACATACTAAATGGGGATAAACAGTTCAGATAAAAGCACAAAAGCAATGGAAAGCAAGTAAGGAAACCACCAAACTGTGTTCTTATGCAAAACTGTGATAATGTGTTTAAATATGCACTTATTTTCAGCCCCACACTTAAAAAGAAACTGCAAAGCATGATAAGAAACACTCGATTTGCCTCAAATAATGTGAATCAAATTTCCCTGCCAAATTCAAGCAAACTGACAAGTTTAAATTTCAGCAAATTTACTGTTCTTTATTGACTAACCATCACCATTTGGCCCTCTTCAGAGTTCCTTAGATCCATTCATGAATGTTAGCTTATTAAATGCCACTGTCAAACTCTGAAAGGAGCATAAACAGTGTGCCAGTATGGGGGCAGTATGCACCCATTAATACTCGCCCCATGACACAATTGCGGGGTGCCAATGGGTCGCTGTGACAGCCTAAAGTCTATTGGAGACCTCCATGCTTGTGATCGCAGAGCTTCCTTGAAATACTGTGGTATTGCTGCATTTAGCAAAAGTGAACAGACAGTCGGAGGCTTAAAGTGAATCTGTCAGCTGGATTTTCCTAAGTAAACTACAGACACTGTCAGGTTGACACAGTTATACTAATTAAAATGATACATTAGTTGATGAAATCTTTATTTGATGCTCTGTTCACATGTTCAAACTCATGACCTTATGACATCACTGAACATTCAGTGACCTGCCTCATATTTTACATACTGCATATAATAGTATTGGCTTTGAAAAAAAATTAATTTCAGCAAAATGGAACCGGTGCATTCGCAGTTGCATCTATTGCTTACATATAATAGTGTTACTTTTGAAAAAAAACTGTAACTTTAGCAAAATGGAGCCGTCGGTGTTGTATGCGTGGTAGCATCTATCTCTTGCCTATAGAAACCATTGCGCTCACGCTGCCACTGGTGCCATTTTGCTGCATCCAAATTTTTTTCCTCCAACAAAATGATGCTGCCATAGGAGGAAAAAAATTGGTTTCAGCAAAATAGCACCAGTGCTTGTGCATTAGCATCTATTGCTGAGCAATAGATGCTACTGTGCATGTGCCTTTGCTGGTGCCATTTTGCTGAAGTTAAATTTTTATTTCAAAGACGAGACTATTATATTCATTATGTAACAAAGGAGGCAGGTCACTGAAGGTTAAGTGATGTCATAAGCCCATAAGAATGAAAAGTGCCACATAAAGCCCCATCCACATGCTGCCTAAAGCACTAGAATCTCAATAATGGAAAACTGCAAATACAGATTAAACAACAACCACAAGATGGATTTCATCTACCAAAGTATCAGTTCAATCGGTGTTTTGGCACCAACCTGACAGTGTCTATAGTTTACCTGCTGACAGGTTTACTTTAAGTCCTCAAAAAAGGCTAAGAAATATAGTAAAAAAAAGTACAAAATAAAAGGTTTTAAAAATATGAAAAATAACCCCACTTTTCCCCTATTAAAATAAAGATAAAAAAAATGTAAAAATATACATACAGCTCTGGCAAAAATTAAGAAACCATTGCAAAATTTTCAGTTTGTCTGATTTTTCTCTTTCTTAAACTTTTGTGGTAACAACATAAAAAGCGTTGACCCCACACAATGATGTATATATCTTTAAAATTTTATAAACTTTATTAAACATAAAAGTCCAACATGACATACAAATATACACAATGAAGGTGCTAGAACACAAAAATAGGAAAGGGACTACAATCCATAGGATCTCACATTACGGCATCAAAAGATAACCGCCCTCAAAAAGGGGCAATGCAAGGGGGACAAAAACCACTGTCATGATATCAAATTACATAAAAAAAAAAAAAAAACAAGGTTGTAGTTATTTATAAGGCTACAATGAACCCGCAATCAATTGAGGCCAAAGAATGCCCACAAAGAATTATCAAACTGCACAAAGTGGACCGCATGACCCTGTGATGCCCCCTATAGCATAACCCCCATCGGAGGCCAGCTGTACACACATAGTTAATGGCTAAACTTTTTCATACCAGAATGTGCCGATGGAGATACCTGGACGTCCCTCTGCCCCGACGCGCGTTTCGCACTGCTTCTTCGGGAGGCGTGTCAGGGCAGGGGGATATCCTACCATATATACCAATATCGTGAGTGTATACTAATTAAAGATCATGCAAACCTGTGTTTGATTACATTCACAATCGCGAATGACTGCCCACGCATGCGCAGTGGAAATATGACCCCGGCGCTACCGGAAGTGATCAGATCGCGCATGCGCATATTGTTGCTGCGTCACTAGGCAACACGATCACAGCGCCCATCATCTCCAATGGCTGCCAACGCATGCGCAATAGAAGTATGACCTTAGCCATGCTAAAAATAATCAAATGACGCATGCGCGGTACATTCCCACATCTCTAGGCAACAGATCCACGGCGCACACATTAACTTTATACCGACAATGATCACAAAATCATTAATGGCACCAATGTTCCATGGCTCAATAACAACCAGACAAAAACCTACTAGATCTACTTAAAAAATTCCGAGAGAAGCCCACTCATAATTTTAAAGGGGATTGGTGACGCATGCCCGGTACCACAAGGAACGTATTATAAAAGAGGGGGAGTACATTGCGGTCACATGACCCAGCACTGCACAATCCCTAGTGGGATTATGCACACGAAACTCATGTTAAGACCACTTTGCACCCTCCAACGTCCCTGTGTATCCAGCATGCGTACTACCCAAAAAGAATGGATTCATGATCACACGTTATATACTTGTTAACCATTTCAAACGATCATAGTCCATATAAACTCATTATTCAATAGTATGGGCCAATTCGAAAAGTGACAGTACAATCATAATGGAAACTACGCCAATACGCTAAAACAGAATATCCATATATTTATATTTATACATAATATTATGAATAAAACATTACAAAAGTCACATAATCCCATTATTGGCGGCGGATGAAAAATAATAAGGAATTGCATTTATACTTATTATGTACCACTGCAAATCGTACCACCCACCAATAATGAAACCCAATAGCACAATACAATATTGCACAGAATAATATGGACCATCCACAATTGATGATGAAAATCCATCCATCCACTGTTGTAAAGCAACCAGACTTCAACCCAGGCTTCTTCCTGATTCTCCTTGATTCATCCAGAGAAGATAAGTGCCGGGGTCATATTTCCACTGCGCATGCGTGGGCAGTCATTCGCGATTGTGAATGTAATCAAACACAGGTTTGCATGATCTTTAATTAGTATACACTCACGATATTGGTATATATGGTAGGATATCCCCCTGCCCTGACACGCCTCCCGAAGAAGCAGTGCGAAACGCGCGTCGGGGCAGAGGGACGTCCAGGTATCTCCATCGGCACATTCTGGTATGAAAAAGTTTAGCCATTAACTATGTGTGTACAGCTGGCCTCCGATGGGGGTTATGCTATAGGGGGCATCACAGGGTCATGCGGTCCACTTTGTGCAGTTTGATAATTCTTTGTGGGCATTCTTTGGCCTCAATTGATTGCGGGTTCATTGTAGCCTTATAAATAACTACAACCTTGTTTTTTTTTTTATGTAATTTGATATCATGACAGTGGTTTTTGTCCCCCTTGCATTGCCCCTTTTTGAGGGCGGTTATCTTTTGATGCCGTAATGTGAGATCCTATGGATTGTAGTCCCTTTCCTATTTTTGTGTTCTAGCACCTTCATTGTGTATATTTGTATGTCATGTTGGACTTTTATGTTTAATAAAGTTTATAAAATTTTAAAGATATATACATCATTGTGTGGGGTCAACGCTTTTTATGTTGTTACCACAAAAGTTTAAGCATTTGCTTCTGTGGTGTATACAGATTGTATTATACATTGGGCCATTTTTGTGACTTTGATTTTTCTCTTTGTAGGTATATTTTAAGTAAAATGTAAATTGTACTTAAAATATAATTCTATAAACTACTGACAACATGTCTTTGAATTTCCAAGCACTAACTTTTGTATTTATTTTCAGAAAATGAGAAATAGTCAAAATAACACAAAAATGCAGTGCTTGCAAATACTGCTAAGAAAACAAGTTCATAACCATTTAGAAAAAACAATACTAATGTTTTAACTCAGGAAGAGTTCAGAAATCAATATTTTGTGGAATAACCATGATTTTTAATCACAGCTTTCAAGCATCTTAGCATGCTTTCCACCAGTCTTTCACACTACTTTTTGGTGACCTTATGTCACTCCTGGTGCAAAAATTTAGGCAGTTCTTCTTTGTTTGATGGCTTGTAGGACTATCCATCTTTCTCTTGATTACATTACAGAGGTTTTCAATGGGGTTCAGGTCTGGAGATTGGACTGGCCATGACAGGGATTTGATGTGGTGGTCCTTCATCCACACATTGATTGTCCTAGCTGTTTGGGATGGCGCATTGTCCTGCTGGAAAAAACAGTCCTCAGAGTTAGGAAGCATTGCCTGAGCAGAAGTAATCAACTGTTTTTCCAGGATAACCTTGTATGCGGCTTGATTCATATGTCCTTCGCAAAGATTAAACTGCCCAATTCCAGCCTTGCTGAAGCATCCCCAGATCATCACTGATCCTCCACCATATTTCACAGTGGATGCGGGACACTATGGTCTGTATGCCTCTCCAGGTCTCCGTCTAACCATTAGATGAGCAGGTGTTGGGCAAAGGTGAAAATTAGACTCATCAGAGAAGATTACCTTACTCCAGTCCTCTATGGTCCAATCCATATGGTCTTTGGCAAATTTCAGCCTGGCTCTCCTTTGCTTCTCATTGATGAAAGGCTTCTTTCTACCTTTACATGACTTGAGCTCTGCTTCTAGGAGCCTGTTACGAACTGGTCTTGCCTTGCACTTCACCCCAGCTACCATTTGCCATTCCTTTTGTAGGTCATTTGATGTCATCCTGCAGTTGCTTAGTGACATTCGAATAAGATGACGGTCATCCCAGTAAGTGGAGAGTCGTTTTCACCCTCTGACGATCTGTAGCTTTGTTGTCCCCAATATCTGCTGCTTGACTTTGGTGTAATGGACTGCCATCTTAGAAATTTTAAGGATGGCGGCAACATGATGCTCCCCGTATCCCTCTGCTAGTAAAGCCAGATTTGAGCCCTTCTTTTCCTCACTCAAGACTTTTCTTTTCATCTCCTTTGGCATGGTTAAAAGTTATTTTTTCATTCATATTACTTTTAGGATATTACTAGCACTTGTTTTGCCGCCCATCTTGTCCTATTCAATGAGGATTGTGAACACAGCAGTTTTTTTATACTTTCCTTCATTAAATAGGATTTGGTTCAGGTGATCACCTAATCAGAAGCACATTAAGTAGAATGAGGTGTACTCTGGATGGAATTCAACTGAAATTGGAATGGAGTGGCTGTCAGACATGTAGAGAAGCTGATTTTTATAAAACTATGCAGTGCTCTCTAAATTTTTGCCAGCGCTGTATGTGGTATCGCTGCATCCTGAAAAATTAGATCTATCACAAAATAAATTAACACAATTAACACCAATTCAAATAAGTAACACCATAAACAGAAAAAAAATCTAAACACTGTTTTTTTTTGGTCTCTGCATAAAGTGATTAAAATGTCATATCTATCCCAAAATGGTATCAATAAAAAATGTAGTCTTTCACCGCAAAAAAAATAATCTCTCAAACAGTTCTATTAGTGGAAAAATAAAAGCGATATGGTTCTCTTAAAATGGTGATACAATCAAAAACATTTCTTTTTTAAATATGATTCTTTTACAACCATTAAAATAATAACAAAGCTTTCCAGTTTGTCTTTGCTGTAACTGTACTGATGAGGAGAATCATATTGCTAGGTCTCTTTTACCACACAATATACGCTGCAGAAAAAATTCCTAAAAATCTATTTTCAGAGTTGTATTAATTAATGAAAGGAGACCTCAGGCAAATTTCAGTACAGTATAGGATTGCCATCTATAGAATTTCACATGACAATCTGCATTCCTAACCTGACTGCCATAATTAGATCTCTACAATTTTTTCTTTTCAGCATATATTGGAGGGAACTCCCTTCTATGCAAGTCATTCATCTCTGTAATATCCTCCATCACTACACATCCATGGCTGCTAGCAATTTATGCTTCTTTATATAGCAGGCCATTTGAAATTGAAGTAATTTGTGTCATTGGTAAGTATTAATGGAAATTTTCGAGCCGTGCAGATCAATTGCGTTTTTGTCACCCTTACTGCATTCGTTCTGTGTTTTAGTTCTACTATAAAATTAAATCAGAGTTGGATGACATGAGAAATTGCTAATATCAATCTACTTCCCTCAAAGTAAAGGCAATTTTGTACTAAATTATGTATTGTGAGAGTCACCATGAGTGAGTAATACACTTGTGGTATAATAAATCCCCCTTCATACTAGCAGCAGGCCAATGCCGTGGATTTACAGGTGTTCTAGAAGTGACAAGGTATGATTACTTTTTAAACACTTGAAATGAAACTGCATAGTTTTGTGTTACATGTTGCATCTTTGCACATAGAGGATGACTGATTTGCTTTGTTGTCTCTATATTCCAGATTTATGACGGCTGAGCAGATGAAGGATGGCATCAATTATTGAATGTTAGATTTCCAATTTATAAGATGCTCGGCAACAACTCATAACTCAAATGCTTAAGCTCTTAACTTCCATGTCTTGTAGCTAAGGCACATCAAAGTGATTAGGTGCATGGGCAACAAGAAAACTATACACAGATGTTGAGAATAATTCTATACAGGTTGGTTTACAAAGAGAGAAGAAATGTTCTTTCCATGAATAACAGCAAATATAGAAAACAATAGGAAGTAGAAATAAAATTACATGAAACCAATTCCAATAAAGTGTTTATCCCATGATTTATCCCGTCAGCTTCAGTGGCAATCCAAATTATACGACCTCTCATTGCAAATTATGTCTATTAGAAAATTGCGCAAACTTTGTGCTCTTTGCAATAAACTAATCAAACAAGAAGAAATTGAACTAACAAATGGTTCCTCTAAAGTCAGCACAACATGCCGGTTAGGGCTCATGCACACATTCAGTATTTGGTGAGTTTTTTACCCCAATATTTGTAAGCCAAAACCAGGAGTGGGTGATAAATGCAGAAGGGGTGCAAATGTTTCTATTATGCTTTTCCTCTGACCGTTCCACTCCTGGTTTTGGCTTACAAATGCTGGGATAAAAAACTCACCAAATAGTCAATGTGTGCATGAGCCCTTAGGCTGGAGTCACACTTGCGATATTAAAATTGGTCCGATTTTGATGCAGGAGAGTCAGATGAGTGTAATGCAAGTGTCATGAAAGTGTCATGTGTTTTATATGTGACTACAATCCGATTTTTCACACTTTACATCCGAATGCAGTGTGATTACTATCCGACTGCAATGCGATTTTAACATGAGCTTTTACACAGAGAAATTCTCTAAGCCATTTACACATCATTTTCAAGGGAAATACTGAGCAAACGAAGGGGCCCTCACTAACTAGAAAGGACAGGAAAGAAAAGCTGCTGTCTGCAATCACGCAAAAAACACTGCCAAAAAAAATGTCCAACACGTCTGATAGAAAAAGGCCCTGAAGTCGCTAGACTTCAAATCACTATATCAGCACTCAGGTATATTCTGAAGACAGAGCAAAAGAGATCAACCGATCAGAGACAAAATGGGGATTCAGCCCAGTCCCAGCCAGGGCTGGCTGAACTCAAAAACTAAGAAAACCAGACAAAACTCATATTAACAATAGCAGAGAAAACTTAGCTTTAGGAAGGCAGGAACCAAACTGGAAACCAGAAGCCACAGTCAGGAAAAATCACCAGCAAGAAACTAGGGAGTCGGCTGCCTTAAATCCAATCAGAAACTCCTGATGTCCAATTGCAGTCCTCTTCCTCAGGTGGCCAGTCTCTGCCATTTAGATCAGCTTCATTACCTCCCTTCACCAACAGAGGGAGTCCAGATAGAGAACTCACTACTCCTCTGTCAGCACAGCCAGCTCCATAACCCTCACCAGAAGCCAGAGGCAAACCCGAAAATGAGCTCACAACACAGTTTGCAATATCATCACTATGCCGATGACACGCAAATCTACCTATCTGTACCTGACATCACCTCTTTACTGACCAAAATCACACGTCTTCCCGTTATATCATCCTTATTTTCTGGTCACTTTCAAAAAGTGGACATGGAATAATCAGAATACATCAACTTCCAAGCATCTCATGCTGAGTACACCTGAGAGCTGTGTATGCCTCATTTGGTACCACTTTAGCAAGAGTAAACTTTGCCCTTAGAGAAAATGTATTTCCAGATATTCACTGCCTTTTTTTACACATTTTTTGCAGCTGTGATCTTCATATTATTGGTGTGGATGTGGTAAATTTCTAAGTCATCATCAATACCATCATCGTCCATATGTTGTAAAGAGAAAATCAGGTGTTTTAAGGGTCGTGGCAATGTACATTTTGTGCCATTCCTTTAACAGCGTTCATTACACTAGGACTATTAATTTTAGACTGGAACATTAGTATATTATTGGTAATATGTATGGGTGAAGCTGAAGAAGCTTGTGCCACTGGTGTGTTTTTTTATAGTTACGGACAGTGCACTCCTCTTTAAACTTAGTTTTTCACAAGCATCCATTAGTTTGTTTGGTATTACTCCAACACTGATCTGCTTTCTCTAATTCAGCATCTCACGAACATGTTGCACTTTGCCCTTTATACAGACACATGCATCTTTGGCAACATATTTTGGACAGGCATTTCTTAGGCCAAGTCTCACACGCGCATCTGTTACACCGATCTTCAAATGGGTATGAAACCAATTCTGGTAATTGATGGTGGCTAAATGACGAATTATTGTTGGCTGTATCCTTGATCTCATACCTCCCATAGCCACTGCTGTTATTAATCATGTACTTTCCCATTCCTGTCATCACCATGCCCCTTTTCCAGATCACTTCATCCAACGATTCGTATATTGTTACTAAAAGGTACACACTATGTTGATATCTACATCACAGGGGAAAATGTTTGCCAGCCAACACACTTACTGTATGGGCATTACAAGTCTAGGAGACCTGCTCCTTTAAATCGGGCGTAGTTTTTAATCAGGCCTTCCTCCACATCTCATCATCTGCCGCCACTAGATCACCATCGTTAACGTGTTCCGTGCTGCTACAGCCAGTGTTGAATTCCGAACAAGGGTGGGTGGTTTTGCTGGGCCTAAAATACTTGTTATGGAAAAGGTTGAGGTGTACTCCACAGAAGAAAATGTTTGCCAGCCAACACACTTAGTGTATGGGCATTACAAGTCTAGGAGACCCCCTCCTTTAAATTGGGCATAGTTTTTAATCAGGCCTTCCTCCATGTCTCATCATCCACCGCCACTAGATTAACAGGGATAACGTGTTCCATGCTGCTACAGCCAGTGTCAAAATCATAACAAGGTGTTAGGGCTGGCAGAATGCACCAAATAATAAAATTATAGTAAAAAAAGTATAGTATAGTTCGCAGCCCGGGGTCCACCATGCAGAGATGATAAACTGCTGCTTAGTAATGGCGGATGTATATAGCGGTATACAAAAGGACACATGCGGGTTAACGTCACCGGTTGTGAACAGGAGCGGACTCTGTTACGTCACAGAGCTGCAGTACCATGGAACATAAATGCCGGAGCCTGTTAAAACACACAGCACTCGGCAAGAGAATGCTCAGTATATGGTCACAGAACTCAGCCCCAAGGATACGAGGTCTGAGGCCCTCTAGACCTAATGAGTGTGCGGCGTCGCACCTGCGGATCCCTCTAATGAACACTGGCCACCAAGGAGTGCAGACTATGTGCACCGTGGCGTACAGACAAAGCCACCGGTGGATGCTGATGCCAGTCTCTGACTCCGCCTCTACCTTGACCTCAGCCTGGGCGCTAGCAGGCTAGGCTACAAAACACATGCGTAAAAAGGGTAGGGGTTTCATAATGAGTCATTCACCAGAGACATTCATACATGCATACAACACTCACTCCACATGGTCTGATCTTTTTCTATATTAGCGCACGGCTGTGCGGTCATGAGATCCTTTTATGGACCCAGCATTCTGGGACCTTCCAGATGGCCCAATCCGAGCTGCAACAGGACCTGAGCATGTGACCTCCAATGAGAGGCCGTCCCATGGGCATGCTCAGTAGGACAAAAGCAGGACTTAGTCCCAGGAGCCTGGAGTAGCAACCAGATGCTTAACATTAGCCTGGGCAAGATGTTGGGACCGACGTCTCTGCTGAGTAGGAACCACTATGGC
Organism: Dendrobates tinctorius; assembly: GCF_039654945.1. NCBI lineage: Eukaryota > Metazoa > Chordata > Amphibia > Anura > Dendrobatidae > Dendrobates > Dendrobates tinctorius. Next base: position 67,351,375 of record NW_027361732.1, on the reverse strand, counting down.
CATAGAGGAATGGGAGACAGCAGAGGACATGGCTTGAAATTCCCCCTGTGCAGTGGGAGAACCTCGGCGCCTAACACAAGGGTAGGTGTTTTGGCTGGGCATTAAATACTTGTTATGGAAAAGGTTGAGGTGTACCCCACAGGGGAAAATGTTTGCCAGCTAACACACTTAGGATATGGGCATTACAAGTCTAGGAGACACACTCCTTTTTAACCCCTTCACTACCAAGGGTGGTTTGCACGTTAACTCCCGGGCCAATTTTTACAATTCTGACCACTGTCACTTTATGAGGTAATAACTCTGAAACGCTTCCATGGATCTCTGTGATTCTGACATTGTTTTCTCAAGACATATTGTACTTCATGTTAGTGGTAAAATTTCTTGTGTTTATTTGTGAAAAAACAGAAATTTGGTGAAAATTTAGAAAATTTCGCAATTTTCCAAATTTGAATTTTTATGCCCTTAAATCACAGAGATACGGCACACAAAAAACTTAATAAGTAACATTTCCCACACGTTTACTTTACATCAGCACAATTTTGGAACCCAAATTTTTTCTGTTAGGAAGTTATAAGGGTTAAAAGTTGACCAGTGATTTCCCATTTTTGCAACACCATTTTATTTTTACGGACCACATCACATTTGAAGCCACTTTGAGGGGTCTATATGATAGAAAATACCCAAAAGTGACACCATTCTAAAAACTGCACCCCTTAAGGTGCTCAAAACCACATTCAAGAAGTTTATTAACCCTTCAGGTGCTTCACAGGAATTTTTTGAATATTTGAAAAAAAATGAATATTTAACTTTTTTTCACAAAAAAAATACTTCAGGTTCAATTTTTTTATTTTACCAAGGGTAACTGGAGAAGTTGGACTGCAAAAGTTATTGTGCAGTTTGTCCTGAGTACGCTGATACCTGATATGTGGGGGGACCACTGCATGGCAGAGCTCAGAAGGGAAGGAGCGCCGTTTGACTTTTTCAATGCAAAATTGGCTAGAACTCAGATCGGATGCCATGTCACGTTTGGAGAGCCCCTGATGTACCTAAACAGTGGAAACCTCCCACAAGTGACCCCATTTTGGAAACTAGACCCCCCAAGGAACTTATCTAGATATGTGGTGAGAACTTTGAACCCAAAAGGGCTTCACAGAAGTTTAGAACGTACAGCGGTACAATTAAAAAATCATATTTTGTCAACAAAAATGATCTCTTCACCCCCAATTTTTATTTTCCCAAGGGTAATAGGACCCTAAAAGTTATTGTGCAATTTGTTCTGAGTACGCTGATACCCCATATGTTGGTGTAAACGACTATTTGGATGCATGGCAGAGCTCAGAAGGGAAGTAGCGCCATTTGACTTTTTTGGCTGGAATTGAGATCGAACACCATGTCGCGATTGGAAAACCCCTGATGTACCAAAACAGTGGAAACCCCCCACAAATGACACTGTTTTGGAAGCTAGACCCCCCAAGGAACTTATCTAGATGTGTGGTGAGAACTTTGAACCCCCAAGGGCTTCACAGAAGTTTATAACTTACAGCCACACAATTAAAAAATCATATTTTTTTCCACAAAAATGATCTTTTCACCCTCAATTCTTACTTTTCCAAGGGTAACAGGACCCTAAAAGTTATTGTACAATTTGTCCTGAGTACGTTGATACCCCACATATGGGGGTAAACCACTATTTGGGCGCATGGCAGAGCTCGGAAGGGAAGCAGCGCCATTTGATGTTTTTGGCTGGAATTGAGATCGGACACCATGTTGCGTTTGGAAAGCCCCTGATGTACCAAAACAGTGAAAACCCCCCACCAATGACACCATTTTGGAAACTAGACCCCCCAAGGAACTTATCTGGATGTGTGGTGAGCACTTTGAACTCCCCCAGTGCTTCACAGAAGTTTATAATTCCCGGGCGTGAAGATAAAAAAAATTGTATTTTTTCCACAAACATGTTCTTTTAGTCACTATTTTTTTTTATTTTCCCAAGGGTACCAGGAGAAATTGGACCCCAAAAGTTGTTGTCCAATTTGTCTTGAGTACGCTGATGACCCATATGTGGGAGAAAACTACTGTATGGGCACACGTCGGGGCTCGGAAGGGAAGTAGTGACGTTTTGGAATGCAGACTTTGATGGAATGGTCTGCGGGTGTCATGTTGCTTTTGGAGAGCCCCTGATGTACCTAAACTATTGAAACTCCCCACAAGTGACCCCATTTTGGAAACTAGACCCCCCATGGAACATATCTAGATGGTGAGCACTTTGAACCCCCAAGTGCTTCACAGATGTTTATAATGCCCAGGCATGAAAATAAAAAAATCATTTTTTTCCACAAAAATTATATTTTTGCCCCCAAATTTTTTATTTTCCTAAGGGTAACAGGAGAAATTGGACCCCAAAACTTGTTTTGCAATTTGTCCTGAGTAGGCTGATACCTTATATGTGGGGGTAAAACACTGTTTGGGCGCATGGCAGAGCTTGGAAGGGAAGGAGCACCATTTGACTTTTTCAGCGCAGAATTGGCTGGAATTGAGATCAGACGCCATGTTGCATTTAGAGAGCACCTGATGTGCCCAAACAGTGGAAACCCCCCAATTCTAACTCCAACCCTAACCCCAACACACCCCTAACCCTAACCTCAGCCCTAACCCTAGCCCTAACCCTAGTCCAAACCCTAGCCCTAGCCCTAGCGGGAAAATGGAAATAAATACATTTTTTTTATTTTATTATTTTTCCCTAACTAAGGGGGTGATAATGGGGGGTTTGATTTACTATTTATGGCATTTTTTATATTTTGCAGCTGTCACACGCTAAAAGACACTTTTTATTGTAAAAATAGTTTTTGCATCACCACATATTGAGAGCTATAATTTTTCCATATTTTGACCCACTGAGTCATGTGAGGTCTTATTTTTTGTGGGACAAGTTTACATTTTTATTGGTGTCATTTTCGGGCATGTGACATCTTTTGATCGCTTTTTATTCCGATTTTTGGGAAGCAGAATGAACAAAAACTGGCGTTTCATGAATTTCTTTTGGGGGGTACGTTTACATCGTTCCGCGTGCGGTAAAATTGATAAAGTGCTTTTATTCTTCGAGTCAGTGCGGTTACAAAAATACCTCATTTAGGTTGTTTTTTTATGTTTTGGCGCTTTTATGCAATGAAAACAATTTTATATAAAAAATAATTATTCTTGCATCGCTTTATTCTGCGAGCTATAACTTTTTTATTTTTTTGCTGATGATGCTCTATGTTGGCTCGTTTTTTGCGGGACAAGATGACGTTTTCAGCGGTACCATGGATATTTATATGCGTCTTTTTGATCGCGCGTTATTGCACTTTTTGTTCGGTGGTATGATAATAAATCATTATTTTTTGCTTCGTTTTTTATTTTTTAAGGGGTTTGCTAAAGGGGATAACTAATGGGACAGTTTTATAGGGCAGGTCGTTACGGACGCGGCGATACCAAATATGTGTACTTTTATTGTTTTTTTTTTTATTTCCGAAAATTGAATTTATTAGGGAATATTTTTTTTTTAATTTATTTAGCGATTTTTTAAAAAAATTATTTTTACACTTTTTTTAACTTTATTACATTGTCCCAGGGGGACATAACTGTCCTGTGACAGATTGCTGATCTGTCACATCACAGATCTCTGTGACAGATCAGCGATCTGTCACAGGCACTGCACAAGGCTTCCTCCTTGCCTGCGCTTTGCAGGCATGAGGAAGCCAGCTCCCTGCAAGTCCCCGAAGGTCCCCGTTGCCATCTTGGATTCGGGGACCTGCAGGGATGGAGTCGCCTGCAGCAGCGCTGCACATTGCGCTGCTGTGGGGGGCTCAGGGGAGCAGGGAGGGAGCCCCCTCCCTGGCGATGCTTCCCTTTAACCCCCGATACACCGCAATCGTGTTTGATCGTGGTGTGCAAGGGGTTAACGTGTCGGGGGCGGTCCGTGACCACCCCTGACACATTGTGCCGGGTGTCAGCTGTGATAATCGGCTGACACCTGGCCGCGATCAGCGGCGCTCACCACGTGGGCGCCGCTGATCGTTATGACGTAATATTCCATCCATAGGAATTAGGTCCAGGGTCACATGGACGGAATATTACGTCCATCGTAGGAAAGGGGTTAATGGGACATTTTTTGTTAAGAAGCCCTCCTCCATGTTTCTTCCAAGGGGGGATTGGGGTTATTGGGGTGCATATGACCTGGTAGCAGGGCAGGCCTTGTAGTCAATGCTTAAGAAAACAGAATGGGAGTACAAAATGAATAATGTGATGTGGATTTTCCTGTGCCCATCCAGTACCTGGGTTCAAAGGCATATTGGGGAGCAGATGACTTGGCAGCAGGGAAGGCCTTGCTGTAAATGAATTAGAAAAAATTATGGGAGTACAAAATGAAAAATGTTAAGTGGATTTTCCTGAGCCCATCCAGTATGTGGGTTCAAAGGCATATTGGGGTGCAGATAACTTGGCAGCAGGGCAGGCCTTGCAGTCAATGCATAAGAAAAGAGTTTGGGATTACGAAATGAATATTGTGAAGTGAATTTTCCGGTGGCCATCCAGTACATTGATTGAAAAGCTTAATGGGGTGCATGTAACTTTTGGGCAAGCCAGGCCTTGCATTCAATGCAACATATTTTTATGGAAGCACTCCTGGACATCTTGTGAAAGGTATACTGGGGTGCGTCATAATTCTTGGCAGCCCATCAATCACTGCATAGGCAATAAGAGTTTAGGAGACCCACTGTTTAATAATGGCCCTCTAAGCAGATTAATGCTGCCTGATGCCCCTGTAAAAATAGGCTCTGTGACTTTAAGAGTCCCTCCTTCATAAATAAAACAAGATGTGTCTGCTTATGTGTCACACACCACATGACCAGCTAAGGTTGCTAAATGTTACAATGACATTTCCCAGTGAATGCATTTGTATTGGTTGGAAGTAATGTTAAAGTTGAAAAACGCTTCAAAAACACTGCATCTGAACATAGTCCAAGTGGTGGAGGAACATTTTGGTCCGGGGTTAATTATTTTGCCTAGTCATTAACTTGGAAAGGATGTACCTGTACATATTTCCCAGCAAAATCCATTTTGGATTCGTTTTGGTATGTTTTTTAGTGCACCGGTAAAAATGGCATGAAACTCTGAAAACATTGTTTAAAGCTGTGAACTAGGAGTCAGGAATGCTTCCAGAGGCGATCCCCATGATATCCCCGTGTCATTTGAGCAGCGTTTCCATCATTTTCAGATGTTTTTAGACCTTAAAAGGACCCCTGGGGGATCGTGGTAAAAATGCTAGGGTCTCCCATAGACTTACATTGGGCTCGTTGTTCTGTCCAAGTACCCGAGTATTCCTATTGCTCAACCCGAGCAACAAGCACCCGAGAATTTTAGTGCTCGCCAATCACTAGTGCAGACACATCCCATATGCAAAATACACAGTATTTCTGCAATATATGAGTACACCCTTACAGACACAAACAAAATCCAGATGTCATATAGTGAATCTACATAAAGATGAGAAAGTTCTGACTACTACGACTGTGAATGAATATGCAAAAAATAAATCCACAGGTCAAAACTAGAGGCGAACATGAGTGACCAAAAGCTGCGTCCGGGACATTGGAAGGTAAGAGATTCACAGGCCTCAAGTCCAGCCACCCAGTACCACTGACCTGCATGCTTCACCATGAATCGATCAGCCCATCTCTAGTCCCAACTGTCCTGCATACAGGGACAGACTCAAATTTGGGTCTGCAACCTGAAGTCTGGAAGTCTGCTGAATGTACCTCACTGCTGCCGACCCTCTGGGATCTTCTGCTGCCGGGGTAGAAAGAAGTGGTGAATGGGCATGGGGATAGGGGTGTTACCTGGGGCATGATTAAAATTTGCCACGATGCATGATGCATGCTCCAAACTTTGTCTCCCTTTCTTTTCTTCAAACGTTGGGAGGTATGCGTAAAGGAAGGCTTAGGTTTTCACATAGGTTATATGTTTATACTTGAACTAGATGTTGGCCCGATTCTAACGCATCGGGTATTCTAGAATCTCTCTCTCCTCTCCCCTCTCTCTCTCTCTCTCCCCATGACCAATCAGCGCCGTGGGGTTTCTGTTGCAGACAGACAGACAGACAGAATTAGACGATTATATAGTAGATTATACAGTAACAGTACAAAATAGAGTTACTAATGATGTCTAACATTTAGATAGCATAAATGAGATGAACCAAATCCATGACAGTATCGCACATTGATTGATGTATTTGGTACAATGTTGGTGCATTTAGATGTAGTTAGAAGACAGGCAGAGGTTGATGATTCATAGTTTAAGGGGCTTATAAAACCAGAAAACCATAGCCACCCTATTAATTTTTATTGTTTCCACAGTTACATTCCTCTTTAATTGAGCTGTGACACTATAGAAAAAAGGGTTGCTTGGCATTCTTCAAGAAAGGGGTGAGAGAAAGAAAATATATTAATAAAATAAGCATTACTTACTAATTGAAACCATTTCATTGCAGAATACAGACAGACCCAGTAGTATATGGGTATACCTGTGCTACCTCCCCAGCATACCACTGGAGCTTGCCTATATACTGCAGTAAAACTGCATTTTAACCATATATTGGGAACAATGGTCTCTTTTTTACTGCATCTTATGTGTTTATCATTGCTGATTAATTGCTTATGATCACCAGAGTGTAATTTTCAATAGGTAATACTTAATTTATCATTTTCTACAATCTATTTTCCTTAGTCCATTTTTGAAAAATCCTGACAACCTTTTAAGGGTTCATTATACAACTGAGTAGGTATCAAACAAATTAAAAAAATCAATTAAAATTCTATACACTTGCTTTGAAACATATTAAAAATTAAGTTTTGAGTAATGAATCTTCAAAAAACCCTGAAGCATGTTTTACTGTAGCATCTACTGGGGGCTTCAATTGATGCAATAGCGTTTTAATTACCTTTTCCTGTCTGGTTCATCTTTCTTGTTATGCTAGGCTCTGTTACACTATTGATCTGAACTGTTAATAGCTTTTTGTCTTGTGTCCGGATATTCTAAAAGTGATAAAGCAGAAAAACAAAAAACCCATCCATATCATATTCTACAAATATTTGAACTTTAAAACCATTTTGTTTTTTGGAAAAGAGAACAGGATAAATGAAATTCTTCAGAAAAGTGTTTAACCTTAGACAAAGAGCAAGCCAAATATTATATGGCTAGATTATCTTTCCATTTTACAAAAAATAAAAATTGATTGATGTATAAAAAAAACAAAAAAGCATTGAATACAAACTTGAAAACACTGTGCATTTTTTTCTAGGCTACTATCTACAGTGCAGCAGCCAGAGCAAAAGGATCCTATGACAATGGTTTTGCTTTTGTATTGAAAAAGATAGTTTGATAGCCAGGTAGCGAATACTTCAACACTCAAGTGATGAAGAAATTCTTGATATATGATTTTTATTTTTAATTTAATCGACCCATAAAAGACAGAAAAAAAAATGTTTCGGCTATATTAAGCCTTTATCAAGGTATATCTGAGTGTAAAATAAACAGGAAAATAAAAGGTCAATCAAAATTACATACAAAATTAAGGACACAAATGATGTATATATTTATATGAAGCTGCAAACATCATTAGTACACTTCGTAATGCATAAGGGAAACTTGGGATTCAATATGAGGGTATACTTCCTAATCAAATAATCATAAGGTACTGTTTCTTTAAGGGTAAGAGGTTATATAGGAACCCGGTATCTAGAAGTTTATAAATTACTCTCTCAGAGGCTAATTGTATATTTTTCTGTGAGGAGAGAAACAAAAGTGGGTAAGAAGAGGTCTTGTTCTAATGTAAAAGGTAGGGTGAAATGAATAACCATAGACTGGTGGACCATGAATAATTAAGTAGATTAGACAAAGCAGAGAAAAGTACATATAGGGATGAGCACCAAAAAATCCAATGCATGGAGCAGACAGAGGTTAAAAGTTAAAATTAGGGATGAGCGAACCCAAACTGTAACGTTCAGGGTTCATAGTGGACACCTTGTGTTACACCGTGTTACTATTTGGACTTGGGATGCTTAACAAAGTTTGTTGAAAGACTGAAGCACTACCGATCAACAATATTTTAAGCTGTGGGCACTTCCAGAGCCTTGCCTGTATAAACGCACGATCACGGATTGTGATGCTGCTCGAGTGAGGGACAGTGTAAAATAAATACTTTAAAAAAAATGTGTGGTCCCCTGTTTTAAATAACCAGCCAAGGCAAAGAAGACAGCTGTGAGCTGGTCTCATTATGATGGGAAGAGGCCAATATCCATGCACCTTCCAAGCCTATTAATATCAGCACCTTGCTGTCTGCAGTGCCTTTGCTGGTTATTTGAAATGGAGGAGGGGGACACTAAAAAAGCAATGATGTGGGGTTCCCCTATTAATAGGCAGTGAATGTCCATGGATATTGGCCCCATCCCAGCCTAATAAGACTAGCCCTCAGCTCCCCCAGATAGGGCAGACAACAGATGCATCAATTCTGGTCTCAGCTCTTCTCAACTTCCCTGTTGCATTGGCAATAGGGGTAATCAGATTGTGGAATTTATGTCAACAGCTGGCAATGAACTAAAGTCCACAGGTTAGTAATTCCCATCTTCTTCATCCAGTGTATGAAACCCCATTCATAGAACGAAGCTCCATAGACTGTTGCAGCAGCCACGTCTGTGAGAATTGCGCGCAAGTGACCAATGCAGCTGTCAGAACAAGGCTTCAAAGATCACTCATATGGAAGAAGCTTTATAGAGGTGCATCACAGTAAGCGGAAAGACACTCCATACTAATATGCAACAACAAAAGAAAGAACTGAGAGCCTACTCAGATCAATTTAGAGTGAACAGTGTTTTCCAAAATGTAATAAAATATCATTTTTATAAGAACATATTAAAATACATAAAATGCAAACAATATAAACAAACAAGCTAAATCACAATATTAATAGTGTATGACTGGATAAGTATATGGTTTAACCTGAATCAACAGATTATAAAAAAATTACTGAAGAGTAAACACCAAGTGGTGATTTTAAACTGTATATTCAAAAACATTAGTCAAATTTTCATATGTTTATTTTTGGAATATGTGAATGGTGACATAAAGACAGGTAAATACAAAATGGCAATGTTTCTGACATCAACCCCACAAACCCATTACCCCAATTGGCAACAAACCAGGCCAACTGGGAAGAGATGAGGCTAATAATAATAATTTTATTTCTATAGTGCCAACATATTCCGCAGCACTTTACATTATAGAGGGGACTTGTACAGACAATAGACATTACAGCATAGCAATAAACACATAGATCAAAACAGATAGCAAGAGGAATGAGGGCCCTGCTCGCAAGCTTACAATCTATAAGGGAAAAGGGGAGACACAAAAGCTGGCTAAGTGCTAGAATTGACGTATCTAACAGATGTGCCATTTCTGGGGCGGATGAGGGCTGGTCTTATTAGGCTGGGAACCGGCCAAATATCCATGGCCCTTCACACCCTATTAATATCTGCACTCAGATGTCTGCTTTGCTTTAGCTGGTTATTAAAAATAGGGGGCCCACGTCATTTTTTGAGTGGGTCCCCCACCTTCCAAACATGCATTGTGGTTCCATTTATTTATTTTTTTTACTTTTAACTTTATCCTCTGCCTTCTCCATGCACTGGTTCTTTTGGTGCTCATTCCTATATGTACTTTTCACTGCTTTGTATTTTTCATTTTATTACTCATGGTCCATCAGTCTATGGCATTGTTATTCATTTCATCCTAACTAGAGTTGAGCGAAACGGGTCGAAAAAATTCAAAAGTCGCCGACTTTTGGCAAAGTCGGGTTTCATGAAACGAAACCCGACCCTAGGATGAGGTCGGCCACGAGGTCGGCGACTTACGCGCCAAAGTCGCGTTTCAAAAGTTTGTTTTGCGCTCTTTTTCAGCCAATCAGGATCCACGGACACTGTGGGCAACGTGATGACATAGGCACGGGGCACCATCATCTTTCAGAAGGGCATGCAAGTGATTGGCTTGCTTTGGTGGGCGTCACAGGGGGTATAAAAGGGCGTGCACGCCGACCGCCATCTTACTTCTGCCGATCTTAGTATAGGGAGAGGTTGCTGCTGATTTTGTAGGGAGAGCGTTAGGCAGGGAAGAAGACAAAAAAACTGCTTCTGCTGCTAGCGATTTGGCCTGCACAACACACAAGTCACTGTGTGTGCAGTGCAAGGGGAGGCTATATTGTGGTGCATCAGTGGTGTTGGTTGTTGGGCTGCCTTTTAAGGCTTCCTGACACGCTGGCATTGCTGTTTACCCACTGCTCCGCAAACTGCTTTTTTAAAAGCAATCCAATCTCCCTTATCCTCTCGTCACTTTGGTCACAGGCAGCTGTGCCATCGAGCGTGTCACATAGCGCTCAGATATAAGTGGGCCGCACACAATCCACAAGTGTCCACTGTCCACAAGTGTACGCAGAGATTCAAAATCTCCATTATCCTCTCGTCACTTTGGTCACAGGCAGCTGTGCCATCGAGCGTGTCACATAGCGCTCAGATATCAGTGGGCCGCACACAATCCACAAGTGTCCAGTGTCCAAAAGTGTACGCAGAGATTCAAAATCTCCATTATCCTCTCGTCACTTTGGTCACAGGCAGCTGTGCCATCGAGCGTGTCACATAGCGCTCAGATATCAGTGGGCCACACACAATCCACAAGTGTCCAGTGTCCAAAAGTGTACGCAGAGATTCAAAATCTCCATTATCCTCTCGTCACTTTGGTCACAGGCAGCTGTGCCATCGAGCGTGTCACATAGCGCTCAGATATCAGTGGGCCGCATACAATCCACAAGTGTCCACTGTCCACAAGTGTACGCAGAGATTCAAAATCTCCATTATCCTCTCATCACTTTGGTCACAGGCAGCTGTGCCATCGAGCGTGTCACATAGCGCTCAGATATCAGTGGGCCGCACACAATCCACAAGTGTCCACTGTCCACAAGTGTACGCAGAGATTCGAAATCTCCATTATCCTCTCGTCACTTTGGTCACAGGCAGCTGTGCCATCGAGCGTGTCACATAGCGCTCAGATATCAGTGGGCCGCACACAATCCACAAGTGTCCACTGTCCACAAGTGTACGCAGAGATTCAAAATCTCCATTATCCTCTCGTCACTTTGGTCACAGGCAGCTGTGCCATCGAGTGTGTCACATAGCGCTCAGATATCAGTGGGCCGCACACAATCCACAAGTGTCCAGTGTCCAAAAGTGTACGCAGAGATTCAAAATCTCCATTATCCTCTCGTCACTTTGGTCACAGGCAGCTGTGCCATCGAGCGTGTCACATAGCGCTCAGATATCAGTGGGCCGCACACAATCCACAAGTGTCCAGTGTCCAAAAGTGTACGCAGAGATTCAAAATCTCCACTATCCTCTCATCACTTTGGTCACAGGCAGCTGTGCCATCGAGCGTGTCACATAGCGCTCAGATATCAGTGGGCCGCACACAATCCACAAGTGTCCAGTGTCCACAAGTGTACGCAGAGATTCAAAATCTCCATTATCCTCTCATCACTTTGGTCACAGGCAGCTGTGCCATCGAGCATGTCACATAGCGCTCAGATATCAGTGGGCCGCACACAATCCACAAGTGTCCACTGTCCACAAGTGTACGCAGAGATTCAAAATCTCCATTATCCTCTCGTCACTTTGGTCACAGGCAGCTGTGCCATCGAGCGTGTCACATAGCGCTCAGATATCAGTGGGCCGCACACAATCCACAAGTGTCCACTGTCCACAAGTGTACGCAGAGATTCAAAATCTCCATTATCCTCTCGTCACTTTGGTCACAGGCAGCTGTGCCATCGAGCGTGTCACATAGCGCTCAGATATCAGTGGGCCGCACACAATCCACAAGTGTCCAGTGTCCAAAAGTGTACGCAGAGATTCAAAATCTCCATTATCCTCTCGTCACTTTGGTCACAGGCAGCTGTGCCATCGAGCGTGTCACATAGCGCTCAGATATCAGTGGGCCGCACACAATCCACAAGTGTCCACTGTCCACAAGTGTACGCAGAGATTCAAAATCTCCATTATCCTCTCGTCACTTTGGTCACAGGCAGCTGTGCCATCGAGCGTGTCACATAGCGCTCAGATATCAGTGGGCCGCACACAATCCACAAGTGTCCAGTGTCCAAAAGTGTACGCAGGGATTCAAAATCTCCATTATCCTCTCGTCACTTTGGTCACAGGCAGCTGTGCCATCGAGCGTGTCACATAGCGCTCAGATATCAGTGGGCCGCACACAATCCACAAGTGTCCACTGTCCACAAGTGTACGCAGAGATTCAAAATCTCCATTATCCTCTCGTCACTTTGGTCACAGGCAGCTGTGCCATCGAGCGTGTCACATAGCGCTCAGATATCAGTGGGCCGCACACAATCCACAAGTGTCCAGTGTCCAAAAGTGTACGCAGAGATTCAAAATCTCCATTATCCTCTCGTCACTTTGGTCACAGGCAGCTGTGCCATCGAGCGTGTCACATAGCGCTCAGATATCAGTGGGCCGCACACAATCCACAAGTGTCCAGTGTCCAAAAGTGTACGCAGAGATTCAAAATCTCCATTATCCTCTCGTCACTTTGGTCACAGGCAGCTGTGCCATCGAGCGTGTCACATAGCGCTCAGATATCAGTGGGCCGCACACAATCCACAAGTGTCCACTGTCCACAAGTGTACGCAGAGATTCAAAATCTCCATTATCCTCTCGTCACTTTGGTCACAGGCAGCTGTGCCATCGAGCGTGTCACATAGCGCTCAGATATCAGTGGGCCGCACACAATCCACAAGTGTCCAGTGTCCAAAAGTGTACGCAGAGATTCAAAATCTCCATTATCCTCTCGTCACTTTGGTCACAGGCAGCTGTGCCATCGAGCGTGTCACATAGCGCTCAGATATCAGTGGGCCGCACATAATCCACAAGTGTCCAGTGTCCAAAAGTGTACGCAGAGATTCAAAATCTCCATTATCCTCTCGTCACTTTGGTCACAGGCAGCTGTGCCATCGAGCGTGTCACATAGCGCTCAGATATCAGTGGGCCGCACACAATCCACAAGTGTCCACTGTCCACAAGTGTACGCAGAGATTCAAAATCTCCATTATCCTCTTGTCACTTTGGTCACAGGCAGCTGTGCCATCGAGCGTGTCACATAGCGCTCAGATATCAGTGGGCCGCACACAATCCACAAGTGTCCACTGTCCACAAGTGTACGCAGAGATTCAAAATCTCCATTATCCTCTCATCACTTTGGTCACAGGCAGCTGTGCCATCGAGCGTGTCACATAGCGCTCAGATATCAGTGGGCCGCACACAATCCACAAGTGTCCACTGTCCACAAGTGTACGCAGAGATTCAAAATCTCCATTATCCTCTCGTCACTTTGGTCACAGGCAGCTGTGCCATCGAGCGTGTCACATAGCGCTCAGATATCAGTGGGCCGCACACAATCCACAAGTGTCCACTGTCCACAAGTGTACGCAGAGATTCAAAATCTCCATTTTCCTCTCGTCACTTTGGTCACAGGCAGCTGTGCCATCGAGCGTGTCACATAGCGCTCAGATATCAGTGGGCCGCACACAATCCACAAGTGTCCACTGTCCACAAGTGTACGCAGAGATTCAAAATCTCCATTATCCTCTCATCACTTTGGTCACAGGCAGCTGTGCCATCGAGCGTGTCACATAGCGCTCAGATATCAGTGGGCCGCACACAATCCACAAGTGTCCAGTGTCCACAAGTGTACGCAGAGATTCAAAATCTCCATTATCCTCTCGTCACTTTGGTCACAGGCAGCTGTGCCATCGAGCGTGTCACATAGCGCTCAGATATCAGTGGGCCCCACACAATCCACAAGTGTCCACTGTCCACAAGTGTACGCAGAGATTCAAAATCTCCATTATCCTCTCGTCACTTTGGTCACAGGCAGCTGTGCCATCGAGCGTGTCACATAGCGCTCAGATATCAGTGGGCCGCACACAATCCACAAGTGTCCACTGTCCACAAGTGTGTGCAGAAATTCTAAAACTCCCCTGTCCTATAGACACCTTGTACCTTGTTTTACATTACTATATAGTTTGTTGGATTTTGTCTACATTTCTACCAAAAATGAGGAAGGCTGGTGGAAGAGGCCGTGGAATTGGGCGGGGGTTGGCAGCTGGTAATGATGGTGTTGGTGGTGGATCTGATGGTAGTGGCAAGAGCAAAATAGGACCGAATGCAGGAGGTGCTGACCCTGCGTCATCGTCTGGCTACATAAGGCCTCGAACGCTTAGTTTTCTAGGAGTTGGCAAACCGCTTTTAAAGGCAGAGCATCAGGAAAAAGTTTTGTCTTACATTGCTGACTCAGCCTCCAGCTCTATCGCCTCCTCTTCTTCAGTTGTAAAAAGTAAAAGCACTGAGTCGTCATTGGAGGCTCATGTTCATGAACCACACCTTTCCTTGTGTCCTTCACCCCAACCAAGATTGAAGGATGACGCAGGCCATACTACTGATTACTCCATGGAGCTGTTTTCACATACCATGCCTGGATTATCAAGTCAAATGGTGAATTACCCAGGCCAAGATGAATCTGACATGGAGTGCACTGATGCACAGCCGCTGATGGATGATTCTGCTGGTACATTCACTCAGAGCACTACATTGTCCTCGCAGTGTACAGAGCCAGATTTTGACCCTGATGAGACTCAGGTGCCCCTTCCCGCACACTATACCACCATACACGGTGACACAGAGAAAGGTGCACATGACATAGAAGAGGAGGTAATGGATGACCCAGTTGTTGACCCAGATTGGCATCCATTGGGGGAAGAGGGTGCTGCTTCCAATAGCTCAGATGAGGAGCATCCACAGCAGACATCGACATCGCAACAGCTGTTATCTGGCAGGCCCGGAGCACTCCAAAGACAGGTTCCAAACATCAAAAGAGTTGCTGGACAGCTTGTCCAGAGGGTCAAAAGATCACAGCGTGCTAGGCCGCAAAATGTCTGCCAAAGTAGGAAGAGTGCAGTGTGGCAGTTTTTTGAACAAAATCCTCATGATCAGGCCAAGGTTATCTGTAAGAAGTGCGCAAAGACCTTTAGCCGAGGGAAAAATCTGAAAAATTTGAATACCAGTTGCATGCTTAGACATTTAACCAGCATGCACTTGCAAGCGTGGACACAACACCAAACCTCAAGTGCCACATGTGCAACTGATCACAACGAAGGTAGTCAGCAACGCTACATTGTTTCCCCCACTGTAAGCCCACCGGTTAGCACAGCAGCAAATGTTGAGGTGTCGTTGCAAGGCCACAGCAGTCAGGGAATCCCACTGTTATATCAACGAAAGACTGATTCTAGGCCATCAGAAAGAACACCAACTCCATCACCATCATCAACCCTCTCTCAGTCCGCCCTGTCCACCGCTACTTCCACCATATGCAGCTCTCAAGTCCAGCTCACCCTCCCAGACACTATGAGTAGGTCAAGAAAGTACTCAGTCTCTCATCCGCGTACACTGGGTTTGAACGCCCACATTGCCAAACTAATCTCGTTTGAGATGATGCCCTTTCGGTTGGTGGAAAGCACAGCTTTCCGCGAACTCATGGCCTATGCAGTACCACGCTATGACCTACCCAGTCGCCACTTCTTCTCTCACAAAGCCATCCCAGCCCTCCACCATCATGTGAAAGACCGCATTGTCCATGCACTCAAGCAGTTATTGAGCGGAAAGGTGCACCTCACAACTGATGCATGGTCCAGTCGGCATGGCCAGGGCCGTTACGTGTCCATCACTGCGCACTGGGTTAATGTGGTGGATGCAGGGTCCACAGGGGACAGCGGTGGTGGGACAGTGCTGCCTAGCCCACGGTATAGGAAACAGTTGGCTGTAGGCGTTCGACCCTCCTCCTCCTCCTCCAGAAGCGACAGCTCGTCCACAGAGCGCAGTCGTACGAGCACTCCATCTGCAGCTGCCACTGTTGCACACGATGTGTCCCCCTATCGAGCAGCTAGTGGAAAGCGTCAGCAGGCTGTGTTGCAGATGATGTGTTTGGGCGACAGACACACCGCCGAGGTGCTGGCCGAGTACTTGAAGCGACAAACTGAGTCATGGCTGGGCAGTGTACATCTTGAGGCAGGCAAGGTAGTTAGTGATAACGGCCGTAATTTTGTGGCAGCCATAGCCCTTTCAAAACTCAGCCACATACCTTGCTTGGCTCACACCTTGAACCTGGTGGTGCAGTGCTTCCTCAAAAATTATCCGGAGTTAACAGCCCTGCTCCAGAAGGTGCGAAGACTGTGCGCGCACATCCGCCGGTCGCCTGTACACTCCGTTCGTATGCAGAAGCTGCAGCGATTGCTCCACCTTCCCAACCACCGCCTCATTATCGACATTGCAACAAGGTGGAACTCCACCCTGCACATGGTGGAGCGGCTGTGCGAGCAGAGGCAGGCCATAATGCATTTGTGGGAGGATACACGGCCAGGCACTTTGAGAGCAGACATGGAGTTGACAGGTGTGCAGTGGTCGAAGCTGAAAGACCTTTGTAAAGTCCTTCAGTGTTTTGAGGAATGCACACGGCTGGTAAGCGCAGACGACGCCATCCTAAGCATGAGCATCCCACTTATGCGTCTGCTCATGCAAACTTTGACGCACCTTAAGGAGCAGGCGTCTGCAGCCAATGTTGATGAGGAGGAAGAGGAGGAGGGAATCCTTGATGACATTCAGCCATTGTCTGCTCAGGGACCTCTCCTGGACGAGGTGGAGGAAGAAGAGGAGGAGGAGGAGGAGGATGATGGGGATGATTACTTAGGGGAGGAGGATGCATCTCGTGGGGCAAGTGAAAATGTTGGCGTGGCAAGGTCTGGTACAGGGTTTGTGCATGACTGGAGGGATGTGGATTTGCCAGAAAGTGCTCCTCCACCCAGCACTCGCAGTGCATCATTGACACCAGGAACATTGGCCCACATGTCAGATTATGCCTTGCGGATCCTAAAAAGGGACCCCCGCATTGCCAAAATGATGAACGATGACGACTACTGGTTGGCCAGCATCCTGGATCCACGCTATAAAGGCAAATTACAAAACATCATGCCACAGGAGAACCTTGACCTAATATTGGCTAATAAACAAGCAACTCTGGTAAATCGGTTGCTTGAGGCATTCCCAGCACACAGCAGCGGTGATGGTTCTCACACGAGCCGTACGGGCCGGGGGCAGCTTGGCAGAGGTGTTCGTGGTGCACACAGCAGAAGTGGCGTTGGAGACAGGGGTTTCATGACAATGTTGTGGACTGATTTTTCAAATACCGCTCACACAACTGGTAATACTGCATCGATGGAAAGTGACAGGAGACAGCAGTTGTCAACTATGGTTACAAACTACTTTTCCTCCCATATCGATGTTCTCCCACACAGGTCATTCCCCTTTGACTATTGGGCCGCTAAACTGGACACCTGGCCTGAATTGGCCCAATATGCCTTACAGGAGCTCGCTTGCCCAGCTGCAAATGTGCTATCGGAAAGAGTCTTCAGTGCAGCTGGATCAATCCTGACAGAAAAAAGGACCCGTCTGTCAACCCAAAATGTGGATGATCTAACCTTCATTAAAATGAACCACGCATGGGTTTCCAAGGATTTTGTCCCACCTTCCCCTGATGACACATAGGGTGACAGAAAAATGGCTTGCTTTGGTCCACCTCTTCCTGGTACTTCACCTATTTCGCCTTTTGCATCAGTTGAATGTCCAACATCAACATATGCCACTTTCTAAAACTCCCTAACTGTGCTGCCTCCCCCCCCATGGCCGGGGTCACCACCTAGCGCACGACACCGTGCGAGTGCCGTTGCCCTGGACAGGTGGGTAGGCCGACTCTTGGGTGCGGGCACTGGCACAGGGTCCCTCATAGTGCAATCAAGTGTCTCTGACGGTGGTGGTGCACACCCGCCGTCAGACACACCGCTGTACTATGAGGGGCCCAGTGCCAGTACCGACGCCCACGAGTGGGCCCCCTTTGCTTGGGCAGGGCCCCAGCATTTGCAATCTTTACCTCTCCCTGCTCCTCCGCTGTGTAATCTGGGCCGTCAAATCCATACTGTGCCTGACACCGTCTGAGCCTGCCTCCTGAGACATATATTTTGAATGTGTACGCTATCCATACATGTTATCCGGGGATACGGTACCCCTTCTAACCTTTGTGCAATGACGTGCAATCCATACTGGGCCTAACACCGTCTGAGCCTGCCTCATGCTGTATAGACATATATTTTGAATGTGTACGCTATCCATACATGTTATCCAGGGATACGGTACCCTTTCTAACCTTTGTGCAATGACGTGCAATCCATACTGGGCCTAACACCGTCTGAGCCTGCCTCATGCTGTATAGACATATATTTTGAATGTGTACGCTATCCATACATGTTATCCGGGGATACGGTACCCCTTCTAACCTTTGTGCAATGACGTGCAATCCATACTGGGCCTAACACCGTCTGAGCCTGCCTCATGCTGTATAGACATATATTTTGAATGTGTACGCTATCCATACATGTTATCCGGGGATACGGTACCCCTTCTAACCTTTGTGCAATGACGTGCAATCCATACTGGGCCTAACACCGTCTGAGCCTGCCTCATGCTGTATAGACATATATTTTGAATGTGTACGCTATCCATACATGTTATCCGGGGATACGGTACCCCTTCTAACCTTTGTGCAATGACGTGCAATCCATACTGGGCCTAACACCGTCTGAGCCTGCCTCATGCTGTATAGACATATATTTTGAATGTGTACGCTATCCATAAATGTTATCCAGGGATACGGTACCCTTTCTAACCTTTGTGCAATGACGTGCAATCCATACTGGGCCTAACACCGTCTGAGCCTGCCTCATGCTGTATAGACATATATTTTGAATGTGTACGCTATCCATACATGTTATCCGGGGATACGGTACCCCTTCTAACCTTTGTGCAATGATGTGCAATCCATACTGGGCCTAACACCGTCTGAGCCTGCCTCATGCTGTATAGACATATATTTTGAATGTGTACACTATCCATACATGTTATCCGGGGATACGGTACCCCTTCTCACCTTTGTGCAATGACGTGCAATCCATACTGGGCCTAACACCGTCTGAGCCTGCCTCATGCTGTATAGACATATATTTTGAATGTGTACGCTATCCATACATGTTATCCGGGGATACGGTACCCCTTCTAACCTTTGTGCAATGACGTGCAATCCATACTGGGCCTAACACCGTCTGAGCCTGCCTCATGCTGTATAGACATATATTTTGAATGTGTACGCTATCCATACATGTTATCCGGGGATACGGTACCCCTTCTAACCTTTGTGCAATGACGTGCAATCCATACTGGGCCTAACACCGTCTGAGCCTGCCTCATGCTGTATAGACATATATTTTGAATGTGTATGCTATCCATACATGTTATCCGGGGATACGGTACCCCTTCTAACCTTTGTGCAATGACGTGCAATCCATACTGGGCCTAACACCGTCTGAGCCTGCCTCATGCTGTATAGACATATATTTTGAATGTGTACGCTATCCATACATGTTATCCGGAGATACGGTACCCCTTCTAACCTTTGTGCAATGACGTGCAATCCATACTGGGCCTAACACCATCTGAGCCTGCCTCATGCTGTATAGACATATATTTTGAATGTGTACGCTATCCATACATGTTATCCGGGGATACGGTACCCCTTCTAACCTTTGTGCAATGACGTGCAATCCATACTGGGCCTCACACCGTCTGAGCCTGCCTCATGCTGTATAGACATATATTTTGTTTGTATACGCTATCCATACATGTTATCCAGGGATACGGTACCCTTTCTAACCTTTGTGCAATCACGTGCAATCCATACTGGGCGTGAGAACGGCTGGCGAGCTGTTAAGCAAGCTACAGCACCTGTCCAGACAAGTACAGGGATTCCCTAGTGAGGAGACTTATTTGATTGTTTTCTATGTTGGGACAGCAATTTTTGGGGAGCACTATACTCTGGAGAATGATAGATGGGGCCCACCATACACTGGAACATTCCAAAGGTGGACATCAGACACTGGAGCAGCATTTACAGGGCCCATTATACACTAGAGCAGTAGAAATGGGGCACATTATGTTTGGAGCATTATTTGGGCCCATAATACAGTGGAGCTTCATCCATGGGGACCAACATATACTGTAGCATTATGTGGAGCTCATCATATACTGTTTCAAACATTATATGGGACCAATGATTTTGTATGGAGAAATAGATGGGCCTCGTCATGAGATGTAAAAAGTGAGGTATTTTTCATTGTACTATACCGCTATTTCTCTGCCGTATCGGAGCATGATGAGTTGTGGTATGTGTTAAAGGGGCGCTCTTTCGCCCAGGGCACATGAAAACCTGCAGCCAGCCCTCCCCCCCCACAAATTTAGCCAAATAACCCCCATTTTTCAGTGCGTAACTTGTATTATGAAGTTAATTAAGGTTGACAAGCTTAAGTAAGAAGAATTGATGCTTTTGGCATTCAAATGGGCACTGTAGGTGTGTTTCCTGTCCTCCTCTCACTGCCGACTTTTATTCCCCATTGACTTACATTGGGTTTCGTGTTTCGGGACGACCCCGACTTTTCCCTATAATCGGACGATCTTGCTCGACCCGACTTTTGGAAAAGTCGGGTTTCACGAAACGAAACGCGACCCTAAAAAAGCAAAAGTCGCTCAACTCTAATCCTAACATTAACATCAGAACCAGACCTCTCTTCACATAAAATCATAAAATATCCAATATAGTTATTCATCAGCTTCTTGAAACCGAATACCTATATGACTTCTTACATACCTTTAAAAAAACAGTACCATTTGATTGGGAAGTGTACCCTCATATTGAATCCACGGATGCCCTTAAGCATTATTTTATGTGCCAATGATGTTTGCTGCTTTATATATTTTCAGGGCTGCCACCAAGAGTTTTAGGGCCCCATACTGGCAAAATTTTCAGGCCCACTTGAGACTCCGCCTAGGCTCCACCTCCACCCCTGGAACCTACCACAGTTCACTGACCACTCTAGGAAAAACTCCACTACTCCACACCAGATCACATACATAGCCATCAGCTATTGCATTGGCCAAAATATTTTTTAAGCTGCCACCACAACAAGGTAGACTCTTTCGGCTAGGTCATACTCCTCTCTAATCTATTAGACATTTGTTAAAATATCTTATAATCTTTTTAGGTATATTTTTATTTATGTGGATGAGTCACATACATTTTTTTTAAATGAACAATAATACCATATACAAGGTAAAAATACACAGTAGTGACTGAATAATACCACATACTGGTGAAAAATACAGTCACACCATGACCAGATCACATATTACCAACACATAGTGACTTAATGCTACAGTACTGCTAATCAATAAAAATACACAATACTATTATTAAGTGCCATTATGCACAAGAGCTCTCACCATAGTATACAGTGTAAAGTGTCAATGTGCAGGTAATACAGGGATCACTGGTGACATTATACACATTTATATATTGTCAGTGTATAGGTAGAACTGTGTGTGCACCTATAATGAGGCAAGTTGAGCATGTTGCTTCAGATGGCAGGCAACTGCTGTGCAGAGAGGGTGGCAAGTGTTACAGCAGCTATTGCCTCCTGCCACCTGACCACTTGCTACTTTAGTAGTACTGCACCTTTAAATTCTGCATCTAGGACGCCTCGACGTCTTATCAGGCAGCGGCTGGTGAGGAGGATTCCTGGTCTCCATCTCTTCCCTGCAGCCAGGACATGTGCGGTGCTGGCTCTGCCTCCTGCTCTGCTACCTTCAGGGCCTCTCTCCTCCTGCTACACACAGCAGCTTCTGGACGGGAAATAATGGTAAGATTCAAATAGCATCTAATAGTCTGTGTACAGTGAGGGAAGGTGGTGTGTTATTAAGGTGTGTTACTGTGTGGTGACAGGTGTCCATGTGTGCATTACTGTGCTCTGTGGTGGGCTGGGTGAGGGGTCTGCTAACATGTATAGAATGAGGTGATGGTGTATGTTACCTTGTATATTATAAGGGGCTGGGGTCTACAACACTGTGTGTGGGGGTGTGAGACTGTACTGTTATGGCCGGAGGAATCCTACTCTGTACTGTGCTTTGTGGTGTGATGGGCTGGGGGCAGGGTCGATCTGGCCTGGCGGGGTATAAGGGAAATCCCTGGTGGGCCCTTGGCAGTGGAAAGAGGAGGAGAGGAGAAAAAGGAAAAAAGTCTGCGTGGGCCCTTTAAAAGCGCAGACAGAGAAGCAGGGCGAGCGTACGCAGCATTCATTACCTGAACCGCGGCATCACACGTCCCGTGTCTGTCACTTGAGTGCCCGTCATCACGGGCTTATGATGTCAGTGCCATGTGCCACATGCGACGGGGCACATCAGCCACCGGCTTCTGCTAGGTTGGGGGTCATTTTACTATGTGCACGCCTGCAGAGTGGAGGAGGAGGACGCTGGGAGCGCAGGAAGGTAAGAGGAATCTTTTTCTCTCACTATCTCTCTCTCCATGCCAGGATAATGAGCCAGGATAGATATATGGGGGAGGAAAAATGGGCCAGGATGGATATAAGGGGAGCAGTGTTACGGCTGGGCCACAGATGCGGCCCAGTCAACGCCTCCACATCGCTAGACCACGACGACATGGGGCGAGCATCCCAGGTGGGGACCGAATGTGGACCCATTGTACCACATAGGGTAACCTGGACCTACCCAGACTAGGGAAGGGCAGCGAGCAGGGTCTGTGTCTGCTGAGCATGTGAACAGGATGGCGACAAGCAAAACTAGACAACACCACACAACTTCAGGTATGAAGAAACATAAAGTTTATTTAAAGGAATTCACAGTACATAAATGGAACATAACGATGCCAGGCTCCCGATTCCACACATCAGGGAAGGGTACATGTCTCAGGTTAACAGACGAAGGCAGTAGGACATCACGGGTTGATGCAGTCCAGGGTTATCTAGCACGGGCATACTAGGACAGCCTCTCTCTCAGGCCTCAGGCATATCACATGCTCAGCAGAACATCAGACACTGACCTCGGACAGTCGTCAGACAGGGGGTGATGCAATCCGGGGTCATCTGGCACTGGCATACTAGGTGGAAAATCGGGACACAGGCAGGACATCGGAACACTGGCAGGGCATCAGAACATAGGCAGGACATCAGGGACCCGGCAAGACGTCAGGACCCTAGCAAGATGTCAGGGACCCAGGCAAAACATCATGGACACCGGCAGGATGTCAGGGACACCGGCAGGACGTCAGGGATCCCGGCAAAACATAAGGGACACTGGCAAGACATCAGGGACACTGGCAAGACAGCAGGACATCAGGACACAGGCTGGACATCAGGACACAGGCTGGACATCAGGACAATAGGACACAGGATGGACATCAGGACACAGCCTGGACATCAGGACATCAGGAACATCAGGTCATCAGGAAACTGGCTGGACATCAGGATACAGGACACAGGCTGGATATCAGGACACAGGCTGGACATCAGGACATGGGCTGGATATCAGGTCATCAGGACACAGGCTGGACATTAGGACATCAGGACACAGGCTGGACATCAGGATACAGGACACAGGCTGAACAGCAGGACATCAGGACACTGGCTGAACATCAGGACATCAGACAGCGGTTGCCAGATTCCAGACATTGGACACGATCTCAAGGCACCAGGCAGAGGTCGTCAGGTTACAAACTACAGATTTCAGGCTATGGGCATCAGACCTAGGAAGGATCTCAAGCGGGATGGCGCAAGCCCGCCAGGTTGGACCGGGGCTGTACAGAGTTAGCTCCACATAGCAGTCTGAGCACAGCATAGTAATCGCTCAGCAAAAACACCAGACTCCATCTTTAAAAGACAAACCCAGATTAGTTCACAGTCACTGGGTACAGGGTTCTGGACACAGAGGGACTTCAGGAACATAACAGAGAACACAGTTCATACAGGTTCCGGTACAAGGACAAATAAAGGATCAAGAGTTCAGACCTGATAATGCAGCCCTCAGGGAGGCGGGAAACAAAACAGAAATGGGCCTGGATATGCAGCCTCCAGGAA
Source organism: Dendrobates tinctorius (assembly GCF_039654945.1). NCBI lineage: Eukaryota > Metazoa > Chordata > Amphibia > Anura > Dendrobatidae > Dendrobates > Dendrobates tinctorius. Next base: position 67,327,149 of record NW_027361732.1, on the reverse strand, counting down.
GGGAAGATCTGGGTACTCAGCCCCCAGAGCAGGCGGAAAACCAGTCATCAGCTTTACTTGAAGTGAACACACACAGAACAGGAGCTGAACACTAAAAACACATCGCAAGACTTAGAAACTTAATACAAAGCTCTGGCAATGCCAAACAGGCAAGAGTAACTTTATATAGGAGCTGCCCCTCAGCAATAGGCTGGGGAAAGCAACTCAGGTGCACACACTAACCCTATTAAAAGCAGGGAAGGTGTGGCTGCATGCACCCTAAGCACAAACAAAAACCATTACAGCACAGTCAGCACAGGAACTGAGGCTTAGGGCACCTGGCAATGGCTGCAAGCCTGAACACACATGGAAAGTCATGCACCAGCTGCAGAGGACATTGCAACCCGTGGATAGCTTCCTCAGCAGCAGTCAGTGACCGCACACATGGATGGTCAAGCAGCAGAGCAAAGACATTACAACACTTGTACAGCTATGCAGCGGAGCAGGGAACTGAGGCGCATCAATAAAGGTAACTGGCAACAGTATCCCTGCTAGTTAGGGGGAGAGGAGCAAAGGGTTAAAGCAGAGACATGCAGAGTAATGCCAGAGAAACAAGGTACAAACCCACCGGCGTTACAGGTGGCAGGATGGATAAATGGGAGGCAGGAAAAAGGACCAGGATGGATGTAAGGGGGGCAGCAGGATGGATATATGGGAGTAGGAAAAAAGGACCAGGATGGATATAAGGGGGCGGCAGGATGCATATATGGGGGGCAGGAAAAAAGGATCAGGTTGGATATAAGGGGGGGTGACAGGATGGCTATATGGGGGAAGGAAAAAAGGACCAGGTTGGATATAAGGGGGGGGTGACAGGATGGTTATATGGGGGCAGGAAAAAAGGACCAAGATGGATATATGGAGGGCAGGAAAAAAATACCAGGATGGATATAAAGCGGGAGGTAGGATAGATATATGAGGGGCAGGAAAAAAGGACCAAGATGGATATAACGCAGGCAGCAGGATGGATTTATTGGGGGCAGGACAAAGGACCAGGATGGATACATATAGGTTACAGGGAGCCAGGATGGATGCATATGGGAAGGCCAGGATATACTGTATATATGAGGGACAGGACAAAGGACCAGGATATGTATATATGGGGGACAGGATGGATATATTGTAGAGCCAGGATGTGTATATATGGGGGGCCAGGATGTAGATATATGGGGGAGCCAGTATGCAAATATATGGGGAGCCAGGATGGCTGTAGGTAGAGTCAGGATGTATATATATGGGGGTCCAGAATGGATATATAAGGGGGCAAGGACGATATATGGGGGGAACAAGGATGGATATATATGGGGAGCCAGGATGGATATATATGTGATGGAGCCAGAATGCATATATATGGGGTCCAGGATCGATATATGGTAGAGCCAAGATGCATATATATGGGGGGCCAGGATCGATATATGGGAGTAGGACAAGGGACCAGGATGCATATATATGCATATATATGGGGGAGCCAGGATGCATATATAAGTGGGACCAGGATGGATTTATGGGGGGAGGCCAGGAAAATGGACCAGGTTAGATATATGGGGGTCCAGGAGAGATATATGGGGGGCAGGCAAGACAAGGAACATATGGGGGCCAGTATGGATAGCTGGGGGGCAGGATGGATATCTGGGGGCCAGGTTGCACAAGGGACATAGGGAGCCAGGCTGGGGCATATTATAAAATAAAGGGGGCCAGGCTGGGTGAGATTATTAAATAAAGGGGGCCAAGATGAAGGACTTAATTACTGTTTGGGGGCCAGAATGAGGAACATGCTATATTAGTTTATGGTGACAAATGGGGAGCATAATTTCTTTAGGGTCCAATTAGGGACATTATTACTACTGTAATATAATTTACTTTCTAGGAAGCTATTTTCCATGGTCCATGGAGGGAAGAAAAGGGGGTCCTGTTACTGTGCAGGGCGGAACTGCATCTCTTTTTTTCTTCATCTGACGTAGTGTACAAGTCAGGGAAAAAGTGGGGAAACTGCTCTGGAAGCGATCGGCTATTGATGACTCTGTGTTATTTTTTGCAGAGATGAGTCCTGGCTGGAAGAAGTGATGGCGGTCTGTGCTGGCTGAAGAAGAAAAGCAAAGAAGGACTTCGACTAAAGACATCACCGGTGAGTCAGTGTGTTACATGTACATGCACACTATACACTATAGACTGTGTACAGAGTTCCTGTGCATAATGTCATTGGTGATCACTAGAGATGATCGACTTTGCCTATTTTAGGGTCGAGTCGGGTTTCATGAAACCCGACTTTCTCAAAAGTCGAGTAGAACGAAATCGGCCGACTATCATGAAAAGTCGAAGGTCTGACTGAAACACGAAACCCAATGCAAGTCAATGGGGAAGCAAAGTCGGCAGGGAGTGGAGGACAGTAAACACACCTACATGCCAGACCGCTTTTTTAAAGTGCGCAAAATCTCTCTCTCTCTCCCCGGACGCTGCACATGTCATCTCATTGCCCACAGTGTACATCCTTGCTCAGTGGCTGAAAAAAGTCATGTGCAAGCATTCTTGGAAATCCCACTTTGGCGCTCGTTTTGCAGACCGCATGGCCGACTTCACGCTATGGTCGGGTTTCAGTAGGCGAAACCCGACTTTGCCATAAGTCGGCGACTTATGAATCTGGCTGACCTGTTTCGCTCAACTCTAGTGATCACTGTATTACACTGACACTATATACAGAGCTCCTATATATGTCACTGGTGATCACTGTATTACCTGCACACTATACATTAAATACAAAGCTCCTGTGTATAACTTCACTGGTGATCACTGTATTACCTGTACACTGACACTATATACAGAGCTCATGTATAAAAGTCACTGGTGATCCCTGTATTACCTGTACACTGACACTATATACAGAGCTTCTGTGTATAATGTCACCATTGACCGCTATATTACCTGTATACTAACACTATATATAGAGGACCTGTGTATAATGTCACTGATGATCACGGTGTTACCAGCACACTATACACTATATACAAAGCTCCTGTGTATAATGTCACTTGGGATCACTGTATTATCTGTACACAATGCACTATATACAGAGCTCCTGTGTATAAGGTCACTGCTGAACACTGTATTACCTGTACACTGACACTATATATAGAGCTTCTGTGTTTAATGTCACCAGTGACCACTCTATTACCTGTATACTGACACTATATATAGAGCACCTGTGTATAATGTCACTGGTGATCACTGTATTACCTGCACACTATACACTATATACAGAGCTCCTGTGTATAATGTTATTGGTGATCACTGTATTACCTGTATATTGACACTATATACAGAGCTCCTGTGTATAATGTCAATGGTGATCACTGTATTACCTATACCTGGCTACGTCGATGGTGCCGTCAGCAAGATTTTGGATGTCTGTATCACGGAGTGAATTACCTATACGATGGACTACTTGCTAGAGATGGGGTGCACCTTACGAAGACTGGAAAACATGTATTTGGAAGTCGCCTTGCTACACTCATCAGAAGAGCTTTAAACTAGAACAATGTGGGAATGGAAGCAAAAGGCCAGAAAAAGCAATACACCAGACAAATGCTTTTGAGAACTCTGCAACTTGAAGTGGAAAGGAACCACAAAGACAAAAGAATCTAAATAATAAAAATATTGGTGAAAGAGAAGCCAATCACAAACTAAAATGTTTCTATACTAATGCACAAAGCATGGGCAACAAACAAGGAGAATTGGAACTACTAACGCAGGAAAAGAAATATGATGTCATTGGAATCACTGAAACTTGGTGAGACAATACACATGATTGGAATACAAGGCTAGAAGGATACAACTTATTTGCAAGAAACAGACTTGATAAGCGAGGAGGAGGTGTTGCATTGTATGTTAGAAATGCGTATGTCTGCACAGAGATTGAAGCTTCAGAGACTGGGAGTTCTGTGGAAACTGTTTGGGTAAGAATACAAGGACAGAACGATGGAAAGGACACCATTATAGGCATTTACTACAGACCGCCTGTGCAGGCTGAAGATATGGATGAACTCTATGCATCAAATGGCCAAGTTCTCCAAAAAATATGACATAGTTGTCATGGGAGATTTCAACTATCCAGACATTTGTTGGGAATCTCTCTCAGGCAAAACTATCAGGTTAAGGAAATTCTTATCTTCCCTTGCTGACAACTTTATCTTCCAAAAGGTAGGGGAGAAAACAAGGGGATCTGCTACCTTGGATCTAATCCTCATAAACAGGGAGGAAATTGTAGAGGAGGTAAAAGTGGCTGGGACCCTAGGAGGTTGCGACCATGCTATTTTAGAATTTTGGATAACTAAAGGAGGAAGACCTGTCAAGACTCAGACATCAAGGTTACATTTCAGAAAGGCAGATTTTAAGTTACTCAGAAAGAGAATTGGAGGGATCCAATGGCTGGATATCCTTAACCCCTTCACTACCAAAGGTGGTTTGCACGTTAACTCCCGGGCCAATTTTTACAATTCTGACCACTGTCCCTTTATGAGGTAATAACTCTGAAACGCTTCCATGGATCCCGGTGATTTTGACACTGTTTTCTACTGACATATTGTACTTCATGTTAGTGGTAAAATTTCATTCAAATAACTTTTAACAATTTTCCAACTTTGAATTTTTATGCCCTTAAATCACAGAGATACGGCACACAAAAAACTTAATAAATAACATTTCCCACATGTTTACTTTACATCAGCCCTAACCCTAGTCCTAACCCTAACCCTAGACCTAACCCTATCCCTAATGGGAAAATGGAAATAAATACATTTTCTTTTAATTTTATTATTTTTCCCTAACTAAGGGGATGATAATGGGGGGTTTGATTTACTATTTATGGCGGTTTTTATTTTTGGCAGCTGTCACACGCTAAAAGACACTTTTTATTGTAAAAATAGTTTTTACATCACCACATATTGAGAGCTATAATTTTTCCATATTTTGATCCACCGAGTCATGTGAGGTCTTATTTTTTGCGGGATGAGTTGACGTTTTTATTGGTATCATTTTTGGGCACGTGACATCTTTTGATCACTTTTTATTCTGATTTTTGGGACACAGAATGAACAAAATCCAGCGTTTCTTGAATTTCTTTTGGGGATGCGTTTACACCATTCCGCGTGCGGTAAAATTGATAAAGCGGTTTTATTCTTCGGGTCAGTACGTTTACAGCGATACCTCATTTAGGTTTTTTGGTGCTTTTATGCAATGAAAACAATTTTATATAAAAAATAATTATTTTTGCATTGCTTTATTCTGCGAGCTATAACTTTTTTATTTTTTTGCTGATGATGCTGTATGGTGGCTCGTTTTTTGCGGGACAAGATGATGTTTTCAGCGGTACCATGGATATTTATATGCATCTTTTTGATCGCGCATTATTTAACTTTTTGTTCGGCGGTATGATAATAAATCATTATTTTTTGCTTTGTTTTTTATTTTTATTTTTTAAGGGGTTTGCCAAAGGGGTTAACTAATGGGACAGTTTTATAGGGTGGGTCATTATGGATGCGGCGATACCAAATATGTGTACTTTTATTGTTTTTTTTTTTATTTCCAAAAAATAAATTTATTAGGGAAAATTTTTTTTTATCTAGCGATTTTTTTAAAATTATTTTTACACTTTTCTTTTTATTAACTTTATTGCATTGTCCCAGGGGGGACATAACTGTCCTGTGACAGATTGCTGATCTGTCACATCACAGATCACTGTGGCAGATTAGCGATCTGTCACAGGCATAGATGCAGACTTCCTCATACCTGCGCTTTGCAGGCACTGAGGAAGTCAGCTCCCTGCAGGCCCCTGAAGGTCCCTGAAGGTCCCTGTCGCCATCTTGGATCTGAGGACCTGCAGGGAAAGAGCCCCCCGCAGCAGCGCTGAACATTGCGCTGCACATTGCGCTGCAGATTGCGCTGCTGTGGGGGGCTCAGGGAAGCACAGAGGGAGCCCCCTCCCTGCCGATGCTTCCATTTAACCCCCGGTACACCGTGATCGTGTTTGATCATGGTGTGCAAGGGGTTAACGTGTCGGTGGTGGTCCATGTTGGGTGTCAGCTGTGATAATCAGCTGACACCCAGCCGCGATCAGCGGCGCTCACCACGTGGGCGCCGCTGATCGCTATGATGTAATATTCCGTCCATGGGACTTAGGGCCCTGGTCACATGGACGGAATATTACGTCCAATGTAGGAAAGGGTTAAAAACACATGTGACATGCACAATGTGAACAAGTCGGTAAGACAACGTTCACACCACCCACTAACTGAGACACAACACGAAAACAGATTTGCAAAAATACTCTGCAGTAAAATATATGACAGTAATCAGCAAGTGCTGGATAACAAATACAGGGTATTTAGTCGATACGTTTTTTTGCAAAAAAATGCATACCAAGCTGCTTCACCGCGTCAAGGAAAGGGGTTAAGGACAAAAATGTCCTGGAAGGATGGGAAATCTTGAAAAGTGAAATTCTCAAAGCACAATTGTTAACAATTCCAAAAAGAGGGAAGAATAGGAAGCATTTTATGAAACCAGGATGGATGAACACAAAACTTAAGCACATGCTAAAAAGGAAGAAAGAAATGTTTATAAAATGGAAAGAGGGAGGCATATCTAAAGAAGAATATAATGCTGTGTGCAGAACCTGCAGGGCACAAATCAGATTACTAAAGTTGAAAATGAATTGAGACTTGCAAGAGACGTCAAAAGCAATAAAAAAGGATTTCGGGGATATGTCAAAAGTAAAAGAAAAGTCAAAGATGCTATAGGATTTTTACAGGATGAAAATGATGAAATGGTAAGACAGGATGTTGAGAAGGCCGAACTTTTAAATTCCTATTTTGCATCTGTTTTCTCTCAGAAAGGAAATGTAACATCAACTGTTCTTCACTGTCCTATTAAGGGAATAGAAGAATCCAGGATATCTATAGACAGAAAGATAGTGAGGAAACACTTAGCTAAACTAAACAAATTCAAGTCTCCAGGTCCAGATGATTTACACACCAGAGTGCTGAAGGAGATAGCAGAAGAAATTTTTGAACCCCTCTCCATAATCTTTGAAAATTCTTGGAGAACAGGAGAAGTCCCAGAAGACTGGACAAGAGCAAATGTTGTTCCTATCTTCAAAAAGGGGAATAACGTCGACCTCTATACCAGTAAAGATCTTTGAACAAATGGTTAAACAACATGTATGTAAGTACCTGGATAAGAATGAAGTGATTAAACAGAGTCAGCATGGGTTTGTAACTAATAAGTCATGTCAGACTAACTTAATTTCCTTCTATGGCAGAATCACTGATTGGGTGGATCAGGGAAATACTGTAGATATAGTATATCTTGACTTCAGCAAAGCATTTGACAAAGTATCTCACACAATCCTTACTGAAAAAATGACTAAGTATGGAATGGACAAGGCAACTGTTAGGTGGATTCATAACTGGCTTAGTGATCGGACCCAAAGTGTGGTCGTAAATGGCTGCACATCCAGTTGGAAGAATTTCTCATGTGGGGTACCACAGGGCTCTGTCCTGGGCCCTGTATTGTTCAACATCTTTATCAATGATTTAGATGAAGGAATTGAGGGTAAACTGATTAAATTTGCTGATGACACAAAGCTAGTAGGGATAGCTAATACTAGAGAAGAGAAAGAGAGGATTCAAAAAGATATAAATAAACTGGAGCAGTGGGCAGCAACTAACAGAATGGTTTTTAACAGGAAAAATGCAAAGTACTACATCTGGCAATAAAAATGAAAAAAGCAAATACAGAATGGGAGGAATAGGGCTAAGCAACAGCACATGTGAAAAAGACTTGGGAATACTAATAGATCACAGACTGAATATGAGTCAACAGTGTGATGCAGCAGCAAAAAAGGCAAATGCAATTCTAGGATGTATTAACAGACGCATACGGTCTAGATCACGTGAAGTCATTATTGCCCTCTACTCCTCTTTGGTCAGACCTCATCTGGAATACTGTGTCCAGTTTTGGGCACCACATTGTAAAAAAGACATCAACAAACTGGAGCAAGTTCAGAAAAAAGCGACCAGAATGGTGACTGGTCTGCAAACCCTGTCTTATGAGGAAAGGTTGCAGGATTTGGGAATGTTTAGCTTGCAAAAGAGAAGACTGAGAGGAGACTTAATAGCTGTCTACAAATATCTCAAGGGCTGTCACATTGTAGAAGGATCATCTTAATTCTTATTTGCACAAGGAAAGACTAGAAGCAATGGGATGAAACTGAATGGGAGGAGACATAGATTAGATATTAGAAAAAACTTTTTGACAGAGTGATCAATGAATGGAACTGGCTGCCATGAGAGGTGGTGAGTTCTCCTTCAATAGAAGTCTTCAAACAGAGGCTGGACAGACATCTGTCTGGGATGATCTAGCGAATCCTGCTTTGAGCAGGGGGTTGGACTAGATGGCCCAGGAGGTCCCTTCCAACTCTACGAATCTATGATTCTATACATTGACACTTTATACAGAACTCCTGTGCATAATGTCACTAGTGATCCCTGTATTACCCGTACACTGACACTATATACAGAGCTCCTGTGTATAATGTCACTGGTGATCACTGTATTACCTGTACATTGACACTATATATAGAACTACTGTGCATAATGTCACTAGTGATCCCTGTATTACCAGTACACTGACAGTATACACAGAGCTCTGGTGGTAATAACAGTGTTGTTAGTATTGTGGTTTGTATTCATGATCAATATTGTAGTATTCAGTCACTATGTGATGGTAATATGTGGTCAGGTCATGGTGTGGTGGTATTATTTGGTCACTATGTGGTGGTAATTTGTGGTCTGGTCACCGTATGGCGGTATTTATCCCATATATGTGGTATTATTCGGTCATTATTTGGTGAAATGTGTAGTCTAGCTATAGTGTGGTGGTATTTCTCCTTGTATGTGGTATTATGTGATGCCTATATGCTAGTAATATGTAGTAGTATTCAGTCACTATGTGCTCTGTTCATGATGTGGTGGCATTACTTCCCTTGTACATCGCAGTTATGGGGGCGCACAGTAGATGTGCAGGAGCCACCTGTGTTTTACAGTCGATGCTGCACTATAATGGGGATAACGACTGACAGATATTTGCATGTAGCTGTAGGGTGGGCCCCTAGAGTCCAACCCTGGCTGGGGGTGTTACACTGTACACTGTGTCTCTGGAGCTCTGTGGATTTTACCTGAGCAAATGAGACATTTGTGGATCTGAATGAAAGTATGCAGAGGCTAAATGGGTGGTCTGCAACAACATTTCACCCTAAATGTCTATTTAAAGGGGTTGTCTGGCCTTAGAGTGACTGCAGACTTGTGAATCCTCCCATCGCATGCACTGCACGCTGTGAGGATTCTCCAGAGCCAGGAGCTGTGGGCGCATGGCTGACAGTATGTATCATTTTCATACATGTGGTCACATGCCTACTAAATGGTTGCAGCTTCACTCAGTGCCAGTGTACTGAGCGAGGCCGGAATCAGGCTAGCTGGAATGTGGACGGATGTATGTAACTCACATACTTGCAGATATCTGTCTGCCTCTTTTGGCTCTGGAGAATCCTCACAGCGTGTGGTGCACCCAATGTGAAGATTCAAAAGTCTGCTGTCTCATAGAGTGACTGCAAACTTGTAGCCTAAGGAAGAAAAAAATGGTTAGCACTCGACTTTTTGCGAAATGGTGCTAGTGAAAGGAGCAAGAGGTCCCATAAGCATAAGTTCAGAGAAAGTCACTGCACACGTACAAGAAAAAGAATGCTTCAGGTGAGTATTTATTTGATGCTGATAGGTGAAGCAAAAATTTAAACGACGTTTAGGACAATTATTGGCCTGTATCATATAGTCGCCCTTTCAAAAAAGCATCATGGGAAAACCAGGTAAGTAGTGTCACCACAATGAAATATGACATAGAGCCTATTGGGTCCTGTTTAGAGTCAATGCCCAGTGTATGCAATGAGTTCAGGAGGAGCCGGTCTCCAGGGAGTATGAGCTTGATTCATTGGTAGCGCAGTGGAAGATGCTGACATTTCTGTGTCCCTGCGGTCAGGGCCAGGCATCCACCACATTGGAGCTGCCCAGAGTTTTGTAGTCGTGTGCCAGAGATAATAGTTTATATAAAAAAAACCCTGTTTGGGAGAGAAGAACAGACAAATCGCAGCACCCTAAGTGCGTAAACACAATACAGTATATAATAGTCTTTGATGGGTGCACAACTTCTTGCACTCACTGGATGGAAGACTAACATGGCTTTAGATTGTGTTTCCTCAAAAAATTCCTCTGGAATACTTTTCAATAGACAGGGCTTGCAGCTTGCCTCGGGTGGATCCAAGTGAAAGAGCCAAACACAGGCTCATACAGGACAAGTATATCAAAACGAACACATCCAGCCCATGAACGGCAGCACTTCCCAGGACTCGCATCCAAAGATGATATTTTGAAGATGATATTTTGAAAGAGAATAGGTTGGCAATCAGTGCTGCCTCTTGTGCTATAAGGATGCAGGACTGTGTCTGCCTACAGGGCCACCGCTCTGCAGCCATCATTGTGTGTCTGTATGCTTGTGTCAGGCCTGCCATTGCCATTAATGATCCTTGTTCTGGATACTTCTGTGTTATTCTTGTATGTGTGTGTGATGGCGCTGACATCCTTGTGTTTGGACACCTTTTTTTCTATTTATCTAAATTAAAATGTCCACTATTGTACTGAGTTTTGCATGATAGATATAAATCAATATGAACCAGATTTATATCAACCGATTTTAAAAATTTACTATATGGGTGGGGGCACCATTTTGCCATTCGCCTCAGGCAGCAGAGGGCTAGGTTCACCCCTGACTGTGATCACCATCTGCAGGCATTGCAGGACCTTAGGTATCTATGGTTACGACTGCTAACAACTATGTAACTAACTGTCACTATATCAGTGGTTAAAACCATGGATACCTAAGGTCCAGCAATATCTGCACATGAGGAAAGAATCAGAGTGAATCAGAAAAATTACACTTCTAATTGGAGGTATTTGCTAATATTATTATTATTGCACCTTCTACATATTGGGATAGGATCTTGGAGATGGGAGAATACACCTTTAAGTTTTTGCAACAGTTTGACTAGAAGCATAATCGTAGACACCATAGCATTACTGCTAGCTGTTGCAGCAACTTACTTTACATGCATGTACGTACATAGTGACCACTTTATTTAAGGTTAAGCATTTTTTTTAAAGAAATGGGATAATATTAAACAAAAAATAAACCCAATTACACACTTTTTACTTTCTCCCTGCCTATTTCAATATTCAATTTTGGCACTAGTACCCCAGATAGCTATACTGTGGTCTATTGCTGCATCTTTAGGCAGCATTCCTACGTCCTGGGATTTATTTTTCAGTGGACCTTTTCTACAAGGGGGAATTCAAGTGAACTGGCCCAAAAATTTGTAAATAAATTATTAAAGTAAATTGGGACAGTTATCTGTGAAGGTCTGTTTTGTTACACATTTAAATTGTCAAAATGGAGACATATGCATGTCACACTAATATTAATGTTAGGCTGTCACATCAAACCTGCCAAGTGCCTAGCATTTCTTGCAAAAATAAGTTTTTTGTGAGGTTGGATACATTTTTCAACAAAGTTTAGAAACAAATTAAACATTATCTGTATATCCAAAAGGTATGCTAAACCCAAACATATCTTGAGCAACGAACATGATAGGCCGATAGAAAACACTTAACATCACCAATAAGACAGTGTTAGTCAGCAGCTCACCATTGGTAATGCAGGCAGCATACTTCATGGTAGTATTAGCACCAAATACCAGTCCCATTTGTCCTCCATTGCCTATGGAAAGCATATTAGTGTAGAGGTGAGAAGGGCATAATGGGGTATAAGTCCCATCACACATCTCAATCATAGCAGAATGATGTAGCCTCTGACAGCAACACTATCAACTTGAGTCAGCATTATGCTTAGCCACCGCCTCAGCCTCCATAACACTTTATGATGTGCAGAGTAGAATTTCCAATCTGTCAGTGATACCTGTGTCTGTTTTGCCTCATAGTTCCCTAAACCAAAACACCCCTGTGGCTAAGAAACATGTTATACCAGAAAAAAAACTTCTTTTAGTTGATTTATTGGAATAGATGAATACTCAGCCTTTGGTCTTCGATGACAAGGGGCAAGAGAAGACGGAGAACACAATTTTAATGCTAAGCTATGCTGCTGGCTTTGGCTTGTGGTAGAGGCATTGGCAGTGGATATAACCCTGTGGGCTGGAACAACTATTTAGTCAGGAATCAGGCAGGGGCAAGGAACTCATTTACTGTACTGAAGCCCCTGTCAGCCAAATCAGTGATGATGATTTAGTGTATTGTATTGCCTTTTGAAAAAGAATCAATGTGCTCAAAATCAATGGAAGATACAGAGCCGTCATTATTTATTGCGATTAAAAGCCATCACTGCCATGCTTGGGCACAAAATGTAACTTTTTTTTTAACAAGAAAATCTATCATGTTAAGTGAAATAATTTTCCAATACAATGTACAATGAACTCAAGTTCTTTCTAAATTTGGGTTACACTCAGTTTTATCATGAGTGACCTAGATCAGATTGCCTGTATGTAGCCGAATTACTCACTTGCCATGAGCACCAACCACTGGGCAGCGCTCATAGCAATCAGGCAGTGACAACCATAGAGGTAAGCAGGAGACCTCTGGTAGTCATGCCAAACCATCTGTAACCTGCAATCACGTGATGGGGGTCATCGATGGGCAGATTTCCGGTGCAATTCCCCGAAGCACATGTTAAATACCCCTGTCAGAGTTTGACAGTAGCATTTAACGGGTTAATAGCCGCCGGTTGATCGTGATTCCACCCGTGGCTGTTCTGGGCACATGTCAGTTGTTCAAGATAGCTGACATGTGCCGAGAAAGATGTGGACTCATCACCGGAGCCCACATCAAAGGGAAGATGTCCGACATTGGCGTAATACTATGCCCGATGTCAGAAAGGGGTTAAAATCAATTTTCAAGTTGGTGTTATAATAAAGTATTCTAATTTACTGAGATAATGACTTTTGGGTTTTCATTGGCTGTAAGCCATAATCATCAACATCACAGAAATAAACACTTGAAATACATCAGTTTGTAATGACTCTGTATAATATATAAGTTTCACTTTTTGTATTGAAGAACTGAAATAAATTTACTTTTGATGATCATTGATATTCTAATTTAGTGAGAAGCACTTCTATAGGCATTGCTATGCATAGAAATGACTCAAACATTTACTACCTTCCTAAACATTGTTTTAGACAAAGTACACACACCACAAATATTGTTCAGGAATGGTTAGAGGAAAGTGACAAAGAGTTTAAGGTTCTTCTAAATTTACCAGATCTCAACCATGTTGAATATCTGTGAGACATACAGGAAAGTCCGTGCATATCTCATAGGCCTAAACAAATTTGCAAGAAATGTGTTCATGCTAGATAACAAGGACATATTTTAAGGTTAGAGGACTCAACAAGGACCTGAAAAAGGGAAAATGGAAAACTTGTTATTGTATTGGTTAAACTCTTTAAGGGAATTTGTCAGTAAGATTAAACCTTCACTCCCAAAATGCATGCGTTATATGAGCATGTACAGTCATATGTAAAAGTTTGGGCACCCCTATTAATGTTAACCTTTTTTTTTTATAACAATTTTGGTTTTTGCAACAGGTATTTCAGTTTCATATATCTAATAACTGATGGACTCAGTTATACTTCTGGATTCAAATGAGGTTTATTGTACTAACAGAAAATGTGCAATCTGCATTTAAACAAAATTTGACCGGTGCAAAAGTATGGGCACCCTTATCATTTTCTTGATTTGAACACTCCTAACTACTTTTTACTGACTTCCTGAAGCACTAAATTGGTTTTGTAACCTCATTGAGCTTTGAACTTCATAGCCAGGTGTATCAAATCATGAGAAAAGGTATTTAAAGTGGCCACTTGCAAGTAGTTCTCCCATTTGATTCTCCTATGAAGAGTGGCATCATGGGCTCCTCAAAACAACTCTCAAATGATCTGAAAACAAAGATTATTCAACATAGCTTTTCAGGGAAAGGATACAAAAAGTTGTCTCAGAGATTTAACCTGTCAGTTTCCACTGTGAGGAACATAGTAAGGAAATGGAAGAACACAGGTACAGTTCTTGTGAAGCCCAGAAGTGGCAGGCCAAGAAAAATATCAGAAAGGCAGAGAAGAAGAATGGTGAGAACAGTCAAGGACAATCCACAGACCACCTCCAAAGACCTGCAGCATCATCTTGCTGCAGATGGTGTCACTGTGCATCGGTCAACAATACAGCGCACTTTGCACAAGGAGAAGCTATATGGGAGAGTGATGCGAAAGAAGCCGTTTCTGCAAGCACGCCACAAACAGAGTCGCCTGAGGTCTGCAAAAGCACATTTGGACAAGCCAGTTACATTTTGGAAGAAGGTCCTGTGAACTGATGAAACAAAGATTGAGTTGTTTGGTCATACAAAAAGGCGTTATGCATGCACTGTATTGTTGACCGATGCACAGTGACACCATTTGCAGCAAGATGATGCTGCAGGTCTTTGGAGGTGGTCTGTGGATTGTCCTTGACTGTTCTCACCATTCTTCTTCTCTGCCTTTCTGATATTTTTCTTGGCCTGCCACTTCTGGGCTTAACAAGAACTGTACCTGTGTTCTTCCATTTCCTTACTATGTTCCTCACAGTGGAAACTGACAGGTTAAATCTCTGAGACAACTTTTTGTATCCTTCCCCTGAAAAGCTATGTTGAATAATCTTTGTTTTCAGATCATTTGAGAGTTGTTTTGAGGAGCCCATGATGCCACTCTTCATAGGAGAATCAAATAGGAGAACTACTTGCAAGTGGCCACTTTAAATACCTTTTCTCATGATTTGATACACCTGGCTATGAAGTTCAAAGCTCAATGAGGTTACAAAACCAATTTAGTGCTTCAGGAAGTCAGTAAAAAGTAGTTAGGAGTGTTCAAATCAAGAAAATAATAAGGGTGCCCATACTTTTGCACCGGTCAAATTTTGTTTAAATGCAGATTGCACATTTTCTGTTAGTACAATAAACCTCATTTGAATCCAGAAATATAACTGAGTCCATCAGTTATTAGATATATGAAACTGAAATACCTGTTGCAGAAACCAAAATTGTTATAAAGAAAAAAGGTTAACATTAATAGGGGTGCTCAAACTTTTACATATGACTGTAGGTTTTGCAAAACTAAATCTATTGACACCTTTATATCTTCTATCTGTTGCTGCATCCACAATAAATCAGCATTTTAATTAGTATACAAATGAAGCATTAAGTGCTTTGAGTGCGACAGAGCATTTCTCATGCCTGTGTCTCCTGAAGATGTTTCCACACTTAGCACCAGCCTCTTTAGATTGATTGACACCTGACATAATTGACTTCATGTGATGTCAGGTACCAGGCAAGGAAACTGGGCAATGAGCAATTAATCAAGTAACAGAGGCTGGTGCTAGAAGATACAAAAGTGTCTATGGATTTCATTCTAAAAGACCTGCACATACATGTTTGGGAGAGAGGGTTGATCTTACTGACAGATTTTCTTTCAGTTCAAAGCACTAATCTAGGCAATATTCAGCAATTTAATGAATTTGCAAAGTAAGCTCTCTCTAAGTGGTGTGGCTAAATTAACATAGGAACATATTTGGCTCCTGGGATCCAGACTCAAATCCGCACAAGTTATTCATGAACAATATACTCTGTTAAGATGACTGGAATAATAAAGTACTCTAGGCTCATTAGGATAACCTGCCTTAGGCATATATTGAGCAAAACCTATTTCTGATATTACTACAGCATAATGAAAAAAAATGTTCATTGCAAATATTTATATATAAATATATATATTTACTCATCGTGCTTATTAATTTAAATTATTGTAAATATTGATGTTGGAATTATTTAACTTAGAAAATGTATATAGAATTCTTTTCATTGTGATACCCTGGAGGATCTTTTCTTGAACATACAAATATAAACCTCAACTTAAAAGTGTATTAAAAGAGAATATTGCCATGGTGAAATCCAAAGGGATTGCTAAACTTGAAAGCATTTTTCCTACTTAGGCAGCAGTTTGAGCTACTACATCAGAAGCTTATTAATTTTAGTTGCTCTGCAAAATGAATATATTTATAGCATTTAAAGACAATTTTGTTTTGTTCTTTTAATTTTTAAGTACCGTAATTTTTTGCAATGTATTTTAATTAATTTGTGCCCTGAAGCATACATTTTAATTTTTAGTTTTTCCTTACCCTAACAAACTCATGAATGTCCTTTTCAATAAGAGAGAATCAATGGAATAGTGCAATATGGAGGACCAATCCATTAAGAGGTATGAGTCATGATTACATTTTGGCCACCTATGCCACATTTGACCCATCTGCAATTATCAATTTTAGAGCTAAGATATGGCTGCTAAAAATGGGCAAATCTTAGGTTATATAGTCGATGGTTGCACAGCAGATACATTGTTGGTAAAATCATGTGCAAGTTATGAACTATAGTGAAATATCCAAAAGGAGACATTTTTATTGATCATTAGATGATTATTAGATGTGATGTTGCACAACACAATGTTGTTGTGTAGCCCTGGCCTAATACTGCTGGTGTATCCACCAAGACCAAAGCATGTTAAAATATATTTTTCGCCTCTATTCTTTTAATAAAAAATAAAGGTGCCCAATATTAGATTTCTTGGAGAAGAAAAGTTGACAATAAAGGATCTAGAAATGGAGTAAGCTAACCTATGAAGTCAATGTTCAATACCAACAAGTCATTCCACGTGATTTAGAATATTTGCCAAACCAGAGTCTTCTCCAAAATAAAAGGACATCTATTTGCAGACAGCTGTTTTAATGGTTCTTCCCCATTGTCATTGCTGAGAAGTGTACTGCTTGATTGGAAGAAAGACCATTGATGAAGGTCTGGTGGTCCTGGTCTTTCTTCTTAGAACCACCAACTAACACTCCCAGTCTTTCAACTTGAGACTTATGATATTTATTTACAGAAGCAAAGACTTGACTCATGCCACGGTTTGGCAATTTGAACTGCTGTAGGTTATTCAAAGGGGTTAATCTAATTGTGGCTACGCACCACAGTTTCCATGTAGAATATGTGCAGATATTGCATGAATAAGTAGAATATCACTCCTTGAGGAAATTTTCAAATTCATGGTCTTAAAATCTTTGGAGGTAAAATCAGTGATGGAAATTTACAACTGACAATAATGGGAGGTGTTTTTGTCAGTTTGCTTACAGATTTTGACATTTAATTCAAATGAATCTGTGTGGTATAACTTCTGTGTGATGTGGTGTAGTGACCATTGTGTCCGTTAGGGGGCGCTGTGTGGGTGTCCCAGGACGGACAGATAGCCATGTCCAGAGTGGTAACAGGAGCAGGGTGCTAAAGGATCGTTATGTATCCCAAGGTGGGTGGCCTTGGGATGAAGGCTTGATTATATGCTGATCAGCAGAGCTGATCTTTTGTGCCAATGTATTAGGGAGAAGCCTTCAGGTGATTGGTGAGACGGGTGGGATCAATCACCTACAAACCCACCTAGGGGCGGGTGTCTAGAATGCCATAGTATAGTATATGTGTGGGAACGATTGAAGGACCTGTGAGGAGGTCATAGCCATGTGATCTCGTGGGCATGGCTACGGACCATATAAGGTGGCCAGGGTAGGTCACATGAGTGGATGCTTGGACCTGATTGGTCCGTATGGAAGGTCTCGTGCAGGGAGATGTGTCTGTCTTCCTAATAGCACGTGTGGACGCTGTGTTTAATGGCTGCAAGTGCCTGAGAGTTCTCAGGGGAAGGAATGGATGTCTGCAGTGTGGTGAAGCAACCATGAGGTAACCCTGATGGGGTGAGATAACTGTGAGGCTAGAGAGCCTGCGTTTTGGACATTTCTTAAACCTGTGTGACTACAGGGTTAACAGAGTGGAGCTATGTCATGGACACTGTTTGATATGAACTTTCTATTGCTTTGGCTTATGATGCCTGAATAAACCACATGGACTGTTGATGATTTATGGAAAACCCGTGCCGGATCTGGTTATTTGGCTGCAAAGCAAGTATCCCCAACCTGAATGACAAGCACTACCTTACAGTGATTAAACCCTAAAGGTTTTTGGTTTTCCTAAGAAGAATATTTTATGAAATGATCTGCAGCTTATAGGAAATGTGAAACTCATATGAGCCTTACAACTTCATTCACTTCAGTACAGTGTGGTAACAGGATATTTAGACACACAATTCTTGTGCAAAGGTCAAATTGTCTAAAATAAGTGCTTCTTGGAAAATGAAATATAATACACACAACAACATTGTATATGGTAGACTCAAATACAATACTGTTATTGAGCTGGAATAATGTTATCATGACTGCTTGCTACAACTCAGTTAAATTCAGCTTATACTGTACTTAGCACAGGAGCAGTGCTGGTAAACAGTGGTGATATTTGAAGCTCCTGGATCCTGTAAATCTGTAATACGATCACCAACTATGATAACTCACTCATACAAAAGGTCTATTCATATAGGAAACTTTGGTAATCTTTTTTTTAGGAAAACCATTTAAAAGATCCAGTCTTATATGGTGTAAGGTTATGTTAGAGATGAGAAAATCTGGTGTCTTTCAGATTTGGATACATCAAATTTGACAGGTAAATTCAATATGTAAGACTGGCTTCACACTTGCGTTTTTTGCGCTGTATTTTAGCGCTAAAAAACGCATGCGTTTTTTCCCTATATTTTGCATGGGATGCGCTTATGTGCGCATACACATGCGTTTGTATGAGTTTTTACGCGCATGCGTTTTTTTGTGGTGTGCGCTTGGGCCCACAAAATGCATCCTGTTGCATTTTTTGGGCGTCCGACTTGCCTCAAAAAAACGCATGCACGCAATGCAGTTTTTTTCAGCAAGACACCCATTGTAAGTCTATGGGTGCGCATATGTGCGCATTGGCATGCTCATGTATGCGTTTTTTTGCGCATGCGTTTTTTTGTTGACCATTGGTTAGACAATGGAAATTAGGGGTTTGGGTTAGAGTTAGGGTTAGTTAAGGGGGTTTAGGGTTAGGGTTTGGGTTAGTATGGTTTGGTTAAGGGTTAGGGTTTGGGGTTAGTTAGGGTTTAGGGTTAGGGTTTGGGTTAGGGTTAGTAGGGTTTGGTTAAGGGTTAGGGTTAGGGTTAGTATGGTTTGGTTAAGGGTTAGGGTTTGGGTTAGTATAGTTTGGTTAAGGGTTAGGGTATGGTTTGGTTAAGGGTTAGGGTTAGGGTTAGTAAAGTCATGGTTTGGGTTAGTGTTAGGCCAACTAATGTTGGAAAAAAACACAAACGCAGTAAAAACGCACTAAAAACGCATACAAATGCATAAAAACGCTGCATTTTTTTCATGCATGTGCATAAAAATGCTTGGAAAAAACGCAGCATTTGTATGTGTTTTTTCCATGCGTTTTTTTTGCGGGAAAAACGCGCTGCAAAAAAAAGCAAGTGTGAAAGTAGCCTAACAACAGTTTTTTAGCTTTTTTTTACTCTATCATTTCTCCACATCACAGAACATAAAAACGTATGGTGTAATAAAAAAGATAACATAACCCCTTCACCCCAGAACCTGTTTTTACCTTCTTGACCAGGCCAATTTTTTCAATTCTTACCAGTGTCACTTTATGAGGTAATAACTCTGGAACACTTCAACAGATCCCACTGATTCTGACATTGTTTTCTCATGACATAGTGTACTTCATGATAGTGGTAAAATTGTTCTATATACAACTTTTATTTGTGAAAATATTAGAAATTTGACAAAAATAAAAAAAATTGGCACAATTTTCAAACTTTTTATTTTTATTCCCTTAAACCAAGGATGGGAACCTTTTTTCTACCAAGGGCCATTTGGATATTTATACTATTCTTTGGGGGCCTCACCAATTGCGTGCTAATTCTGCCCATTACATCCTTACGCTTCAGTAGTGAACACTGAGTACGCATGCTCACAGAGCAAAAAGAAATGAAAAGGCTTGTATCCATCAAAATACAGCTGCTGGCTCAAAAACTGCAATCTCTGGGAATGTACTTGAGGACCGGGAATGTACTTGAGGACCAGATAAAAGGTCATTGAGGGCTGCAAATTGCAGGAGGACCTGAAATTCCCCACCCCTGCCTTAAACCAAAGAGTTATGTCACACAAAATAATTAACATTTCCAACATGTCTACTTTACATCAGCACAATTTTTGAAACATAATTTTTTATGGTAGGAAGTTATAAGGGTTAAAAGTTGACCAGCGATTTCTCATTTTTACAACAAAATTTACAAAACCATTCTATTTAGGGACCACCTCACATTTGAAGTGACTTTGAGGGGTCTATATATCAGAAAATACCCAAATGTGACACCATTCTAAAAGCTGCACCCCTTAAGGTGCTCAAAATCACATTCAAGAAGTTTATTAACTCTTCAGGTGCTTCACAAAAATTATTGGAATGTGGAAGGAAAAAGGTAAGGAGTTCCGTCTGAAATAAGTATTTCAGAGATTTACATGGAAACCCTGGTATAATTGCTCAGCGTAGAGTGCAGGATAAATGTGTGCCAAACTTTACTGCGATCTTTGGGAGGCAGAAAGAAAAATCCACAGCAGGTGAACAATTGGCTTTATTTATTTTTTACGCTGTTCCTGGTGCAGTATAAGGGATTAGATTACAGCAGATTTGTATAGGATTTTTATGTTTGGCTGCTGTCACACACTTAAAGACATATTTTATTGCAAAAACTAGTTTTTGCATCCCCATATTTAGGGCTAAAAAATTTTCAGATTTCAGAGTCATGTCATGGCTTGTTTTATGCAGGAGGAATTGACATTTTTATTGGCAGCATTTTAGGGAACATGACAATTTTTGATTGCTTTCTATTTTTATTTTTGTGAGGCAGAATGAACAAAAATCAACAATTAAGGAATTTTCTTATGCCGTTCCACATGTGGTAAAATTGATAAGGCAGCTTTGTTCTTCGGGTCAGTTCAGCGATACCCCATTTGTATAGTTTTTATGTTTTGGCGCTTTTACACAATAAAAAACTATTTTATAGGAAAACATTTTTTGAATTGCTGTATTCTGAGAGATATAGCTTTTATATCTTTCTGCTGATGGAGTTGTATAGCAGCTTGTTTTTTGAGGACAAGATGACATTTTCAGCGTTACCATTTTTATTTACATTTGTCTTTTCGATCGCATTTTATTCCACTTTTTGTTTGGCGGTATGATGATAAAGCATAATTTTTTGCCCCGCGTTTTTTTTTTTTTAATGGTGTTCCCTGAAGGGGTTAACTAGTGGGACAATTTTATAGATCGGGTCATTCTGGACATGACAATAACAAATATATGTACTTTTTTGCTTATTTTTTTAAGCAGATAAAAGTTTTTTTTGTTCCTTATTTTGTGATTTTTTTTAAAGTATTTTTACAACTTTTAATAACTTTTTAAAAACCTTTTTACATTGTCCCAGGATGGGACATGAATTTTCCACTGACTTGATCACTTATCCAATAATGTGCAATGCTTCTGCATTGCAAGGCATTAGATTTGCAATCGCGTTGTGCCGATGGGAGCAGAAAGCGAGCTCCCTCCCCCTGGGATACCTCTAAATGTTGCTGTCACTATAGACAGCGGCATCAAAGGGTTAAACTGATCATGGGCATCACTGCAGGGTGGCAGCTCTCATATCATATCATATAGAGCTGACATCCGCATTTGATCTCGGTGGTGCTCAACGTGAGCCCACAAGATCATCACGCTGTATATATACCGCAGTTTGCGGTAACCCAGCTCCCGCAGTACTGTATATATATGGCAGATCTCGGGAAGGGGTTAATACTGACCTTCTTGCTGTCCTGTTCCACCTCAGCCCACTGTTATTTGCTCAATCTGGCCTCTTATTTCCTCCTTCCTCCATCCTTTTTGGCCATCCTCCTTCTACCTCGGGGCTTGAGGCCTGGGAGCTGAGTAGGCCTCTGATATCACAGCACAGAGTGAAGGGGGAAAGAAGAGCTCAGAAAGATTGGATGAACAGACGGTGAGCTGCAACATCACAGGGACATGGAAGCACCAAGGTGAGTATTAATTTCTATATTTTATTTTATTTTTCTAACTTTTTCATGGCCTTCTATAATTTTGGAAGAATGGCAGCTGACTGGATGCCCTTTTGCTGAATTTGAACAACACAAGTTTAAAAAAAATTCAGATTCAAGAGAATCCAATATTTAGTCCTCTCTGCAGTAGTGTATATCAAATAAAAAAGTGATATTCTTGACAAAGGCCAGGCACTCAGGAGAGAGAATAGGGGGGTACATTATTTATATTTCTCTTCTACTGCTTTACATACCCAAGCCACGATTCAATATTTGCATTTTTTTCAGTGACTTTTCTTTTTCTTCTTGCGGAACTCATTCATTTTTGGTGAATTTTTCATAAAATCAAAAATGCTCTTTTAATTTATTTAATTTACTCACTTATACAGCACCATTAAATCCACAGCGCTTTACAAACATTATCATTACTGTCCCCACTGGGGTTCACAATCTAAATTACCTTTTGGTATGTCTTTGGAGGGTGGGAGGAAACTGGACTACCCGAAGGAAACCAACAGAAAATGGGGAGCACAAACAAACTCCTCACAGATATTGCACTGGTGGGATTTGACCTAGGACCCCAGTGCTGCAAGACTACAGTACTAAACAGTGAGGCATCATGCTGCCATCAGTTACTTTTTATGATTTTTTTTAAAGTAAAAAGTCACATGATCCTTTAAATAATTAGGTAAGAAATTTCGATCAACCAAAATATTAATCCTGGGGGAACTAGAGATAATTTGGGCAAGAACCTTGTGACTTTTTTAAAAAGTTGCAAATGATGAATTGACCCCAAATATCTGGATACTAAAACCAATGCCCACACTGGAGATCAAGCAAATCTCAGTTGAACAAGTAAAGACTAGATTTCAAAGTAAGCACAACTTAAAAAAAGAATAAGGAGAAAAGCTGCCTAAAGAAAAGAGAAAAATGAATCAAGTCCATGGAGTTTAAAATATTTTAGGGCTATAAGTCTTAAAATGAAAAAAAAAAAACTATAAAAACAGTACAAAAATATAGCATAAAATGCAAAAAAACTGTCCGAATATCCTAATGCATGTCTTATTAAATAGCTATTAAAATTTTATTCTAATATTTATTCACACTGTTTTGCTACAATTTCTGTAAACTGTAGCAAAAATACATGTTGCACACACATGCTCATAGCACAGACAACACAAAAAAAAATCATCAAAGGTAATATGTCTGTTTTATGGAGCTTGATGTGCTGATTACAAAAAATATGCTTAGTTTTGCTCTATCACATAAAGTTTCTGCGATAGAAGTATTTTTGTTATTACATTATTTCTGCATTTTCAATGTATGTGGGTTTTCCTATGTTATTCCCATTTCTTTGCTTGTCTTACTTAATTGTGAATTTTCTTACATTGACAAAATCAGCAAAGGTTTTAGTTAGTTTTATGGGAAGGAGTATTGACAGTGCTGTCAACCAATGACTGCTTTTAGGAAAGTCATATGTTATGAGAAGTTAATTGCTATCAGGCGGTAAGATTTGAGTCAGTCAGAAAAGGATGGTGATGGCAGCCACGACTGGTATGTGAGACTGACAGGAGACAGGCCTCTACAGGGATCTGATCCCTGCCACAAGGAGATAGAAGGGAAGGCAGGGGACAGCCGCCACCGTGAGAGGATTTTCACTGCATTTCTGGGAGGGCAAGTCACCTCAGAGGGAAGAAAACAGCTCAGCCACTGAGGTGTAACTGAGTGGGGGTCTCCACAGACAGAGAGAGAGCCTGAAAGCAGCCAATATCACACTGCCTGTCTGCAAATGTTCATCTGTAAGGAATAGGCTGACCCGTTTACCTCACAACTGTATATAGTTATCTACCAGATTACCTCCAGTAAAATCAGTTCTAAATACAAGCTGCCTCTGTCATCTCTGGGGAAATATAGTCGGTCGGGTCATTGATTTTTTTTTACTTTATCACCACCATTGAACTCAACTTACTCTACTGTTTGATCTGATTTAAAGGAGAAAACTGCCCCAACAGTGTATCAATCATCCGAACAGAATCTGCTATGTGTGTGGTTCTTTTACACCAAAAGACTAAGTATGTTCAATCACTCATGATTAGGGATGAGCGAACATATTTGCAAGTATTCGATACTCGGCGAGTAATGTGGTACTCGTGGCGCTCGGAACATAGCCAGTATTTCACTACTCACCTCGCAATATTTGGATCTTCCACCCAGCGTGTTAGCCAATCACAGTAATGCCGCTGCCATCTTGGTTATGGCACTACTATGATTGGCTGGCCATGCAACATCATAGATCAGCCATAGCCTATGACTCATAGGTTCTATATGAGCCCTGCCACCGCCATTTTCAGCACATTGCGTCCAGAACACAGCTAGTGCTAGCATTCGGAGAGTGTGGGCAGCTGCTAGGGAGAGTTGTGCTTTTGCAAATCATCCATAAATCATCTCAAAAACACAAAAGCTCTTGTGAGAGCTACCTGGAGTATTTTAGTAGAAGGTGACTGTAGTGCAAAGAGACAGGCAGGAGCGTTACAGTACATACATAGTACATCATTATCTCAGCTCTTCTGAGAGGTGAAAGTACTGTATAAGGTAAGGGAGTAGCGACAGTTTCCCAGCTATTTTTTGAGTCATATTTATCGGATTGATTCACAGTTTGTTATAAATAAATTTGTAAGAGAGAATACAAATCAACTCACAGTAATCCCTTACATATGTAATAAAACCAAACATCTTTATTACCAAATATTAAAAACAAAATACCAATTAATTACTTATAACTCTGCATCATACCACACCCAAAAATAGAAATGATCACCATAGGGACGTGTCTATCCCTATGCTGATCTATTTGTCCCTACCTGACAGCAGAGTTTGGCACCCTATAACCTGCACAGTGGCACGCCCGATCCACAATGGCTTTCCCTGCTCACCCTATAGGGCCCTATTGTGGCAAGGGTGTGAATAGGTGTTAAACAGGTAGGTGAGATAGAAAAGAAGTATTTAGAATCTTATCTTCTTGGCTTGATGATGTTCAATCTGTATAGGTTTTTTCTAAATATATCTACACAATACTAATGATGAATCTTTTTCTTGATAGTCCAAATGAGTCTTCTTACAGTATATCAATTTGATTAAGGTGTGAAGAGATTATTTGTTTTGACTGGGAACTATTGTCTATCTGGCTGGATAGAACCTTTTGCTATTAGGCACTCTCCATTAAGTGTGATCACTAGAGATAAGCGACTTTGCCTTTTTTAGGGTCGAGTTGGGTTTCATGAAACCCGACTTTCTCAAAAGTCGAGCTGAACGAAATCGGCCGATTATCGGGAAAAGTCGGAGGTCCGACTGAAACACGAAACCCAATGCAAGTCAATGGGGAAGCAAGGTCGTCAGGGAGTGGAGGACTGTAAACACACCTACAGTGCCCATTTCAATACCAACGACATCAATTCTTATTACTTAAGCTTGTCAACCTTAATTTACTTTATAATAATAGTTACGCATTGAAAACTGAGGGTTATTTGGCTAAAGTTGTGAGGGGTAGGGCTGGCTCCAGGTTTTCTTGTGCCCTGGGCGAGAGAGTGTCAGTGGGCCCCTTTAACACATACCACAATTCATGACGCTCCGATACGGAAGAGAAATATTAGTATAGTGCAATGACAAATACTTCACTTCTTACATTACATGACTGATATCTATTTTAAATTCTACAATAGCTCAAAAACCGGACAGTATATTCCTCCATACAGTATTATGGCCACCACATAGTGCGCCATACAGAATAATGAGCCCCATATATTGCTCCATACAGAATAATTGTACCCATATAATGTTCCATACAGTATATGAGCTCCACATAATGCTACAGTATATGATGGTCCCCATATAATGTGCCATACAGTATAGGATGGTCCCCATAGAGTAGAATGAGCCCCACATATTGCTCCATACAGTATAATGAGTTGCATATAAAGCTCTATACAGTATATGATGGGCCCCATATATTGCTCCATACAGAATGGGCTCCAAATAATGCTCTATACAGAATAGGCCCCATATGTGCTCCATATAATGCTCCATACCCTTTATGATGCCCCATAAATAATGAACCCCATATGATGCTCCAGTATATGATGGGCCCCATGAATGATGCTCCATTGTATGATGGGCCTATATAATGCTCCATATATAATGGGCCCCATATGATGCTGTAGTATATGATGGGCCCCATGGATGATGCTCCAGTGTATGATGGGCTTATACACTGTGTTCAGAATTATAAGGCAAATGAGTATTTTGATCACATCATCCTTTTCATTAATGTTGTCCTACTCCAAGCTGTATAGGCTTGAAAGCCAACTGCCAATTATGTAAATCAGGTGATTTGCATATCTGTAATGAGGGCAATGAGGAGGGATGTGGTCTAATGACATCAACACAATATATAAGGTGTGCTGAATTATTAGGTAACTTCCTTTCCTTTGGCAAAATGGGTCCGAAGAGAGATTTGACGGACTCTGAAAAGTCAAAAATTGTGAGATGTCTTGCAGAGGGATGCAGCAGTCTTGAAATTGCCAAACTTTTGAAGCGTGATCACTGAACAATCAAGCGTTTCATGGCAAATAGCCAACAGGGTCGTAAAAGGCATGTTGATAAAAAAAGGCTCAAAATAACTGCCCATGAATTGAGGAAAATCAAGCGTAAAGCTGCCAAGATGACATTTGCCACCAGTTTTGCCATATTTCAGAGCTGCAACATTAATGGAGTATCAAAAAGCACAAGGTTTGCCATACTCAGGGACATGGCCAAGGTAAGGAAGGCTGGAAAACGACTACCTTTGAACAAGAAACATAAGATAAAATGTCAAGACTGGGCCGAGAAATATGTTAAGACAGGTTTTAGTAAGGTTTTATGGAGTGATGAAATGAGAGTGACTCTTGATGGGCCAGATGGATGGGCCCGACGGTGGATCAGTAAAGGCCAGAGAGCTCCACTCTGACTCAGATGCCAGCAAGGTGGAGGTGGGGTACTGGTATGGGCTGGTATCATCAAAGATGAACTTGTTAGACCTTTTTGGGTTGAGGATGGAGTGAAGCTCAACTCCCAGACCTACTGCAAGTTTCTGGAAGACACCTTCTTCAACCAGTGGTACAGGAAGAAGTCGGTATCGTTCAAGATAAACATGATTTTTTTGCAGGACAATGCTCCATCACATGCATCCAAATACTCCACAGCGTGGCTGCCCAGTTAAGGTCTAAAAAGAAGAAAAAATAATGACATGGCCCCCTTGTTCACCTGATCTGAACCCCATAGAGAACCTGTGGTCCCTCATAAAATGTGAGATCTACAGGGAGTCAAAACATTACACCTCTCGGAAGAGTGTCAGGGAGGCTGTGGTGGCTGCTGCACGCAATGT
Organism: Dendrobates tinctorius; assembly: GCF_039654945.1. NCBI lineage: Eukaryota > Metazoa > Chordata > Amphibia > Anura > Dendrobatidae > Dendrobates > Dendrobates tinctorius. The sequence goes on along the minus strand of NW_027361732.1, from coordinate 67,299,456 downwards.
TGATTGTAAACAGATCAAGCAACTGATAGAATCTATGGATGGAAGGCTTTTGAGTATCATCGTAAAGAAAGCTGGCTATGTTGGTCCCTTTTTTTGTTTTGAATGTCAGAAATGTTTATTTCTACATTTTGTGTTGTTATATTAGTTTACCTGGCGAAAATAGACAAGTAAGATGGGTATATATTTAGTTTTTATTAAGCTGCCTAATAATTCTGCACAGTAATAGTTACCTGCACAAACAGATATCCTCCTAAGATAGCCAAATCTAAAAAAAAACCACTCCAACTTCCAAAAATATTAAGCTTTGATATTTATGTCTTTTCGGTTGATTGAGAACATAGTTGTTGTTCAATAATGAAAAGAATCCTCTCAAATACAACTTGCCTAATAATAATTATGCAAACAGTGTATAATGCTCCATATATAATGGGCCCCATTAATAATGCTCCAGTGTATAATGGGCCCCGTATATGATGCTCCAGTGTATGATGGGCCCCATTTATAATGTGCAGGTGTATGATGGGCCCCATGGATGATGCTCCAGTGTATAATGGGCCCCATTTATAATGCTCCAGTGTATGAAGGCCCATATAATGCTCCATATATAATGGGCCCCATATGATGCTCCAGTGTATAATGGGCCCTATCTATGATGCTCAAGTGTATGATGGGCCCCATATATTATTCTCCGGTGTATAATGCTCCCCATATATTGCGCCAAACATTAAAAAAATGAAATACCACTCCTCGCTGGGCACTGCTCTACTCTAGACTCCTCAGCGTCACCATCTTCAAGCTCTCTGCACTTGCACTGTTCAGGCAGAGGGTGTACAGACGTGATGTCATCACGGGAATGAACTGTGAGGGAGAACATCGATAGGGGAGGAGAGGTAATTTTGAACCATAGTTGACAACTGCTGTCTCCTGTCTGTTACAATCGATTCAGTATTAACAGTTGTGTGAGCGGTCCTTGAGAAAATCAGTCCACAACATGGTCATGAAATCCCTGTCTCCAACGCCGGTTCAGCTGTGTGCACCATGAACACCTCTTCTATATGGCCCAGTACAGCTCGTGGTAGAACCTGTACAGCTGATGTGTGCTGGGAATGCCTCTAACAAATCGTTTACCAGAGTTGCTTGTTTGCTCGCCAATATTAGCTCTAGGTTCTCCTGTGGCATGATGTTCTGTAATTTGCCTTTATAGTGTGGATCGAGGATGCTGGCCAACCAGTAGTAGTCATCCTTCATAATTTTGACAATGCGGGGGTCCCTTTTTGGGATCCGCAAGAGATAATCACACATGTGGGCCAATGTTCCAGGTGTCAATGATGCACTGACAGTGGTGGGTGGAGGAGCACTTTCTGCCAAATCCACATCCCTCCAGTCACACACAAACCCTGTACCTGACCTTGGCAAGCCAACATTTTCTCTTGCCCCCCGAGAAGCATCATCCTCCCCAAAATAATCATCCCCCTCATCCTCATCCTCCTCTTCTTCCTCCACCTCATCCAGGACAGTTCCCTGAGCAGACAATGGCTGACTGTCATCAAGGCTTCCCTCCTCCTCCTCGTCTTCCTCCTAAGCTGCAGATGCCTGATCCTTAATGTGCGTCAAAGTTTGCATGAGCAGATGCATAAGTGGGATGCTCATGCTTATGATGGCGTTGTCTGCGCTTACCAGCCGTGTGCATTCCTCAAAACACTGAATAAATTTACAGAGGTCTTTCAGCTTGGACCACGGCACACCCGACAACTCCATGTCTACCCTCAAACTGCCTGCCCATGTATCCTCCCACAAATGTATTACAGCCTGCCTCTGTTCGCACAGCCTCTCAACCATGTGCATGGTGGAGTTCCACCTTGTTGCAACATCTATGATTAGGCGGTGCTTGGGGAGGTGGAGCGATCGCTGCAGTCTATGGGCTGGAGTCTATGGGCGAGCGATGGAAGTGCGAGCACAGTCTTCGCACCTCATGGAGCAGGCCTGTTAACTCTGGATAATTATTTAGGAAGCACTGCACCACCAGGTTCAAGGTGTGAGCCAGGCTAGGTATGTGTCTGAGTATTGCAAGGGCTATGGCCGCCACAAAATTACGGCCATTATCACTGACTACCTTGCCTTGCTCAAGATGTAGACTGCCCAGCCATAACTCAGTTTCTCGCTGCAAGTAGTCGGCCAGTACCTCCGCGGTGTGTCTGTTGTCGCCCAAAGACATCATCTTTAAAACAGCCTGCTGACACTTACCACTAGCTGTTCAATAGTGGGACACCTCATGTGCAACACTGGCAGCTGCGGATGGAGTGCTCATGCGACTGCACTCTGTCGATCAGCTTTCGATTCTGGAGGAGGAGGGCCGAACGCCTACAGCCAACTGTTTCCTATACCGTCGGCTAGGCAGCACTTTCCCACCGTCGGTGTCCCTTGTGGACCCTGCATCCACCACATTAACCCAGTGCGCAGTGATGGACATGTAATGGCCCTGGCCATGCCTACTGGCCCATGCATCTATGGGGGGTGCACCTTTCCGCTCACTGATTGTTTGAGAGCATTGACAATGCAGTCTTTCATATGCAGGTGGAGGGCAGGGATGGTTTTTCTAGAAAAGAAGTGCCGACTGGGTAGGTCATAGCGTGGGACAGCGTAGGCCATGAACTCTCGGAACGCTTCGCTTTCAACCAAATGGAAGGACATCATCTCTAATGAGATCAGTTTGGCAATGTAGGTGTTCAAAGCCAGTGTATGCGGATGAGAGGATGAGTACTTTTTTGTCCTACTCAGAGTGTCTGGTAGGGTGAGCTGGACTTGAGAGCTACATATGGGGGAACTAGCAGTGGACCTGACGTACTGGTAGGGGGTTGGTGATGGTGGTGGTGATGGCCTAGATTCAGTCTTTCGTTGCAAAAACATTGTGATTCCCTGACTGCTTTGGCCTTGTGACGACACCTCAACATTTCTTACTGGTGGTGTGCTTACCGGTGGGCTTACAGTGGGGGAAGGGATGGAGCATTGCTGGCTACCTTCAGTCGGAGCAGGTGCACATGTGCTACCTGAGGTTTTGTAGTCCATCCACGCTTGCAAGTGCATGGTGGTTAAATGTCTAAACATGCAACTGGTATTCAAATTTCAGAGATTTTACTCTTGGCTAAAGGTCCTTCCGCACTTCTTACAGATAACCTTTGCCTTATCAATAGGATTTTGGTCAAAAAAGTGCCACACTGCACGCTTCCTACTATGGTATAAATTTTCAGGGCTTGCACGCTGTGCTAATTTGACCATCTGGCCAAGCTGTCCTGCAACTCTTTTTGTTTTTTTACCATGTTTTTGGACAGCTACGGGCCTGCGATGATGATGCCTGCTGCAGATCCTTCTCCTCTTCTGGGCTATTGCCAGCGGCACCCTCTTCCCCCAATGTATGCCAATCCGGGTCAACAACTGGGTCATCCATCACCTCCTCTTCAATCTCATCTGAACCTTCCTCTGTCACCGTGTAAGGTGGTATAATATGCGGGAAGGGGCACCTGAGTTTCATCAGGGTCAGATTCTGGCTCACTAGACTGCAAGGGCAATGTAGTGCTCTGTGTCAATGTATCAGCAGAATCATCTAGCAGTGGCTGTGCATCAGTGCACTCCATGTCAGATTCATCTTGGACTGGGGAATTCAGGATTTGACTTGATAACCCAGGCATGGTTTGTGAAAAGCGCCCCATGGAGTAATCTGAAGTGTGGCCTGCCGCATCCTTCACTTTTGGTGGGGGTGAAGGACACAAGGAAAGGTGTTGTTCCTGACCAGAAGCCTGCACTGATGACTCAGTGCTTGCAGTTTTTGAAACTTCAGAAGAGGAGGCGATAGAGCTGGAGGCCGTTTCGGCAATGTAAGCCAAAACCTGTTCCTGATGCTCCGGCTTTAAAAGCGGTTTACCTACTCCCAGAAAAGGGAACCTTACAGGTCTTCTTGAGCCAGACGATGACGCAGGCTCAACATCTCCTGCCTTAGCTGCTATTGTGCTTTTGGCATAACCAGCAGATGCACCACCACCACCATCAGTACCAGCTGCCCTCCCCCACCCATGTCCGTGGCCTCTTCCACCATACTTCCTCATGTTTGTGAAAATGTACCAAAAATACCAGCAGATATATGGTACTATATGAGGAGTGTACAGCTGTATAAGGTGTAGTGAAAAATTTAAATCTCCGTATATATTTCCTTTGTCACAGACGCTCTCCCAGTATGTATTTGACCATAATCCAACCAGCAGATATACGGTACTGTATCAGAAATGTACAGCTGTATACGGTGTATGGAAAAATTTAAATCTCCGTATATGTTTCCTTAGTCACAGATGCTCTCCCAGTATGTATTTGAAAGTAATCCAACCAGCAGATATACGGTACTGTATCAGAAACGGACAGCTGTATACGGTGTAAGGAAAAATGTAAATCTCCATATATATTTCCTTAGTCACAGACGCTCTCCCAGTATGTTTTTGACCGTAATCCAACCAGCAGATATACGGTACTGTGTCAGAAATGTACAGCTGTATACGGTGTAAAGAAAAATTAAAATCTCTGTATATATTTCCTTAGTCACACACGTTGTCTCAGTATGGATTTGACCGTAATCCAAACAGCAGATATACAGTACTGTATCAGAAGCAGACAGCTCTATACGGTGCATGGAAAAATGTAAATCTCTGTATATTTATTTCCGGAGTCACACACATGCTGTCTCAGTATGGATTTGACCGTAATTCCAAACAGCAGATATACGGTACTGTATCAGAAACGGACAGCTGAATACGGTGTAGGGGAAATGTAAATCTCCATATATTTCTTTCCGGAGTCACACACACGCTGTCTCAGTATGGATTTGACCATAATCCAATCAGCAGATATATGGTATTGTATCATAAGCGGAAAGCTCTATACGGTGTATGGAAAAATGTAAATCTCCATATATTTATTTCCGGAGTCACACACAGATAGCATGTATTTGTCTGTGATACCAGCCGGTACACGGTAGTGTATGAGGAGTGTACAGCTCTATACGGTGTATGGAAAAATGTAAATCTCCATATATTTATTTCCGGAGTCACACACACATGCTGTCTCAGTATGGATTTGGCCGTAATCCAAACAGCAGATATACGGTACTGTATCAGAAGCGGACAGCTCTATCTGGTGTATGGAAAAATGTAAATCTCTGTATATTTATTTCCGGAGTCACACACAGATAGCATGTATTTGTCCCTGATACCAGCCGGTACACGGCAGTGTGTGAGGAACATACAGCTCTAGATGTTGTGGGAAAAAATGAACGCTGGGTAACTGTGCAGAAAAAAAGAATAAAAGTATGAGTGCTGTGTTAAAAGTAGTCTGCACAGCAGTGTGCACACAGCAATGCAGCTATCAGGCAGCTTAATAACCAGGGCTGCTGCACACAAAAAAATCCTCCCCTGTCACTGCAGACTAACTGTGCAGCACAATTGCTATCAGCAGAAGCACATAATGTTTTTTCTTTCCTGCCTATCTGTTTTCTTTCCTGCCTAACACTCTCCCTATTGAGAAACAGCGGCAGCAACCTCTCCCTATGCTAAGATCGGCAGAAGTAAAATGGCGGTCGGCGGTCAGGGCTTTTATAGCCACTGTGGTGCCACACAAAGCAAGCCAATCACTGCAATGCCCTTCTCTGAGATGGTGGCCGCTGCCCATGTCATCGCGTTGCCCACAGTGTGCGTCCTTGCTCATTGGCAGAGAAAAGGCGCCTGAAAGCATTTTGGGAAATGCGACTTTGGCGCTCGGGTCGGCGACCGCATGGCCGACTTCACGCTATGGTCAGGTTTTGCTCGGCGAAACCCGACTTTGGCGAAAGTCAGTGACTTTTGAATCTGACCGATCCATTTCGCTCAACTCTAGTGATTACCTCATATGTTCAAAGTGAGTCCACTTTAATTTATTTTTCTGTGATTTGGTAGTAACCCCAATTCTATGGTCCCAGGGGGTATTCATTGGAATATCTGTAGAGATTTGAAAGTGATTAGTCTGTTAAAGTGAATGCAAGGAGGTTTCTGAAAATATTGTTGCTTCTTGTGTTTATGGGACAGTATAAATACAGTAGAGGATTATGTTTGTCATGATTGAGGACAGAGAAACATCTATGCTCCAGGTAGAGACAATGTTCAGCATAATCCTTTATTTGCTCCAGCGAAAATTTTTCTTCCTCCACTATATATAAAGTTGGGATTGATTAAAAACTTTGTGAAAGTCGTGACAAAGACAAATTCACAAGGGTTCCAGTACATTTCACAGAAATTCTCCAGCATTTCACCATAACTGGAGGCTTTTTGCAAAGAAGAGTAGGCAGCTTTACCATCTGAGAAAATAAAGAACCTCATCCAAAACTACCACAAGAGACTTCATGCTGTCATTGGTGTTAGAGTGGGCAATACATGGTATTAAGAAATGGGGTATGTGAACTTTTGATCAGTCATTTGAATGTTTTGGGTTGTTATTATGATTTAAAAAGAGAAAACACAGTAGTTTAACAATAAATAGCTTCACAAAACCACTAACCATGAGTGGAGAAAACAGTTTTAGTGTTATCATTCATATTCTCTGAAAAAAGGCCAAGAAAGCAAAAATTCTGCCAGGGTATATAAACTTTTGAGCAAAACTGTATTTTTTTTATTAAAAAAAAGTGTTACTTAAATCAATCATGGTAAACCATATTGAACTTGATGGAATTGCTGTTACAGGACCATTATCTGTGTGAATGCTTATTACTATGATGTCTTTAATTCAGTTAGATGAGGAAAAACTGAATAATGACCATGATGAGGACATACAGAAAATGCTCCAAGAAATACCATCTACATTATGGGTGAAGAGTAAAATGGATGTTGGTCTGTTAAAGGTGACACCAGTAAAAATCAAGTTAAAGCGAGGTACGGTATATATCAGACAGTATCCCCTGAGCAAGGAAGAAAGAGATGCCATTACAATGCAAGTAATTAAATATGTAGAGGTTGTAGTTATAAGGGGTGTTAATCTCTTTATAATACTCAATTTTTTCCAGGTAAAGAAAAAACAGATACCTGACCAGCCCCTGGTATATTGCATGGTTCATGATTTGCAGGAAATTAATAAATTAGATACACCCATAGTGCCAAAATCACATACATTGCTTAATCGTATTCCTTCAAGTTCAACACGTTTTACTGTGATTAATTTAAGTAACACTTTTTCCTCAGTGCAAATTAATGATGAAAGCCAGCTGCTGTTTTCCGAAAGCAGTACTGCTGGACTAGGTTTGAACCATCTCCCCCTCAGTGTTTTCAGAGGCAATAGCTGGAGTCATTCTCTCTTGGCATCATGAGAATATAGAAGTTCAATTGCTTCAATATGTGGATGACCTGCTGCCGTGTTCACCAAACAAAGCAATATGTCTAAAAGAAACATTCTCCTTAATAATCTTTCTACATGAAGAAGGTTGTAAGGTGGCAAAAAATAAGTTACAGATAGCAAAATAAAAAGTTATTGTCTTGGGCCACTGTATCTCTCCTCAACTGTAGCATATTACTTGTGAAAGGAAAAGAGCAATAACAGTCAAGCTATTGAACCTACGTCCCCCAGAACCTTAAGAAGATTTCTGGGATTAATGAGCTGTTGGAGATAATGCATTCCTTGAGCATCAGCACTGATGCCACCCTTATTCAATGTTCTGGCAGCGTTCAACAAAGGTTAGCCTTACCAGACACCACCAGAAAAAATGAGCTTCAATAATTGAAGGATGCCATTCATTTTGCACTGGCATTAGGAATCCCTAACTATGACTTCCTATTTAATTAAATTTAGGGTTATGGTTGAGACTAAATTCAGGGTTAGGGTTGGGGCTAGGGTTAGAGTTGGGATTAGGGTTAGGGGTGTGTTAGGGTTAGGTTAGGTTTGTGGTTAGGGTTATGGCTTGGGTTGGGATTCGGGTTGGGGGTTAGGGGTGTGTTAGGGTTATAGTTAGGGTTGGGATTAGGGATGGGGTGTGTTAGGGTTAGGTTTGTGGTTAGGGTTATGGTTAGGGTTGGGATTAGGGTTGGGATTAGGTATGGGGTGTGTTAGGGTAAGGTTTGTGGTTAGGGCTATGGTTAGGGTTGGGATTAGGGTTAGGGGTGTGTTGGGGTTAGGGTTGGAATTAGAATTGGGGGGTTTCCACTGTTTAGGTTCATAAGAGGGTCTCCAAAGCTTGAAAAAGTCAAAGTGCACGCCTTCCCTTCTGAGCTCTGACGTGCGCCCAAACAGTGGTTCACCCCCACAAATGGTGTATCGGCGTACTCAGGACAAATTGCAGAACAACTTTGGGGGTCTAATTTCCCTTGTTACCCTTTGGAAAAAAAAATTGGGGGGGAAAGATCATTTTTGTGGATTAAATTTGATTTTTTTTATTTTCACAGCTCTACGTTATAAACTTTTGTGAAGCACTTAGGGGTTCAAAGTGCTCACCACACATCTAGATAAGTTCCTTGGGGGGGTCTAGTTTCCAAAATGGTGTCACTTGTAGGGGTTTCCACTGTTTAGGCACATCAGGGGGTTTCCCAACGCGACATGGTGTCCTATCTCAATTCCAGCCAATTCTGCATTGAAAAAGTCGAACAGCGCACCTTCACTTCTGAACTCTGCCATGTGCCCAAACAGTGGTTTACCCCCACCTATGGTGTAACAGCATATTCAGGAGAAATTGCACAACAAATTTTATGGCTCATTTTCTCTTTTTAACACTAATGAAAATCAAAAAAATTGGCTCTGATGTAAAATATTTGAGAAAAAATTAAATGTTTTTTCCTTCCACAATGCTTCAGTTCCTGTGAAGCACGTACAGGGTTAATAAACTTCTTGAATGTGGTTTTGAGCACTTTGAGGGGTGCAGTTTTTCAAATGGTGTCCCTGTTGGATATTTTATGTCATGTACACCCCTTAAAGTGACTTCAAAAACCAGGGGAAGAGTCTTGAGGAGATCATTTGCATATTCCCAGTGCCTTCTGGGATAAGTGAAGAGTCTCCGCGAGCTCAACGATCACTGGGTTTTGGCCGTTGCAGCTGAAAAGAGGAAATCGGAAAACCAGGGGAAGAGTCTTGAGGAGATCATTTGCATATTCCCAGTGCCTTCTGGGATAAGTGAAGAGTCTCCGCGAGCTCAACGATCACTGGGTTTTGGCCGTTGCAGCTGAAAAGAGGAAATCGGAAAACCAGGGGAAGAGTCTTGAGGAGATCAGTTGCATATTCCCAGTGCCTTCTGGGATAAGTGAAGAGTCTCCGCGAGCTCAACGATCACTGGGTTTTGGCCGTTGCAGCTGAAAAGAGGAAATCGAAATTTGGGCTCATCTTTCATCGTTTTTAAGAAATCTCAAGATGGAAGAGGCCAGGAGCCATTTGGTGAGCTGCATTTCTTGCTACATGTTCACAGACTTACCAGTGGAAAAGCCAAACTTCACATGCCACAAATGCAAGCTTGTGTCCCTGTTGGAGGAAAAGTTGCAAAATCTCGAAGAGAGGTTAGCTACGTTGAAGATCATTAAGGAAGGTGAAGAGTTCTTGGACAGAGCAGAATTATCTCTTCATGTTACAGAAAGAGAAGAAATTCGAAGTGCACCTGAAGAAACAGAGGAATGGAGACATGTGACCCAGAGAAGCAGGAGGATCAGGAGGCAGTCAGCACCCATACTGCTCAGGAACCAGTACCAGGCTCTCACGCAGGAAAACAATGAAGAAATACATCAGGATAAGACTTTGCCAACAAGCAGCAACCTTGTACGCCTTCAGAGTCCTCCTGGATGGAGAAAGAAAAATGTTGTGAAGAAGAAACGGAGAGTGGTGGTCATGGGGGATTCCCTGTTGAGAGGAACTGAGGCCGCTATCTGCAGACCGGATATAACTTCTAGAGAAATGTGTTGTCTTCCAGGTGCAAAAATTAAAGATGTGTCTGACAGGATATCAGGACTCTTCAGACCTACAGATGACTACCCATTCCGGCTACTACATGTGGGGACAAATGACACTGCAAGAAACGACCTGGAAACCATCTGCAGAGACTTTGAAGACTTAGGTAAGAAAGTGAAAGAACTGGGAGCGCAGGTGGTCTTCTCTTCCATCCTCCCAGTGGATGGCCATGGAACAAGGAGGTGGAATAAGATTCTGCAGGTGAACAACTGGCTACGTCGATGGTGCCGTCAGCAACGATTTGGATTTCTGGATCACGGAGTGAACTACTTATACGATGGACTACTTGCTAGAGATGGGGTGCACCTTACGAAGACTGGTAAGCATGTATTTGGAAGTCGCCTTGCTACACTTGTAAGGAGAGCTTTAAACTAGAACAACATGGGAAGGGAAGCAAAAGACCAGAAAAAGCCATACACCTGACAAATGCTATTGAGAACTCTGCTATTAGAAGTGGAAAGGAAGAACAAAGACGAAAGAATCTAATTAATAAAAATATTGGAGAAAGAGAAACCAATCACAAACTAAAATGTTTCTATACTAATGCACAAAGCATGGGCAACAAACAAGGAGAATTGGAACTACTAACACAGGAAAAGAAATATGATGTCATTGGAATCACTGAAACTTGGTGGGACAATACACATGATTGGAATACAAGACTAGAAGGATACAACTTATTTGCAAGAAACAGACTTGATAAACGAGGAGGGGGTGTCGCATTGTATGTTAGAAATGCGTATATCTGCACAGAGATTGAAGCTTCAGAGACTGGGAGTTCTGTGGAAACTGTTTGGGTAAGAATACAAGGACAGAACAATGGAAAGGACACCATTGTAGGCATTTACTACAGGCCGCCTGTGCAAGCTGAAGATATGGATGAACTCTTTATGCATCAAATGGCCAAGTTCTCCAAAAAATATGACATAGTTGTCATGGGAGATTTCAACTATCCAGACATTTGTTGGGAATCTCTCTCAGGCAAAACTAACAGGTCAAGGAAATTCTTATCCTCTCTTGCTGACAACTTTATCTTCCAAAAGGTAAGGGAGAAAACAAGGGGAACTGCTACCTTGGATCTAATCCTTATAAACAGGGAGGAAATGGTTGAGGAGGTAAAAGTGGCTGGGACCCTAGGAGGTAGCGACCATGCTATTTTAGAATTTTAGATAACTAGAGGCGGAAGACCTGTGAAGACTCAGACGTCAAGGTTAGATTTCAGAAAGGCAGATTTTAAGGGATTCAGAAAGAGAATTGGAGGGATCCAATGGCTGGATATCCTTAAAGACAAAAATGTCCAGGAAGGATGGGAAATCTTGAAAAATGAAATTCTCAAAGCACAGTTGTTAACAATTCCGAAAAGAGGGAAGAATAGCAAGCAGTTAAGGAAACCAGGATGGATGAACACAGAACTTAAGCACATGCTAAAAAGGAAGAAAAAAATGTTTATAAAATGGAAAGAGGGAGGCATATCTAAAGAAGAATATAATGCTGTCTGCAGAACCTGCAGGGCACAAATCAGATTAGCTAAAGCTGAAAATGAATTGAGGCTTGCAAGAGATGTCAAAAGCAATAATAAAGGATTTTGGGGACATGTCAAAAGTAAAAGAAAAGTCAAAGATGCTATAGGATTTTTACAGGATGAAAATGATGAAATGGTAAGACAGGATGTTGAGAAGGCTGAACTTTTAAATTCCTATTTTGCATCTGTTTTCTCTCAGAAAGGAAATGTAACATCAACTGTTATTCACTGTCCTATTAAGGGAATAGAAGAATCCAGGATATCTATAAACAGAAAGATAGTGAGGAAACACTTAGCTAGCCTAAATGAATTCAAGTCTCCAGGTCCAGATGAATTACACCCCAGAGTACTGAAGGAGACAGCAGAAGAAATTTTTGAACCCCTCTCTATAATCTTTGAAAATTCTTGGAGAACAGGAGAAGTGCCAGAAGACTGGAGAAGAGCAAATGTTGTTCCTATCTTCAAAAAGGGGAAGAAGGTGGACCCAGGTAACTATAGGCCGGTGAGTCTGACTTCTATACCAGGAAAGATCTTTGAACAAATTATTAAACAACATGTATGTCAATACCTGGATAAGAATGAAGTGATTAAACAGAGTCAGCATGGGTTTGTAACTAATAAGTCATGTCAGACTAACTTAATTTCCTTCTATGACGGTATCACTGATTGGGTGGATCAAGGAAATGCTGTAGATATAGTATATCTTGACTTCAGCAAAGCATTTGACAAAGTCTCTCATACAATCCTTATTGAAAAAATGATTAAGTATGGTATGGACAAGGCAACTGTTAGGTGGATTCATAACTGGCTTAGTGATCGGACCCAAAGAGTGGTCGTAAATGGCTGCACATCCAGTTGGAAGAATGTCTCAAGTGGGGTACCACAGGGCTCTGTCCTGGGCCCTGTATTGTTCAACATCTTTATCAACGATTTAGATGAAGGCATTGAGGGTAAACTGATTAAATTTGCTGATGACACAAAGCTAGGAGGGATAGCTAATACTAGAGAAGAGAGAGAGAGGATTCAAAAAGATTTAAATAAACTGGAGAAGTGGGCAGCAACAAACAGAATGGTTTTTAACAGGGAGAAATGCAAAGTACTACATCTGGGCAATAAAAATGGAAAAAGCATATATAGAATGGGAGGAATAGGGCTAAGTGACAGCACATGTGAAAAAGACTTGGGTATACTAATAGATCACAGACTGAATATGAGTCAACAGTGTGATGCAGCAGCAAAAAAGGCAAATGCAATTCTAGGATGTATTAACAGAAGCATACAGTCTAGATCACGTGAAGTCATTATTTCCCTCTACTCCTCTTTGGTCAGACCTCATCTGGAATATTGTGTCCAGTTTTGGGCACCACATTTTAAAAAAGACATCAACAAACTGGAGCAAGTTCAGAAAAGAGCGACCAGAATGGTGACCGGTCTGCAAACCCTGTCTTATGAGGAAAGGTTGCAGGATTTGGGAATGTTTAGTTTGCAAAAGAGAAGACTGAGAGGAGACTTAATAGCTGTCTACAAATATCTAAAGGGCTGTCACATTGTAGAAGGATCAACTTTATTCTCATTTGCACAAGGAAAGACTAGAAGCAATGGGATGAAACTGAATGGGAGGAGACACAGATTAGATATTAGAAAAAACTTTTTGACAGTTAGAGTGATCAATGAGTGGAACAGGCTGCCACGAGAAGTGGTGAGTTCTCCTTCAATGGAAGTCTTCAAACAGAGGCTGGACAGACATCTGACTGGGATGATTTAGCGAATCCTGCTTTGAGCAGGGGGTTGGACCAGATGGCCCAGGAGGTCCCTTCCAACTCTACGATTCTATGATTCTATGAAATGTGATGTGGTTCCTAAAAAAAATGGTTTTGTAAATTTTGTTGTAAAAATGAGAAATCGCTGGCCAACTTTTAACCCTTATAACTTCCTAACAAAATAAATTTGTTTCCAAAATTTTGCTGATGTAAAGTAGACATGTGAGAAATGTTATTTATTAACTATTTTGTGTGACACATCCCTCTGATTTAAGGGAATAAGAATTAAAAATTTGAAAATGGCAAAAATTAAAAATTGTCACCATAAATAAATGCAAGTCATATCAAAGAAGTTTTTCCACTAACATAAAATACAATATGTCATGAAAAAGCAAACTCAGAATCAGCGGGATCCATTAAAGAGTTCCAGAGTTATTACCTCATAAAGTGACAGTGGTCATAATTGTAATAGCTTAGTTACTCACCGATAACGGTGTTTCTCAGAACCCATGACAGCACCACGGAGAGAGGGGATCCGCCCTTCAGGGACAGGAACCTACAGATAAAAAGGGCGGTACCTCTCCTCCGCCTTCAGTTGGTTACAGAGCATCAGAGGGTCTCCAGGTTAGTTAGACAACAGAAATATATGCATAACATTATAATATTGCTTATTATCAGAAGCACCGTGTCTAAACGGAAACACTCTACTAACAGTAAAACGTGCCCACCACACTCGTGAAGGGGAGGGGAATAAGCGGGTGCTGTCATGGGTTCTGAGAAACACCGTTATCGGTGAGTAACTAAGCTATTCTCCCTCACCCATGACAGCACCACGGAGAGAATTACAGAGATTGGTAGCTTAGGGAGGGACCACCGCCTGAAGGACCCTACTCCCGAAGGTCAGGTCAGACGTAGAGGCTAGATCTAATCTATAGTGCCTAAAAAAGGTCGAAGGTGATGACCAGGTGGCCGCCTTACAGATTTTTTCTATTGATACCTCAGATCTTTCAGCCCATGAGGTCACCATCACTCCTGTGGAATGGGCTCTCAACCCTTACGGAATGGTATTTTCACTGGATGAATATGCCAGGGCAATCGCATCCCTTATGCACCTTTCCAGGGTACTCTTAGATGCTTTGAGTCCCTTCCAAGGTCCCTGAAAACACACAAGGAGAGAGCCTTCCTTCCTACATTTCTTGGTGGCCTCTAGATACTGCACTAGGCACCTCATCATGTCTAAGGTGTGGAATTTGTCTTCTCCCTTCTTTTTAGGATTTGGGCAGAATGAAGGAAGGACTACCTCTTGGGACTTATAGAAGTGTGATGACACTTTGGGTAGATATGCCAGGTCAGGCTTTAAAATGACCCTATCATCTAGAATCTTTGTGAAAGGTGGCCCTACTGATAAAGCTTGCATATCGCTCACTCTGCGAGCTGATGTTAGCGCCAAAAGAAGCACTGTTTTTAACGACAGGATTCTTAGGGATGCTGAGTGAATAGGTTCGAATGGAGGGCCTGTTAGCGTGGATAGTACAAGATTTAGATCCCATGAATGTAATCTTTGATTAGCTATCGGCCCGGATCTGGATACGGCCTTAGTAATCTGTCACCCAGGGATTACCTACCACATTATGGTTATAAAGGTGCCCAAGGCCTCTACTTGTACCTTTAATGTGTTGACCGCTAGACCCTGTTCTAGGCCCTTTTGTAGAAATTCTAGGATTTTGTCAATGTGAACCTCATCCTGAACCTTTACCTCCGAAGTGGATAAGAATTTTTTCTCTTTTTTTTTTTTTTTTGTAGTGTAGTTATCAGGTTCTCTGAAATTCCTCTGTCTCTCATCAGTGCCCTCTCAAATTCCATGCTGTTAAATGGAATCTCCCTGCCTGAGGGTGTAACACTGGCCCCTGCGATAGCAGGTCCAGGAGATCTGGGAGGATCCATGGGTCAGTTAGAGAGAATATTCTTAGCCAGGAGAACCAGGTTCTTTTGGGCCAGAAGGGGGCTATTAAAATCATTCCTGCCCCATCCTCCCTGACTTTTCTTAACACTGCTGGGATCAGCATGATCGGGGGAAAGGCATATGTTAGGCCCCATGTCCATGGGAGTATGAAGGCGTCCAGAGCTAGAGGATTCCCCCTGGGGTCTATGGAGCAGAAAGTTTCCACTTTTTGTTTCTGAAGTCGGCAAACAGATCTATGCCCGGGTCCCCCCACATTTTTTCAATCTGCCGAAAAACGGACCGCTTTAGGACCCATTCCCCTTGTCATAATTGGGAGCGACTTAGAAAGTCTGCCCTTTGATTCTCCGTGCCCCGGATGTGTAGTGGTGACAGAGATAGCAGGTTTGCCTCTGCTAATTTGAGGACTCTGGAGAATGTTTCCATTAGGGCTCGGGACCTGGTTCCCCCCTGATGATTTATATATGCTATTGTGACTCGATTGTCCGAAATATGCGGACATGATGACCCCGGAGCAGGGGTAAGAAGTGTACTAATGCGTAGCCCACTGCTAAGAGCTCTCACTGGTTCGAGGAGGCTTCTAATTCTTGAACTCCCCACGTACCCTGGGCCACTTCGTTGTTCATGTGTGCTCCCCACCCTGTGGGACTGGCATATGTGGTAGCTATGTGTGTTATTTTTTGTTACCCAGGGGATCCCTTTGGAAGGGTTGTCTTGGCTTTTCCACCAGGTTAGGGAATGAGTAGTTTTTGAATTTAGGGTAATACGACCCTCTAGGTGTCCCCCTACTGCAGACTAGTTGGCTAGTACATCCCACTGTAGAACTCTCGTGTGTAACTGAGCCCATTGGACTGCTGGCAGGCAGGCGGAGCGAGAACCTAGTCGTGACATCGCTTTTCTTAATGTCATGGAGGGAGTTTGGATGGCTCTTGTTACAATTTGAGCGATTTTCTCCTTCTTGCGGTCTGGGAGGCGGCACTCTTGAATGTTTGAGTCCAATATTAGACCCAAGAATTCCTGTACTCTGCTGGGCTCTGATCTTGATTTTTTAGATTCAGGAGCCAGCCCAGGCCTTGCAGAGTGCCCATCACTCTGTCCCCCTGTTCCCAGCGTTTTTGAACCAAGCTGGTTGCTATTAAAAAATAGTCCAGATACGGGATTAATATTATGTCTTGCTCCCTTATATGGGCCATCATCTCTGCCCGTGGAGCTACAGATATTCCGAATGGCAAGGCTCTATACTGGAGTTCTCTTATCTCGCCCTTTATCGAGACAGCTAACCTGAGATATTTCCTGGAGTTTTTGTGAATGGGGATGTGATAATAGGCGTCGCTGAGATCCAACACCGAGATTGGTGGTGGACCTGATTGACTCCAAAAAATTTTTTTTTTTTTTTTTTTAAATTTATAATTGTCTGAAACCTGCCGCCTGGCTTGGTCACCAGGAAAAAGAGGGGAGTAAAACCCCTTGCCCCTTCCCTGCAGGGAAACCTCCTGGAGGGCTCCTTTTTCTACCAGGCTTAGGACTTCGTTTCCTAGGGCTTTCTGCTCTTGCATACTGGATCTTAGCGGAGTCATTACATACTTTTGAGGCGGGAGGGAGAGAAGTTTATCCTTAGGCCCTCCTGGATTAGGGGTTTACTGTCCATGGGTTGTTTGATATTCTTTTCCAGGCTGGGAGAAAAAAGGGTTAACCTTCCCCCCACCCTGAGCAAACTGTCACCTAGAGGGCTTTTTGTCTCAGGACAAGTTGCCGAGGAGGAACCCTCTATCTCTTCTCAGCCCACTCTGCTCTCTCGGTGGTCTCCGCAAAAGAAACTTTCTATTCCGAAAGGGCCTCTTAGCTGCATTTGAGAGTGCTGCTGCTTTGGACGATAACCAGACTGAGTCTGCGGATGAGTCCGCTAGGAAGGCAGCCGCTCCCCTTATTACTGGGATAGAGTCTAGGATTTTATCGCTTGGCGTCCCGCTATGGCTGGCCTGAGGTTACCTCCAGCTAACTGCCATGCACCTTTAAGAAAGGTATCTGCCTTTTTATCTAGGGGACCCCTGAGGGTGCCCATGTCCTCAAAGGGGAGGGCAAAATTTTTTTTTTTTTTTTTTTTGAGGCCTTTGCGACAGCTACATCGAGCTTCGGGCCCCTTTCCTCACAGGGATATTTCCTTTTAAGGGAAGGGACCGTGGTGTTTTTCCTGTCCGGTTTATCCCATTCTTTTTGATTAGACCCCGCACATTTTCATTTAGCGGGAACACTCTCCGCGCCTTTTCTGGCCCAGTCCCCCGAACATTATGTCCTGGACTGTTTTATCCGGCCTAGGGTCCAGCACCCCCATGGTAGACGTTACCGCTTTCACTAGTTTGTCCACCTCGTCTAGGGGGAAGCAGTGACGCCCCTCTGTTTCCTCGTCTGAGGATGAGGAACTGGAATCTGAGGGTTTTGACGTGATTTCTCCCCGATGTCGAGGAATCTGACTGGGAAATCACTATTGTGTCTTTCTCTTTTTTTTTTTTTTTTTTGATTTGTCCCTATGCTTAAGGGATATAAGGGCACTCTGACCTCCAATTTAATCGCAGCTTTTAGGTCAGAGGCCAAATCCGGAGTTTCCTAACAGAGGATTTCTTTTGTACATGGTTCCGTTTTTTTTTTTTTTTTTGCACTCGATGTTTTCTTTGCTTTGGCTTTTGCCCCCGGTGGTCACTGGGGTTATAGCAGTTTTTGGCCCCTGATCATTTGACCATTCCCTTTTCCCATGGGGTCACATGGTCTAGGCAGGTGTTGGTGATAGCGTCTTGTGAAGCCACTGCAGAAACCTGGTGGAGTTACCAGCTGGCTTGAAGCCACTGCTGAAACTGGTGTTGAACTCTGGCTGCCTGGTGTCCGCAGCAGAGTGAGATGGTGAAGGTGGCAGCTGGCTCTGAGGTGTAGAACCACTCTCTCAAGAAATAGGTAGGGGACTAGCACAAGTGGGGCACCCCTTTTCTTTTCCCCTTCTTTCCCTAGTAAGGGAAATGGAACTTTTAATACAATGGTGAACATTCACGAAGATCACTCACCCAAAGGTATGCGGTTGCAGGTATCGATTCGGGAGATGGAGTCAGGTCCTGAATAGGCTGCACTCCTGGTGGCGATTTGCTCCTTGCAGCTGACGTGCTATGCTGCGTGGAGTGACTACTGGAACGACCATCTGTACTGCGTTCTTTTGACGATGATTGTGGTGGTGGTGCTGCTGCTGCTAAAGCTGCTGCCTGGCTTGCTGCTCCTGTTGCTGGTCACTATCCCCTTCAGGATCGCCTCCAGCCTGGAGCGCTTGTGCAGCCACCATTTTAAAATTTCCCGGCTGGCGTCACCGCTCCCATCCTGCACCGCGGTCCCGGGAGAGCGCTCCTGCGCATGCGCCGGTTCTAGGGACCCGGAAGCCGGCTTCTACTTCCGGGGCGGCCGCCATCTTGGTACACCTCTGTAACCCGGCGCCGCCCGCATGTTTACCGGGTCCCCACGAGCCCCGACTTCCTCTCCGGAGCGGCGGCTCCGGCGTCACTCCCGCCCGCTCACCCGGCAGCCCGCATGGGCCCCAGCAGTGGCGGCTTCGGGCACCGCACCTTCCCGAGGCAGGGGCCTTCCCGCTGCCACCACCGGTCAGGCCGGCCCCGGATCCTGGACACATGAAAGGTACCGTCCTGTGGGTCCCTCCGTCAGGGACAGGAACCCAACTGAAGGCGGAGGAGAGGTACCGCCCTTTTTATCTGTAGGTTCCTGTCCCTGAAGGGCGGATCCCCTCTCTCCGTGGTGCTGTCATGGGTGAGGGAGAAAAATTGGCTTTGTAATTAAGTAGCAAATTGGCTCTGTCACTAAGGGGTTTAACAGAAGAATGGGGAAGGTATCTTCAATTGGGATACTATCCTGACCAGTGGCAAAGGGAGCACCATCATGTATCAGGGACGTGGCTGCTCATGAAATACTAAGGGCGCAGACAGAATGCCGCATTTCTCGTATGAGGATCACATCACAGTGCACAGACTAGCTCGACACCTCTCCTGATATGAGTGTAACAGCATAATGTTTTTCTATGCAGCTATCACATTCAGGTGAGGAGAGATGGTCACTGCATGCAATTCTCAAACAAGCATTATGTCTGTCTGTCTGCACCCTAAAAGAAAAATTTGCTGACACAGTGCTAGATGCACTAGAAATACAAGCAACTTGATCTGTACAGGAAGTGTTGCTTCAAGACAGAGGAAAATGCATGTCTATGAATAGAGTAAGTTTGAAGTGTCTTACAGCTCCAAATCATACCATAAAATCGTGTACAGTCCTCAACCCAGCCACCTTATTACTAGAAACAAATGATTATGTCACAGAAGAAACAAAACATAATTGTGGAATAAGATAGCACTATAAAAGCATAATAATAATAATGATAATACTAAAATTGTTTCAGAAAATGAAGTATTTCTTCCAGAAAATTGTTGCAGTTATACACATGTTTACTGTATTTCCTATGTGAGTATTGAAACAACACAAGAAAAACTTAAAAAGAAAGGCAAATTATACATAATTTCACACAAAACCTCAAAAATGGGCTGGACAAATTTGTGGGTAAACAACTTTGTTTCAAGCATGTGATGCTCGTTCAAACTCACCTGTGGCAAGTAACAGGTGTGGGCAATATGAAAATCACACCAGAAACCAGAAAAAAAGAGGAGAAATTGATTCAATATTTTCAGTGTGTTTCTGTGTGTGCCATATTAAGCATGCAGAACAAAAGGAGAAGAGAACTGTCTGAGGACTTGAGAACCTCAAGGTTACAAGTCAGTCTCCAGAGATTGTGATGTTCCTTTGTCCATGGTACACAATGCAATCAAGAAGTTTACAACCCATGGCACTGTAGATAATCTCTGACGTGTACAGCAGAGAAAAATTGATGAAAGGTTGCAACACATGAAAGTCTGGATGATAAGCAGCCCCAATCAAGTTTCAAAGAAATTCAAGCTGTGCTGAAGACTCAGGGTGCATTAGTGTCAACGTGAACTGTCCATCATCATTTGAATGAAATGAAACATTCTTGAAAGTGACCATGGAGGACCACACTGCTGACACAGACATAAAAAAGCTACACTGCAGTTTGCCAAAATGTATGCAAGTAAGCCAAAATCCTTCTGGGAAAGCATATTGTGGACAAATGAGACCAAAATAGGGCTTTTCAGTAAAGCACATCATTCTACTGTTTATCGAAAACAGAATGAGGCCTACAAAGAGAAGAACCTAGTAACTACAGTCAAATATTGTGTAGGTGTAAATACTGTATGTTTTGGGGTGTTTTGCTGCCTTTGGAACTGAGTGCTTTGATTGTGTGAAAGACGTCATGAAATCTGAAGATTACCAAAGGATTTTGGGTCACAATGTAGTGCCACCCAAGTGCTCACTCAGGCCATTGTATTTCAGTGACTACAGATAGATTTTATACATATTGCAAAGGAGTTCCAAAGGTAGTTGAAAGTGACACAGGTGCAACCATTTTACTTCACAAATCTGTCAAGAAATTATGCAGGTTTTTGGGATAGAACAAGACTTTCACATTCATTACAACGCACAGAGAAGTGGTAAAGTGGAAAGACTGAATTATGGTACATAAAGATATTACACCAGATTCACAATTGTGCTTCTAGTTCTATTCCAGATCCATCCACCTTACAAGGCACGCACGACCTTATACCTGGTGTCAAGGGTTTACCATGACAGAGAGGAGCCAGAAGACCTTGCTGTCTGATTTCTCGCATTCCTGCACTATTTAGAACACTTCACTTTCAAAACAGTGGATGTTTATGCTAGCAGTGCAGGGGTTAATCTGTTCTGCTGAGAGCTCCTGGAGGTTTTTCTGCTTTGATGCTGTCAGCTGCTCAACAACAGGCTTTACATACTACCTGTGACCGCCTGTATTCTGTGCATAGTATTCATAATAGTTTTGACTATGTCTGACTTGTGCAACCTTCATTTGGAAAATAATCCTGAACGTTATTTGTTTAATTAAAAAATAGCAAAAATGCACAAACCAATTTCATGTTTTAAGCTGTTTAATAATGAAAAGTCTTTTTTAAAATCGGAATTTCAAACATCCTCTTTTCACGTTTAACTTGTTTCATAATGTATTGAGAAATTACCTTTGCATGCTAATAAAATTAACAATTAATTAATATAATAAATGGCCAGTGGAAAAAAATTGCATCCCTTACATATCATTCATTAGTATACACAGGAAAGTACAGTTTTACCACTTTTTAATTTCTTTCCCTACTTTTTCAGCTATGTGATTGTTATATTGCGGTTTCATCTTTTTTCTCTTTTTTTGTCTCATATTACTTTCAACTTTATTATTAATAAGATGACAGTTACAACATAGAGTCTTGTAAGAATGTGATAAACAGAGGCAACAATTCTTTCTGGAAATGAATAATGAAAATACAAAGCAATGTCTTGGAAATGAAAAAATGCTGAACTGAACTTTTATTCATGTTGTAAAACATGAGTTATAGTTACACTTGAAAAGTTAAGCCGTATAGAGGCTGAAAAAATCAGTAATGGATTTCTAGGTAGGTTAGGGTTATTGAGAACTGAGAGAAAATGTTTCATTTCATGCATGGAATATTAAACGTTCTGCACTTTCTTAAGGGGCTCATAAAGAAACTAAGATGATGTGATGGGTTTGCACAGGAAACTTGTCATAGGTGAACTGTTTCCCATTTACCCACATCATCAGGGCACTAGAGGAAAATGAAGTTATAGGAAGTCATTTATGTTTGAGCTGATAGGGGCCAAAACTGAATATTCTCCTCTTAGTTTTAATACTATCCACCTGCCTATTTATAAGGGTTGTGGCTTTGTACATCAATTTGGCATTTTGCAGCAAAGGAACTCAATTTGTCCTATAGATTGAGAGGACTGGTACATCCCATTAGTATAATGACCTATAATGACCTTTGGTGAAAAATTCTCAGTGTAAGGTCTCATACCCATTTGCAAGAAATACGGACGAGTGCAATCCGATAAAAAAATCGGAATGCACTCGGACCAATGTTATTCAATAGGTGACATTTCATCTGCAATTTTTTTCTCAGCTGAAATCAGACTGAGAAACAAAATCGCAGCATGCTGCATATTGCTGCGTATCTCGGATGAGACTCGCCAATACAAGTCAATGGGTGCGAGAAAAAAAATCACACAGCACTCGCACCACGCGAGTGCTGTCCAATTTTTATGCACCGGTGTCCTTTGAAAAGCCGGCAATTCATGACAAAATGACATAACGAAGGGATTGCCCACACCTGTCCATGAAATAGCCTTGGAGTCAATTGTCCAATTACTTTTGGTCCCTTTAAAAACAGGGTGGCACATGTTAAGGAGCTGAAACTCCTAAACCCTTCATCCAATTTTAATGTGGATACCCTCAAATGAAAGATGAAAGAAGGGGCCATGGATACTGCCCCCCAGGCTAAAAACATCAGCTCTCAGCCTCCCCAGAAAAGGTGCATCTCTAGGATGCACCAATTCTGGCATATAGCCTTGCTCATCCCACTGACCTGTAGCAGTGGCATATGGGGTAAGAGTTGGGGGGTTGATGTCACCTTTCAGTTGACATCAAGCCCTGAGGTTAGTAATGGAGAGGCATCAAAAAGATGCCCCTACTACTAACCCCATATAGTCAAATAGTAAAGAAAACACAAACACCCATTAAAAAATCTTTTATTTGAAATAGACACAGACTCCTTTATTGTCCTTAATTAAACCATACTTACAAACATACCTAATCCATCCAAAGCCCTCGTTCTCCTGTAATAGACATAAAATAATAAACCAACATTATACCATGCCTTTCAGTCGTTCTGTCCCATGCCATAATCCATATCTGGGGAATATACAGTTTGCAACCAGGAAAGTGCTAAGATGCGACCGTCTCAGCTGCAAACTACTGGTGAATGGCTAGCAGTGACGTCACTGAGTCTGCTCTCCCGCACAGCCTGAACGGCTGCGGTGCAGTGAAATTGCAGAATTTTAGCTAGGTTCACTAAATGCTAAAACTGATCTGCCATTATGGTTCTCCAGGTCATTACGATTTCATAGACACCAAACATGTCTAGGTTCTTTTTATCTAAAAGTGGTGAAAAAAAATTCCAAACTTTGCTAAAAAAAAATTGCGTAATTTTTCAATACCTGTAGCGTCTCCATTTCTCATGATCTTGGGTTAGATGAGGGTGTTTTTAATTGTAAAATTTTGGTGCAGATACAATCTTTTGATCGCCCCATATTGTATTTTAATGCAATATCGCGGCGACCAAAAAAAACTTAACCCTTACGCCATATGACATACTATCCTGTCCATGTGCCCTGGGACTTAATTCCCAGGGACGGGATAGTGGTGAGCCCCGCTGATCTCGGTCAGGTATCAGCTGATTATCACAGCTGACACCCGGCACTATGTGTCAGGGGTGGTCACGGACCGCCCCTGACATGTTAACCCATGGCACACTGCGATCAAACATGATCGCAGCGTACAGGGGTTTAGGGAAGCATCGGCAGGGAATGGGCTCCCTCCGTGCCTCCCTGAGCCCCCCGAAGCAGCGCGATGTGCTGCGCTGCTCCGGGGGCCTCCATCACTGCAGGTCCCCGGATCCAATATGGCAGCAGGGACCTTTGGGGGCCTGCAGGGAGACGGCTTCATCATGCCTGCAAAGCACCAGCATGAGGAAGCCTCCAGCACTGCCTGTGACAGATCGCTGATCTGTCACAGCGATCTGTGATGTGACAGATCAGCGATCTGTCACCTGACAGTTCTGTCCCCTCTGGGACAATGTAATAAAGTTAAAAAAGTGTAAAAATAATTTATAAAAAAATCACTAAATAAAAAAAAAATTCCCTAATAAATTCATTTTTTGGAAATAAAAGAACCCCAAAACTTTAAAAGTACACATATTTGGTATCGCCCCATCCGTAACGACCCACCCTATAAAACTATCCCATTAGTTAACCCCTTTAGCAAACCACTTAAAAAATAAAAAACAAAGCAAAAAATAATGCTTTATTATCATACCGCCGAACAAAAGTGCAATAATGCGCGATCAAAAAGGCCGATATAAATAATCATGGTTCCGCTGAAAACATCATCTTGTCCCGCAAAAAATGAGCCACCACACAGCATCATCAGCAAAAAAATAAAAAAAGTTATAGCTCGCAGAAAAAGCGATGCAAAAATAATTATTTTTTATATAAAATTGTTTTCATTGTATAAAAAGCGCCAAAACATAGAAAAACATAAATGAGGTATCACTGTAATCGTACTGACCCGAAGAATAAAACCGCCTTATCAATTTTACTGCGCGTGGAACGGTGTGAACGCACCCCCCAAAAGAAATTCTTGAAAAGCTGTTTTTTGTTAATTCTGCGTCCCAAAAATCGGAATAAAAAGCGATCAAAAAATGTCATGTGCCCGAAAATGGTACCAATAAAAACATCAATTTGTTCCGCAAAAAATAAGACCTCACATGACTCGGTGGGTCAAAATACGGAAAAATTATAGCTTTCAAAATGTGGTGATGCAAAAACTATCTTTACAATAAAAAGCGTATTTTAGCGTATGACAGCTGCCAAACATAAAAGCCCACTATAAATAGTAAATCAAACCCCTCTTCATCACCCCCTTAGTTATGGAAAAATAATAAAATTAAAAAATATATATATTTATTTCCATTTTCCCATTAGGGTTAGGGCTAGGGTTAGGGCTGAGATTAGGGTTAGGAGTGTGTTGGGTTAGGGTTGTATTTAGAATTGGGGGGGTTTCCACTGTTTGGGCACATCAGGTGCTCTCCAAACGCAATACAGCGTCTGATCTCAATTCCAGCCAATTCTGTGTTGAAAAAGTCAAATGGTGCTCCTTCCCTTCCAAGCTCTGCCATGCGCCCAAACAGTGTTTTACCCCCACATATGGGGTATCAGCCTACTCAGGACAAATTGCAAAACAACTTTTTGGGTCCAATTTCTCCTGTTACCCTTAGGAAAATAAAACATCGGGGGCAATAATATCATTTTTGTGGAAAAAAATATGATTTCTTTTATTTTCACGCCCGGGCGTTATAAACTTCTGTGAAGCATTTGAGGGGTTCAAAGTGCTCACCACAAACCTAGATAAGTTCCGTGAGGGGTCTAGTTTCCAAAATGGAGTCACTTGTGCGGAGTTTCCACTGTTTAGGCACATCAGAGGCTCTCCAAACGCAACATGACACCCGCAGACCATTCCATCAAAGTCTGCATTCCAAAATGTCACTCCTTCCCTTCTGAGCCCCGACGTGTCCCATACAGTAGTTTTCTCCCACATATTGGGTATCACCGTACTCAAGACAAATTGGACAACAACTTTTGTGGTCCATTTCCTCCTGGTACCCTTGGGAAAATAAAAAATTGGGGACTAAAAGATCATGTTTGTGGAAAAAATATGATTTTTTTATTTTCACGCCCGGGCATTATAAACTTCTGTGAAGCCCTTTGGGGCTCAAAGTGCTCACGACACATCCAGATAAGTTCCTTGGGAGGTCTAGTTTCCAAAATGGTGTCATTTGTGGGGGGTTTCCACTGTTTAGGCACATCAGGGGTTTTCCAAACGCGGCATGGCATCCAATCCCAATTCCAGCCAAAAAAGTCAAATGGCGCTACTTCCTTTCCGAGCTCTGCCATGCGCCCAAACCGTTGTTTACCCCCACATATGGGGTATCAGTGTACTCAGGACAAATTGTACAATAACTTTTAGGGTCCTGTTACCCTTGGGAAAAAAAAAATTGGGAGTGAAAAGATCATTTTTGTGGAATAAATATGATTTTTTAATTGTACGGCTGTACGTTATGAACTTCTGTGAAGCCCTTGTGGGTTCAAAGTTCTCACCACATATCTAGGTAAGTTCCTTGGGAGGTCTAGTTTCCAAAATGGTGTCATTTGTGGAGAGTTTCCACTGCTTTGGTACATCAGGGGCTTTCCAAATGCGACATGGTGTCCGATCTCATTTCCAGCCAAAAAAGTCAAATGGTGCTGCTTCCCTTCCGAGCTCTGCCATGCGCCCAAACAGTTGTTTACCCCCACATGTGGGGTATCAGGGTACTCAGGACAAATTACACAATAACTTTTAGGGTCCTGTTACCCTTGGGAAAATAAAAATTGGGAGTGAAAAGTTCATTTTTGTGGAAAAAATATGATTTTTTAATTGTACGGCTGTACGTTATGAACTTCTGTGAAGCCCTTGTGGGTTCAAAGTTCTCACCACATATCTAGGCAAGTTCCTTGGAGGGTTTAGTTTCCAAAATGGGGTTACCTGTGAGGGGTGTCCACTGTTTAGGTACATCAGGGGTCTCCAAACGTGACATGGCGTCCGATGTGTATTCCAGCCAATTTTGAATTGAAAAAGTCAAACAGCGCTCCTTCCCTTCTGAGCTCTGCCATGCACTGAAACAGTGGTTCCCTCCCACATATCAGGTATCAGTGTACTCAGGACAAATTGCACAATAACTTTTGCAGTTTAATTTCTCTTGTTACCCTTGCTAAAATGAAAAAAATTGGACCTGAAATAATTTTTTTGTGAAACAAACAAACATAAACATTCAAAAAATTCCTGTGACGCACCTGAAGGGTTAATAAACTTCTTGAATCTAGTTTTGAGTACCTTGAGGGGTGCAGTTTTTAGAATGGTGTCACTTTTGGGTATTTTCTATCATATAGACCCCTCAAAGTGACTTCAAATGTGATGTGGTCCGTAATAATAAAATGGTGTTGCAAAAATGAGAAATCGCTTGTCAACTTTTAACCCTTCCTATCAAAAATAAATTTGGGTTGCAAAATTGTGCTGATGTAAAGTAAACATGTGGGAAATGTTACTTATTAAGTTTTTTGTGTGCCATATCTCTGTGATTTAAGGACATAAAAATTCAAAGTTGGAAAATTGCAAAATGTTCAAAATTTTTGCCAAATTTCAATTTTTTTCACAAATAAACGCAAGTTATTTAAATTAAATTTTACCACTACATGAAGGACAGTATGTCACAAGAAAACAGTCTCAGAATCACCAGGATCCATGGAAGCGTTTCAGAGTTATTACCTCATAAAGGGACAGTGGTCAGAATTGTAAAAATTGGCCCGTCATGAACGTGCAAACCACCCTTGGAGGTTAAGGGGTTAATTCTGGTGATTTTACTTTTTTTCTCTCTACGCCATTTAGCGATCAGGTTAATCCTTTTTCTATTGATAGATCAGGCGATTCTGAGTGCGGTGATACAGAATATCTGTATGCTTGATTTTAATTTTATTGTTTTATTTTGAATGGGGTGAAAGGGGGGTTATTTGAACTTTTATTTTTTAATTTTTAAACACTTTTTTAAACTTTTGGCATGATTCCATAGTCTCCATAGGAGACTAAAAGCTGCAATAGCTGACTTGCTATGAGTGTCGACCACTGGGTGGGGCTCACAGCAATCTGACACTGACAACCATAGAGATCTCCAGGAGACTTTGGGTTGTCATGCCGACACACTGGTGACCAACAATCATGTGACGCAGGTCACCAGTTTGCATATTTCTGGTGTGAATGACGGAAGCGCCATTTAAATGCCACTGTCAGCATTTGACAGTGGCATTTAACTAGTTAATAGCCAAGGGTGGATCGCTATTCCACCTTCGGCTATTGTGGGCACATGTCCCAGGGAAGATGTGGGCTCACCATCAGTGCCCACATCAAAGAGAGAGTCCAACATTGGCATACTATTACGCCCGATGTCATAAAGGGGTTAAAGAAATCAGAAACACTTTTAGGAAAGATGTTCCCTAATTTAAAATAATGGATTTTGAAAATACATACAGCTCATTACCAGGGCCAGAGTAATGGAGTGGGTACAAGAATTGCCTAAGGTCACATTTGCCAGGTCACATTTATAGCTGTTTAAATGCAATCTATCACCTCCAGAAACTCTGTAGTTCCTAAATTATAGTGGTAATCTGCAGGTAAATACCATTGAAATCATATGCAGCAAGCTTAATGGCGCAGCAGCTACAGAGAGAAAATAAAGTTATATTCTCCCTGGAGCCACTTGCAGTCATCAGGGTAGTGCAAGGAGGAGTGACAGTTACCGCTTACTATGCAACTCCTCAACGTATGTGTACAGAGTAGGCTGTCAGTCAATGTGCATAGGGAGTGACTACAGCTGCTCTAACAATATAGCGACCACAGACTCTAACAGCTCCATGCACAACTCAATTGCTGGTAGCAAGTGACTGTAGGTATAATAAACTTAATTTTCTCCCTGTAGCTGCTGTTTCAGTAACACAGCAAGACATGATTTACAGATCATAGAAATCAGCATAAGAAAAAAAGTTACCCGCAAGAAGCCTTTCCAAAGGATTTTTCCTATGTGAGTACTGTACAAGGAAAGACCCATCAATAATGAAGAGCTGGATGGGGAAAAACCAGTAGGGCATTCCCTTGTGTAAAGATGGCTTAGTTACCTCATTCAAAGCTCTCTACTCAAAGTATATATTCTCTATTCTCTGAAAAGCTGCAACAGATGATATATGGAGAATCCATCTACAAATCTAACATAAGAAACATTATCTAGATACTTTTTAAATCAGATGAATTGTGCATTTTCTCAGTTTTCTAACAAGGTCAAATGGTTCTCTATGATTCTCTAGAGAGTAGCATAATATACATAAAGTATCAAAGACTGATGAGCAGTGCCTCTCAAACACTTCACACTATGTATTTTAGAATAAATGTGTTAATCCATGCTAATCTTATTCAATACTCTTCAAACAATTACATTTATTTTTCATCCCACCTGGCACCCTGTCTGCTATTACAAATAAACTGCACTGCATTTGATTTTTTTTTGTCAAATTGCAAGCAGCTGAAAAGCAAATATAAAAAAAGACAATTTCATTTAATTCTTTCATTTTCAGAACATTGAAATATGTTTGAACAATCCATTATGTTTTATGTTCAATTTCCATAATATTACACTAGTAGAGTATTACTACGCTGTTCGTATGACCTTATCTTCTTAAGTGATTTTGAGTTAAATTTTTCAAGTGAAGGCTAATACTTATCAAAATTATTGTAAATGTAAAATGGTTTTTTTGTCATAAAAAAAATAATGAAAATGAAGAATAGAAAGACTTGCTCAACGAATGCTAATATTTTTCCAAAGTTCAACTAGTACCATTTGATAGCACTGAAAATAATAATTATGGAGTCAATATACATTTAATGACACTTATTCTTACATCATTTTCCTGAAGCATATTGCAATTTTATGTTAGTAGTTAAAACATGGATTAAAAAATACAAATTTCAATGCATCTTAAAAGGTCAAACAAATATTTACTGGGTAAGAAAAATGATCAAAGACAGAGTGATACGCAACAATGAATTAGAGAAGACTAAGTCAGAAGTGCCATGCTCCACCATGACATAAAGAACTACATGACGATGGCTCCTATAACAACAAAAGTAAACTAGAAACTAAGGGAGCAGATTATGAGGAGGTTACTGTGCAGAAATGTTATACGCTAGAAAACAAGATATATTTGCAAAGATGAATGTATCTATGTTTGAAACACACCTAGTAACCATTGAGATTTTGGTAATGCTCTTCTAAAGGAGTATTAATAAGTGGAAAATCCATTTTCTATAGGAAAACCAGGTGATCAGGTGTAATAACCTACAGTGTTTAAATGTAATTCATTTTATAATCTTGATTACGTTACATATTTTATTAAAAATGTCACTCGCTTTCTAGCATAATAACTCATAAGAAAAGACACAAGTTGCATATCATCCTGATTCATCAAAAAACAAAATAATATTTCCCAAAAATATTTCAGAATATGAAACTATTTATTTGTAGATAGCCTTTCCGCAGAAATGGAGAGCAATGGCCTTTTTCTCTCTCTAGAGTTGAAAAATGGAACATACTGTATAGTTATCAATTAATTTTCAGACTTAATTAGCTTATGTACTCTAATTGGCATCTTGTAGCCAAAAAAATCCACAGTATGCAACTGTTGCATAATGGATTCCTGTTCAAGCTGACCACAACCATTTGTTTTCTCATTACATAGGCAATTCAATTTACTTTAAGATCAAAAATAGAATCCTAGTTCAACTGACCACTAGTTTAGCTACCAGGCACTAGATCTAAAAACTGCCACCTTAAAACAAACAGTAGTTTATACCAGAAGTGATTACTTCCACATGTGATACCAGTGTTTTACATGGCTGTAAACTCATATGAGTATATTACACATTACCTAAAAGGACCAGGCATCTAGTAAGAAAGGATAATCATCAGCCCCATTCTCCAGAACAAGGAGTGGCACAATATTAGTTCCAATACAGTAAATCTATGCTTAAGTTTTCACAAACCAAAAAAAGAAAAAATACATTTCTTGTTAACTCAACATATCTGTTATTCACCTGACAAGGCTAAGATGCATGGCCTTGTTTCTTTCCTCAATGGCTGAATACCTTTGTGATAGTCTGCATCAGGTGACCATGGAAATCCAGCAAACACCTCTGACATCATAACCAAAGGTCAGTTAACCCCTTCACACCAAAGCCTGTTTTATCTTCCTGACAAGGCCAAGTGTTAGGGTTGGCGGATTACACTAAATAAAATATAAAATAAAGTGCAATCACAACCTGGTGTCCACCGTGCAGAGGTGTAACCTGCTGCTAGTGAGAAAGATGACAGAACAAAAGCAGCAAGCGTTCATCTTACACACACTGTATTAACGCCACACAGTGGGATCGGAACACTGTGTACCAAGTTCTGTTACTTCACAGAGAGGTAACGCACTAAATATGCTAAGTGCTATACCCTGTTAACATCACAGGGAAGTTAGAATGTGGATTGAGCTAGCTTTGCATCTAAACTGTGCTAACCACACACACGAATGAAGCAGATGCTGAGCCAAAAGAACTCTTATGATGCTAGGTACAATACCCTGTTGCCTTCAAAGAGAAGTATAACATAAAGGTTGAGCTTGCTCTGTAACTGAACTGTGCTAAGCGCACACAAGAACAAAACAGATGCTAAGCCAAGCGGCTAGTTACCCCAGTCCTGACACTACTGAACTTCTGCCTAACCGGCATCCTAAGGAGGTAGCAGACTAGAGACTCAGGCGTTGAGCCATGGGTGCAAAACTGCATAGGTGTGCTACCTGCCTGCGAACATGTGCGGTCTTTGAGGATAGACAGACACACACATACCTGCAGAGTCATGGAGTAACCACCCACAAACACCAAACATAAGTGACACTAGCGCACTCGCATGTGCCGCTGAGAGCCTTTTATACACTAGGCTCCTCCCCAAACACTCATGCCCAGTCGGTCAAGGCATCACCGGCGGGCCAATCCAGAGCTTCCTCACCACCAGAGCAGCTAACGTCTGACCACCAATAAGAAGACGCTACATCAAGGACATGTTCAGTAAGGTTATCTCTGGACTTAGACTCCAGAGTGCAAGGCTGCACTTGTATATCACTGGTTACCATAGACTTGGCTGGAGAGCCAGCAGTAACCAAACGTATACCATGAGCCTGAGCAAGACGCTGGGACCGACATCTGTGGTGAGCAGCAACTGCAGAAGTTGGACCTGAATGAGAGACCACACTACCATATAATGCTTGGGATCTATCCCACACTGCGAGAAAATCCCGATGCCTAGCCCCAAGTTTTTCAATTCTGAACAGTGTCATTTTATGAAGTAATAGCTCTAGAAAGTTTCAACAGATCTCACTGATTCAAAGAATGTTTTCTCATGCCATATTCAGGATAGTGGTAGAAATTGTTCAATATGATTAGCGTTTATTTGTGAAAAAAATCATAAATTTGGTGAAAATTTTGAAAATGTAGCAATTTTTAAACTTTTAATTTTGATGCCCTTAAATAAGAGAGTTTTGTCACTAAATAGTTAATAAATAACATTTTCCACATGTATATTTTAGCACAATTTTTTTTAACATAATTTATTTCTGTAATGAAGATGGAAGGGTAAAAAGTTGACCAGCGATTTCTCACTTTTCTAACAAAATTTACAAGACATTTTCAATTTTTTAGGAATCGCATCACATTTGAAGTGACTTTGGGGAGTCTATATGACAGAAAATACCCCCAAATGATACAATTATACAAACTGCATCCATAAAGATCCTCAAAACTGCATTCAAGAAGTTTATTAACTGTTCAGGTGCTTCACAGAAGCTGAAGCAATATGGAAGAAAAAATTAACATTTAACTTTTTTCACAAAAATTTTATTTAGACCCAATTTTTTTTATTTTTACAAGCATAAGAGGAAAAAATGGACCACAAATGGACCCAATTTTTCCAGAGTACACTGGTACTGCACATATAGGGAAACTACTGTTTGGGCACATGGCAGGGCTCGGAAGGTGAGGAGAACTGTTTGACTTTCTGAACTCGAATTTAGCTGGAATCCAGAGCGGACACTATGTTGCATTTCGAGAGCCCCTGATGTGCCTAAACAGTGAAAAGCCCCCACAAGTGATCACAATTTGGAAATTAGACATATCAGTGAACTTATCTAGATCTATGGTGAGCACCTTGAACCCCAAGGTGCTTCACAGTAATTTTTAACGTTGAGCCTTAAAAATAAAAAAATAAATTTTTTTACACAAACATGAGTTTTAGCCCCAATTTTTTTATTTTCACATGGGGACAAAGGATAAAATGGACCCCATAATTTGTCAATTTCTCCTGAGTATGCCAATACCCCACATGTGGGGGAAAACCATTGTTTGGGTGCACGGCAATGCTCGTAAGGGAAGGAGCACCATTTGACTTTTTGAACATGAAATTGGCTGGAATTGAGAGCAGACATCATGTCACGTTTGGAGAACCCCTGATGTACCTAAACAGTGGAAACCCCCACAAGTGACCAAATTTGGGAAGCTAGACCCGTCAAGTAACTCATCTAGATGTGTGGTGAGCATGTTGAACCCTCGTGTTTCACAGAAATGATCTTTTAGCCCCAATTTGTTTATTTTCACAAGGGAAACAAGAGAAAATAGAGTTCAAAATGTGTTGTACAATTTCGTTTGAGTACGCAGATACCCGGCATATGTTGGAAAACCATTGCTTGGGTGCACGGCAAGGCTCGTAAGGGAAGGAGCACCATTTGACATTTTTAATGCAAAATTGGCTGAAATAAAAATTGGACACCATGTCACATTTGGAGAGCCCCTGATGTGCCTAAACAGTGGAAACCCCCACAAGTGACACCATTTTGGAAACAAGTGAACCCCCAGGTGCTTCACAGAAATGTATAACGTTGAGCAATGAAAATAAAAAGATCACATTTTTTCTACATAAATTATATTTTAGCCCCATTTTGTTTATTTTCTCAAGAGAAATGTGAAAAGATGGACCCAATATTTCTTGTGAAATTTCTGCTGAGTACGCTGATAAGACATATGTGGAAGAAAACTATTGTTTGGGTGCATGGCATGTCTCAGAATGAAAGGATTGACAGTTTGATAGGATAGTCTACATGTGCCATGTCGCATTTGGAGATCCCCTGATGTGCTTAAAAAGTGCCCTAAAAGTGACCCCATTTGTGAAACTGCACCCCTCAGGGTATGTGCACACGGTGCATATTCTGCTTTGGAATTTTCTGCGCAGATTTCACTAAATCTGCAGGTAAAATGACCTGCATATTTCCTGCGTATTTAGTGCTTTTTTGGGCGGTTTTACTGCATGTTTTGTGCAGTTTTCCACCTGCGGATTTCAAGAATGGAGCAGGTGGAAAACTATACCAAAAGCACACAAAAGAAGTGACATGCTGCTTTTTTCATTCTTCACCAAATCTGCGCAGAAAAAAAAGCAGCATGTGCACAGCGGATTTTGTTTCACATAGGCTACAATGGTGCTGTACATCACATGCAGTTCTGCTGCATATATACGCAGGGCCAAATCTGCTGCGTGTATGCAGCAGAAACACACCGTGTGCACATAGCCTCAAGGAATTTATCTAGAGGCATAGTTATAGTAATGATAATAATGCTTTTGATTTTACTGGTGTATAAATTTATAGTGAGCTTACATGTGTAAGTTGTGAGTAATCCATCAAATTATAAGTGTGTTGTGTCAACAATGGTAAAAACAAATTTTATTAATTTTTGGATGTGTGGTAATCTTTGAAGCAATCCTTAATGCAAAGGCCAGGTCTCTCAGGGCAGGTTTCACAATGGTAAATTATGACTTTTTGGATTCCCCTCCTGGAGCATATTCTGCATCTTTTTGTGTTCTTCCCTTTTTTGCTGTTTGGGGAACCTCTGCTAGAAGATGTTGACCTGGGATGATATGGGCGCTTTCAGTTTCAGAAGTACTGCGACCCTCCCCTTCCTGAGTCTCAAATATTAGTGCCCCATGACCTGCTCATGAAACTGAAGGAAGGTCCCAATATTGACTGCAGACCAAAACAGCACAAAAGCATTGAAGAGTGCCATCTGTACAATGTGCACAGCCAATTTCTTGTACCATACTTTAGCTTTTTGCATGACACTGTATGGTTTAAGGACCTTACCTGAGAGTTCTACACCCCCCCATGTACTTATTATAATCCAAGGTACAATCTGGCTTTGGGACTTGTGTTGTGGTTAGAGTTGAGCGATACCGTCCGATACTTCAAAGTATCGTATCGGATGGTATCGGCCGATCTTTAAAAAAAAGTATCGGTATCGCCGATTCCGATACCGGAAGTCCCATTCAAGTCTATGGGACTTCCGGTATCGGAATAAGAAAAACCCTTTCCTGCCCTTGTACAGCCTCTCTGGGGTCTGTACGGGCCTTTTGGGGGGCTGTGCCGGCCTGCCAGGGGGTCTGTGCAGGCTCCGGTGGTCTGTGCCGGCCTGCCGGTGGTCTGTGCAGGCTCCGGGGGGCTGTGCCGGCCTGCTGGGGGGCTGTGCCGGCCTGCCGGGGGGCTGTGCAGGCTCCGGGGGGCTGTGCAGGCATCGTCCAATGGGACTACAAGTCCCATCGGGCGATGCCTGCTACCATGACAGTGATTGACACATTAGCCAATGATGGGACAGTAGTAGTCCCATCATCCGGCTAATGTGTTAAATGTAAAAAAAAAAAAAAAAAAATTACATGCTACATACATACATACAACATGCATACTACATACATGCTACATTCATACTACATACTACATACATGCTACATTCATACTACATAAATACTACATGCAACATACATACTACATACATACTACATGCATGCTACATACATACTACATGCTACATACATACTACATACATACTACATGCATGCTACATACATACTACATGCTACATATATACTACATACATACTACATACATACTACATGCATGCTACATGCATGCTACATACATACCACATATATACTACATGCATGCTACATACATACTACATGCTACATACATACCATATACATACTACATGCATGCTACATACATACTACATGCATGCTACATACATGCTACATACATACTACATATATACTACATGCATGCTACATGCTACATACATACTACATATATACTACATGCATGCTACATACTACATGCTACATACATACTACATGCATGCTACATACATACTGCATGCTACATGCATGCTACATACATACTACATACATACTACATGCTACATACATACCACATATATACTACATACATACAATACATTCATACAATACATACATAGACATACAGTACATATAACATAGAGTAACATACTTACCAATACTTGTCACATTGTTCCCCGAAGCCATTGTCTTTTCCGGAATAAATATTAACATAACAAACCACAAAAATACTCACCCACGATCCGAAGCAGTCCACGAGTGTGTCCCACGACGATCTTGGGTAGAGAACTGCAGCATCAGCTGTTGCTGCCGTTCTCTACGGGCTGCAGGAATCCAATGACGGAAGGTAGGTATCCTTCCGCACTGTATTCCTCCGCCACTTAAAAAAAAAAAAAGTCCCTAGTCTCACTTTATGCCATTGCTGTGTGGGAATTTCCCACACATCGGACGATGCTTGCACAGACCCCCGGACATCAGCACAGCCCCCCGGCAGGCCGGCACAGCCACCCGGCAGGCCGGTACAGACCCCCACAGGGTGCACAGACCACCGGCAGGCCGGCACAGCCCCCCGGCAGGCCGGTACAGACCCCCACAGGGTGCACAGACCACCGGCAGGCCGGCACAGCCCCCCGGCAGGCCAGTACAGACCCCGGGCAGTCCACACAGCCCCCCGGCAGGCTGGCACAGCCCCCCGGCAGGCCGGCAGAGACCCCCGGCAGGCCCGAAATGACAGCGCATCATGATGCGCACACACCGCGCATCATGATGACGTCAGTCTGTCAATCAACTTTGAACTTCCGATTCAGATGCCGAATTCCGATATTGAAAAAATATCGGAAGTCGGTATCGGAATTCCGATACTTGCGGTATCGGAATGCTCAACACTAGTTGTGGTACCTCGGACAGTGACAAGGGAGTTGTTGTCACGGTGTATGGTGGTTAACATAATGACATCCCTCTTGTCCTTATACTTGACCATCAGCATGATGTCACTGCATTGGACTTAGCTGTCACCATTTTTTAGCAGTTGTCCAATTAGTGGCTTAGGGAGGAATCTGATATTTTTCACACTGTGCCTCATGCAACTATACCTGTAACAGAGAGGGTCTTGAAAAGTGGGATGCTGGTGTAAAAGTTAACAATGTAGAAGTGACAACCCTTATCCATCAGTGGGTGCAGCAATTAACACAACATTTTCCCACTCAACCTCAGGACAGGGGCATTTAGGGGGGGGTCAATCTTGGTGTCCTTCCCCTTGTAGACCCTAAAAATCTGTGGGTGTAGCCTGAGGTACTCTAGCACAGCTTGTACAGTTTAATTCCATACCTGATCCTCTTACTGGGCAGGTGTTGTCAGAATGTTAGCCTCCCTTTGAAATGAACCAGAGAATCATCTACACAGATGGGTTTTTACGCTCCCAGCAAATTTTATGCTGAAGTAGTCAATTACTGGCCTAATTTTATATAGACGATCAAAGTTAGGATCCTCTTGTGGGGAGAACACTGCATATTATCACTATAATAAAAAAATTTTTTGGATTGCTTAAAATCATAGATTGTAAGCTTGCGAGCAGGGCCCTGAGTCCTCTTGGTATCTGTTATTACCTATGTCATTATTGTTATGCTGTAATGTCTATCATCTGTACAAGTCCCCTTTGAAATGTAAAGTACTTTATGGAGCCTGAGTAATACCTTACTATGGGTGTTGGTCTGACTGGCATCCCTTGTATTAGCATTGTGCTTTTTTTTTGGTCTGTATTTAAATGTAAAGTACTGCGGAATATGTCGGTGCTA
This sequence comes from Dendrobates tinctorius, assembly GCF_039654945.1. Taxonomy (NCBI): domain Eukaryota; kingdom Metazoa; phylum Chordata; class Amphibia; order Anura; family Dendrobatidae; genus Dendrobates; species Dendrobates tinctorius. The sequence continues at coordinate 67,261,765 of NW_027361732.1, read as the reverse complement.
TAGAAATAAACTTATTATTAAATTGTGCCCTTGTTATGGCCATATGGAATACCGTTGTACTGTAGAGTATATCAGTACTCTAATATTGCTGAAGCTCTGGATTTTTGACTATGCCCATAAGAAGCACAATGCCCCAAAATGTCATAATTTCTGCTGCATTGACATGGGGTCTATTTGGTGTATGATGATGTGGGATTTTGGGTGAAAAATTGATAGGCATACAAATTGAACTGCAACAAGGGGAAATGGTCACCAGAAAGAATTCCCTTATAGGTACGAGTTATTGCGGTGCTCCGAGTGAAGGGGGATATACATCACCAGTCCAGGCTGGGGATATACAGAAAAAATATACAGGTATACAGTCAAGAGTGTAGTGCAAGGGTAGGGTACAGATAGGTTACAATTACCATGTTATATAGCATGTGACCACAGGGAGGTGATGATGGATCACAGGTCCAAATGTTAGTTACGTGATTTCCTGGCCACATCAGGTAACAGGCCTCTTACCAGTAGAATAACTAAGTTCAAAATGAGGAGCTGCCTATTATCCCCTAGGCTACTCCCTCTCATAGGCTGCGCCAGACGCTTTGCCAGGCAGCCTCCCTCCTCCCATATCTCAAAGTATGGTTTTCCAGGCCAGAACTGTGGAGGTCCATAGCTTTTTGCCCGAAGCTCTAAATGGAATGGCAGCAGCGCCACTGGATTCTGCTGGATTTTATCTGTGCAGGGAGACCAAATATGCCTACCGTATGTAATTCCTAGTAGCTATGCTTTATAACTCAATAATGCAGAGCTCTATAGGTGGCTGCGGGGGACAGGTGTGTGGGGGAAGGAATGCTGATTCTGATTATGTGCACAGCTAGGCTCAGAGATATTGCATTCTGCTATTATTGGCATATTCCATATTCAATATCTCAGAGCCCTGTGCTGGTCTGGGACCTGTAGTGCCATGAGGTCTGAGTCAAACAAAAGATTCAGTTGGCTGCTAGCTGCACAAGAGTTCACACCTCGGTGATAATTGCAGAACTTGGTGCTGGGATGCACAGGGTCTATGGTCTTTCTACCCCCCCTCGGAGAGAGCTTCAAAGACCTGCTTACTAAAGTTTGTTAAAGAAAAACTTTGGTCTTGGAGAATCCCAAGGGTGGGGGCTGAGTTTGGGAGCAAGTATTTTGGGCCACAGCATCTGACAATGAATTCTATCAGATATCAAAATGATATCATTTTCCTATATTTTACAACTGCCATTTTTGGTTTCTAAAACAAAATCGGACAACATTAACAGTGTGGCATCCGCTGCTATAATATGCTACATGACTATCTATGAAACTGCACTGTAACAACTATTATACTTTTTTTGAAGAAAATCAGACATCCCTTACACTGTGATCAGAGTGCTGTGGCCACGGAAAGCACACAAATGTTCAGCACATGATGCCGCGCACATGGAATAAGCACAAAAAAGTGAGCAAAAAATAATTTGGAGTGTGGTGAATTGGGGAGAGGGGCACTCTGGGACAGAAATTAGGCAACTGCTGCTGCAATCACAGATCAGTCACACAGCAGCCAGCACACAGGCTATAGCACAAGAGGCAAACACCGAACAGGAGCAGGAGGCAGATCACAGCAAAAGAGATTGCAGCACCAAGAGCCACAGATCGCAGGAGGATTGCATTGGCCACCAATGATTCTCTCTCTCAAGGTAACACAGGGGGGTCTCACAACCACTCTGCACGCCAATTCTGAGGTAAAGATGGCATGCAGAGTAGGGATTGCTATTTTAGATTAACCCTTTTGGCACTGATTGGTCAAGAACTATTGTTCAGCTAATCAGCGCCAAAGGGATCAATCTGATGAGATGATGTCAAGATCAGTCATCATGACTGCAGTCAATGGTGCTGTCTCAGACTGCACCGATCACACTGTCACATGTTGTTAGGCATCGGGTTTCTGCCTCTGCACAGCAGGAATCCCGGGCCTTGCTTTCTGCATTCTCCCATTCCTCTCCAGCCACAGAGGAACCTGCTCAGCAGAGACGTTGTTCCCAGCATCTTGTTCAGTCTACTTCTCTTGGCTTGGTTACTGCTACCAAACAGGGTTCAGCTATGGTAACCTGCAATAGCCAGCAGCGAGCAGCTCTTGGGACTAAGTCCTTATTTCTATGAACATAAGGATGAGTGACCTCATGGAGATCAACATCCAACACTGCGGAGACACCATCACATGTTTCTCAATGCAGTGATCTAGAGCAATGCCCCCATCCCTTATGGGAAATATGCAAAAGCATGTAAATCAACAGCCGCGGAGACACCATCACATGTTTCTCAACGCAAGCAATGACTAGCCAGGTCTTTCCCCGGGAAGGAACAACCACGGGAAGGGCAGTCTCCAATGAAGGAAACCACCTATGCCAAAACATGGTATCCATCCACAGACAGCTGTTTCGGGGTATTGCCCCTCATCAGTGTGGAGTAGGAAACTGGCTAGTAGGAGCAATGCCTAGTGAAAGGCTATGAACATAAGGATGAGTGACCTCATGGAGATCAACATCCAACACTGCGGAGACACCATCACATGTTTCTCAACGCAGTGATCTAGAGCAATGCCCCCATCCCTTATGGGAAATATGCAAAAGCATGTAAATCAACAGCCGCGGAGACACCATCACATGTTTCTCAACGCAAGCAATGACTAGCCAGGTCTTTCCCCGGGAAGGAACAACCACGGGAAGGGCAGTCTCCAATGAAGGAAACCACCTATGCCAAAACATGGTATCCATCCACAGACAGCTGTTTCGGGGATCAATCTGATGAGATGATGTCAAGATCAGTCATCATGACTGCAGTCAATGGTGCTGTCTCAGACTGCACCGATCACACTATGTCACATGTTGTTAGGCATCGGGTTTCTGCCTCTGCACAGCAGGAATCCCGGGCCTTGCTTTCTGCATTCTCCCATTCCTCTCCAGCCACAGAGGAACCTGCTCAGCAGAGACGTTGTTCCCAGCATCTTGTTCAGTCTACTTCTCTTGGCTTGGTTACTGCTACCAAACAGGGTTCAGCTATGGTAACCTGCAATAGCCAGCAGCGAGCAGCTCTTGGGACTAAGTCCTTATTTCGGCCCACTGAGCATGCCCGTGGGAAGTCCTCTCATTGGAGCTCTGAGGTCATGTGCTCAGGTCTTTTTGCTGCTCCTATTGGACCACTAGGAAGGTCCCGGAATGACGCTGCTATAAAAGGTTCGCATGGCCGCTCATAATGACTCACAGACTCATAATGTTGTTGGTATGTGTGATGCTGGATGCATGAATCTGGTGAATGACTCATTAAATTACCTCCTCCTTTGATACGCATGAGTTAGGGTATTTGAGTCAGCTCCATCAGGTGGCTATGCTTTCGCCACCGAGCTCCTAGCACTCGCACACTAGCGTCCGATGGTGTCACCCACTGCTGGGCACTATTGACCAGTGGCAAGTGACAGCGACACTGTGCACACTTGCACACGTTAGCTATTATAGTGACTCTTGCTGGCATTGCAGTCGCGGTGCAGAGTGCTAGCGGTCTAGAGGGACTCCTGTCCTGTGGTCTAAAGGCCAAGTCCTGTGACCTTACGCTATGTACTCCTTTTACCAAGTCCTGTGGTGTTAACAGGCTCTGGCGTTTCTTTGAGCGGCTCTGTGGAGTAACAGAGTTCACCCCAGTGCACACTAGTGGTTAACCCACCGATGTTCACTTACTACTCCGCCATTACTAAGCAGCAGTTTTCCATCTCTGCACGGTGGACCCCGGGTTGCGATCGCACTTCCTTATATTTTATATTTAGTGCGATCTGCAACCCTAACATTTGTTTTTATTTTCTTTGCAACTTTATTGAAACAAAGCTGTGATTGGCCAATCAGAATTAAACAGCCAGAGACAGCAGCCATTTTAACTAAATAGCGGCGCCGTACAGCGCTTTGCGGGAACGCATCTCCTGCTGCGCTGTATGTATGCAGCACATGTCAGGGAGGGGTAAAAGCTGGCTTGGGTAGTTATTTGCATTCATGAAACGTAGGTTTCAAAAACCATATATATTACAGGAGTTTGCCTCTTCATCCACTTCATTCAGCATTTTATCATCTGTCTGGCAAATTCCTGCCTGCTGTTTAATAGTCTGTAACCACTCTCTAGCTCAGACCTTTGCATCCTGGTAATATTGGCTTGTCTACTCTGGTGCTGCTGTTTGTGACCAGATTCATCTCAGCTAATACTAGTGTGGTTCATATCAATGTCCTTGCAAGGTACCTGATTATTTTTTTTCTCTACTATTTATGCTTGCATTCATCTCTACAAGTAACCAGTTTACATATTCATCACTTCTCTCCAGGAGTTACTCATTTTTCTGCTACAAATTCCTGATTGCATATGTATCTGGCATTAACCATCTGTCTGCTGCAAATCTCTCATTGCATATGCCTCTGCTGTTAACCATTTGCTTGTTCAAAGTCCTGAATTATCTATACATGTACTCTGTCCACATAATTGCATCTGCTTCATCGGCTTTCTTACGCTCTGCTCATCTGTCTGCCTCCGGCAAATACTTCTATCCTTGTCCTCACTGAGATACATGCTGACTGTCAAGGCCTGTTCTACTGCACTATTGCCTCTAGCTTGTTCTGCTAACCCTGACATGTCGGTGAATGCTTCTCACAAGTTAAGCCTATAACATCCTAATTATTACACATTTATATATGAAACTGTCTACTAGCAGTGACTGAATCTAAATAGAAATAGTGACAAATATGTGAATATATTTGTGAACATTGATATGGATGATGATTTTAATCCACTAAAGGATTATATGACAAAAATAAGACAGGGAAATATTCTTTAAATGATCTCTCAATAAATCAGTTTTTTTCTTTGACACTACAACTAGCAATCATTCATCAATGCAAAAAAGTACTACTCTATACGTTAATGATCACCTTAACTATTTTAAGTTTTAATATGACTAATAGAAATTAATCATGCAAATGAGAGCAGTTGCTTAAAATTATCAAATAATTTAGAGGTTTAGTAAGTAGTGATGAACGAGTATACTTGTTGCTTGGGTTTTCCCGAGCATGCTCGGGTGTCCTCCGAGTATTTTGGCGTGCTCGGGGATTTGGTTTTCCTCCTCTCATCTGCATGATTTGTGACTGCTAGACAGCTTGAATACACGTGTGGATTGCCTGTTTGTTAGTGAATTCCCACATGTATTCAGCCTGTCTACAAGTCGCAAATCATGCAGATTAGACAGCGAAAACTAAATCTCCGAGCATGCCAAAATACTCGGACACCTGAGCATGCTACTAGTATACTCGCTCATCACTATTAATAAGTACTCACTAAAATAAAATGTATTACACAAAACAATGATTATTAATAAATACTTCCCAATGCATGCTTTTAAATCTTTTTTAAGATCCTGAAAACGTACATGCATGAACATATTTTGTATTTCTATTTTGTATTCTGCTAAAAACTTCCCATTACAAATAAAACATTATTTTTTTCCATGCTATTTGTTTAAACTTGTCTTACCAAACAAGATAATTACGTTTCCCCTTTAATTATAAAAATGAGTCAAAGTCATTATTATTTTGATGATTGTTGTGCACCTAAAAGTAATTAACTTCTATCATGTTTTATTGAAATTACATGTCTGGGTGAGAACAGGGTAAACATTTTCCCCTTTAAAATATAAGTGGTGAATTTAAGTTATGCAAGATGAATTCACTGCGGGGGATTGCGTAGTCAGCAAAAGTTTCTTTTAACAACCCACTTTTTAATCAAATTACATATTTCTACCTGGAAAGGTTTTAAACAACATGACCCTAACTTACAGTTCACTACAATTTATTGCTGGCACTAAAATTACTTTGGCATAGCATAATTTACTGATATGGCAATACTAGATGTGTTTTAAGTCATAGGAAAATTATTGTTGTTCTGCATTACTATTTCTTACGCAACTTTTTTCTTTTCTTTTAACAACTCATATATCATTGCCGCCAATGTGTTGAAGTTTTGTTATTTTAAAGATTGTTATCTGCTACTTTAACAATCTTCTCAATCTGGCTCCTCTTTTTGCACTTTGTGCTAGTTACTCCATTGAGCTCTATCTAGAGGTTTCCTGATTTTGCTGTTTATTCCTTATGAGAGGATCAAGACTTTAATATGGGGACGCTTGGATGTATCTGTTACATTGCACCTGCACAATTTCCATGCAGCTACTGACCCTGCAATGATATTCCAGAATGTCCTTGTACTGTAGAGTCTTTTGTCAACTGCTTGGACTGTCAGCAAATGATTTGCTCTTACTACATGCTAGTTATAACTGATTGTTAGAGACAGACTCCCTATGGTTGATTTTTATAAGGTTTTGGGTATTAGTTTTAGCTTGGTATGGTTTATTCAGTAGACATATAAAATGTTGCATGTATTTTTATATCACAGGAACAGCTCTCTTACCTTTTTGGCTTTATATGGGAATTGTTCACTAAAAACTTGTATGTGTCTTCTTTTCACAGTAAACTAGTTTGCTTTCTTCAAACATAAATTTGTCTCCTAATAAAAGCACACAAGGAGGCAGCAAAATTCCCTAAGAGTATTGTATCCTCATGAAAACAAGTCATTCAACATGAGTGATTAGTAAGGTAAAATCCCAAAGAGGTCCGTAAGTGGGTTATCAGCAGCTTTAGAGTAAACATATGTCACCCTAGTCTGATGTATTAGGACAATATGGTGGACAGAAGGAATCCTGTGTGAACTTTAGTGCCAAATAGACAATGCCAGTGGTGCCCTTGGGCATGCCTTGCCAGGTTCAGCAACAGGTCACAATCATATTTTAGTATCTAAAAGTTCAAATTAATGTTACATAATAGTACAATTCAATATTACAACTGTCCTATTTGGCACACTGAAACTTTTGCTTGCCTGAAATGCTTCAACTAATAATCTGAAGGAAATAAAGGAATTACAAACTGGATCCATGTTTATCTATTTCTAGCTCTATTATTTCTTCTTGAATTATAAACAGATATGAAAAAGAAATTAAGATTTTTTTCAGATTCTGTATTATTTTGAACCTTACAGTATTTATAGAACAGAAATCAATGCTTACATGTTCGGGATGCTCCCATAAAATATAGGGAACTATTGTATGCTCTTGCAATAAATGACATATACATAACATGTATTTCACCCAAGCCTAATTTGACTCTACAGTTGCCTTATTTTGGACATACCATGACATTTTGTTTTCTCATTATAAGGCAAAAGGAAGAAGTATTAGCAGCACCAAGGTAAGAAGACAAATCCCAAAAATGCAACTGAACACTCAGGCAGTGTTATGATATTGTTGCTCAGGAAAATAGGTAACACGCTAAAAACTGAAACTGACCCTGCTGCTTTCTGTACAGACTAGAGCTCCTTACCTCGCACTACCTAATGGTTCCTGTGTGATCTGAGATAACCCTAACCGCAGACTTCATTATCCTCCTAAAGAAACAGAGGGCAGAGCAAATTACCTACAGAAGGAAAAGTGTGAAGAAACAGAAAGAGATTCCAGAGTGAGTAAAACAAACCATGAAATAAAAAATAAAGGATTAAGTACGTACTGCTAGAGAATATGCTGCCTGCTTCCTAAAAAGAAACAGAAGATAGGTGCAGGGTAAAGAACATAAACAGCAGAGAGATAAAACCAAGCTGGTTTTTCACTGACCGACTTAAACTACAGTAATATAGCCAAATATCCAAATGAGACAAACACCAGCAGGAAATGCCAGCATTAGTAAACTATATAAAGCCACACCTGAAAGGTGATAGGGCAGACAACTGAGTATATGAAAACACTTGTTACCCTAAGAAGACTGAAGCAAGGATAATAACATAGTAACATAGTTTTGAAGGGTGAAGGAAGACCTTATGTCCATCTAGTTCAGCCTATTTTAGTGCAGATGTTCTGCATTGTTGATCCTGGGGAAGGCAAAAAACCCACAGAGTAGAAGCCAATTTTCTCCATAGGGAAAAAAATTCCTTCCCCTAAGCTGGGTCAACCATTTACCTATAATATTCTGTCATTCGTAACCTTCTATACTGTTACTCACAAGAAAAGCATCCATTCCTTTCTTAAATTCATTCATTGAGTTGGCCATCACCACTTCCTCAGGAAGAGAATTCCAGAGCCTCACTGCTCTTACCATGAAGAACCCTCTTCTATGCTGGTGCAGAAATTGTCTTTCCTCCAAATGAAGAGAATGCCCCCTTGTTCTTGTCACAGTCCTTGGTACAAACAGTTAATTGGAGAGATCTCTGTATTGCCTTCTGATATACTTGTACATATATATATTAAGTCTCCCCTAAGTCTTCTCTTTTCTAGAGTAAATAGACCTAATTTTGATAACCTTTCTGGGTATTGTAGTGAACCAACTCCATTTATCATTTTAGTAGCCCGCCTTTGAACCCTTTCAAGTTCAGTAATGTCTTTCTTGAGCACCGGCGTCCAAAATTGCACACAGTACTCCAAGTGTGGTCTGACGAGTGATTTGTACAGAGGGAGAATTATGTTTCCATCTCGTGTCCCCAGACCTCTTCTAATGCATCCCATGACCCTATTTGCTTTGGTGGCAGCTGCCTGACACTGGGCACTCCAATTTAGCTTCTTATTGACTAAGATGCCTAAGTCTTTTTCCATGTCTGATTTCCCCAGCAGTTTCCCATTTAGTAAGTAATTGTAGCATCTGTTTCTCCTTCCCATGTGCATAACCTTACACTTATCTGTGTTAAACCTCATTTGCCATTTTTCAGCCCAATTCTCCAATTTACTCAAATCTGTCTGTAGTTGCAAACTGTCCTCCTTTGTGTTAACTACCTTACATAGTTTTGTATCATCTGCAAATACTGATATTTTACTGTGTAAGCCATCCACTAGATCATTAATAAATATATTAAATAGTAGGGGGCCCAATACAGAACCCTGTGGTACCCCACTAGTAACCCTGTCCCAATCTGAGTATGCCCCATTAATAACCACTCTTTGTTTTCTATCACTAAGCCAGCTACCTACCCATCTACACACATTTTCCCCTAGCCCAAGCTTTCTCATCTTACTTACCAATCTCTTATGTGGGACAGTGTCAAATGCTTTAGAGAAGTCGAGATAAATGACATCCATTGATTCTCCTTGGTCCATTTGAGAGCTTACATCCTCATAGAAGCTGATCAGGTTAGTTCGACAGGAGTGATCCTTCATAAATCCATGTTGATATGGAGTTAAATATTTATTAACATTGAGATATTCCATAATGGTATCCCTTAGAAACTCTTCAAAAATTTTACCCACAACAGATGTTAAGCTTACCGGCCTATAGTTACCTGAACAAAAGTTGTGTTTGTTGTGGCTTGGAGGACAAAGAAGCCAACCACAAAGCACAGTTTAAACCCAGACGCATGATGCTAAACACCCAAAAAGGTGCATCTTCAGTGGCTCGGCAGACAGAGAGGTCGAACACAACACCGGCTCAACGGTTCAAACCCAGATGCATGACAGGCAGTATATAAAGTAAAAACATTATCCTGTACTTCAAGGAGTCAATTTTAACTTAAATGGTTTGTCAAGTGGTCTTGTGATGTTAAGTCACATGTCTACTGCAGCCAATCAGTGACTGCTCTAACAGAATAGTAAAAGCTCTAGTGAGTCAGCAGCCACAGAGAAGAAATAACATTGTTTTACTAGGAAACATGATGTGTACAGAGGAACTGCATTGGTTTGGGAGATAAGCATGCCAGTTGTTTTATTTTAACCTGCACAGTTTTTCATTTATCTATTAGTGGTCAGCACTTTTAAGTTAGCATCTAATGTCGGTAATAAGTGATCAGCTGTCAGTTCTGCAACACGCTAGTTTACCAGTCAAAATGTCTCCTCAGGTCAGTTGTAGTGATCTCATTTCAGTCACTTTATTATTGCCTGCAGATTGAAAAATCCACCTGGGTAGCTCTATGTAACAGTCAACACATTTTTGAAACTCACAGCATTCTCAATCACACACTCAGTAAGTGTCCACAGGGTTTGCAAATTCACTGATCTGCAAATTTTCCATTAGAGAGCCAATTCTCCTCTATATTAATGTTTACTATCATTCAATTAACTTTGCATACCGTAAACCAATAGTACAAGAAAATATAAGAACCTTTAGGAAGCAACTTATCTTATATGTTTTATTCTACACTTATGAGTCAACTGTTCTTTTTCCCTGCTCCCTAGACTAATCATTCCCTGAGAGAGGCCAGGGTCACACTAGCGTATGGCATCCAATGCGTGAGCATCGGATGCAATATGCTAATGACCCTCGGCTTCTGCTCTCCACAGAGAGGATCGGAGCACAGCTGTGGAGGAGGCAGAGAAAATAATTTCTCCATCTCCACCATTGCTGGGGTCAGCGTATATCGCACAGCACTTGGATGATATCTGAGTGATGTGTGCTATGTCACTTGCACCCATAGACTTATATGGGTTCGAGTGAACTGAGACTCGGCCGAGTGTCGGTGACAATTGCAGCATGCTGCGATTTCACTCGCACGTAGAATACAGCCGAGGAAAAAAAACGCTGATGGGAGCTGCCCCATAGATAAATACTGGTCCAAGTGCTATCTGATGTTTTATCGCATAACACTCGTCCGTATTCATCGCTAGTGTGACCCCAGCCAAATACAGATAAAAATTGTACATTCAAGTCAAAATTGACTGACAGCTCACTGAAATATCACACTACAGCTGCCAGTTAAAATCTATTGGGAGGGAAGGAAGAGAGAGGAGGGAGGAACAGAAAGAGGCAGAGAAACACGTAGACTTGGAGCTGTTGCTTTCTAATGTGTTTATCTAATAAGTATTTTATCTAACCCCAGTGTTGGATTCAGTTGTGTGATGCCCTCCATGCTGCTTCTTCTGAATATGTGTAGCAAAGAGAAAGTAGAGAAGGAATCTCTCATGTCTTTCAGTGCAATGTATGAGAGATATCATAGCCGAAAATTAGAGATGGAGCCAGGAGAGTGAGAAAACTGGTGAAACATTTCAGGATAAAAGTCATGTAAAGAACAGAATCATTGCTATTTCTAATGTACACACATGACAGCCTTTCTGAAAATTAATCTTAAGTTACTGGTACACGTTAAAGTAATGGATGATTTAGGTTGTGACCTCCATTTTCTTATATAAGAAATAAATGGGTCCATATTTGTACAAAATGAGACGCTGATGGTCTTTAGTCTTGAATCAGCTTCAATTCACAAATATGCTTATGTCTACTAAAGGTAATAATACAGGGATGTTTTCACATATACAGTACATAGGCAAGAATAAGGTTAAGAAGCACTTGTCAAATTTTAGAACCTAATCTTTGCTGGGAATCTTGTATTTCCTGTACATAACCATAAACCATATGTAAATTTTACTCGTTCTTTGAAGTTTCTTTTAACACATAAGATTTTAATGACAAGCTGAAGTAACTATTTCCGCACTTATAGCGTAATAAAAAAGAACTTGAGCTTAGATCAAATAGAAACACAGCCGAAATGACAAATGAACATTTTATTTCAGCAAAAAAGAAGTCGGTCAATTTGGAAATTTAAATGAAATAAGGCACGCCAATTTAAAACACAGGGCTATACGACAGTTCAAAGCAGAGATTTTTCTATGCTCATCAAAATATGTTTGATAAAGGCAAATGAATGCTTCATCTGCACTTTTTTTTAGAAAATACACAATCTGTCACAGCTACAGTCTCTAGTGTGTCATTGTGTTCACAATGACTTTGCTGCTCATTTTGTAAATTAGTTATGAGAAAAGGCTATGTCCACCATTGCAACCAGTTTTTTTCTGGCCCAATACATTAAAACGGAAAATTTAAATAAGTTGTCTTTTTTTATTCTATTTTGTGGCTACAGTTTCTATTCACACCCATAGTGCCAGTCAAACATTTGGACACACCTGTTCATTTAATGATTTTCCTTGTTCTTATTTGAATATACACATAGTAGATTCAGACAGATGGCAGCAATAGGTGGTGTCAATTTGTCTCTTTTAAGGCTTGTAACTGATAAATTTATCTTATATAGCAGAAGTAATTTGGAATGACCCTTTCTTGGGGTCATTCCATCAAAAGAATTGTTGACTTTCAAGGCCAAATTTAAGGATACCTTCAAGGTTCCAGCAATTTTCCAGATTAATTGACCTTCATCTCTTGAAGGGGTATTTTCATATTATTAAATTAGTATAGTTATTTAGACAGCATGAAAATAAGCAAGATTGCAAATGATATGCTTTGCCTATCAGTTTGTTTTTCTGGTACTAGCAGGAGCTACATTCCAAGCTGAGGAATGTAGCTAGGAATGTTAGCTCCAACTCTCTCAGTCAACTCTCTCAACCCGATTGATTTCAGCGTTAGCTGCTCACCTTCTTTCCTTTCCCACCTAATTCCTTTGTTGAATTGTTCTTGCACTGTTCGGAATTAGAGCAGTTATAGAATAGGGCTGAGCACTGTATGGAACATTGTACAAATTCTCCCTCTACAAGACACACTTGATGGTTGCAAACACTTTCTAAAGGCCGGTGATTTCACAAATGAGCCATTGATAAGACATACTTTTTAATCACAGGGCTGGGTTTAGACAATGTGAGACCCAATGCAAGAAATAAAATTGGGGCCCCAAATACTAACATATTGCTCTGCTGTTCCATTCTAACAGGCTTGAAAATGCGCTATTCTGCAGATTGATGTTAACCGCTCTAATATTTAACACCTTTCCTATGGCCAATTCTAGACTTTCAAATGATGGCAGCATATGCAAGGTAAACAATTTCAGAGTAAAAAAAAATATAATTTATATTCCAAATATTGTGCATGAGATTTGTCAAGAATATGGAAAAAATATGAAAAAAGAATTTGAAAAATAGATCTTTCTGCAAAAATAAGAACGTATTCTAGATTATTATATACATTTAGCAGCTTACTAAATTGAACCACATATATTAATACATCTTCCTGCAAAAATTGGAATTTATTATACATTTATACTACATAAACTTTCCAACCAAAATACTTAAAGGGAAGGTGCCATCAAAAAAATTTTTTTCTAGCAATTGAAAAAAAATGTAAAGAATTAATGTTTAAATTTTCTTAAAAAATATTATTATTTGTTTATAATTTTGTAAAATATGAAAAATAATTTTAAAAGGTTTTGTATTTACACTTTATACACTAGAGGGAGCAGCTACTGAAATTTGACAAAAATCTAGTGTTACAACTAGCTCACATTACTGCCCTGCAGTAAATATGGGCTGAGTCTGCTGACATGGGTGTGATGTCACTCCTTTCCTCCCCTACCGGATGTTTGCTAAGGGATAAAAGAGAATGGCATCTAGGAACACAGTGAGCAGCCATTTTGTAGGTGACTGCATAGTTATACTGACAAGTAGACAGTCACCGAGGATGGCAGGCAGCAAGGATTCTGGGAGATATATGGTGGAGGGAGCAGGGTGACAGCAGCACAAAGTATTTCAGGAGAGCAGTGTGCTGGTTTATGGGGGCACCCTGTTTGGTACCAGGAATTGTACATAGAGCGCTGTCTTTTATACACAAGGATGGACCGTCTGCTTGTCTTTTCCACAGAAATCCAGGAAACATTTCTGCTGATTGATGGCCTGTTCTGATCCAGACTTTGCATGCAAAAACCCCATTCCCTTCTTTGTATCCTGTCCTGGTGATGTGTGAAAGCAAGGCAACAGGCAAGGCGCAGTCCGGGTGATGCTGGAAAGCAGGCTGGGGGGGAATGTAGCCATATAGTAACGATAAAAATGAGACCCCCTCTCTTCAGCTGCCTCACCAGCCCTCCCCTGACTGGAGTTCATGCTGCTTTCTCTATTACCCCTGACACGTGAAGGTGCGCAGCCAGAACCACCCTAGAATGGGTCCCCTTTCTGCAGATATTACTGCCATAGTGTTCTCACATAATGCCGCCATACAGATCACATATAATACCGCCATATAGATCACACATAATGCTTACATATAGTTCACACATAATACCGCCATATAGTTCCTCACATAATACTGCCGTAGTGTTCATGCATAATACCACCATACAAATCGCAAATAATACACTACTCAGCAGACAGTATCATACATGATATTATTAGATACACGGCTCAGCAGACAGCATCACACAGGAGAGGATTAGATACACGGCTCAGCAGACAGTATCACACAGGATAGGATTGGATACACGGCTCAGCAGGCAGTATCACACAGGATAGGATTGGATACACGGCTCAGCAGGCAGTATCACACAGGATAGGATTAGATACACAGCTCAGCAGACAGTATCACACAGGAAAGGATTAGATACACGGCTCAGCAGACAGTATCACACAGGAAAGGATTAGATACATGGCTCAGCAGGCAGTATCACACAGGAGAGGATTGGATACATGGCTCAGCAGACAGTATCACACAGGAGAGGATTGGATACATGGCTCAGCAGACAGTATCACACAGGATAAGTTAGGATACATGGCTCAGCAGACAGTATCACACAGGTTAGGATTAGATACACAGCTCGGCAGACAGTATCACACAGGATAGGATTAGATACACAGCTCAGCAGACAGTATCATACAGGAGAGGATTAGATACATGGCTCAGCAGACAGTATCATACAGGAGAGGATTAGATACACGGCTCAGCAGACAGCATCACACAGGAGAGGATTAGATACACGGCTCAGCAGACAGTATCACACAGGATAGGATTGGATACACGGCTCAGCAGGCAGTATCACACAGGATAGGATTAGATACACGGCTCAGCAGACAGTATCACACAGGAAAGGATTAGATACACGGCTCAGCAGACAGTATCACACAGGAAAGGATTAGATACATGGCTCAGCAGACAGTATCACACAGGAGAGGATTGGATACATGGCTCAGCAGACAGTATCACACAGGAGAGGATTGGATACATGGCTCAGCAATCAGTATCACACAGGATAGGATTACATACACAGCTCAGCAGACAGTATCACACAGGATAGGATTAGATACACAGCTCGGCAGACAGTATCACACAGGATAGGATTAGATACACAGCTCAGCAGACAGTATCATACAGGAGAGGATTAGATACATGGCTCAGCAGACAGTATCACACAGGAGAGGATTAGATACATGGCTCAGCAGACAGTATCACACAGGAGAGGATTAGATACATGGCTCAGCAGACAGTATCACACAGGAGAGGATTAGATACACAGTGCAGTATCACACAGGTCAGAATTAGATACACAGCTCAGTATCAGATACACAGCTCAGTATCACACAGGTCAGGATGCTCAGCGGTGTGGATGGCTATGCGTAGCTCTCGGGGCAGACATGGAGAAAGCGGCACCCGGAGTGTCGGGGCTTGGAGTGTCGGGGCTCGACTGGAGTGTGGTGGCGCTGCCCCTGGATGTGATCATCAGTAAATTCTGGCTGCCCACACTGGTGAAACTGTCCCCCCTGCCAATACTTACTTTACTGCTCCGCTGCCCACGCTGTTTCTTTCTCCCCTCCTGCCTCCTATCCTCGGTCTCCTCCTATAACCACGTGGCTTGTGCAATTATAGGGGGAAAGTGGAGCTCACAGATACACTGTGGGCTCCAGAAAAATGGTGCCGATCTCCTCCCTCTGATGTAATCTGGACAGCCCAGGGGGCGTGCCCAGATCACAGCAAGGAGCAGCTCAATGCAAGGTATAGGGTTGGCAGACGACTGCTGTCTCCTATGCCTAGGGCAGCTATATTTGCAGAGTACAAGTGTCTCTTACACTCCTGCAAGCAAAATGGCAGCCCCCAGTGGCTGCAAAAATAATTAATAATAAAAAAAATTAAAGTTAAAATAATTAATTTTAGATTAAAATTAATTATTTATATAAACAATCATTTTTAATACAAAAAAACTGTGGCACCTTCCCTTTAAGCCAACATTTATGCCAGTTTTTGGAATAAAAAAAAAACACAGAAAGAGGAAAAAGTCCTCCAATAATCAGGAAAAAAAACAAATGAGGCAGCCAGCCTACAATCAGATTATTAGCCATGTGGTACACCAGTGCAAAAAAATAATCGGTATGTGGCAGTGTTAACACGGGGAGTGCAGAGCATATGGTTCACAGCCTCGTAGTAACACCATATAGGGGGGCTGCCCAGTGCTAACTATAATGCATCCCGTGTGAACAGAGGCCACAGTTTACAGAACCATTTGGGTCCAACTGCACCCTGAAAGAGATATAAAGTGCATAAAAACATATAAATATATGTAAGGTATTGGTTGATATTCTGGCCATAATACGGAAGCTGGCAAACTGCATCAAGGTTCCTTACACTTGCCAATCCTACTCTAACAAAAAAAAACACAGAAAGAGGAAAAAATCCACATAATGATTTTTTTTTTGCACTGGTGTACCACACGGCCAATCCCTGATTGTAGGCTGGCTGTCTCATTTAGTATTATTGCACCTGTGCACTTGCCATTTTACTTGGGTCTGCTGCACCCTGTTTAGTGCAGATGTATTGAGGCCTGTCTTTACAGGTAAGCATCTCTGCCTATTTCTTGTTTTTTCTCCATGATAATTGGAGGGTTTTTTCCTCTTTCTGTTTTTTTTTTGTTAGAGTAGGACTGGTAAGTGTAAGGAACCTTGACACGGTTTGCCAGCTTTCGTATAATGGCCAGAATATCAACCAATACCTTACATATATTTATATGTTTTTATGCACTTTATATCTTTTTCAGGGCGCAGTCGGACCCAAATGGTTCTGTAAACTGTGGCCTCTGTTCACACGGGATGCATTATAGTTAGCACTGGGCAGCCCCCCTATATGGTGTTACTAAGAGGCTGTGAACCATATGCTCTGCATTCCCTGTGTGAACACTGCCACATACGGATTAATTTTTTGCACTGGCGTACCACACAGCCAATCCTTGATTGTAGGCTGGCTGTCTCATTTGGTATACTTGCACCTGTGCACTTGCTATTTTACTTGAGTCTGCTGCACCCTGTTTAGTGCAGCTGTATTGAGGCCTGTATATTCAGTTTTTGGAATAAGCTGCATCTTAAAAAGTTAGAAATCATAATGCATTTCATAATTGCAGAAAATTTTGGGGGGTATTCACAGTTAGCCAGAAAAATGAGATTGAATTTCAGGAAGGGAGTTTTAGAAAGATAAATCATGATAAATACAATGAAATGTAGATTTCATTTTCTGGCACTCATACAGTGAGTGTAATCTTTCTATATAGGTATCACTTGCATTTCATTATTATATTGTAATGATCGTGTAATTTATACCAGTACATTTGCTTTATAACAAAGGCACAGGAATAGCATAATATTTACAGTCTCATTATCAAGTGTCTTCTCATTAGTATGTTGCAGATGGATTATGAAGTCAGTTGAAACTTTGTTTGCAGTGTTTTATGATCCTTAATTACATGGCTGTGTGGAGGGATCAGGTATTCCAATGTCAACAAATGTTATCTATTCATTTATATGCAAGAGAGTACAGCCGAGAATTAGTTAAGACCTTAATCAAAGCCATTCTTTCTTAAGGGTCATTAAATCTAAAGTACAAGTTGACTTACATAGAGTGGTAGCCATAAAACACATATAATTATTTGTTATGGTGCCAGAAGCCAGACCAATGAACATTTAGGGTAGAGTTATTCTTGTAATGCAAGCACTTGAAAAAAGTTTTGAATAGACAACAGATAGGCTTGATAATATCAGCCAAATCTCATAATCTGGGGATGACTAAAAAATCATCATATGTGGTTGGGGGATGTTATTATTATTATTTATTATTATAGCACCATTTATTCCATGGCACTTTACATGTGAAGAGGGGTATACATAATACATACAAGTACAGTAATTTTAAACAATACAAGTCACGACTGGTACAGGATGAGAGAGGACCCTGCCCATGAGGGCTCGCAATCTACAACAGGATGGGTGAGGATACAGTAGGTGAGGGTAGAGCTGGCCGTGCAGCGGTTTGGTGGATCGGTGGTTACTGCAAGTTGTAGGCTTGTCGGAAGAGGTAGGTCTTCAAGTTCCTTTTGAAGGTTTCCATGGTAGGCGAGAGTCTGATATGTTGTGGTAGAGAGTTCCAGAGTAGAGGGGATGCGCGGAGAAATCTTGTATGCGATTGTGGGAAGAGGAGATAAGAGGGGAGTACAGAAGGAGATCTTGTGAAGATCGGAGGTTTCGTGCAGGTAAATACCGGGAGACTTGGTCACAGATGTAAGGAGGACTCAGGTTGTGGATGGCTTTGTTTGTCATGGTTAGGGTTTTGAACTGGAGTCTTTGGGTAATGGGGAGCCAGTGCAGGGATTGACAGAGGGGAGAGGCCGGGGAATATCGGGGGAAAGGTGGATTAGTCGGACAGCAGAGTTAGGTAGATTGGAGGGGTGTGAGAGTGTTTAAGGGGAGGCCACAGAGCAGGAGGTTGCAGTAGTCAAGGCGGGAGATGATGAGGGCATGGACTAGGGTTTTTGCAGATTCTTGGTTGAGGAATGTACGGATCCGTGAAATATTTTTGAGTTGAAGTCGGCAGGAAGCGGAAAGGGCTTGGATATGTGGTTCGAAAGAGAGATCAGTGCCAAGGATAACCCTGAGGCAGCAAGCTTGTGGGACTGGAGAGAGTGGGCAGCCGTTTACTTTAGAATCATAGAATCGTAGAGTTGGAAGGGACCTCCTGGACCATCTGGTCCAACCCCCTGCTCAAAGCAGGATTCGCTAAATCATCCCAGTCAGATGTCTGTCCAGCCTCTGTCTGAAGACTTCCATTGAAGGAGAACTCACCACTTCCCGTGGCAGCTTGTTCCACTCATTGATCACTCTAACTGTCAAAAAGTTTTTTCTAATATCTAATCTGTGTCTCCTCCCATTCAGTTTCATCCCATTGCTTCTAGTCTTTCCTTGTGCAAATGAGAAAAAAGTTGATCCTTCTACAATGTGACAGCCCTTTAGATATTTGTAGACAGCTATTAAGTCTCCTCTCAGTCTTCTCTTTTGCAAACTAAACTTTCCCAAATCCTGCAACATTTCCTCATAAGACAGGGTTTGCAGACCGGTCACCATTCTGGTCGCTCTTTTCTGAACTTGCTCCAGTTTGTTGATGTCTTTTTTAAAATGTGGTGCCCAAAACTGGACACAATATTCCAGATGAGGTCTGACCAAAGAGGAGTAGAGGGAAATAATGACTTCACGTGATCTAGACTGTATGCTTCTGTTAATACATCCTAGAATTGCATTTGCCTTTTTTGCTGCTGCATCACACTGTTGACTCATATTCAGTCTGTGATCTATTAGTATACCCAAGTCTTTTTCACATGTGCTGTTGCTTAGCCCTATTCCTCCCATTCTGTATATGCTTTTTTCATTTTTATTGCCCAGATGTAGTACTTTGCATTTTTCCCTGTTAAAAACCATTCTGTTAGTTGCTGCCCACTTCTCCAGTTTATTTATATCTTTTTGAATCCTCTCTCTCTCTTCTCTAGTATTAGCTATCCCTCCTAGCTTTGTGTCATCAGCAAATTTAATCAGTTTACCCTCAATTCCTTCATCTAAATCGTTGATAAAGATGTTGAACAATACAGGGCCGAGGACAGAGCCCTGTGGTACCCCACTTGAGACATTCATCCAACTGGATGTGCAGCCATTTATGACCACTCTTTGGGTCCGATCACTAAGCCAGTTATGAATCCACCTAACAGTTGCCTTGTCCATTCCATACTTAGTCATTTTTTCAATAAGGATTGCATGAGATACTTTGTCAAATACTTTGCTGAAGTCAAGATATACTATATCTACAGCATTTCCTTGATCCACCCAATCAGTGATTCCGTCATAGAAGGAAATTAAGTTAGTCTGACATGACTTATTAGTTACAAACCCATGCTGACTCTGTTTAATCACTTCATTCTTATCCAGGTACTGACATACATGTTGTTTAATAATTTGTTCAAAGATCTTTCCTGGTATAGAAGTCAGACTCACCGGCCTATAGTTGCCTGGGTCCACCTTCTTCCCCTTTTTGAAGATAGGAACAACATTTGCTCTTCTCCAGTCTTCTGGGATTTCTCCTGTTCTCCAAGAATTTTCAAAGATTATGGAGAGGGGTTCAAAAATTTCTTCTGCTATCTCCTTCAGTACTCTGGGGTGTAATTCATCTGGACCTGGAGACTTGAATTCATTTAGGTTAGCTAAGTGTTTCCTCACTATATTTCTGTTTATAGATATCCTGGATTCTTCTATTCTTAATAGGACAGTGAAGAACAGTTGATGTTACATTTCCTTTCTGAGAGAAAACAGATGCAAATTAGGAATTTAAAAGTTCGGCCTTCTCAACATCCTGTCTTACCATTTCATCATTTTCATCCTGTAAAAATCCTATAGCATCTTTGACTTTTCTTTTACTTTCGACATATCCCCAAAATCCTTTATTATTGCTTTTGACATCTCTTGCAAGCCTCAATTCATTGTCAGCTTTAGCTAATCTGATTTGTGCCCTGCAGGTTCTGCATACAGCATTATATTCTTCTTTAGATATGCCTCCCTCTTTCCATTTTATAAACATTTTTTTCTTCCTTTTTAGCATGTGCTTAAGTTCTGTGTTCATCCATCCTGGCTTCCTTAAATGCTTCCTATTCTTCCCTCTTTTCGGAATTGTTAACAATTGTGCTTTGAGAATTTCATTTTTCAAGATTTCCCATCCTTCCTGGACATTTTTGTCTTTAAGGATATCCAGCCATTGGATCCCTCCAATTCTCTTTCTGTATCCCTTAAAATCTGCCTTTCTGAAATCTAACCTTGACGTCTGAGTCTTCACAGGTCTTCCTCCTCTAGTTATCCAAAATTCTAAAATAGCATGGTCGCTACCTCGTAGGGTCCCAGCCACTTTTACCTCCTCAACCATTTCCTCCCTGTTTATAAGGATTAGATCCAAGGTAGCAGTTCCCCTTGTTTTCTCCCCAACCTTTTGGAAGATAAAGTTGTCAGCAAGAGAAGATAAGAATTACCTTGACCTGTTAGTTTTGCCTGAGAGAGATTCCCAACAAATGTCTGGATAGTTGAAATCTCCCATGACAACTATGTCATATTTTTTGGAGAACTTGGCTATTTGATGCATAAAGAGTTCATCCATATCTTCAGCTTGCACAGGCGGCCTGTAGTAAATGCCTACAATGGTGTCCTTTCCATTGTTCTGTCCTTGTATTCTCACCCAAACAGTTTCCACAGAACTCCCAGTCTCTGAAGCTTCAATCTCTGTGCAGATATACGCGTTTCTAACATACAATGCGACACCTCCTCCTCATTTATCAAGTCTGTTTCTTGCAAATAAGTTGTATCCTTCTAGTCTTGTATTCCAATCATGTGTATTGTCCCACCAAGTTTCAGTGATTCCAATGACATCATATTTCTTTTCCTGTGTTAGTAGTTCCAATTCTCCTTGTTTGTTGGCCATACTTTGTGCATTAGTATAGAAACATTTTAGTTTGTGATTGGTTTCTCTTTCTCCAATATTTGTATTAATTAGATTCTTTTGTCTTTGTTCTTCCTTTCCACTTCTAATAGCAGAGTTCTCAGTAGCATTTGTCAGGTGTTTGGCTTTTTCTGGTCTTTTGCTTCCCTTCCCATGTTGTTCTAGTTTAAAGCTCTCCTTACAAGTGTAACAAGGCGACTTCCAAATACATGTTTTCCAGTCTTCGTAAGGTGCACCCCATCTCTAGCAAGTAGTCCATCGTAAAGGTAATTCACTCTGTGATCCATAAATCCAAATCGTTGCTGACGGCACCATTGATGTAGCCGGTTGTTCACCTGCAGAATCTTATTCCACCTCCTTGTTCCATGGCCATCCACTGGGAGGATGGAAGAGAAGACCACCTGCGCTCCCAGTTCTTTCACTTTCTTACCTAAGTCTTCAAAGTCTCTGCAGATGGTTTTCAGGTCATTTCTTGCGGTGTCATTTGTCCCCACTTGTAGTAGCAGGAATGGGTAGTCATCTGTAGGTCTGAAGAGTCCTGATATCCTGTCAGACACATCTTTATTTTTGCACCTGGAAGACAGCACATTTCTCTTGAAGCTATATCCGGTCTGCAGATAGCGGCCTCTGTTCCTCTCAACAGGGAATCCCCCATGACCACCACTCTCCGTTTCTTCTTCACAACGTTTTTCTTTCTCCATCCAGGAGGACTCTGAAGTCGTACAAGGTTGCTGTTTGTGGGCAAAGTCTTATCCTGATGTATTTCTTCATCGTTTTCCTGCGTGAGAGCCTGGTACTGGTTCCTGAGAAGTATGGGTTCTGACTGCCTCCTGATCCTCCTGCTTCTCTGGGTCACATGTTTCCATTCCTCTGTTTCTTCAGGTGCACTTCGAATTTCTTCTCTTTCTGTAACGTGAAGAGATAATTCTCCTCTGTCTAAGAACTCTTCACCTTCCTTAATGATCTTCAACGTAGCTAACCTCTCTTCGAGATTTTGCAACTTTTCCTCCAACAGGGACACAAGCTTGCATTTGTGGCATGTGAAGTTTGGCTTTTTCACTGGTAAGTCTGTGAACATGTAGCAAGAAGTGCAGCTCACCAATTGGCTCCTGGCCTCTTCCATATTGAGATTTCTTAAAAACGATGAAAGATGAGCCAAAATTTGCTCGCCGATCGGCGCGCGGTTTACCGATTTCCTCTTTTCAGCTGCAACGGCCAAAACCCAGTGATCGTTGAGCTCGCGGAGACTCTTCACTTATCCCAGAAGGCACTGGGATTATGCAAATGATCTCCTCAAGACTCTTCCCCTGGTTTTCCGATCTCCTCTTTTCAGCTGCAATGGCCAAAACCCAGTGATCGTTGAGCTCGCGGAGACTCTTCACTTATCCCAGAAGGCACTGGGAATATGCAAATGATCTCCTCAAGACTCTTCCCCTGGTTTTTAATGGATAGGTCCATTGGGGGGGTCACGTGAGATGGGCGAAAGATGGTTAATTCTGTTTTGTCCATAATAAGTTTTAGAAATCTAGAGGAGAAGAAGGATGAAATAGTAGACAGACATTGAGGGATTCTGTTTAGTAGGGAGTAGAGTTGAGCGATACCGTCCAATACTTCAAAATATCGGATCGGAATGGATCGGCCGATCTTTAAAAAAAGTATCGGTATCGCCGATGCCGATACCGGAAGTCCCATTCAAGTCTATGAGACTTCCGGTATCGGAATTGGAAAAACCCTTTCCTGCCCTTGTACAGCCTCTCGGGGGTCTGTACGGGCCTTCCGGGGGTCTCTGCCGGCCTGCCGGGGGGCTGTGCCGGCCTGCCGGTGGGCTGTGCGGACTGCCCGGGGTCTGTACCGGCCTGCCGGGGGGCTGTGCCGGCCTGCCGGTGGTCTGTGCACCCTGTGGGGGTCTGTACCGGCCTGCCGGGGGGCTGTGCCGGCCTGCCGGGGGGCTGTGCACCCTGTGGGGGTCTGTACCGGCCTGCCGGGGGGCTGTGCTGATGTCCGGGGGTCTGTGCAGGCATCGTCCGATGGGACTACAAGTCCCATCTGGCGATGCCTGCTACCATGACAGTGATTGACACATTAGCCAATGATGGGACAGTAGTAGTCCCATCATCCGGCTAATGTGTTAAATGTTAAAAAAAAAAAAAAAAAAACTACATACATACTACATGCATGCTACATACATACTACATGCTACATACATACCACATATATACTACATGCATGCTACATACATACTACATATATACTACATGCATGCTACATACATGCATGCTACATACATACTACATACATACTACATATACTACATGCATGCTACATACATACTACATGCTACATACATACTACATACATACTACATGCATGCTACATACATGCTACATACATGCTACATGCATGCTACATACATGCTACATACATGCTACATACATACTACATACATACTACATATATGCTACATACATACTACATGCTACATACATACTACATACATACTACATATATACTACATGCATGCTACATACATACTACATACTACATACATACTACATGCTACATACATACTACATACATACTACATATATACTACATGCATGCTACATACATGCTACATACATACCACATATATACTACATGCATGCTACATACATACTACATGCTACATACATACCACATATATACTACATGCATACTACATATATACTACATGCATGCTACATACATACTACATGCTACATACATACCATATATATACTACATACATGCTACATACATACCACATATATACTACATGCATGCTACATACATACTACATGCTACATACATACTACATACATACTACATGCATGCTACATACAATACATTCATACAATACATACATAGACATACAGTACATATAACATAGAGTAACATACTTACCAATACTTGTCACATTGTTCCCCGAAGCCATTGTCTTTTACGGAATAAATATTAACATAACAAACCACAAAAATACTCACCCATGATCCGAAGCAGTCCACGAGTGTGTCCCACAACGATCTTGGGTAGAGAACTGCAGCATCAGCTGATGCTGTCGCTCTCTACGGGCTGCAGGAATCCAATGATGGAAGGTAGGTATCCTTCCGCACTGTATTCCTCCGCCACTTAAAAAAAAATAGTCCCTAGTCTCACTTTTGACATTGCTGTGTGAGAAAGTTCCCACGCAGCTTTTGCCATAAAGTGAGACTAGGGACTTTTTTTTTTTAAGTGGCGGAGGAATACAGTGCGGAAGGATACCTACCTTCCGTCATTGGATTCCTGCAGCCCGTAGAGAGCGGCAGCATCAGCTGATGCTGCAGTTCTCTACCCAAGATCGTCGTGGGACACACTCGTGGACTGCTTCGGATCATGGGTGAGTATTTTTGTGGTTTGTTATGTTAAGATTTATTCCGTAAAAGACAATGGCTTCGGGGAACAATGTGACAAGTATTGGTAAGTATGTTACTCTATGTTATATGTACTGTATGTCTATGTATGTATTGCATGTAGCATGCATGTAGTATGTATGTAGTATGTATGTAGCATGTAGCATGCATGTAGTATGTATGTAGTATGTATGTAGCATGTAGTATGTATGTAGTATGTATGTAGCATGTAGTATGTATGTAGCATGCATGTAGTATGTATGTAATATTTTTTTTTTTTTTTTTTAACATTTAACACATTAGCCGGATGATGGGACTACTACTGACCCATCATTGGCTAATGTGTCAATCACTGTCATGGTAGCAGGCATCGCCCGATGGGACTTGTAGTCCCATCGGACGATGCCTGCACAGACCCCCGGACATCAGCACAGCCCCCCGGCAGGCCGGTACAGACCCCCACAGGGTGCACAGACCACCGGCAGGCCGGCACAGCCCCCCGGCAGGCCGGTACAGACCCCGGGCAGTCCACACAGCCCCCGGCAGGCCGGCAGAGACCCCCGGAAGGCCCAAAATGACGGCGCATCATGATGCGCACACACCGCGCATCATGATGACGTCATTTCGGCTGTCAATCAACTTTGAACTTCCGATTCCGATGCCCGATATTGAAAAAATATCGGATGTCGGTATCGGAATTCCGATACAGCAAGTATCGGCCGATACCCGATACTTGCGGTATCGGAATGCTCAACACTAGTAGGGAGGTGATATCTGGTCCAGAGATGTAGATCAGTGTGTCATCAGCATAGAGATGATACTGAAAGCCATGAGATTCTATGAGCTTTCCGAGGCCGAAGGTGTAAACGGAGAAGAGCAGGGGCCCTAGGACTGAACCTTGCATGACTCCGACGGATAGGGGGTGCGGTGAGGAGGTGGTGTGCGAATGGGAGATGCTGAATGTCCGGTCTGCTAGGTATGATAGGGCCAAGTCTGTGATACCAAGAGATGAGAGGGCCTGTAGTAATAGGGAATGGTCCACTGTGTCAAAGGCAGAGGACAGGAGGAGGAGGACAGAGTAATGTCGCTTGGCCTTGGCAGCTAGTAGGTCATTGGTGACCTTAGTTAGGGCAGTTTCAGTGGAGTGGTGTGGCCGGAAGCTGGATTGCAAGTGGTCAAGGAGGGAGCAAGAAGAGAGGTGGGAGGATAGTTCAAGATAAACGTGTTGTTCCAGTAGTTTTGAGGCATAGGGGAGAAGTGATATAGGGTGATAGCTAGATACAAAAGATGGGTCAAGAGAGGACTTTTTGAGGATAGGTGTGATTGAGGCATGTTTAAAGCTTGAGGGGAAAACACCAGTTGTTAGTGATAGGTTGAAGAGATGGGTTAGGTTTGGGATGAAGACTGTGGTGAGGTTTGGGATGAAGTGGGATGGGATCGGGTCAAGTGCACAGGTAGTGAGATGTGATATTGAGAGTAGAGTGGATGTTGAATTTTCACCAACACCTGATGAGGAAATAAGAATCAAGTAGCTGGATTTCAACATGATATATTATTTCACTTTCAGGAGATTCCAGCAACAACTAAATTCCTTTTCCATATTCAAAAGAGATTAACTCTTGGTTCGAACAGATTTTTGGCCAAATTTATTGATAGTAAATCCATTGGCTGGTTTAAGAATGGTTATCCCGCCTATGGTCTGTGATCATGACAGACAGCTTAACACAGATATTTATTGAGACTGCACCAACTTCATTAAACTCAAATTGTCACTGTCTTAAAAAAATTTTAAGCATGTTTATAGACAATCTGCATTTAAAGATGAGAAGGGTGGCAGCTAAAAAATCCTTTTTGTGGAGTTTCAAATCAGCAGAAGGCTTTATTTTTACTAACAGGACCAAAAGAAGAGAATCGGGCGTTATCAACAGTAAGTATGTCCAGTAGAGGCTTTGAGGGTCCTTGTGCAAGAACTGTGTGGGGCCCTTTTTATTCCACATCTCATTATAAAATGCCTAATGATATCTCTCTAACAATCCACAAGTAATTGTGAACTATAAAGTTTATTAGTTCAAATCCTCCAATTAGACAAGAATAGAGGGAACTCTCTGGGGTATAAATAAAAATCACTTGTCTGTTCCAGATTTAAGATCTATAATGTTCCCCTTCTAATATTATAAGATACACCTTCCTTTTGTGAGGCTTGTTTATGACTCCACACATACTCTAGCAAGTCTAATACAACACTGCAAATTGAGATAAAAAGATTAGCACTATATTGGATTAAATGTAAATTCTCAATCAGTAAACAAATGTATATACAGTATAATTATTGCTTTACATCTATATATATAAAATTGAATGTATGTGTGTATCACCAACCAATCACGAAGCATCTTTCATTTCACCATAGCTGTTTAAAAGAAGCTGAGCTGTGATTGGTTGCTATGAGCAACAGTTTTCCCACTCCAGAAAACACCTCAGCAGACACTGACTGGGTGGGAGAAATCTAGCATCCCCGAAACATAAGCTCCCAGCCATTGTCTGCCCCCCAGAAAGGAGCAGAGAGCACATGATAGAAATAAGTCACCCCCTCCCGTGCCCATATACCCATCACACATCCTCCATCCCACATCTTCCCTCTTAAAGGGATCTCCGCTATGGAAGTTAGGACCATTCCACTCAGCGCTGTGGTTCTGGCCCCAGGTCTCTCTTAAAGGGATCCCCGGTATGGAAGTTAGGGCAAATCCCTCAGCGCTCTGATTCTGACCCCAGGCTTCTATTAAAGGGATCATTGGTATGGAAGTCAGGGCAAATCCATCCAGCACTCTGATTCTGACCCCAGGCCCCTCTTAAAGGGATCCCCATTATGGAAGTGAGGGCAAATCCACTTTGCGCTTTGGTACTGACCCAAGGCCTCTCTTAAAGGGATCTCTGGTATGGAAGTTAGGGTAAATCCCTCAGCACTCTGATTCTCATCCCAGACTTCTATTAAAGGGATCATTGGTATGGAGGTCAGGGCAAATCCACTAAGTGCTCTGGTTCTGACGCCAGGCCTCTCTAAAAGGGATCCCGGGTATGGAAGTTAGGACCGTTCCACTCAGCGCTCTGGTTCTGACCCAAGGCTGACGGGATGATGTGGGATATTAGGGGTAGTAGTCCAGTGGCTTTGGCTGATGGGATGATGTGGGATATTAGTGGTAGTAGTCCGGCGGCTGTCAATGGGATGATGTGGGATATTAGTGGTAGTTGTTCTGTGGCTCTGATGGGATGATGTGGGATATTAGTGGTAGTAGTCCAGTAGCTCTGGCTGAAGGAATAATGTGGGATATTGTAGTGAATGTGGCTATGCAGAGTGGGTGGGGCTCTACACTCAGCTTTATATATCTACTATATAATTGTCTAATTCTGGCTGTCTGTCTGTAATGGAAATCCCGCCTCGCTGAAAGGTCGCGGCAGTTAGGCCACGACCAATCAGTGACAGTTGCTTAGTCGTCATGGCAACACGGCCGCATCGCTTATTGTACAGGCACATTACAGCTGTTAAAGGCATCACTGCTGCGTTGCTCAATACACAGGCACAGTCCTGTACATATTCTGGAGTACAATACATTAAGTAACAGCAGAACAGTGACTGCAGCTCTGGGTGTAACTTGCGTACAATACATTAAGTAACAGCAGAACAGTGACTGCAGCTCTGGGTGTAACTGGAGTACAATACGTTAGGTAAGATCTGAACAGTGACAGCAGCTCTGGGTGTAACAGGAGTATAATACATTAGGTAAGAGCAGAACTGTGACTGCAGCTCTGGGTGTAACTGGACTACAATGCATTAGGTAAAAGCAGAACAGTGACTGCAGCTCTGGGTGTAGCTTGCGTACAATACATTAGGTAAGAGCAGAACAGTGACTGCAGCTCTGGGTGTAACTGGAGTACAATACATTAGGTAAGATCTGAACAGTGACTGCAGCTCTGGGTGTAACTTGCGTACAATACATTAAGTAACAGCAGAACAGTGACTGCAGCTCTGGGTGTAACTTGCGTACAATACATTAGGTAACAGCAGAACAGTGACTGCAGCTCTGGGTGTAACTTGCGTACAATACATTAAGTAACAGCAGAACAGTGACTGCAGCTCTGGGTGTAACTGGAGTACAATACGTTAGGTAAGATCTGAACAGTGACAGCAGCTCTGGGTGTAACAGGAGTATAATACATTAGGTAAGAGCAGAACTGTGACTGCAGCTCTGGGTGTAACTGGACTACAATGCATTAGGTAAAAGCAGAACAGTGACTGCAGCTCTGGGTGTAGCTTGCGTACAATACATTAGGTAAGAGCAGAACAGTGACTGCAGCTCTGGGTGTAACTGGAGTACAATACATTAGGTAAGATCTGAACAGTGACTGCAGCTCTGGGTGTAACTTGCGTACAATACATTAAGTAACAGCAGAACAGTGACTGCAGCTCTGGGTGTAACTTGCGTACAATACATTAGGTAACAGCAGAACAGTGACTGCAGCTCTGGGTGTAACTTGAGTACAATACATTTGGTAAGATCTGAACAGTGACTACAGCTCTGGCTGTAACAGAAGTACAATACATTAGGTAACAGCAGAACAATGACTGCAGCTCTGGGTGTAACTGGACTACAATACATTAGGTAAAAGCAGAACAGTGACTACAGCTCTGGGTGTAGCTTGCGTACAATACATTAGGTAAGAGCAGAACAGTGACTGCAGCTCTGGGTGTAACTGGAGTACAATACATTTGGTAAGATCTGAACAGTGACTACAGCTCTGGCTGTAACTGCAGTACAATACATTAGGTAACAGCAGAACAATGACTGCAGCTCTGGGTGTAACTGGACTACAATACATTAGGTAAAAGCAGAACAGTGACTACAGCTCTGGGTGTAGCTTGCGTACAATACATTAGGTAAGAGCAGAGCAGTGACTGCAGCTCTGGGTGTAACTTGAGTACAATACATTTGGTAAGATCTGAACAGTGACTACAGCTCTGGCTGTAACAGGAGTATACATTAGGTAAGAGCAGAACAGTGACTGCAGCTCTGGGTGTAACTGGACTACAATACATTAGGTAAAAGCAGAACAGTGACTGCAGCTCTGGGAGTAACTAGAATTCAAAACATTTAGATAACAGCAGAACAGTGACAGGAGCTCTGGGTGTAACTGAGTACAATACGTTAGGTAACAGCAGAACAGTGACTGCAGCTCTGCCTGTAACTGGAGTACAATAATTTAGGTAACAGCAAAACAGTGACAGCAGCTCCGGGTGTAACAGGAGTATAATACACTAGATGGTGATGGTGGCCCAATTCTATCTCATCGGGTATTCTAGAGTCTCTGTTAAAATAAATAGTTATAAAAATAGTTATATACTCACCTTCCAACGGCCCCTGGACTCTGTCCCGCCTCTCACCAAGCTCTTCCGGTCCCAGTAATGCTTAGCGAGAAGGGTTGGAGATGACATCACTCTCACAAGAGCACGACGTCATCAGCAGTGTTTCGCGCAAAGCATTAATGGGATCGGAAGATGCCGGGAGCGTGGTGAGAGGAGAGAAAGAGTCCGGGGGCTGTCGGGAGGTGAGTATATCACTATTTTTTATTTTAACAGAGACTCTAGAATACCCGATGCGATAGAATCGGGCCACCATCTAATATAGATATAATCATTATAATTTGTTATAACTAACTATAGTTAGCGCCGGGCTCTTCAGTTAGTAAATTATAATGCTAAATGTAACATATTTTTTATATTAAGACACGTTTCTTCTCAAATTTGGGAGGAAAATGGGGGTGCATTTTATAAAACGAAATGAGCTTCTGGGGGGCGGTGGTGGTAGAGCAGATGCTGTGATGTTGCAGTGCCTGGGTGGACATTAGATGGGTGCCAATGAGTGGAGGTCCCCTTTCCCTTATATATTCCTGCAGGTGGCTTCATGAAAATGGACACTGGAGGCGGTGCATGTGCCAATTGAGATTTAGGCAAACTTCTCCCGAGATCTCAATCTGCATATGTGCTGCCTCTGGTGGTCATTTTCCCAAAGTCCACTGCAGGGAACTGAATGGTAAAGGGGAACCCTACTCACCGGCGCCTACATCTAATGAGCGCCCAGGCGCCCCAACATCACTGCACTCTTGCTGTGGTCTCTGCCAGCCTACTGAAACAGTGACTCCGCTCCTCTGACTCCACTCCACCACAGCTGTCTCCCCGGTAAGCTACTGTTTAAATGGATTATAAGATGCACCACTATTTTAATTAAAACTATGTTTTTCCTATTTTGCACCTCAACATTTGGGGTGTGTTTTATAGTCCGGTGAGTTTTACAATCCGGAAAATATGTTATGTAATAATAATAAATTTTATTTCTATAGTGCCGACATATTCCACAGCACTTTACATTTCAGAGGGGACTTGTACAGACGATAGACATTACAGCATAACAATAATCACATAGATCATAACAGATACCAAGAGGAATGAGGGCCCTGCTCGCAAGCTTACAATCTATGAGGAAAAAGGTAGACACGAAAGGTGGGTGGTAACAATTGCCCTGATTGTATGGACCAGCCATAATGTTAAGTGTGTAGCAGTACAGACACAGAGGGCTGATAGATGCATAAAGCATTTGGGAACATGATGCGGGGAACCTGGTTATGGTAAAACTTTTGACTGTAACCACACAGGGATAGATTAGGTTAATGTGTTGAGGTGGAGGCCAGTCTGAATAAATGCGTTTTCAGGGCAGGCTTAAAATTGTGAGGATTGGGGACTAATCGCATTGACCTGGGAAGTGCATTCCAAAGAATTGGTGCAGCACGTGTATAGCACGTGTATTATAATACAATATATGAATACTTGGCTTTATCAAACATCATAGAACTACAAGAACACTTTTTTTTCTCAATTTCTAGAAATTATATTGCATTTTTGTCCTCGATGCCTTTTTCAACATTCCCAAGCAAAACCAAGTCACTATAGTTTGATTCCTGCTATTAGTACAGTTGTGGCCAAAAATATTGAC
Source organism: Dendrobates tinctorius (assembly GCF_039654945.1). Classification (NCBI taxonomy): domain Eukaryota; kingdom Metazoa; phylum Chordata; class Amphibia; order Anura; family Dendrobatidae; genus Dendrobates; species Dendrobates tinctorius. Next base: position 67,229,719 of record NW_027361732.1, on the reverse strand, counting down.
ACCCCTGCAATTCTGTCAGATAGTACTCAGTTTCTTCCTGAAAATGATTGCAAACACAAATTCTTTGTTATTATTATATTCATTTAATTTGTCTTAAATGAAAAAGCACAAAAAGAATTGTCCTAAAGCCAAATTGGATATAATTCCACACCAAACATAAAAAAGAGGGTGGAAAAAAGTATTGACACTGTTTGAAAAATCATGTGATGCTTCTCTAATTTGTGTAATTAACAGCACCTGTAACTTACCTGTGGCACCTAACAGGTGTTGGCAATAACTAAATTACACTTGCAGCCAGTTGACATGGATTAGTTGACTCAACCTCTGTCCTGTGTACTTGTGTGTACCACATTGAGCATGGAGAAAAGAAAGAAGACCAAAGAACTGTCTACTGTCTGAGGACTTGAGAAACCAAATTATGGCACTGTGGCTAACCTCCCTAGATGTGGACGGAAAAGAAAAATTGACAAGAGATTTCAACGCAAGATTGTGCGGATGTTGGATAAAGAACCTCGACTAACATCCAAACAAGTTCAAGCTGTCCTGCAGTCCGAGGGTACAACAATGTCAACCCGTACTATCCGTCGGCGTCTGAATGAAAAGGGACTGTATGGTAGGAGACCCAGGAAGACCCCACTTCTTACCCCGAGACATAAAAATGCCAGGCTGGAGTTTGCCAATACTTACCTGAAAAAGCCTAAAACGTTTTGGTCAGATGAGACAAAAGTAGAGCTTTTTGGGCAAAGGCGTCAACATAGAGTTTACAGGGGAAAAAAAGAGGCATTCAAAGAAAAAAACACGGTCCCTACAGTCAAACATGTTAGAGGTTCCCTGATGTTTTGGGGTTGCTTTGCTGTCTCTGGCACTGGACTGCTTGACCGTGTGCATGGCATTATGAAGTCACAAGACTACCAACAATTTTTGCAGCATAATGTAGGGCCCAGTGTGAGAAAGCTGGGTCTCCCTCAGAGGTCATGGGTCTTCCAGCAGGACAATGACCCAAAACACACTTCAAAAAGCACTAGAAAATGGTTTGAGAGAAAGTACTGTAGACTTCTAAGGTGGCCAGCAATGAGTCCAGACCTGAATCCCATAGAACACCTGTGGAGAGATCTAAAAATGGCAGTTTGGAGAAGGCACCCTTCAAATATCAGGGACCTGGAGCAGTTTGCCAAAGAAGAATGGTCTAAAATTCCAGCAGAGCATTGTAAGAAACTCATTGATTGTTACCGGAAGCGGTTGGTCGCAGTTATTTTGGCTAAAGGTTGTGCAACCAAGTATTAGGCTGAGGGTGCCAATACTTTTGTCTGGCCCATTTTTGGAGTTTTGTGTGAAATTATCAATGTTTTGCTTTTTGCTTCATTCTCTTTTCTGTTTTTTCATTTAAGACAAATTAAATGAAGATAATAATACCAAAGAATTTGAGATTGCAATCATTTTCAGGAAGAAACTGAGTATTGTCTGACAGAATTGCAGGGGTGTCAATACTTTTGGCCACAACTGTATATTACATTTCTGGAGAATTATCGACTTTTCTACCAATAAAGTAAATGTAAGCTCCAAACTTATCCTTTTGTCATCTCCTATTATTTTTCAGAATTTTCTATCCGCTTTCAAATCACTGCAGTTGGGAATTGTTGTTGAAGGATTTACTAGTTTTGTGTCACCTCAAATAGCACTTCAGAGATTTACCTGGTTTGTATTATTTTCTATTCCTTGCAGTTAAAAGTATGGATTTTGCTGCCATTAAACTATTCTAAAAATTCAACAGAAAATAGAAAAGAGCCACGGGACACTTCATGTTTGAAAGAGTTGAGAAAGATTTCAGAAAATGGTACATTCAACTATTGTATTTGAAGTGGACCTGTCATCCAGCCATTATACAGACACACAAATATTAAATGTGAATATGATTACAGTCCAATATAAATTTGTATATTGCTACATATTTATATTTGTGACAGTTTTAGTAAACTGATATGGTCAATGAATAACAAAAAGTAAACTATAATTATCTTAAATGGCAACTACAATTCTTTGTTTATAAATCAGTAGTACAAGTGAAGATAAGAAACTTTGCAATATATAGTATCACAGAGAGGTCTGCTTTTTTCTTCACTTATCAGTTATTTTTTCCTGTATTGATCATTCACTCCACCAAACTCCTTAAAAATATCAACAAATATGTTTGCAGTATCTTTATAGGGGCTGGAAGGAGAAAAAGGGCCGAACATACAAAGAGAAAATACTAAAGCTTCTAAAGCAAATAGAGAAACTACTAAACATGTAAAATACAGGTTATATAATGACATAAAGTATGGTATTCGTCATGTGAACACATATTACAGCTTATTCTGAAAACTCATATTCAAGCTTAGTTAAGTTTTAAATATTTGATCTTTCAGACACTTTCTGCACTCTCATCAACATTTTAATAATCTTTATATATTGCAATCATCATATTATGTTATCATCTTTTTACTAGCACTAGCTGACTACTGTTATATTATTTACTACAGAGTATTTTTGCACGTTTGTCATTCTGTGTTTTCTTTTTGTGTTTCAGTCAGTGGGTGGTGTGAACACTGTCCGACCAACCTGTTCACATTTGTGCATGTCACATGTGTTTTTAATCCATTATTTCCTTGCTTATGCATGGTTTGGGAGTTTCCCAACCCTCTCTTGTGTGACATGCACATAAAGAGCCATCTTGCACCACGTGCCCACATCAGGTAGCGCATGTCTGAATCCTGCTCTTTTAGGTACTGTTCATATGTTCAGGTTTTAAATACATTAGATAGGGACTGCTCCGTTAAGGGTTACCGTGACGAGGTGAAGTGGCTTGGTATACATTTTTTGCAAAAAACGTATCGACTAAATACCCTGTATTTGTTATAATTGTGTTGGATTGTCAATGTAACCCTCTACTCCCACTCTTGACACACTGATAACAACACCACAGAAGAAATAAGAGGGTCAGATTCCTTGTAGGAATGCTCAGACCTGACGCCCATAATGTGGTGGTGCACCATCTTGCTGGAAAAACTCAGGGAATGTGCCATCTTAAGTGCATAAAGAGGGCAACACATCATCATGTAGCAATTTCAGATATCCAGTGGCATTGTGGTTTCCAGTGATGAAGAATGGCTCCACTAACTTGGTACCCCATATACCACACCATACCATCAATTATGGATGTCAGGTCCGAGTATTCCTACATGAACAGCTTCCTGGAAAGTGGATTGGTCATCGTGGGCCAGTTGAATGCCCACCAAGGTCTCCCAATCTGACCCCCTTAGACTTTTATCTTTGGGAGCATCTGAAGGCAATTTTCTATGCTGTGAAGATAGGAGATGTGCAGCATCTGAAACAAGATACTGGAAGCCTGTGCTAGCATTTCTTCTGCGGTGTTACTATCAGTGTGTCAAGAGTGGGATAAGAGAGTTGCATTGACAATCCAACACAATGGGCACATTTTACAAGTGGTCATAGACTCATAACTCATGAAAGAGTAAAGTTATGTTAAAACCAAGCACACCATTGTTTTCTTGTAAGATTCTCAATAAGTTTGATGAGTCACATGACCCTTTTCCCATTGAAAAAAGTAAAGTTGGATCCAAAATGGCCAACTTTAAAATGGCCACCATGGTCACCACTCATCTTGAAAAGTTTTCCCCCTCCATATAGTAATGTGCCACAAGCAGGAAGCTGATATCATCAGCCATTCCAATTTTATTTATATGTATCCATATAAATGGCCCACCCTATATATGATAGATATATATTAAGAGGACAAAAACTTTGATGGGAGTGATTCTCTAATGCATTGAAAATGCAGTGTAAAGGAGGATATCCAGGTCTTGAAAAATTGAAGACCTATCCTTAGGATACATCATCAATATCAGATGGGTGTTCAACTGACACCTTTGGCGATCAATTTTTTTGAGAGAATTGAAGCCCTTCCTTTGTTAAGAACCACAGCTGTATTTTCATTAGTGACTGTAGCATGAATAGCATGAAGTTGCACTAATCTATAATAACAAGCACTGCTACTACTAAAACTATGGAGTACAATGAAGGGAGGGTCTCCATAGTGTCACTGAGACCCCATATTGAAAGCCTAGTCTAAGGACAGATTATCAATTTTATAGCTCTGATAACCTCTTTTACTATCTAATAAACTGAAACAAATTAACAAACTTAAGAGAAATAACATTATGATCGAAACATTGGGCATCAGAACAATTAAGGCATTTCAAGGTGACCATAGATTTGTGACGATTGTTAATTGAACATGCTGCTATTGGCAAATTACTTCTCTCAAGGGGACACAAAGGTTCAGATAGGACATATCGGTACTATGCATAGTTCTCTACCTGACCAACTGAGAATCACAATGCAATCTTAAAAAACAGTTGTGAACTAAGTGGCGAATCAGATTTATTCCATTGAAACATTGTCTATTTACGGCATTGTAGTTCCGCTAATAGCAGTCACTATTATTATTATTTATTATTATAGCGCCATTTATTCCATGGCGCTTTACATGTGAGAAGGGGTATACATAATACATACAAGTACAGTAATCTTAAACAATGCAAGTCACGACTGGTACAGGATGAGAGAGAATCCTGCCTGCGAGGGCTCATAATCTACAAGGGATGTGTGAGGATACAGTAGGCGAGGGTGGAACTGGTCATGCAGCGGTTTGGTGAATTGGTGGTTACTGCAGGTTGTAGGCTTGTTGGAAGAGGTAGGTCTTCAGGTTCTTTTTGAAGGTTTCCATGGTAGGCGAGAGTCTGATATGTTGTGGTAGAGAGTTCCAGAGTAGGGGGGATGCGCGGGAGCAGTCTTGTATGCGATTGTGGGAAGAGGAGATAAGAGGGGAGTACAGAAGGAGATCTTGTGAGGATTGGAGGTTTCGTTCAGGTAAGTACCAGAAGACAAGGTCACAGATGTATGCAGGACTCGGGTTGTGGATGGCTTTGTATGTCATGGCTAGGGTTTTGAACTGGAGTCTTTGGGTAATGGGGAGCCAGTGAAGGGATTGACAGAGGGGAGAGGACAGGGAATAGCGGGGGGACATGTGGATTAGTCAGGCAGCAGAGTTTAGAATAGATTGGAGGGGTGCGAGAGTGTTAGAGGGGAGGCCACAGAGCAGTAGGTTGCACTAGTCAAGGCGGGAGATGATGAGGGCATGGACTAGGGTTTTTGCAGATTCTAGGTTGAGGAATGTACAAATCCGTGAAATATTTTTGAGTTGAAGTTGGCAGCAAGTGGAAAGGGCTTGGATATGTGGTTTATCTAGTACTCTCATCAATTGTGGGCAATAATATGCAGTTCATAAAAACAGACAGTAGTCTCCATTTCAGTTTCCATATTAATAGTATTCCGCTCAAAAACATATTTTCAATTTGCTGACTAATGATATAAACTTTCTCTTCATAAAACATTCTATTGGTTTTTCAGTTGGAAACCATTTTTTACATTTTTTGCCATGAAAATCTGCCAGATTAGGATTGGCGTCATCTTTAATCCATTATTTTAAAATAGATTTCATTCTTTATTTTCTACATTTGCTTATCATTGGTTAATGGCATTGTTCCATCAGTTCATGATTAAAAATAGAAATAAATGCAGAACTTACTCTATGATTTTTATCAATATTCCTGTGCAGTTAAATTGATTTTACTTTTTTTCCCAATAAGTTTTATAAAGAATTGAGAATTGACACAGAATTAACCTTTATATTAGTAAGGCTCTCCATAGTCGTTTTTTGAGATCACGCATATCGTGTTCTTTACAATAGTGCATTGTCAAGAAAAAAAACAATATAACTGTCTATCCTAATAGGTCATCACTCATCAATTTTGCAGTCATGAAAAAACACTTTATACAATTTACATTTCATGTATCCCTTGACGGAAGTGTTGCTGTAACTGAATCATTCCTCAGAATATAAATTTGAGGTACATTCACAGTATGATTACATAACAAGACTTAAAATACAAGGACTTATTTATGTAGACTTGTTCCTACAGGATGCTTTTACACAGATACTGAATGAAACTGTAAAGCGCTGCGGAATATGTTAGCGCTATATAAAAATAAAGATGGTTAATATTATTATTATTATTATTATACATTTTCCTATAATGTTACCTTCTCCTTGTACAGCTTCAATAAAAATTTATGATGCCATAAAAATTATGTTTGTATTCTAAGAATCGTTGTGTGTCATAAGTTACTTTTAAAAGTGCCATGTTTTCCTAAGCTACAGTGAGGAAAATAAGTATTTAATTCACTGCCGATTTTGCAAGTTTCCCCACCAACAAAGAATGGAGAGGTCTGTAATTTTTATCATAGGTACACTACAACTGTGAGAGACAGAATCTAAAAATAAAAACCAGAAAATCACATTGTATGATTTTTACATAATTATATTGCATTTTATTAAATGAAATAAGTATTTGATCACCCACCAACCAGCAAGAATTCTGGCTCTCACAGACTTGTTAGTTTTTTTAAGAAGCCCTGCTACCTTGCTCTTATTATCTGTATTAATTGCAACTGTTGGAACTCATTACCTGTATAAAAGACACCTGTTGACAAACTCAATAAATCACACTTCAACTCTCCAACATGGCCAAGACTAAAGAGCTGTTAAAGGAAACCAGGGACAAAAATGTAGACCTGAACAAGACTGGGTTGTGCTACAGGACAATAGGCAAGCAGCTTGATGAGAAGGCAACAACTGTTGTCTCAATTATAAGAAAATGGAAGAAACACAAGGTGACTGCCAATCTTCCTCTGACTGGGGCTCCATGCAAGATCTCACCTTGTTGGGTAAAAATGATTATGGGAAAGATCAGGAATCAGCCCAGAACTACATGGGAGGATATGGTCAATGACCTGAAGAGAGCTGGGACCACAGTCTCAAACATGACCATCAGTAACACACGATGCCATCATGGATTAAAATTCTGCAGGGCACACAAGGTCTTTCTGCTAACATCAGCAAATGTCCAGGCTTGTTTGAAGTTCACCAATGACTATTTGGATGATCCAAAGGACGCATGGGAAAAGGTCATGTTGTCAAGGGAGACCAAGATAGAACTTTTTGGTATCAACTCCACTTGAGGTGTTTGGAGGCAGCAGTAACACACTATGCCGTCATGGATTAAAATTCTGCAGGGCACACAAGGTCTTTCTGCTAATATCAGCATATGTCCAGGCCTGTTTGAAGTTCACCAATGACTATTTGGATGATCCAAAGGATGCATGGGAAAAGGTCATGTTGTCAAGGGAGACCAAGAGACAGAACTTTTTGGTATCAAGTCCACTTGCGGTGTTTGGAGGCAGCAGAAAAATGAGTACAACCCCAAGAACACCAACCCAACTGTGAAGCATGGTGGGTTAAACAACATATTTTGGTAGTGCTTTTCTGAAAAGGGGACAAGATGACTGCACAGTATGGAAGGGAAGATGGATGTATAATGAGATTTTGGCCAACAACCTTCTTCCTTCAGTAGGAGCATTGAATATGGGATGAGGCTGGGTCTTTCAGCATGATAATGACCCAAAACACACAGCCAGGTCAACTGAGGTGTGGCTCCATTAGAAGCATTTCAAGGTCTTGGAGTGGCCTAGCCATTCTCCAGACATGAACAATTGAAAATCTTTGTAGGGAGCTGAAACTCAATGTTGCCCAGAGACAGCCCCAAAACTTGAAAAATCTGAAGAATATCTGCATGGAGGATTGGGCCAAAATCCCTACTGCAGTGCAAACTTGGCTAAGAACTACAGGAAATGTCTGACCTCTGTAATTGCAAATGAAGGTTTCTGTACCAAATATACAAATAAACTCCACGTATTTATCATACTTTCAATGTCTTCCAGAACATTGATCCAAAAATGTCAATGTTTTGTTCAACGAGCCACTTAGGCTAATTTCACATTAGCTTTTCTGCGCAACGCATCGTGCTCAATAGAAACACATGCAAAAAGATGCTTCATGCGTTTGCATTTTTTATGCGCATTCATTCTTCATTGTATAGACAAGTTTTTACTCTTAAAAAACACATGTGCACGCAAACGCAGGCATACGCATGTCCATGCACACGCCTGCGTTCCCATAGACTTTAATGTGTTTTTTTTACGCTTTCTGTGCACAAGCGAACGCATGCGTTTTTTAACGCCGTTGGATGGACCCAAAATTGCAACAGGTTGCATCTGGCGTGTCTAGACACACACCTGAAAAAAACGCATGCGCACAAAAATGCGGCCGAACGCATGCAAACGCAAGACAATGTGAAACCAGCCTTAGTTATCACATCAACATTGTGCTCCATTAGGCTGGCAAATGCATTGTGCATTGCCAAATTGCTCCTGTTGGGAGCAGTTGCTCTTGGAGGATGTTTAGACACCATTTTTTTTTTCTTTAAAATTGCGAGGGGGCCCACTGCCTTGGATTAAAGTCAACATGAATGATCTTAGAGGCAGAGTAGGAGCTCATAACACTTGCTTATTATATGAGTCACTGAGAGACTTGAATGTGCTATATCCCGCTGGTGAAGCACAGCCGCACAAAAAGAAGAAAAGAGAAATGCAGCACATCCATCCAGAAGGATGAAAGTCCTTTTATTCAAATTCCTTTAAAATAAAGTAGATCCATAGAAAACATTAAAAGCCATGTTTCTGGCAAAATTGCCCTCAGTCATAGTATGAGAGAATGAATCAAAAGTTACTCATTTTAAAAAGCAGGGAACCAATACATGACCATAAGGACACCAACTAATAGAAAACAACTGATGGCATTAAAAACATATTTCTCCTCCCATTAAGCCATAAACAGAATTGCAAGTGATGGTGAGAATTTGGAAGTCATCGGCACTCCTTCGATTTGCAGAAACGGGAGTGTGGTTTGGAATGGCAGATATGTGGATGATCTTTTAGTTTGGTCGGCAACATATCATCTGTCTGGGATTTTGTTGCTTATTTAAGTGTAAACAAATGTAATCTATGTTTTACTCACAGCTAATTCAACTTTGTTTTTTAATATTTTTTTAAAAGGAGAGCCCATTCAAGGTTCATACATCTTTATACAGAAGGAATATTTCAAGAAGCACCATTTTATTTGCTTCTAGTTCTAATCCGCACCACACAACAAAATCGATCCCATATATTGAGTTAATATACGCCAAATTAATCTGTTCTGATGATAATGCATTTTCTCATGTAGGCACAATCATCAGAAATAGAATTCTTACCAGAGGATATGGCAAACAACTTATTAATTCAGCTTTGCTTTTAATAGGGTCAAGTCCAAGTCCAGTGAGTCCCTGCTGTATAATAGTACTAATAACATGGCATCCAGTGAATTATCACCTGCTATTACTTTTTCCACACCGCATAGTTTACAATGTAATCAAATCAAACTTTTTATTTCTACATACCTATCTGTGGTTAATCATGCTGACATGCTCTAAGGCAGTGGTCCCCAACCTTTGTGACCTTGAGAGCCACATTCAGCTTAGAGAGAGGGTAGCGAGCCACATTCAGCACTGAGAGAGGGTCACGAGCCACATCCAGCTCCCACCCCCTTCAAAGTAGTGTCAACCAAAGCCCCCATTACAGGTATAATGATAACCAAAGCTTTTCCACAGAAATCACTCCAAAGCATTACACTGAGATCCAGGGGTTCCCACAATACCCCCATTCAGTATTCGCCCATCAAGGACTCCCAACACACTGTGTTATCCAGCTTTGAGCACCTCCTCTAACACGTAGTACCATCCTCCAGCCTACCATACCTAAAACATCTCTTAACCCCTAAGACCAGTAAATGTGCATCCAGGTCTGCACTTCTGTGCAGGGCTACTCACAAAATTCACTATTTTGAGATGTGCTCTTCATACCTGTTTGCTAGACCTGGACCCAATGCACCAAGCTGGCAGACAGTCACGAGCCACAATTCATGGGACCGCGAGCCACATGTGGCTCCTGAGCTACAGGTTGGGGACCCCTGCTCTAAGGTATTCTTAGAAATGGTTGCCAATATGTATCCAGAAGAGGGTGTACTCTGGGCAACATCCTTTCTCCAAGCCTTTTCCTGGAACATACAACCAAGCCTACCTGTCTTTCACAAAATGGCTTTTTAAATATGTGGGGAATTTGTGCAATGTGTACAATCCTGTTTCTTGTTACCAAATGGTGCAAACTGCATGGTTGATGAATTCATCAATTGTAATTCGCATCATGTTGTGCATTGTATTGTAGGCTGTATTTGTCAGACATGTTACATAGGTTGTACTACTAGAAAATTAAAGAAACGTATCGCAGAACACCTCTCCAGTACTAGTAATAAAAATGGGTCAAATGAGTCCTTTGTCAAGCTAATAATAAAGCAATCTAAGACCATTCACGTGTAGTTTTGCTTTTAATCCAATGGTAATGGACACAATTCCTGTTTTTGTTTGCTCACCTGCTTTTTAAGGATTGACCACAAGTTCTCAATGGGATTAAGCTTTGAGGCATTTTCTTGCCATGGACAGAAAATGTCAGTGTTTTGTTCACCAAGCCACTTAATTATCACTTCAACCTTGTAACACTGTGCTTCATCATATTGTAAAAAGATTTTTTTATCATCACATTGCTCCAGGATTGTTGGAAGAAGCTATACAAGAATGGATTGCCATTAGTCAGGATTTGGTCCAGAAGCTTATATCTAGCATATCCAGTGAGAATAGAAGAAATCTTAATAAATAAGGGTCAACACTGTAACACTGTACATATTTGCATAAACTTGATGTATTTGTCAATATCAGTTAAAAAAACTTATGAAATTCTTATAATTGTACTTAAGTAACCATAGAATCATCTGACTAAAAGATCTAAAAACACAAGCCGCAAAACTGATAAAGCTAAAATTTGTATCAGTATCAAAACATTTGGTCTCGACTGTAACATCTACTATGTGCACAGATCTAAACTCATTATTTCACAGAAGCATAAAGTAACACATTTGAAAACTTAATTCACATGAACAATGCCAGATCAGAATTCTAAAACTTGTTCTTGCACTGTACAGCTGGTAAATGTTTTATGGATCTATTGAAGAGTGCAGCTAGATTAATTACTGCTTCCAACTAGTTGATAAATCCACTTGTGCTGGTAATTAATCTACCAATGCTTCTCTGATGAGATAGAAAAAGAGTCCACTGCATCAGAAAGGCTGGATAGAAGGTGTTATCAGCATTCTACAAGACATTTATCACTACATTCTTCATAAATCCCTTTTTTCAGTTTGCAAAACCAATTCTTTTTAAAGCTTGTAGTTTTCATTTTTAACTCCTTAATGGCTGCCTACCTTCCCTTTATTTGTCAGTGATTAAGCACCTTTTTTATAGCGGCATATAACTGTCAGAAGCTGTTACAGACACATTACAGAAAGTAAAAACAGTATTTTTATAAGGTAGAGGTACTAAGAAATTAATAAAATAATCAAGTTATTCCATTCAATTAATTTCTGCCAAACACATCTGAAGCAATACCCTTATTACTGTATCATTTTAACCTTTTAAGAGCTAAATGGTTTTTTATTTTTATTTTTTCAATTTTTTACCCTTCTTTCAAGGGCAATAATTATTATATTTTTTCACTTACCTAGCCATATGAGAACTTGTTTTATGCAGGACAGGATGTAGTTTTATATGACAGTATTCCTTTTACCATACAATATGCTGAAAAATGAGAAGCAAAAACTGAATTGGGAAGAAAAGTTGTAAAATTTTCTTTGGTGGTGGAAGAGGGTTCATTCTTACTGCTGGTGTGACTATTTTATCTCTTTTAATTGCATTTTTTAGTGAGGTGTAGAGACTGAAAAACCTTTAGTCTTAGATTTCAATGTTATTTCTCTTCATGGCGTTTACCTTAAGTGTTAATTAATTTAATATTTTGATAGACTGGACTTATTTGGATGCAATAGCAATGCCAAATATGATTTTTTTATCTCTTTATTTTTAAAAGAAGATAAGGCATTGGTTACAATTTTACAATTTTTAACATTTCTTTTATATTTTTAAATGTGTTTTTCAATTTCTAACCTTAATTTTCAGTCCCAGTAGGGGACATGACCCTCTAATTATTTGATTGCTTATATTTTATACTGAAATACAGTTGTCTTGAGTATACTCTATATAATGTATATATTAAGCAAATTGTTGTCTCCTACAATGTGTAACCTATAGCTGTGCTTCACAGGATTTCAAAGATAGCAGGCACAAGGTGAGGGGCTTATAGGAGTTGGATGCCGATAAGAGTTGGTACTTCTTCCGGTATCCACCCCACATGGAGGCAGCTAATCTCTCTCCATACTTTCAGAACCCTAACTCGGATGTAGAGTTATGTAATTTTGCACTATGGGATTAAAGAAGTTGGCCACAAAATATATTATGTGTTAATTTAATTTGCTCTGGGAAGAGAAATATCCTTTAACTCTATATAAATTGCTTGAAATACAGGTATAAATGTAGGTGCATTTGTAGCACTGTCTATAGACTTTAAAGAGTATATGCTATCAGCATGAAAGTAATGCATGTTGATATACATGTCATCGGTATGTTACAGTATTGAATCCCCATTACATTTATTTTTCAATAAATCTGACTTATGTAATTCTATTTTCTTACTAGAAGATTGTAATCAGAAATATGAATCTAGTACATATATGGTCTCACATCTGATGCAATTAGGTCTATAATATATTTATAAAATAGATACGTGTTATATAAGTTTATTAATGCACTCATGAGAAACTGACCTGGAAGACCAGACAAGAAGTTTATTTCAGCCAGAAATTATATAGTTTCATAACAGACCTTTTGGCAAATTGGCTAACTGACTGTATTCAGACTTGAACTGCTGTATATCCGATCTTCTTTATAACACTTAAACAATACTGCACATTTTCGATACCCAACAACAATGAATATATATATTTCCATACCAACAAAGAGATTCCATTCAATATCCAAATCAGCCTGATTGGCTAAACATCCCTTCAAAACGTTGAGGCAGTAGTTGGTGCAAGGCTTCAAATTGGGCAACCCCCGACAGTATGGACAATACAGCATCTTCAGTAATGCTCGAAGACATCCTGCATTCGGACTCAGCTGTAAAGATAGACATATGTGACAAGCAATTTTACTGGAAAGTTAGCAAGTTCAGTATTCATCTGCTCATAAGTTAAATAATAACCTAATCCTCTGGTAAATATTCAGAAATCTGTACATTACTATAATTTATCAAAGGAATGTGAAAACATGGCCATTCTCTGCTATCAAGCGTGTAGTATTTACACAACCAATGCAAATTACTTGCACATATAAATTACTGCACATGAGTTCTTTAGAGCTGGTTAAGAAATTTTGCTGAAACCCCCATTCGCTGAAATCCTATTCAATTCAACTAATATGTACCCTAAAACCCTTTGCAATGTAATATTTTCAATGTTTACATACACAGACCAAGTTTTCTTAGCAGTCATCAAAACAGTTATAAGGAATTGGGAACAAGAAGAGCATTTAGTTTGAATGGGCAGGAAGGAGAACGTATCCTTGTGCATTGCCCTCAACATTGAGCTCTCTTCCTTCATTTCTATTTAAGGAATATTTCTTGAAAGCCAGTGAACAAACATGACTGCATTGCTTGTGTTATGTCTTCTGTACTCCTGATTTATAATATTATGTTGAAAACGGGGTGTCAGGAGGGAGTAAGGGAAATGACTTAGATTGGCATTTCCTACAGCAGTCTAAAACCAGAGACCAACAGAGTAAAATACAAAAAACGTATTAATAGTCTTATTAAATTTATGTAAATTTGTACATCTTCCATATGTATATGTGGCAGAAAAGTCAAATATATCCAAGATATTCTTTTTAATTTCTCCCACTTTCTCATGAGTTATAATAAACTTGCTGAGGTGTTGGCGGCCCCTCCCTTCCTGCTAAACTCACCCTCTTTCCAGAAAAGTGATGGGAGCAGGGGGGAATGAAAATGCTTAGTGCAAAAACATTTATTGCGTTATATAGATATCGTGGTAAACAATTGCTTATTTAACTACACACTGCAGTAATAGACTTTTTAGGTTACTTAAAATGTAAACCTTCAAAAGAACACTATTTGTTTTTGACACATATTGTTCCAAAATTGGACTAATGCGATAATGGACAAACAATATATTGTTTTACCACACGCACATTTTGTGAAGTTGACATTTGCTTTTACATTTCTGAAATTTGACATTTTTTGCTTTGTCTTTTTTTAATACAAAATAGTAAAAGACATGCAAAAAAATAAAGCTTATAACAAGTGTGTATCACTGTGTCACAATCCAGGAAGCACACTTTTCTGACAAACAAACCTTGGCTCCAAGATTTTTCTTAACATGCAAAATATGGACAAAGGGGAATAAAAATGCCCTCCTTGTTTGCAGTGTGCAAAGAAATGGTGTCATGAAGGAGCTGTACTAAAGTATATCATAGATCAATTTACAGTTACACTGGCTCTACACTGTAAGTCCAGAAACTCCTTACCACTTGTATTCTTATTGACAGACTAAAGGTACTGTCACACTTAGCGATGTACCAGCGATCCCGACCAGCGATATGACGCGGTCAGGATCGCTGGTACATCGCTAAGTGGTCGCTAGTGAGCTGCCACACAGGCAGATCTCACCAGCGACATCGCTGGGGACGGGGGTCACTACTTACCTGTCACACTAGGCGATCCTGCGTCCTCCCGCCCAGCTCCACGCTCGTCGCTCATCTGTCCACAGGAAGCGCCGCAGGAAGCTGACGACGAGAAGCGGTCCTGAATGTTCTCGTGCGATCAGCGATAACCAGCGGGGGAGCGGATTGTAGGTAAGTATCAGACACAGCGATGTCGCTAGCAATATCGCTATAACGTCACAAGTTATAGCGATATTGCTAGCGATATCGCTTAGTGTGACAGTACCTTAAGACTACTGCTCCCCTTTTTCAATGTTCTTCAGAACTGCAGTGGAACACCACAATCACAAGCTGTGCGCTTACATCCTCTACTCCTAGCTTGTAGTTTCCTTAAATGATGGCTGCTTACTAGAGATGGGCAAACAGTAAGGTTCAGCGTGCATACTGAATGCCCACTGTTCAGGCACCAACACCGTGTTACTGTCCAGGCTTGTCCACCCCCCCTGAACACCAGGAGACCGCATGGCAAACACTGCTTCTGATCGGTGGTAAAGTCATCACCGCAGGTTAGACAGCAGCGATTCCCAAATTACAGCGTGAGCCTGCAGCTGTGATCGCGGTATAAAATTTACCTCCGGTCACTGGTGTCAGCTTATGGAACTGTGATCATCTGTATAGCTTAAAACTCAATGAAGCAAACCTCAAAGGGCAAGCAACTACAATTATCTTGCATTCACAAAAAGATATGCGTTTATAAATGTTTCTCAATTTCTCCTGAGATAAAATATTTGAAAAGTTGTGAACGGTTTCATATCTGTGGGCAGCACGGTGGCTCAGTGGCTAGCACTGCAGCCTTGCAGCGCTGAAGTCCTGGGTTCAAATCCCACCAAGGGAGTTTGTATGTTCTCCCCGTGTTTGCGTGGGTTTCCCCCGGGTACTCCGGTTTCCTCCCACATTCCAAAGACATACTGATAGGGAATTTAGATTGTGAGCCCCACTGGGGACAGTGATGATATTGTGTGCAAACTGTAAAGCGCTGAGGAATATGTTAGTGCTATATAAAAATAAAGATTATTATTATTATTGAAACCTTGCAAGCGCAATTCAAAAGACAAAAACACATATGAGAAAAACTGTTGGGTTGCCCTTTCATAAAGACCCTGAATTATTTTCTGTTTTTAATTTCAGCAGATAAAACTAGCTAGCGAATCTAAAAACGTACTGATTATAAATTTTAATTTGGCGGCTTTGCGAAAGTTTCACAAGAATTTGATTTATGGCAAATATATTCGCTTGGAATCTTTTAATTTTAAAATGTCTAATTGAGTGGAAAATATGTGTATAACACTCAGAGATCCCTGTGGAGTATATTGAGACTGTGTAAAGCTCCGTAATGCAAATACAGCCTTTATAATATGCAAGTGGCACATTATACTGGCTGTGATATCCCACTCATTGACCGAGCTAGACCATGTGAATCATTTGCTGCAGGGCATTATGGGAAATCCCACATGGTTATTCTAAATACTATTAGCGTGCGCATGGAATTTTTTTCTTGTTCCAGATCCTAGCGAATCAAATCACAGATACATGTCAAACCGCTAATTTCAGCAAATTTGACTCCAACTTGATCATCCGCAGATCACTCTTGTCATTTCTATTACAGACCCATTTCAACATATTAAATTTGTATTAACCCTCCCACATAGTGTTGGGATCCAAGGTCTACTAGCAGCTTAAAAGGTTACATGTGCCTCTGCAGTAAAACAAAATACATACCAATTTTGCCATAGTTCTGAAACAATATATTTCTTATTTTGTTATAAAATCCCATGATATGGCTTATAGATTTACACTGTCTCATGACTACTTAGCAGCCTAGTACATTACATAGCTCTATAGTAACAAATTAATTATACCTTGTACCTTCATATTAGTTTTTATCTTTACAGCCTTTCATAACAACTTTTATTGATGCAACATTGTTTTTTGTTATACTGTTATTATCGCTGTTTACGTAAAGGAATGTACGTGAAAAACTCATACCTTTGAAAGGTAGAATGAGAAATAAAAGGTTACTGAAAAAGTCTCAAGCAATGCCTTTCTTTATAGGATTTGCTTTGATGATGGCTCATTATTATGATGCCCCTGAAGCATGAAGGTTGTAAAGCACCAAAGCACAGTAGAGCTGTACGTATGGTATTCTGCATATTGCTAATGTTCATTCATTAGGCCATTAGACTTTTTTATTGCACCAAACAGTTGCGGCTGAATATTTCATAGTCCCACAATTCACAGAACAATATTTTATCAACTCTTTAATATTCTACATTATATTCTTATATTGTTCCCACAAGGCATTAAAGTTGGCAAGGAAATAAATAAAATGCATACTTTGTTTTAAGCCCCATCTATAACGTACAATCTTTTTTTTCCATTACAGCCATTAATTGCTCTATAACAAACTATCACCGCATCTTAGTTTAATGTAACAAATGAAGCATCTGTTGGGCAAACTAGACGTAAGCTCTGAGTCTTACAAATCTCCTATCATCAGCCTTGCATACTCTAAGCAAGATTAACATGTTTCAAGAAAGGAATATCTTAAAAAATTGTTGAAATTTTACTGAAAACTTTAAAGCTTTCTTGTTTGTAAATTTCAATTTGCATGAAGCGTTCATTAGAATACTACGGAATTGCATAGAACAATCTATCTAATACTATATATATTATTTGAACAATATAGTAATTTAGCCATGAATAGAATAAAGATTGCTAAAAAATTTCTGAATTTTGCTACTGGACATTTTGGGACATTAAACTGGGAGTATAATATTAAATTTTCGCTATTTTGAAGGCGCCAATAGTCACAGAAAAAAAAACGAAAAAAAAAACGTGACTATTGGCGCCAGTTTTTTTTCAAATGTCAGGTGTATTTAACTTGCAAGCAACGCTATTTTCTCCTGCATATCAACCCCTGAGGAAGAAGTGATTTGTATTTCGAAACGAGTTGGGAAAGTGAATAAAACATCGATCTGATAATGCACGAGTAATTGTGTGTCATGTTAAGCAGCACACTGAATCCATAAAAAAAAGTTCCATTTAACTATATGTTTCGGCGGTCACTGGTTTGACCTTTAGATGTGCGGCAGCTGACTGATAATTTCATGCGCTATATCTCTCCTATATCAGGTGAGTAGAATTTCAATACGTTTCTTACCCTGTTTATCGGATAAGACCCTATTTGTGCTTCTTTCCGTTCCTATAGTGTGAAACAGAGTATTTGGAAGGGGTGTTATTCTATTTATCACAAATAGCAGAGAGCATTATAAAGTTTCTTTTGGAGGTTTTTCAAAGTGAACCTTTATTCGAAGAGGTATTTCCATCTCCAAGACCCTATACCAATATTCAGTAGGTGTAATAATAATAAGAGCAAATACCTCCAGAAATGTAGTATAGTTCTTCTGAATTGCTATGTCGCCTACCCCATGTGCAGACATTGAAGTAGCTTAGGTATCCATGGTTATGACCACTAACAGCTAACTAACAGCTAAATAACTGTCACTACATGAGTAATCATTACCATGGCTACCTAAGCTCCTGCATTGCCCTGCGTATGGGATAAGCGACATAGCAAATCAGAAGAACTATTTTAATTTGTAATTGGAAGTATTTGCTAATATTATTATTATTATTACACCTACTACATATTGGGAGAGGATCTTGGAGATAGGAATACCCTTTAATAGTATACATTACATACTTTCTGACTTTATTGTACAAGTAAAGATATCCAAAGTCCGATTATTTTACTTAATTGACTTTTTTAATTAGTGAAATTACATATAAAAATCTATGACATTTCATTCACAGATGGTCCTTATCAAACCGTATTAAAAAAGAGAGATTTCATATACAGACACAGAGACATGCAATGCTATTTATTGTTGGGTATCAAGGAGCTATTCCTCCTCACGCCTCTCATCGATCCCACTTCTGTTGTCATAGAAATACAAAACATAGAATAAAAATCATAATCTAAAAATTAAAATTACATACAATCAGAGAGGTTTGTACTGTCTAGGAGGTAATATAATCATAATTACTATTGTAATGGACTATAATACCATTTATGATGGTAGAAAAAGTATTTTTTGTTTAAACCCTTCATGACTGGAGCTTTTTTCGGTTTTGCGTTTTCGTTTTTTGCTCCCCTTCTTCCCAGAGCCATAACTTTTTATTTTTCCGTCAATATGGCCATGTGATGGCTTGTTTTTTCTGGGAAAAGTTGTAGTTTTGAATAACACCATTGTTTTTACCATGCCATGTACTAAATAACGGGAAAAATATTCCAAGTGCGGTGAAATTGCAAAAAAAAGTACAATCCCACATTTGTTTTTTGTTTGGCTTTTTTGCAAGGTTCACTAAATGCCAAAACTGACATGCCATTATGATTCTCAAGGTCATTAAGAGTTCATAGACACCAAAGATGTCTAAGTTCTTTATTATCTAAGTGGTGAAAAAAATTCCAAACTTTGATTTGAGAAAAAACTGCACAATTTTCTGAGACCCTCAGTGTCTGCATTTTTCGTGACATCAGGTCAGGTGAGGGCATATATTTTGTGCACAGAGCTGACATTTTTAGTGATACCATGTTGGTGCAGATACGTTCTTTTGATCGCCCATTATTGCATTTTAATACAATGTCGCGGAGACCAAAGAACCGTAATTCTCTCGTTTTTAATTTTTTCTCGCTACGCCATTTAGTGATCAGATTAATCCTTTATTTATTGATATATTGGGTGTGTCACATGCCCCGTCCTGTGTGACACGGCCAGCAGGCCGGTAACTAATACAACAGGACACAGCACGTGTAATTGTCCAGTTTGACGCTGCCCGCAGGCCGGTAACTAATACAACAAGACAAAGGGAATAGGGAAACATTTACAATGGTGGGCCCTGCGATAGGGAACGGGGGACATGGAGACCTCCTGCGCTCCCCTGAGTCAGTGTTCCTAACACTCCTAACATTCCCTATACAGGCTCCTCACCTGTCGCCTATCAGGATACCTGTCACCCTAGCACACCCTACACCTATTCCTTACTAGGGAGCTGGGTGGTGCAGGCACTGGCCCCACCACTGTACTAACACCAACATGAGGAAAAGTGACAAACAGGGAAACACTTAGCTTTGCTCTGATGCACTTGCTCCTGGCAACAGAGTCCAACACCTGAGTGCATCTTCCTCCCACCGTGTCCAACACCTGGGTGCAGCTTTACAGCAACAGCGTCCAGCACTGAGTGCCACCTTGGAGCAACAGAGTCCAGCACCTGAGTGCAGTTGTCCAGCTACAGAGTCCAGCACCTGAGTGCAACTGTCCAGCAACAGGGTCCAGCACCTGAGTGCAGCTTTCCAGTAACAGAGTCCAGCAAACTGAGTGCAGCTCTACACCATAGCTGCCACTCCACCAAGCTTTGCAAGAATTCTTCACTGACACCATAGCTGCCACTCCACCATGCTTTACACGAACTCCTTGCTGACACCATAGCTGCCACTCCAGGACTCTGACTGAGCTGTCCTGGACTCTCCTCCAGCTCCCTCCTTCACCCAGGCTGGTTGGAAAAGACCAACAATAATATCACAGACGTGAATGAGCACAACTGACACACCTTTATTGAGTAAACACACCTGTTAGTGATTCCCGTGCAATTACACTAACCACCACTGGGGGCAAACTATCTCTAAAAACACCAGTGCAATGACCATACAGGCCACTGGGGGCAAAACTATCTCTAAGCACAAAGCTTAGAGAGAGGAAAAAAAAGGTTACCAGTGCTCTTATCTGACATGATCCAGCATGGATCATGACAGGGTGATTCTGAGCTCGGCGATGCTTAATATGTGTATGTGTGATTTTTTTTATTGCTTTATTTTGAGTGGGGTTAAAGGAAGGTGATTTAAACTTTTATATTTCTTTTAATATATTTTTGAACACTTTTTTACTTTTGCCATGCTTCAATAGGATACTAGAAGCTGGCACAACTCGATCGGCTCTGCTACATTGAGGCGATGAGCAGATTGCCTCTATGTAGCAGAATTACTGACTTGCTATGAGGGCCACCCACTGGGTGGTGCTCATAGAAATTTGGCACTGACAACCATACAGGCCCCAGGTTGTCATGCTGACCCTCCGGTGACCCGCGATCACGTGACGTGGGTCAACAGTGAGCGCATTTCTGGCCCGATGGCCTGAAGCACCACTTAAATGCTGCTGTCAGTGTTTGACAGCAGCATTTAACTAGTTTATAGCCATGGGTGGAATGCGATTCCACCAGCGACTATTGCGGGCACATGTCAGTGGGCACATGACAACTGACATGTCCTGGAAAAGATGTGGGCTCACCGCCGGAGCCCACATCAAAGGGAGAGATACTGACATCGGCATACTATTACTCCTGATGTTGGTAAGGGGTTCAAGAATTTGCATAATGCCATCATAATGATCAAGGCCATCAGTTCTGAATAAAGTATATATTTTACACCCTTCTCACAGTATGCAGATATGTAGGTACACAGTCCCTCTAATTAGAAACTGCAACTACATTGCCCTTCTCCCTACTCATCCCAGTGTTTTTTAACAAGTTAGAAGGAAAATAGTATATCTTTGTATTCAGTTAGAAAGTAGATTGAAAAAAAATTAGTCATCCTCAATGGTGATTTCTCTTGATGGCTATCTTTAAGAGTGATAACAAATGGCAATCATTCATGACTACTTTTGTCTCTTCATCATGTATGGCTTTCCTAAAAATCATGCCAGATGAAGAAATCTGTTTAGTCTTGAAAGTATTAACAATGGACTGCTGCTAGAAGCTAGGGAGGTCCACACAGAATAATTTGGTTCTGTTTATTAATATTTTCTATTTAATATCAAGCAATAAATGAAAGAAAGAACACACAAACAAGTGCACTGGTTATAAATGTTGGCTAGTGTCTTGGGTACATTTTATAGTAAGGGTGTATCACAGCTAGCTTTCTAAAGATCTATAAGTCCCCTATGCTCATCTGTTGCAATAGGAACATAAAATTTTTGTGAGATATAGTTTTCCATAATAAAAATTAGTGTCCATTCAGAGTGATTAATAGCTTTACTTGTATGAGTTTGTAATCCTGAACTCAGAGTAACCCTCTTTACCATGTGCTGCACCTTAGTAAGCTATAAAGGGAAGCTATAATCAGGAAATGACCTATTGTTCAAATAAGATATTTGTCTTACATGTGTTTTTAATATTGTACTTTAATTACAAAAAAATGACTAATCTTGATATTTTTACACTAGCCACTGGGGCTTTTTAGATTCATACTTCCTATCCTTTCAGGGAAAGTTTAAAGCAAGACTCTATACTATCAGAAACAGGACTACAAAGACAAGTCTTGAAAGTTTTCTAATTGTCATCTTTTCATTTAGCCATTAAAAAGAATCAAGAATCAACCACTGAGGACTCTCATTTTTTTAACTCGATAGTGACTGATAAGGTTTTTGAACATTTATGGAGAGCCTGAAAGCATTGAAAAGATTAAATAAAGGCTGTTTGAAGGTGAGAAAGATAATACTTTCCCTCCAATATTTCTTCAATGCTTAGAATGATAGGGATATTGCGTATCCTAATCTTATGCTTAATTCTCTACACAGGGATCAGTATAATGGTTAGAAAACCAAACTTTCACCTGCGCTGTGCGCACGTTTAAGAAGTAATTTCCAGGACTAAAACTGACACTAATATCTTCACATCATGAAATCTTTGTAAGTGTATTAGTAAGTAATATGCATTTACAAAACATCCCAAGGTGTTTTATTAAGTGGACAATTCCTTTGACTTTGAAAGTGTAGACTAATGTGTAAAGCCCCCGTCACACACAGCGATCTCGCTAGCGAGACTGCTGCTGAGTCACAAGTTTTGTGACACAACAGCGATCTCACCAGCGAGATCGCTGTGTGTGACACTTATCAGCAACCAGCCCCGCTGCCGGGTATTGCTGATCGTGCTCGAATGGCCTGGACATTTTTTTGATTGTTGGTCTCCCCCTGGCCAGCACGCATTGCTGCGTGTTGCAGGCTGGTGACCAACGATCAGCGAGCTGGAGCTGGTAACCAAAGTAAACATTGGGTTTCTAATCACAGTGCGGTGCTTAGAAACCCGATGTTTACCTTGGTTACCAGCTCCCTGCACCAGCGCTCTGGTATCTTAACGTACACTGCGGGTAACTAAGCGATGTGCGTCGCTTATTACCCGCGTGTCGCTTTCCTGATCGCTGCTGAGATCTGCCTGTTTGGCAACTCACCAGCGATCATGTAGCGACACACCAGTGATCCTGACAAGTTCATATCGTTGTCGGGATCGCTAGTGAGTCTCTATGTGTGACGGGGCCCTAAGCCTTGTGTGATGTGTTTGTATAGGGTAATAAACAACTCTGAGTTTTGAAGGTGCTGGGAAAGCAAGCTAAACCTTTTGTCCCAGGTGATAAAAAGCCTAACTACTAGTATGTTTTGACTGTCAAATATGTAAATCAGTTAAAAGTTTTGGCCAACAGAAAAATCATGTAAGCATATGCTAAAGCTAAGGTCATAAAAACAAAATGTTTGCAAACTGTCATGAGACCTAATTCATAATGTTATTGTTAGGCGTCGGGTTCCTGCCACTGCACAGCAGGAATCCAGAGTCTTGCATTCAGAGGTCTTCCATTCTCCACGAACTGCTCAGGAGCCTGCACAGCAATTCCGGCTTTCCAGACACCCTGTTCAGACCAGCTCTGTGGGTCTGGCTGTTCCTGCCACCTCTGGGCCAGCAATAGCAGCGCAGGCTGCTCAGCAGCAAGCTACTTCAGAGGCTAAGTCTTCAAGTCGCACTACTGGGCATGCTCATGAGATGATCTCCCATTGGAGATCAGGAGTCACATGCTCAGGTCCTTCTCGTGACCTCATTGGTCCAACTCTGGGATCTGGAAGCTTTCAGAAGGTCCTGGCTATAAAAAGCTTTCATGGCCGCTTGGCCATGCGCTAATATAGACTCTACTTGCTACATGTGTGAATGATAACAGATGCATGAACCTGCGAATGACTCATTAAGATGCCCCTCCCTCTGATATTACGTGTGTGGATAGGGACTTAGTCATAGAGTCAGAACCAGTCAGTGGCACGCTACAGGACACAGTGCATATCATCACCTAACTAGCGTCCGACAGTGCGCCCCTCCTGTGCACTGTCGCATAGCGGCTGTGTCAGTCTCCAGCACCTGTGGGCGTCCACGGTAGCGACGCCGCATGCATGATAGGTCTAGAAGGACTCTGTCCCTCTGCCTTGGGCTCGGCTTCTGTGACCATATAGCATGCATGCATTTCTCTGTGACCTGTGAGTCCAACAGGCTCAGTACTTACGTTTATGTCTAAGGCATCTCTGTGAAGTTAACAGAGTATGCCCAGTGAATACCAGGTGACGTTCAACCCGTGTGCGATATACCGCCATATTGTGAGCCTGCCATTATATAACAGCAGTTTAACACCTCTGCACGGTGGACCCCGGACGGCGAACGCACTTTCTATTATTTTATATTTAGTGCGTTCCGCCGTCCCTAACAATTATTGACTTAGATTATTAAAGGAATGGAGATCAAAATATTTTGTGTGTGCCCAATAGTGAGATCATGCCTTCTTAAATAATTTACTCCTCTAACCTTTTGATTCCTATTGCATTTATTGCAGAATTGATCTCTGGCAGAACATGGTAATTAATGTACCAGAGGAATATTGATTCAACATTTCAAATGGACTCGGTCATCATTCACCTGGCTTCAGTTTTAATCATTCACAAAGAGTGATTTAATCATTTCTCTGACAAAGTATCTCCTCTCCCATTAATGTCCAAGATAAGAAGTCAGCTTATTAGTACTCGCTACTTAGATCAGCATTTTGGTAAATAACAAGCCAATATATTTTCATATAATTAACTATGCATACGATCACTAACAAAATGTCAAGCTGCCTCCATGTGTAGATTAAAAATGTCGCCTTTAGATTGCAAATAAATACGCAGTTGAGCAGTCTGGTATGTAATACTCCGTCAGATTTCATTTAGTCATAAGCACATAATGTGTAATTCACTGTAAATCTAAAGTTCCAGTCTTTAGGCAGTTTAGGAGCATAAATTAAATGGGAATGTACATCAAGTGTTTATTTTCCCTGCAGCACCACCAGAGGGGAAGTGATAAGTGAAACATCAGACAATTCAAATTCAGATTATTTGCTTATATAGCGCCATTAATTCCACAGCGCTTTACAGACATGAGGATCATCACTCTCCCTATTAGGCAGGCAAACTACATTCCCTATCAGTATGACTCTAGAGTGTGGGAGGAAACCCACGCAAACATAGAGAGACATATAAACTCTTGCAGATGTCTTTGGTAGGATTTAAACCCAGGACCCAACACTGAAAGACAGCAGTGCTAACCACAGAGCAAGTTTAATGTGTTGTCTGAGTATTGTATGGGCATGATGTGTCCTCGATAAATGGAAAGAATCTTTGTAGCCACTCATTGCTTTTGCTAATAGATGAAAGCTCTCAACAGAGGACTTACTTCAATTGACTCAAAAGGGTCTTTGAACATTGCTTTTTTTTAAACCAGAAGACTCCTATAGAAAAATTGCTGACTATTTGTTTGTCCTTTTTTGCATGAAATAGACATGAAGCCAAGACATTAATTATACAAATCTTAATGCTATAGTTCCACAAGGTTCTTCAGTGTGCATAATACCTAAAGGTTATACAAGGTTAATTCTGATCCCTTTTCTTTTTAGCTGCTAAACAACTGAGTGATGATAAAAATGGTTAAAGGGGTTGCTCCTGTTTGCATTATTTCTGTCTTCACTGTAGTTTGTTAAAACATAAAAAAGCATTATACTCACCTTTACCAGGTCCATCGGTGAGTGTCTGCTGCTGCTCCTTGTGTCCAGCATTGGCTGCAGCGCTGACTTATCAGCAAGGACCTCAGCAGCACTGAATGGAGCGTTCCACCTATAAGAACATAGCAGCTAAGCTCACTGATTAGCTGCCATACTTTTGTAGTGGATGCAACACTACAGCAAAGCAAAATATTGGTAGTTCTCCAGGTATACAACATGCAAAACAAAAGGTATACAAAATATAACTCTAAGATAATGGAATGGCCAGCCTTGAAATTTACAGAATTATTATTGATTAACTCTTTAATTGTTTATCTTTTAATGACAGATAACTTTTACCTCTTTACAGTATTTTCATGTGTTCTGTGCTGGGTGGAGCTTAAGTAGAGGATCTCTCTGTACACCTACCAGTTGATATATGTAAGAATTGATGTCCAACATATATACAGTGGGGAAAATAAGTATTTGATACGCTGCCGGTTTTTGCAAGTTTTCCCACCAGCAGAGAATGGAGAGGTCTGTAATTTCTATCATAGGTACACTTCAACTGTGAGGCAGAATCTAAAAATAAAAACAGAAAATCTCATTGTGTGATTTTTACATAATTAAATTGCATTTTATTGCATGAAATAAATATTTGATCACCTACCAACCAGAAATAATTCTGGTTCTCACAGACCTGTTAGTTTTTGTTTAAGAAGCCCTCATACTCCGCACACATTACATTTATTAATTGTACGTGTTTGAGGCCGGGATCAGACTTGTGAGAGCTATGCGAGAAACTCACGCGAGTCTCTCGCATCAATACACGGCACTGCCGCTGACACTCGGGACAGGAGTGTGTGGCTGCATAGAAATACATGTATACATGCCGGGTATGGATGCGAGAGACTCGCGCAAGTTTCTTGCATAGATCTCGCAAGTCTGACCTCAGCCATACCTGTATAAAAGCCATCTGTCCACACACTCAATCATTCACACTCCAACTTCTCCACCATGGCCAAGACAAAAGAGCTGTCTATGGTCACCAGGAACAAAATTGAAAACTCCGTATCAGTTGTGAAGAATGGTGGGAAAAACATCATACTTTTGGTGCTTTTCTGAAAAGGTGACATGATTACTGCACCATATTGAAGGGAGATGGATGGGGTCATGTATTGTGATATTTTGGCCAACAATCTCCTTCCCTCAGTAAGAGCATTGAAGATGTGACATGGCTTGGCTTTCCAGCATGACAATTACCTGAAACAGACAGCCAGGGCAAATAAGGAGTGGCTCCATAAGAAGCATATCAAGTCCTGGAGTGGCCTAGCCAGTCTCCAGACCTGCACCCAATAGAAAATCTTTGGAAGGAGCTGACTTCCCCAAAACCTGAAAGACCTGGAGAAGATCTGTATGAAGGAGTGGGCCAAAATCCCTGCTGCAGTGTGTGCAAACTTGGTCAAGAACTACAGAAAATGTCTGACCTCTGTAATTGCAAACAAAGGTTTTGGTAGCAAATATTAAGTTCTGTTTTTCTATTGTTATAAATAATTATTCTATATGATAAAATGAAATTTAATTATGTTAAATTCATACAATGTGATTTTCTGGATTATATTTTTCGATTCTGTCTCACACAGTTGAAGGTACACTATGAAAAAAATGACAGACCTCTCCATTCTTTGTAGGTGGAAAAACTTGAAAAATCATCAGTGTATAGAATGCTTATTTTCCCCACATTACAGGGTGGGCCATTTATATGGATACACCTAAATAAAATGGGAATGGTTGGTGACCCAGATCGGCAAGCTGAATTTTCAGAATGGGCAAAACAAAAATTGGAACAGGACCCTCAATTTACACAGAACATTATGTTCAATGATGACGCAAACTTTTTTGGGTGGGCCATTTATATGGATACACCTAAATAAAATGGGAATGGTGACAGTTTTCTTGCGTAGGGTGTGTTGCATTGAAATCTACTGCAATGACCCAGGTACTGCATTCACCATACATCAACACAATTTCTATTTGCTCCTCACGAGTTAACCTCTGTGACATGTCAATGGTTGTAAACAAAGAGGAACTGGTAAATAACTCATGAAAGAATAAAGTTACGCTAAAACCAAGCACACCATTGTTTTTCTTGTGAAATTTTTTTCCCATTGAAAAAAATAAAGTTGGATCCAAATTGGCCAACTTCAAAATGGCCGCCACGGTCACCACTTATCTTGAAAAGTTTTCCCCCTCCCATATACTAATGGGCCACAAACAGGAAGTTGATATCACCAACCATTCCCATTTTATTTAGGTGTATCCATATAAATGGCCCACCCTGTACATAAAAACAGTAAAAACAGTGCTATAGTGAGAGCAGCCATGTACTGACACAATGAATTATTTGATAGAAATCTGTGTAACATCATGAATATAAATAGCAGCACAATATTTAAGCCATAAATGTTTTTTCTTCAAAAGAGAAAACATGAATCATTAAACTATGAAATGAATATAAAGCTCAATAAAATTCTGTATCTGTTACTCGGATGCCTGTTGCATTAAGCTGAACTGTATTTAATGAGGCTGTTTTATTCATTTACATTTTGTGCTCACAGGGGGAATTTAAATTGCAGACATTATAGCGGAGAACAGATTGCGTTGGAACAATGTATAGCTCTTTTTAAGTAATGATCTTGTTTAACCAGTATCCCACGACAAGAATCAATATTCAGGCCACAGAACTTGCATTAATTTACTCTTGGTTTGTCTCTAAATCCTGTAATAGTCTTACTTATTTGACACTCATAATTAACCTTGACTATAACCTAAGAAATAAATAAAGCAGTGAAAGCCAATTTTCATGATGGGGGTCAGTTATGCTCCCAAGCATATTTATGATTGAATTTTCAATGCATCTTTATTAACAAGATGCATGAACCAATTTCTTGGCTTACACCATTAAACAATGAATCAGAAACTCTTTACAAAACAATTCTGTAAAGTATAGGCAATCTTAATTGATCATTTGTTAATGTGCTTCACTTAATTCTGGTTACCTTCCCTTGTGTACAGTAAAGGTTCCTGCATTCTCATGATGGACCAATCTATTTCCCTTAAATTTTGTTTCCAATTTTTTTTTGCATATTTTTCTTTATTTTTTAAATTATCTTAGTCTGACATAGGAGCAAATAACATTAGAGCAAGTCCTTGGACAAAATAATGGGTGCACAAGGCTCTAATTTCTGCAACCTGTACATGGTATGTTATCATGTCATAATAATGTATTTCATTTATATTAACCCCTTAAGGACCAAGCCACTTTGTAGGTTAATGACCTGGCATTAATTTTGAAATCTGACCACTGTAAATTTATGTTGTTATAACTCTGGAATGCTTCAACAGATTCCACTGATTCTGAGACTGCTTTTTTGTGACATATTGTATTTCATGTTAGTGGTAAAATTTCTACGATATAACTTGCGTTTATTTATGAAAAAAACGTAAATATGGTGAAAATTTCTAATATTTTGCAATTTTCAAATTTTTCATTTTTTATTCGGTTAAATCAGATATGTCATGCAAAATACATAATAAAAAACATTTCCCATATGTCTACTTTACATCAGCACAATTTTGGAAACAAAAGAAATTTTTTTTCTTAAATTTGACCAGCGATGTCTCATTTTTTCAGCAAAATTTACAAAACCATTTCATTTTTTTAGGGACATATCACATTTGAAGTCACTTTGATGAGTCAATATGACAAAAAATACCCAAAAGTGACACCATTCTAAAAACTACACCCCTCAAGGTGCTCAAAACCACATTCAAAAAGTTTATTAACCCTTCAGGTGCTTCACAAGAATTGAAGCAATGTGGAAGGAAAAAATTAACATTCAACTTTTTTTCACAAAAATTTTACTTCGGACACAATTTTTTTTATTTTGTCAAGGGTATCAGGAAATAATGAACCACAATATTTGTTTTGCAATTTCTCCTTAGTACACTTATACCCCAAGTGTGGAGAAAGGCCATTCTTTAGGTGCACGGCAGGGCTCAGATGGAAGGAGCGCCGTTTGAGGTTTTGAATGTAAAATTGGATGGAATCGAGAGCGGATGCCATGTAGCGTTTGGAGAGCCCCTAATGTACCTAAAAAGTGGAAAGCCCCCATAAGTGACCCTATTTTGGAAACTAGACCCGCCAAGGAACTTATCTGGCTGTTTGGTGAGCACTATGAACCCCCAAGTGCTTCACAGAAGTTAATATCGTAGAGCCGTGAAAATAAAGAAACATTTTTTCCACAAATATGATCTTTTTGCCCCCAATTTTTTATTTTCCCAAGGGTAACAGGAAAAATTGGACCCCAAAAGTTGTTGTCGTGAGTATGCCGATATCCTATATGTGAGGGGACCCATTGTTTGGGTGCATGGCAGAGCTCAGAAGGGAAGTAGCGCCGTTTGACTCTTTAATGCAAAATTGGCTGGAATTGAGATCAGACACCATGTCGCATTTGGAGAGCTCCTGATGTGCCTAAACAGTGGAAACCTCCCCAATTCTAACTCCAAACCTAATCCCAAAACAATCCCAACCCTAACCATAACCCTAACCACAAACCTTACCCTAACACACCTCTAACTCTAATCCCAACCCTAACTCTAATTCCAACTCTAACCCTAATCCCAACCCAAACCCTAATCCCAACCCTAACCCCAATCCCAACCTTAACCATAACCTTTACTTTAGCCTGATCCCTAATCCTA
This sequence comes from Dendrobates tinctorius, assembly GCF_039654945.1. Classification (NCBI taxonomy): domain Eukaryota; kingdom Metazoa; phylum Chordata; class Amphibia; order Anura; family Dendrobatidae; genus Dendrobates; species Dendrobates tinctorius. The sequence continues at coordinate 67,199,290 of NW_027361732.1, read as the reverse complement.
ACGTTAGCCCCAACCCTAATCTTATCCCTAACCCCATCCCCAATCCTAACCCTAGCCCTATTTTTTATTTATTTTTCCCTAACTAAGGGGGTGATAAAGGGGGTTTGATTTACTATTTATAGTGGGTCTTAATGTTTGCAGCTGTCACACACTATGTTAGGGCTGGCGGAAGGCACCAAGTAATGTAAAGATGGTAATAAGGTGCATTCGCAACCCAGTGTCCACCGTGGAGATGTTAACTGCTGCTCGGTAATGGCGGACACAATATAGCGGTATCGCACTGGACACATGTGGGTTAAATGCCACCCAGTGTGTAGTTGCAACAAAATCTGTTACTGCACAGAGTCGCGGAACCACTGAGCACAGATGCCATACCCTGATGACTGTCACAGGGCACAGCTGAGTCAGCCCTAGTGTTCGGTCTTGATTCATGAGTAAGACTAGCATTGAAACGCATTGATCTGCTCCTCTGTGTGTACAGTGCCAAACAATAGGTGTTTCCATTATTTTGAAAACTTTTGTAATAAAGATATTTTAACTACCCCTGCCTATCGCTGGATCCCTTTCCATTTTTTTTCTCTCTCATGCTTCGTTGGTACCAGGGAGTCCACATGCAGCACACGGTAAGATGACTATCTTTCTCTTTTTTTTAAAATTGTTCCATGTTCATGTCTTTTCAAAGCACAAGCTTTAAAACTCTATTGGAGAGAAATATTCCAAAAGAATTATAAAAAAGCCTATGATATTTCCCTTAGAACTAATCGAGAACTCCAGATTCTGAAGAAAAACAAGAATTAAAGATAGCAATATATTTATTACGGACTATCATGAATACATGTAGACAATGCTGAATATATTGACTAAGCATTGGAATAGTCTTAGTCATGTAGTATACAGTGAGCTTAATCAAGTGAAAACTTATACATACTGCTGCAGTAATGTTGAGCCGAGAAAGGACAAATTCAGTCACAGTCAGTGTACCACTGCTCCTGCTATTTTGTCTCAGTTACATAGTGCATGCTCAATGCTGTGTATTTCATTCAACATGGAAGGCTGACAGCAGCGTATCCATACATAATATCCAATGCTAGCATTCCCTGTGCAACACTGACAGTTCAGTGAATTGCTTAGGAGACAGAGCATGATCCATCTCTGTGAAACGCTGATAGCGCCTAAACAAGGCATCCACCTATACTATCTAATGCTTAGTGTATCTCTATTCCATGTTACGCTCATTACCTCTATATATATATATATATTCATAAAGATGAATACAAGTGCTATATAGGTAGCCTCATAGAATTCATCTGTATATGTAACATTAACTATCTGATCCTCTTTAGGGTCTTATGTGAGAGCCAATAATATTTTTAAAAGGGACTTTGGCTATAACCCCTTTTAATTAGGCAATTCCCTATCCACAATGTGTCAGGACTTATTAGTGGATCACAGGTGTAGGATTATAAGCCAGTTTGTTTGGCACAGCAGTGATCCATGGAATATTTAATTAATCAATAATATATAGTGCTTTATTTTAAATTTGATGTTAGTACTCCATTTAAAGAAACAAAACATTTTTTAAAATATTTATATAAAAGCTACAGTTTATTCTAATTCTGTCCCTGTTTTCCCTTCCCTCTTGTTTGATGTCTTTCTTAGTGACATATACTTGCGTAAATATAGCATAAAAATAGGCATTTAGAAATATATAAGGTTTTTCCCAAGGCTATTCATCTTACTAATCATGTTACTCATGTCCATGTGGGTATGAGTAACATGATTTGAAGGAGCAGCATCAGTGATGGCCCTTTGTAAATCTATGCATTTACAGGTATACGTACCCCGGCTTCGTTGTCGCACTGTGCATGCTCAAAGAAGCAAAGATGACATTGGATACAGTCAACCACAAGACTGCAGATTTGCCGAGCCAGGGATAATGTTTTTTTGGAATCCTATGTATTATTTACAATGTATTGTCATAATTCTTTACTTAATTACAAGAAAATATTTGAAATCATCAAAAAATTATTTTTTTTGCCAAACATAAGAAAAAGGACAATGGCGGAGCAAATGTAGACTTTTATATACAGTTTAATTCAAAATCAAGGTTCAGACTCTTGAACATTTATTAATTCATCAAAGCTCTTCATTTGCCCATGGATACTCCTCATACTACACCAAGCAAATGGCGCTCTTTACCCTGGATGAGTAGAGTCAATCTTTCCATATAACTATTGTTAGAAATGAATTAAACATATGCATTTATTTCTGAATAACACATAAAGAACTGGTATAAGCTCTTACTAATAAAACCTATAAAATGGGTATATTAAAGCTATTTTCCTTTTACAAGTTTTTCTTGTTAGCAGTGTAATTACTCGAAAACACAAAACTATATTAACTCTAAAAAGACTATCTCTACTTATTAAGAGAGGTAGAAAATTTCTCTCTGATTTAATGACAAAAGCATATCATAGATCTAGCAATAAACATTAGCTCATTCAAAGGTATTACAGAGAGCAGAAAGTTGTAATAGTCCTGATTTAGATCAAGACAACAATTTTACCAAGTAAAAGATGAACTAAGAAAACATGTACCATTTCTGTTTTACAGAACTTTAAATTAACTGTCTTTTCATTGTATTCAAGAAAATGTTCTTGCTTGTAAACCATTACATTATTTTACTGGAATTGGCACATCAGAGAAAAGTTTCCAAGAGTATTTAAATCCTAAGAGAACATCTTGCCAATTAAATTTACTGTGCTAATCGTATTACACAAAATATCTATTCTCTCCACAAAGAACTTGTTAACAGTAATTAAATTTTAAGACATTCAATGATGAAAACCAAAGTAACATGAATATAGTGCAACTCTAATTACAATAACTGGAGAGTTCTCATTGAAATGATGCTTAAGAAATAAGGATTTAATTCTGAAAACAAGAACACCTTGTTTCATCTATAAATGTAAATCAACACAAAACAAAAATCAAATGTACAATTCATCATGGTTTTGGCATGAAAGGCCAAAGCTCCCAGCAGAGATGTGCAGTGATCCAAAGCCATGATTTGTAGCAAATCAAAACTGGTAGGGGGTGTCAGATTTGAAGGAAGGATAAGTCTGGTTGGTTATTTGATGTTACATTTTGTTTTGCTGTTTTGCTAATATAAGAAAAACTAATATTTTCTACTCTCCTTCTGATATTACTGTGGAAACAACCACTGAGTTAGATTGCTATGAGTATAGCCTGTAGTTTCAATCATGTCGTTGCATAGTCATGTACTGAATTTATAGAGACCTTTGTACTAATGGCTATTGGGGTACAATTACTATGGTAACATAGTAACATAGTAACATAGTAATTAAGGTTGAAGGGAGACTTTAAGTCCATCTAGTTCAACCCATATCCTATCCTAACTTGCCCTAACATGTTGATCCAGAGGAAGGCAAAAAAACCCCATGTGGCAACAGTAAGCTTCACATTGGGGAAAAAAATTCCTTCCCGACTCCACATACGGCAATCAGACTAGCTCCCTGGATCAACGCAATATTAAGGAGACTAGTGTATATACCCTGTAATATTATACTTTTCAAGAAAGGCATCCAGTCCCTTCTTAAATTTTAGTAGTGAATCACTCATTACAACATCATATGGCAGAGAGTTCCATAGTCTCACTGCTCTTACAGTAAAGAATCCGCGTCTGTGAGTATGCTTAAACCTTCTTTCCTCCAGACGTAGAGGATGCCCCCTTGTCCCCGTCACAGGTCTAAGAGTAAAAAGATCATTAGAAAGGTCTTTGTATTGTCCCCACATATATTTATACATTGTAATAAGATCACCCCTAAGCCTTCGATTCTCCAAACTAAATAACCCCAAGTGTAATAACCTGTCTTGGTATTGCAGACCCCCTAGTTCCCTAATAACCTTGGTCGCTCTTCTCTGCACCCGCTCCAGTTCAGCTATGTCTTTCTTATACACCGGAGACCAGAACTGTACACAGTATTCTAAGTGTGGTCGCACTAGTGACTTATATAGAGGTAAAATTATGTTCTCCTCATGAGCATCTATGCCTCTTTTAATGCATCCCATTATTTTATTTGCCTTTGCAGCAGCTGCTTGACTCTGGCCACTAAATGTGAGTTTGTCGTCCACCCATACACCCAGGTCTTTTTCAGTGACTGTTTTGCCCAGTGTTTTACAATTAAGCACATAATTATACAACTTGTTCGTTCTACCCAAGTGCATGACCTTACATTTATCCCCATTAAAGCTCATTTGCCATTTATCAGCCCAAGCTTCTAGTTTACATAAATCCTCCTGTAATATAAAATTGTCCTCCTCTGTATTAATTACCCTGCAGAGTTTAGTGTCATCTGCAAATATTGAAATTCTACTCTCTATGCCCCCTACAAGGTCATTAATAAATATGTTAAAAAGAAGCGGGCCCAAAACTGACCCCTGTGGTACCCCACTGCTAACAGTGACCCAGTCCGAGTGTGCTCCATTAATAACCACCCTTTGTTTCCTATCCCTGAGCCAGCTCTTAACCCACCTACACATATTTTCCCCTATCCCCATTGTTCTCATTTTATGTATCAACCTTTTGTGTGGCACCGTATCAAAAGCTTTTGAAAAGTCCATGTACACCACGTCCACTGCATTCCCTTGGTCCAGTCCGGAACTTACCTCTTCATAAAAGCTTATCAGATTAGTCTGACAGGAACGGTCTCTTGTAAACCCATGTTGATATTGGGTCATAAGGTTATTCTTCTCCAGATACTCCAGTATAGTATCTCTTAGAAAACCCTCCAGGATTTTACCCACAGTTGAGGTTAAACTTACAGGCCTATAATTTCCCAGTTCAGTTTTTGTCCCCTTTTTGAATATTGGCACCACATTTGCTATACGCCAGTCCTGTGGTACAGACCCTGTTATTATGGAATCTTTAAAGATTAAAAATAGTGGTCTATCAATGACTGTGCTTAATTCCTGCAGTACTCGGGGGTGTATCCCATCCGGGCCCGGGGATTTGTCAATTTTAGTGATTTGTAGACGCCGCCGTACTTCCTGCTGGGTTAAGCAGGTGACATTTAATGGAGAATTTTTATCCCTGATCATGTTATCCATCATGGGATTTTCTTGTGTAAATACTGTTGAAAAAAAGTCATTTAGCATATTGGCTTTTTCCTCATCCTCATCCACCATTTCACCCAGACTATTTTTAAGGGGACCAACACTATCATTTTTTAGCTTCTTACTATTTATGTAGTTAAAGAATATTTTGGGATTATTTTTACTTTCTCTGGCAATGAGTCTCTCTGTCTCAATCTTTGCTGTCTTGATTTGCTTTTTACAGAATTTATTTAATCTTCTGTATTTATTTAATGCCTCATCACTACCTACTTGCTTTAATTCTCTAAATGCTTTATTTTTATCTCTTATTGCGCCCCTTACAGCTCTATTTAGCCATAGTGGTTTCCTTCTATTTCTCGCATGTTTATTCCCATACGGTATATATTGTGCACAGATCCTATTCAGGATGCTAATAAACGTCTCCCATTTTCTTTGTGTATTTTTATGTCTCAGGATATCGTCCCAGTTAATTGCACCAAGATCATCTCTCATCCGTTGGAAATTTGCCTTCCTGAAGTTTAGTGTCCTTGTAACCCCTCTACTACACATCTTATTAAAGGATACATGAAAACTTATTAATTTGTGATCACTATTACCCAAGTGACCCCCAACCCTTACATTTGATATGCGGTCTGGCCTGTTGGATAATATTAGGTCTAGCAGTGCCCCCCCTCTTGTTGGGTCCTGAACCAGTTGTGAAAGGTAATGGTCTCTCATAGTAGTCAAAAACCTATTACCTTTGCTGGAACTGCAGGTTTCGGTTCCCCAATGTATTTCAGGGTAGTTGAAGTCCCCCATAATAATGACTTCTCCTTGAGTCGCTGCTTCATCTATTTGCTTTATGAGGATATTCTCTGTAGCTTCCATTATTTTTGGAGATTTATAACAAACCCCTATCAGTAATTTATTATTTTTCCCCCCTCCCCTTATCTCTACCCACAGGGACTCTACATTTTCATTAGATTCATATATATTATCACGAAGGATGGGTTTTAAGGATGATTTTACATATAAACACACGCCTCCCCCTCGCTTATTTGTACGGTCATTTCTGAACAGACTATAGCCCTGTAAATTAACTGCCCAGTCATGGCTCTCATCCAGCCATGTCTCAGATATCCCCACCATGTCATAATTATGCTCCAACAACATTAACTCCAATTCCTCCATTTTGTTGGCGAGACTTCTGGCATTAGTATACATGCACTTTATGTATCTCTCTGTACCTCTATTCTTTCTTAAATTATTAACTGTTCTAACCCCACCCCCCATGCCACCCCCACCGTCATTATTTGTGCCCAGGTCTCTATCTGCACTGTCTTCCCCTCCTATAAAAGGAATACCCTCCCCCCGTCCCTAGTTTAAACACTCCTCCAACCTTCTAGCCATTTTCTCCCCCAGCACAGCTGCACCCTCCCCATTGAGGTGCAGCCCGTCCCTAGCGTAGAACCTGTAGCCAACTGAGAAGTCGGCCCAGTTCTGCAGGAACCCAAACCCCTCCTTCCTACACCAATTCCTGAGCCACTTATTAACCTCCCTAATCTCCCGTTGCCTCTCTGGCGTGGCACGTGGTACAGGAAGTATTTCCGAAAATACCACCTTGGAGGTCCTTGCTTTAAGCTTACAGCCTAATTCCCTGAAATCATCTTTAAGGACCTTCCACCTACCTCTAACTTTGTCATTTGTGCCAATGTGCACCATGACCGCTGGATCCTCACCAGCCCCTCCCAGTAATCTGTCAACCCGATCAGCGATGTGTCGGACTCGAGCGCCAGGTAGGCAGCACACCGTTCGACGATCCCTGTCTTTGTGACAGATTGCCCTATCTGTTCCCCTAATAATTGAGTCTCCCACTACCAGAACCTGTCTGGCCTGCCCTGCTCTCCTATTTCCCCCCTTACTGGAGAAGACACTCCTCCGGCTTTCAGAGGACATGCCTTGCTGCAGCAGTGCTACTCCTGCACTAACACTCCCCTCATCTGCCAACTTTGCAAACTTATTGGGGTGTGCCAGATCAGGACTAGCCTCCCTGGTGCTCTTCCCTCTACCCCGCCTTCTAACTGTCACCCAGCTGGCTGCTTCATTGTCCTGCAGCTCCAACCTAGCATCCCCCCCCTCATCTATCCCATTGAGCGTCTGCTCAGTGAGCAGAAGACTCCTTTCCATATTGTCTATGGATCTCAGTGTTGCCAGCTGCACATTTAGATCCAGTATCTGGGCTTCCAAATGCACAACGTGCTCACATCTTGCACAGCAGTATGCACCCTCGACCGGCTGTTCAAGGACTGCATACATGCGGCAAGACGTGCACTGGATGGCATTGGTAGCACTTCTATATGGCGGGAACAATTTCTCTTGTATTACTGTAATTGTTGCATTAAATTGGGTCTATAGGGCAGTGTTCACATCTGCATTGGAGATTCTTTTCCAGATTCCATGATATGTATATAAAATATCCGTTATGGTTAAAACCTGATATAACCCATGAGTCAGAAGGGTTTGCAAAACCCTATTAGTGTCTATTATATAACATATCCATCTATCCATCAATTTCGTCATAGGACCAGAACAATAGAACTTAACGTAGGTCTAAAAGCAGTCTAATTACCTTGTAGAAAATTAAATAAAAGTTGGTCTACCTAAAGCAACAATTCCAACAAGCAGCAAACTCAAAAAGAAAGGAAGCTAATGCTGCTAAGCAATGAAAAAATAATCTTAATTAATCCCTAAATATGACATATTAAAATAGTCTAATACAGTTATATATACATTATCAAAGCCATAGTCAGAAATCATGAGATCATATTCACAGTATACTGTTGTGGTCTGAAAAATAATTACATTCTCTGCAGAATATTAAATGGTATATATCACAAATATTAATTACTAAATATCTAATTTAGACATGTGCAATGATGTGCACATATAATCACATAAAGCATACTATGGTCTAAATACCCATGTGGGAAAGGAAGACATATACGCAAAAGTATACATATATTGTATAAAACATGAAAAAGTACTGTTATGTTCATCAGAGGGAGAATAAGTACATATGATAGCTGAAAAAGTTTTAAAAATTCCCCCCGAAGAAGCTAGCGCAAAACGTGCAATAGAGTACCTGAACTCACCTCATCCAGGTATACAGTGAGTAAGAAACATTTGCTGTGTCTCTCCATACACAGCTTTCTTTATACCTAATTAGGTTTTATATATATTACAGACTAATGCATAGGTCGGAACTAGAGATGAGCGACTCTGCATTTTTTCGGGTCGAGTTGAGTTTCATGAAACCCGACTTTCTCAAAAGTTGGGTCGAACGAAATCGGCCGATTATCGTGAAAAGTCGAAGGCCGACTGAAACACAAAACCCAATGCAAGTCAATGGGGAAGAAAATTAGGCAGTGAGTGGAGTACAGGAAACACACCTACAGTGCCCATTTTAATGCCAAAAACATCAATTCTTATTACTTAAACTTGTCAACCTTAATTTACTTTATAATAACAGTTAGGCATTGAAAACTGTGGGTTATTTGGCTAAAGTTGTGGGGGGGGTAGGGCTGGCTCCAGATTTTCGTGGCCCCAGGGCCAAGGAGTGTCAATGGGCTCCTTTAACACATGCCACAATTCATGATCCTCTGATACGGCAGAGAAATAGCGGTATAGTACAATGAAAAATACTTCACTTCTTACATCTCATGACTGATATCCATTTTAAATTCTCCAATACCTCCAAAAACGGACAGTATATTACTCCATACAGTATTATGGCCACCGCATAGTGCGCTATACAGAGTAATGAGGCCCATATATTTCTCCATACAGAATCATTGGTCCCATATAATGTTTGAAACAGTATATGATGAGCTCCACATAATGCTACAGTATATGTTGGTACCCATGGATGAAGCTCCACTGTGTTATGGGCCCAAATAATGCTCCATATATAATGGGCCCCATTTCTAATGCTCCAGTGCATAATGGGCCCTGTAAATGCTGCTCCAGTGTCTGATGTCCACCTTTGGAATGCTCCAGTGTATGGTGGGCCTCATATATCATTCTCCAGAGTATAGTGCTCCCCAAAAATAGCTGTCCCAACATTGAAAACAATTAAATAAGTCTCCTCGCTAGGGAATCCCAGTACTAGTCTGGACTCCTCGTCGTCCCCATCTTCCATCTCACTGCACTTGGACTGTTTAGGCAGAGGGCATACAGACGTGATGTCATCGCGCTCTCTGACCAGAATGTCACTGTCAGGAAATGTGGAAGACGTCACGGTGGTGGAGCAGGGAGAGTTAAATATTTCAACTTTGCAAATGGTGTGATCCTGAGCAAGCAGGGGAGCCCACTCGTTGGCGACGGCACTGGTACAGGGCCCCTCATAGTACGCCGGTGTGTCTGATGGCAGGTGTGCACCCCTACCATCAGACACACTTGATTCTACTATGAGGGACCTTGTGCCAGTGCCATTGCCAAACAGTGTGCCCACCCACCGGTCCAGGGCAACGTCACTCGCACGGGTGCGCGCGCCAGGTAGTGACCCCGGTCCTGTGGGGGAAGGCAGCCCAGTTAGGGAGGTGGAAAAATTGGCATATGTTGATGTTGGACATTCAGCAGCTGCAAATGGAGTAATTGGAGAAGTCCGCGGAAGAGGAGGACAAAAGCAAGCCATTTTTCTGGCAACCTACGTGTCAGCAGGGGATTGTGGGACAAAATCCTTTGAAACCAATGCATGGTTCATTTTAATGAAGGTTAGATCATCAACATTTTGGGTCTACAGACGGGTCCTTTTTTCTGTCAGGATTTATCCAGCAGCACTGAAGACTCGTTCAGATAACACACTAGCAGCAGGGCAAACGAGCTCCAGTAAGGCATATTGTGCCAATTCAGGTCAGGTGTCAAGTTTACTGGCCCAATAGTCAAAGGGGAATGACCGGTGAGGGAGAACATCGATATGGGAGGAGAAGTAGTTTGTTACCATAGTTGACAACTGCTGTCTCCTGTCACTTTCGATCGATGCAGTATTACCAGTCGTGTGAGCGGTACTTGAAAAATCAGTCCACAAGATGGTCATGAAACCCCTGTGTCCAACGCTTCTTTGGCTGTGTGCACCACGAACACCTCTTCCATGTTGCCCCCTATGGCTTGTTGGAAAAACATCACCGCCGCTGTGTGTTAGGAATGCCTCAAACTAATGGTTTACCAGAGTTGCTTGTTTATTAGCCAATATTAGCTCTAGGTTCTCCTGTGGCATGATGTTTTGGAATTTGCCTTTATAGCATGGATCCAGGATGCTGGCCAACCAGTAGTCATCATCGTTCATCATTTTGGCAATGCGGGGGTCTCTTTTTAGGATCTGCAAGGCATAATCAGACATGTGGGCCAATGTTCCAGGTGTCAATGATACACTGCGAATGCTGGGTGGAGGAGCACTTTCTGGCAAATCCACATCCCTCCAGTCACGCACAAACCCTGTACCTGACCTTGCCACGCCAACAATTTTTCTTGCCCCCTGAGAAGCATTCTCCTCACCAAAATAATCATCCCCATCATCCTCCTCCTCTTCCTCTTCTTCCTCCACCTCGTCACCGAGACTTCCCTGAGCAGACAATGGCTGACTGTCATCAAGGCTTCCCTCCTCCTCTTCCTCCTCGGTTGCAGATGCCTGCTCCTTAATGTGCGTCAAAGTTTGCATGAGCAGATGCATAAGTGGGATGCTCATGCTTATGATGGTGTCCTCTGCGCTTACCAGCCATGTGCATTCCTCAAAACACTGAAGGACTTTACAGAGGTCTTTCAGCTTCGACCCCTGCACACCAGACAACTCCATGTCTGCCTGCCAACTGCCTGCCCGTGTATCCTCCCACAAATGAATTACAGCCTGCCTCTGTTCGCACAGACTCTGAACCATGTGCAAGGTGGCGTTCCACCTAGTTGCAACGTCGATAATTAGGCGGTGCTTGGGAAGGTGGAGCAATCGCTGCAGCTTCTGCATACGACTGGAGTGTACGGGCGACCGGCGGATGTGCGAGCACAGTCTTCGCACCTTATGGAGCAGGGGTGTTAACTCCGGATAATTATTGAGGAAGCACTGCACCACCAGGTTCAAGGTGTGATCCAGTCAAGGTATGTGTCTGAGTTTTGAAAGGGCTATGGCTGCCACAAAATTCCAGCCGTTATCACTAACTACCTTGCCTGCCTCAAGATGTAGACTGCCCAGCCATGACTCAGTTTGTTGCTGCAAGTAGTCGGCCAGTACCTCAGCGGTGTGTCTGTTGTCTCCCAAACACATCATCTTCAACACAGCCTGCTGATGCTTACCACTAGCTGTTCGATAGTGGGACACCTTGTGTGCAACACTGGCAGCTGCTGATGGAGTGCTCGTCCGACTGCGCTCTGTCGACCAGCTTTCGCTTCTGGAGGAGGATGAGGGTCTAACACCTACAGCCAACTGTTTCCTATACCGTGGGCTAGGCAGCACTGTCCCACCGCCGCTGTCCCCTGTGGACCCTGCATCCTCCACATTAACCCAGTGCGCAGTGATGGACACGTAACGGCCCTGGCCATGCCTACTGGACCATGCATCTGTTGTGAGGTGCACCTTTCCACTCACTGATTGCTTGAGTGCATGGACAAGGCAGTCTTTCACATGCACATGGAGGGCTGGGATGGCTTTTCGCAAAATGAAGTGCCGACTGGGCAGGTCATAGCGTGGGACTGCGTAGGCCATGAGCTCGCGGAAAGCTTTGCTTTCAACCAACCGGTAGGGCATCATCTCTAATGAGATTAGTTTGGCAATGTGGGCGTTCAAAGCCAGTGTACGCGGATGAGAGGATGAGTACTTTCTTGTCCTACTCAGAGTCTCTGGTCTGGTAGGGTGAGCTGGACTTGAGAGCTGCATATGGTGGAACTAGCGGTGAACATGGCGGACTGAGAGAGGGTTGGTGATGGTGATGGTGTTCGTGGTGTTGCTGATGGCCTAGATTCAGTCTTTCGCAGCAATAACATTGTGATTCCATGACTGCTTTGCCCTTGCGACAACACCTTGACATTTGCTGCTGGTGGTGTGCTAACTGGTGGGCTTACAGTGGGGGAAGCGATGTAGCATTGCTGACTACTTCATTCGGAGCAGGTGCACATGTGGTACGTGAGGTTTGGTAGTCCGTCCATGCTTGCAAGTGCATGGTGGTTAAATGTCTAAGCATGCAACTGGTATTCAAATTTCTCAGATTTTTCCCTCGGCTAAAGGTCTTTGCGCACTTCTTACAGATAACTTTTGCCTGATCATTAGGATTTTGTTTAAAAAAGTGCCATACTGCACTCTTCCTACTATGGAAGACATTTTGAGACCTTGCACTCTGTGCTAATTTGACATTCTGGCCAAGCTGTCCTGCAACTCTTTTGGTTTTTGTAACCCGTTTTTGGACTGCTACGGTCCTGCCAGATAACAGCTGTTGCGACGTCGTTGCCTGCTGCGGATCCTCCTATTCCTCTTCTGAGCTATTGGCAACAGCACCCTCTTCCCCCAATGGATGCCAATCTGGGTCAACAACTGGGTCATCCATCACCTCCTCTTCAATTTCATGTGCACCTGCCTCTGTGTCACCGTGTAAGGTGGTATAGTATGCGGGAAGGGGCACCAGAGTTTCATCAGGGTCTGATTCTGCCTCAGTACACTGCGAGGACAATGTAGTGCTCTGAGTGAATGTACCAGCAGAAAAATCTAGCAGTGGCTATGCATCAGTGCACTCCATGTCAGATTTATCTTGGACTGGGGAATTCACGATTTGACTTGCTAACCCAGGCATGGTATGTGAAAAGAGCTCCATGGAGTAATCGGTAGTGTGGCCTGCCACATCCTTCACTTTTGGTAGGGGTGAAGGACACAAGGAAAGGTGTTGTTCCTGACCAGGATCCTCCAATGACGACTCAGTGCTTTTATTTTTTGAAACTTCAGAAGAGGAGGTGAGAGAGCTGGAGGCTGTGTCAGCAATGTAAGCCAATACTTGTTCCTGAAGCTCCAGCTTTAAAAGTGGTTTACCTACTCCCAGAAAAGAGAGCCTTCGAGGCCTTGTGGAGCCAGATGATGACGCAGGCTCAATACCTCCTGCCTTAGGTGCTATTGTGCTTTTGCCACTACCAACAGATGCAACACCACCACCACCATCGGGACCAGCTGGCAACCCCCGCCCACTTCCATGGCATTTTCTACCATACTTGCTCATTTTTGTGAAAATGTACCCAAAATACCACCAGCTATATGGTACTGTAAAACAAGGTAGAAGGTGTATCTACTACTGGTGAGAATTTGAATCTCACTAGAGATTTGAGGACGCTGAACTATTGTCTCAGGCCCAGTAGAGATTACACCTCAACGTAACAGGCTGAAATTGGATGGTGAATGACAAGGTGGAGGGTGTCTATAGGATTGGTGAGATTTTGAATCTCACTATAAATTTGAGGATGCAGAACTATTGTCTCTGGCCCAGTAGAGATTACACCTCAATGTAACAGTCAGAAATTGGATGGTGAATGACAAGGTGGAGGGTGTCTATAGGATTGGTGAGATTTTGACTCTCACTATAGATTTGAGGATGCAGAACTATTGTCTCTGGCCCAGGAGAGATTACACCTCAATGTAACAGACAGAAATTGGATGGTGCATGACAAGGTGTAGGGTATTTATAGGATTGGTGAGAATTTGAATCTCACTATAGATTTGAGGACTCAGAACTATTGTCTCTGGCCCAGGAGAGATTACACCTCAATGTAACAGGCTGAAATTGGGTGGTGTATGACAAGGTGGAGGGTGTCTATAGGATTGGTGAGATTTTGGATCTCACTAGAGATTTGAGGACGCTGACAATGATGCTCTCAGTCCAACTATGGATGCAGGCAGCCTAATAAGCAGGACTGCTGCACAGTGCACACACAAAAGGGTGGAAAAATGAATGCTTGGTAACTGTGCAGAAAAGAGGAAGAAAAGTATTTTTGCTTTTAAAAAAGCAGTTTGCACAGCAGTGTGCAAACAGCAATGCAGCTATCAGGGAGCCTTATAAGGCAGCCTAATAACCAACAGAGCTGATGCACAAAAATAGAGCCTCCCCTGTCACTGCACACAAAGTGTGTGGTAAGTGGAAATCGCTAACAGCAGAAGCAGTTTTTTGGTTCTTCTTCCCTGCCTAACGCTCTCCCAACAGAATCAACATCATCAACAGCTCGCCCTATGCTAAGATCAGCATAAGTAAGATGGAGGTCGGCGTTCATGCCCTTTTATAGCCCCAGTGACGCCACACAAAGCCAGCCAATCACTTGCATGCCCTTCTCAAAGATGGTGGTGACCGATGCCAATGTCATCGCGTTGCCCTCAGTGTGCGTCCTCCATCATTGGCTGAAAAAGGGCGCTGGAAGCATCTTTTGAAACGTGACTTTGGCTGGTGTGAGTTCATTTTCCCCTCCGTCACTGAGGCCTGGTGAACTCCCTATTCTAGTGAAGGAAGGTAGTGAGCCTGATTATCAGACACCTGGGACTAATGAAGACGATTGGCTGAGTGGAGTCACTGACTGGATTTAAGGCAGCCTACGCCCTTTCTGCCCTGCGGGTGATTTCTCTGTGGACTCTTGGACACCAGTCTGATTCCTGCTCTCCTAAAGCTAAGTTTTCTGTTTTGCCTTTTGCATCTAAGATTTGTTTTTGTTTTTCTTGCTTTTTGGATTCTGCCACTCCCTGCTGGAGTGTGCAGTGTTCCGTGAGCTCTGTCTTCTGAAGGTACCTGAGTGCTGATTTAGTTTTTGAAGCTTAGTTGCTTCAGGGCCATTTTTATATCAGCTTGTTGGCTTATGTCTCTAATAGGGTTTTGGCAGATTGCAGACAGCAGCTTTCCTTTCCGTTCCTATCTAGGTAGTTTTTGGGCCCCGTCTTTGCTCAGCCTGTCTTTCTGTCTGTGTAAGTGTTTTCATCTTGCTTCACCATCATTATATGTGGGGGGCTGCCTATTGCTTTGGGGTCTGCTCTGGGGCAGTTAGATTTCCCCTTTCCTTCTTTAGGCCTATTTATCTCTCCGGCTGTGATCGAGGGGTCTAGGTCATCGTAGGAACCCCCCACGGCTACTGCTAGTTGTGTTGATAGGTTCAGGGGTCTGCAATCTGATAGTTGCCAACTTCTCTGGTTTTCAGGACTTAGCTAGCATTTCTGTTTTTGCCTCCTACGGTGACTCAATCATAACATTCGGCGCTCTGGTTGCCGACCTCGTGGCCGACCTCACGCTATGGTCGGGTTTCGTTTCATGAAACCCGACTTCAGCGAACATCGGCGACTTTTGAATATGACTGACCTGTTTCGCTCAACTCTAGTCGGAACATATACAGCTCTGGCAAAAATTAAGAGATTACTTTAAAATGTTCAGTTTGTCTGATTTTTCTCTTTATAGATATATTTTTGAGTAAAATGTAATTTTTTCTTTTATTCCATAAACTACTGATGTTTCTGAATTTCCAAGCAATACATTTTGTATTTTTTTCTGAAAATGAGAAGTGGTCTAAATTAGAAAAAAGTGCAGTGCTTTCAGACCTCATATAATGCAAAGACAAGTTCATCATCATTTAGAAACAAAATTACTAATGTTTTAACTCAGGAAGAGTTCAGAAATCAATATTTTGTGGAAAAAACATGATTTTTACTCATAGCTTTCATGCATCTTGGCATGCTTGCCACCAGTCTTTCACATTGCTTCTGGTGCAAAAATTTAAGCACTTCTTATTTGTTTGATAGCTTGTGACTATCCATTATCCTCCTGATTACAATCTAGAGGTTTTCAATGGGGTTTAGGTCTGAAGAATGGGCTGCTCATGACAGGGTTTTGATGTGGTGGTGGTGTCTTAATTTCTGCCAGAGCTGTATATAAACTGTGGCATATATTTCTTACTTTGTATTTTCTCCAGTGCATTTAGACACTCATCTAGATCATAGTATGCTTTATGTGATTATATGTGTACTAGATGGTGGCCCGATTCTAACGCATCGGGTATTCTAGAATATGTATGTAGTTTCGTGGGTGGACTGCCGCGACCAATCAGGCTGGCACCGGTCATCTTATGGCTGCGTCACCGCTGACCTCCGTGCGGCAGGAGATGACCTGCGGCAACCGTCGGGAGATCAACGGCTGGCGCAGCAGATCTCCCGACAGTAGGGGTGGCATGCATCGTTCGAATTCCGCACCAATTTGCGGCCAGACTAGTCCTGTCACTGATTGGTCGCGGCCGGCCGGGTGAGACCAATCATTGACGCGGGATTCGCGGCTGGACTGCAAGAGGTGCTGTCCGCCCGCGAAAACTACATACATATTCTAGAATACCTGATGCACTCGAATCGGGCCACCATCTAGTTTTAGATAATTCTCCACTGCTTCCATACACACACAGGGCAGAACATGTCATATAGGATAGGACACAAAGGGCAGGACACACAGGGTGGCATGGAGCGGCCATACTGGCCAAGCACAGTTAGCCGCATAACACCGGCTGTGATGCATAATGTGTCCCATACGCCGATGCTGCAGTGACAGCCGCCTCTCCCCACAGTCCCCCTGTGCTGCCCCCTCGCCTGTCTCTGCCCCCTGCGCCCACACACAGGTCACTATCCCCCACACAGAATGCAGGATACGGTCCAGGTAGAAGTTGTCTCCCTTTATAGCTGCGCTGCTCAGTTGTTGGAGTCAGTACATTGCCAGGTAACCACAGCCAGTGCCTAACTCACCACGAGAGCAGGCAGCATATCGTGAGACTTCCTGCAGCGGACGACACACGAGCCTCATACACGGGAGTGCGTGGTACTGCATCACGGATGCGTCCACATTACAGTTGTTCCTGTGAGGGCCTCATTCCTACAACTGCTTCCTACACGATTCTGTCTGTCTGTCTCTCTGTTTGTAATGGAAATCCCGCATCACTGATTGGTCGCGCCCGGCCGGCCGGGACCAATCAGCGGCGCGGGATTCGTGGCCGGACTGCACCTGTCGCTGATTGGTGGCGCCTGGCTGGCCGCGACTAATCAGCGACGTGGGATTTCTGTTACAAACAGAAAGACAGACAGAATTAGACGATTATATAATAGATATGCGCACTTCATTGCACATGTCTAAATTAGACCTTTAGTAATTAATATTTGTGGTATATACCATTTACTATTCTACAGGGGATTTAATTATTTTTCAGACTACAACAATATACTGTTAATATGATCTCATGACTTCTGACTATGACTTTGATAATGTATACATAACTGTATTACTGCATCTGGGACCTGGATATGTGGAGTTTCTTTGTTATTTCTCCCCCTTTTTTATTTAATTTGTCATATTTATTCATTTCTATTTGGGTTAATTAGCTTGTAGGATTAGTTATTTGAGACAAATTTGAATAGCTTGCAGCAGCACAATATAGACATTTTAGCGGTCCTATAGTAAGGATAGAGACCTACTCTGTGATAAAACTGAAGGACTTCAGTTGATCTGGGCTAGACCAGGCTGTATCATGCCTAATTAGACCTTAAAATGAACACGCTAACAAAAAATGTGATAGTTTCTCACTTCAGCCAATTCTATTACTTTTTAGCTTAGGAGTGAACAAAGAAAAACCTCTGGTATAAAGCCAGTTGATGTCAGCAACACTTCTTGTTAAAGCAAACATTTTGAAAAGCATAAGCAATATATGGTATTATATTGTATTTGATTTGAATGTGGTAGTAGTTTGTGTGGTTCTATTCGTTTTCACCCTGCTACATAGAAGCAAGTGTACATAATTATATTTTTTCCTTATTTCCATGAACAAATATATATTGTGTATGCACTGATTCATTAACTTTGTGTGTGTGACTTTTTTTCTGTACATTAGAGACATAGACATAAATAATGTGGAAATAAATATGGAATAAGAAAAAAGGTCCAGCTTTGCAAATTCAAGTCCAATTTATTGTTAAAAACAAGTCCAAAACAGAGCAAAAAATATTGTGTTCACATGAGTAACAAGTAGTAGATTACGCGTTTTGAACAATAGCTTGTTCTTTCTCAAAACTGCGTGAAGACTGCACGTGGTCCGGGCTATCCACTACACAAGCCTTCAGGTGAGCTGGCTTCTTTTTCTCCTTTTGGAAATAAATATGCACAGCATCTCACAAAAGTGAGTCCCCTCTCATATTTTTGTAAATATTTTATTACATCTTTTCTTGGGACAACACTGAAGATATGACACTTTGATACAATGTCAAGTAGTCAGTGTACAGCTTGTATAACATTTTAAATTTCGAGTACCCTCTAAATCAGGGTTCCCCAACTCCAGTCCTCAAGGCCCACCAACAGATCATATTTTCAGGATTTCCTTTGTATTGCACAGGTGATGCAATTATCACCTGAGCAATACTAAGGAAATCCTGAAAACATGATCTGTTGGTGGGCCATGAGGACTGGAGTTGGGGAACCGTGCTCTAAATAACTCAACACACAGCCATTAATGTCTAACAAAAGTGAATACACCCCTATGTGAAAACAGCCAAATTGTGCTCAAACTGTCAATATTTTATGTGACCACCATTATTTTCAAGCACTGCCTTAACTCTCTTGGTCATGGAGTTATAGCTTCACAATTTACCACTGGAATCCTCTTCCACTCCTCCATGACAACATCACAAAGCTGGTGGATCTTAGAGACCTTGCCCTCCTCCATTTTCCATTTGAGGATGCCCCACAGATGCTCAATAGGATTTAGGTGTGTTCACATTCTTGGCTAGTCCAGCACCTTTACCCTCAGTTTCTTTGGCAAGGCAGTGTTCAACTTGGAGATGTGTTTGGGGTCGTCATCATGTTGGAATAATGACCTGCTCTGCTTCAGTATGTCACAGTATGTGTTGGAATTCATGGTTCCCTCGGTGAACTGCAGCTCCCCACTGCAGGCAGCACTCATGCAGCACCAAACCATGACACTCCTACCACCATCACTCACTGTAGGCAAGACACACTCCTCACCTGGTTGCCACAACACACAGTTGACATCATCTGAACCAAATAAGTTTATCTTGGTCTCATCAGACCACAGGAAATGGTTGCAGTCATCCAGGTGGTTAGCCTGCTTGTCTTCAGCAAAGTGTTTGCAGGCTTTCTTGTGCATTATCTTTAGAAGATGCCTACTTCTGAGATGACAGCCATGTAGACTAATTTTAGGTAGAATGAGGCATATGGTCTAACACTGACCGTCTGACCCCCCACCTATTAAACCTCTGCATCAATGATAACATCACTCATATGTCTGTTTTGAAAAGACAACCTCTGGATATGACGCTGAGTACATGAACTCAACTTCTTTGGTTGATCTAAGTGGAACCTGTCTTGTTAAACCTCTGTGCAGTCTTGGCCACTCTGCTGTAGCTCAGTTTCAGGGTGTTGGCAATCTTATGATAGCCTAGACCATCTATATGTAGAGCAACCATTCTTTTTTTCTGATCCTCAAAGGATTCTTTGCCATGAGGTGCCATGTAGCCATGTGCCATCCGTACCTCCCACTCCCGACTCCAAGACTTCTCCTGTGCTGCTCCTATCCTCTGGAATGCTCTACCCCAAGAAATTAGGACTAACCACAATTTGCATAGTTTTAGGCGCTCCCTCAAAGCACATTTGTTCAGAGCGGCCTATCACGTTCACTAATCAAAGTAATTCTATGTGTAAGGGTGCGTGTGTAGCCCATTCACTATCTCCAACCATCCTTCACTCCCTCAAGATGGCTGGACCTTCATTGTAAATACACAATTGTAAATCAACACCTGTACTTTATATCTCCCTCACCTCATTACAGATTGTAAGCTCTCACGAGCAGGGTCGTCTTATTTTGCTTTAATTATTGTATTGTTAACGTTGTTACTTATGACTTGTGTTTTGAAACTGCTAAACTGTAAAGCGCTGCGGAATATGTTGGCGCTATATAAATAAAGATTATTATTATTATGTTGAACTTCCAGTGACCAAAAGGAGAGAATGTGAGAGTGATGACACCTAATTTTACAGACTTGCTCCCCATTCACATCTGAGACCTTCTAGCACTAATGAGCCACATGACACCGGTGAGGGAAAAAGGCTAATTGGGCACAATTTGACCATTTTCACCCAGGAGTGTACTCACTTTTGTTGCAAGTGGTTTTCAAATAATGACTGTGTGGTCAGAAACAGAAATTTAAAGAGCACACCCAGTTTAACTCCTTCACGACCTTTGACGCCACGTAGGCGTCATGAAAAGTCGTGCCAGAACGACACCTATGTGGCGTCATGACTTTAAAGCCCCCCTGTGGGTCGGGTGACCTAGGTCACTGAAAGGTCACCCAACCCGCAGATACAGGGGGCTTTGTTCTTCGCCCCAGGGGGCGTGGCTTCGCCCCCACGTGGCTACGATCACTCTGATTGGCTGTTAAAAGTGAAACAGCCAATCAGAGCGATAGTAATATTTCATCAATGAAAATTGATGAAATATTACAATCCAGCCATGGCCGATGCTGCAGTAGCATCGGACATGGCTGGAGACACCGATTCCACCCCCCCACTGGCGATCGCCCCCCCGCAACTGAATGACAGCGGCGATCTGCCGCCGCTGTCATCATCTGCCCCCCTCCCATTCCCTCCGCTCCCCGCCAGCTTCTGATAACCCCCTCACCCCCTGTCACCTCCCCCGGCACCTTCTAAGTCCCCCTGTCGCTCCTGGTGTCCGACGGGTCCGGTTCATGGGCGCCGCCATTTTGGAAAATGGCGGGCGCATGCGCAGTGCGCCCGCCCGAATCTGCCGGCTGCAGATTCCATTCTTTCATTTTGATCACTCTCACAGTGATCAAAATGAAAGAAAAAGTAAATAAACCCCCCGATTATCACCCCCATAGGTAGGCACAACTAATAAAGTAAAGAAAATATTTTTATTTTTATTTTTCCATTAGGGTTAGGGTTAGGGTTGAAAAGAGGGTTAGGGTTAGGGTTAGGGTTGAAAAGAGGGTTAGGGTTAGGGTTGGAAAGAGGGTTAGGGTTGGAAAGAGGGTTAGGGTTAGGGTTGGAAAGAGGGTTAGGGTTAGGATTGGAAAGAGGGTTAGGGTAGGAAAGAGGGTTAGGGTTGAAGTAGGGTTAGGGTTGGAATTAGGGTTATGGTTGGAATTAGGGTTAGGGTTGGAATTAGGGTTAGAATTAGGGTTAGGGTTGGAATGAGGGTTAGCGTTGGAATTAGGGTTAGGCTTGTGGTTAGGGATGTGTTAGGGTTAGGGCTGTGGTTAGGGGTGTGTTGGGGTTAGGGTTGGAGTTAGAATTGAGGGGTTTCCACTGTTTAGGCACATCAGGGGGTCTCCAAACGCAACATGGTGCAACCATTGATTCCAGCCAATTTTGCGTTCAAAAAGTCAAACGTGCACCCTCCCTTCCAAGCCCTGACATGTGCCCAAACAGTGGTTTACCCCAACATATGGGGTATCAGCGTACTCAGGAAAAATTGCACAACAACTTTTGGGGACTAATTTCTCGTGTTACCCTTGGGAAAATAAAAAATTTGGGGCTAAAAAATTATTTTTGTGGAAAAAAATGATTTTTACATTTTCACGTCTCTGCATTATAAACTTCTGTGACGCACTTGGGGGTTCAAAGTGCTCACAACACATCTTACATATGTTCCATGGAAGGTCTAGTTTCCAAAATGGGGTCACTTGTGGGGGGTTTCCACTGTTTAGGCACATCAGGGGCTCTGCAAACGTAATGACGACCGCAGACTATTCCATCAAAGTCAGCATTTCAAAACGTCACTACTTCACTTCCGAGCCCTGACGTGTGCCCATACAGTGGTTTCCCCCCACATATGGGGTATCAGCGTACTCAGGACAAACTGTACAACAACTTTCGGGGTCCAATTTCTCCTGTTACCCTTGTGAAAATAAAAAATTGCGAGCTAAAAAATCATTTTTTGAGGAAAAAAAAATTATTTTTTATTTTAATGGCTCTGCATTATAATCTTCTGTGAAGCACTTGGGGGCTCAGTGTGCTCACCACACATCTAGGCAACTTCCTTATGGGGTCTAGTTTCCAAAATGGGGTCACTTGTGGGGGGTTTCCACAGTTTAGGTACATTAAGGGCTCTGCAAATGTAACATGATGCCCGCAGACCATGCCATCAAAGTCAGCATTTCAAAATGTCACTACTTCCCTTCCGAGCCCTGACGTGTGCCCAAACAGTGGTTCCCCCCACATATGGGGTACCAGCGTACTCAGGACAAACTGTACAACAACTTTTGGGGTCCAATTCATCCTGTTACTCTAATGAAAAAAAATTGCGAGCTAAAAATCTTTTTTTTTTTGAGGAAAAAAAATGATTTTTTATTTTCACGGCTCTGCGTTATAAACTTCTGTGAAGCACTTGGGGGTTCAAGGTGCTCACCACACATCTAGATAAGTTCCTTGGGGGGTCTAGTTTCCAAAATGAGGTCACATGCGGGGGGTTTCTACTGTTTAGGCACACAGGGGCTCTGCAAATGTAACATGACACCCTCAGACCATGCCATCAAAGTCAGCATTTCAAAATGTCACTACCTCCCTGCTGAGCCCCGACGTGTGCCCAAACAGTGGTCCCCCCCCCACATATGGGGTACCAGTGTACTCAGGACTAACTGTACAACAACTTTTGGGGTCCAATTTATCCTGGTACCCCTGTGAAAATAAAAAATTGCGGACTAAAAATATTTTTTTTAGAAAAAAAAATATTTTTTATTTTCACGGCTCTACGTTATAAACTTCTGTGAAGCACCTGGGGGTTCAAAGTGCTCACTATGCATCTAGATAAGTTCCTTAGGGGGTCTAGTTTCCATAATGGGGTCATTTGTGGGGGAGCTCCAAAGTTTAGGCACACAGGGGCTCTCCAAACACGACATGGTGTCCGCTAACGATTGGAGCTAATTTTCATTTCAAAAAGTCAAATGGCACTCCTTCCCTTCTGAGCCCTGCCGTGCGCCCAAACAGTGGTTCCCCCCCACATATGGGATACCAGCGTACTCAGGACAAACTGGACAACAACATTTGTGGTCCAATTTCTCCTGTTACCCTTGTGAAAATAAAAAATAGCGTGCTAAAAAATCATTTTTGAGGAAAAAAAATGATTTTTTATTTTCACTGCTCTACGTTATAAACTTTTGTGAAGCACTTGGGGGTTCAAAGTGCTCCCTACACATCTAGATACGTTTCTTAAGGGGTCTAGTTTCCAAAATGGTGTCACTTGTGGGGGAGCTCCAATGTTTAGGTACACAGGGGCTCTCCAAACGCGACATGGTGTCCGATAACGATTGGAGCGAATTTTCCATTCAAAAAGTCAAATGGTGCTCCTTCCCTTCCGGGCCCTGCCGTGTGCCCAAACAGTGGTTTATGACCACATATGAGGTATTGGAGTACTCAGGAGAAATTGTCCAACAAATTTTAGGTTCCATTTTAATCTGTTGCCCACGTGAAAATGAAAAAACTGAGGCTAAAAGATAATTTTTGTGAAAAAAAAGTACTTTTTTTTTTTACGGATCAATTTGTGAAGCACCTGGGGGTTCAAAGTGATCACTATGCATCTAGATAAGTTTCTTGGGGGGTCTAGTTTCCAAAATGGGGTCACTTGTGGGGAAGCTCCAGTGCTTAGGCGCACAGCGACTCTCCAAACGCGACATGGCAAGCGCTAAATATTCCAGCATATTTTCCATTCAAAAAGTCAAATGTGCTCCTTCCCTTCCGAGCCCTGCCGTGCGCCCAAACAGTAGTTTATGACCACATATGAGGTATCGGTGTACTCAGGAGAAATTGCCCAACAAATTTTATGATCCATTTTATCCTGTAGCCCGTGCGAAAATGAAAAAAATTAATGATAAAAGAAAATTTGTGGTGCAAAAAATAAAATGTCCATTTTTTCCATCCACATTGCTTTAGTTCCTGTGAAGCACCTGAAGGGTTTATAATCTCCTAGAATGTAGTTTTGAGTAGCTTGAGGGGTGCAGTTTTTAGAATGGTGTCACTTTTGGGTATTTTCTGCCATATAGACCCCTCAAAGTGACTTCAAATGTGAGGTGGACCCTAAAAAAAATGGTTTTGTAAATATTGTTGTAAAAATGAGAAATCGCTAGTCAACTTTTAACCCTTATAACTTCCTAACAAAAAAAAAAATTGTTTCCAAAATTGTGCTGATGTAAAGTAGACATGTGGGAAATATTATTTAGTAACTATTTTGTGTCACATCACTCTCTGGTTTAACAGAATAAAAATTCAAAATTTGAAAATTGTGAAATTTTCAAAATTTTCGCCAAATTTCTGTTTTTTTCACAAATAAACGCAAAAATTATCGACCTAAGTTTACCACTAACATGAAGCCCAATATGTCATGAAAAAACAATCTCAGAATCGCTAAGATGCGTTGAAGCATTCCAGAGTTATTACCTCATAAAGGGACACTGGTCAGAATTGCAAAAAACGGCCAGGTCATTAAGGTCAAAATAGGCTGGGTCATGAAGTGGTTAAACTGTTATGTCTGCTGTGCACTGTTTTGCAGTTTATTAAAGTGTCATATCTTCAGTGCTGACCCATGAAAAGATATAAAATATTTACAAAAATGTGAGTGGTGTTGTTAGGGTTGGCGGATCGCACTAAATAAAAATAACTAATAAAGTGTGATCGCAAACTGGGATCCACCATGCAGAGATGTTGACCTGCTGCTAGTGAGTAATGGTGGAACCGTGTGGTGAGCGACCTCAAAGAACACACGGGGTTAAACGTCACCCTGTGTGAACTGAATTCTAATTACACAACTCTGTCAACTCTGATAGCTTCTCAGAGAGGTGAACACAGAAATAGCGCTGCCCCTACATAGCACGGTGCAGATTGGTGCAAAGTTAAGAGGTATGGCGCTAGATACGAACACTGTTAACCTTACAGGGAGACGCAACTCATACACAGGGTAAAAGGCAAGCAGTGATCACACAAACAGCAAATGCATTCAACAAACACCTCTTTAGAGGTGCAGGAATTCTAATGGCTAAATGCAAGCCCTGAATTAACACAAACAAACTCCTCTCCGGAGGTGCTGGAATTCTAATGTCTTACCTGAGCACGTGCTGACAAAGATCATACTGCTGCAACATCCCATACAAACATAACGTGAATTATACTAGCACACCCACGGGGTCGCTGGGAGCCTTTTGTTCCCACACTCCACCCCAAACGCTCACGCTGACATCGCCCACGGGCCAATCTGGAACTGCCACATTACCAGACCAGCTGACGTCCGACCACCAATGAGATGTTGCCACATCAAATACCCTCCTAACTTGGACATGTGTGCCCAAGAGAGGACCTCTAGCTTCAGGTTAGGTGGTACATAAGATTTGCCCTGAGGCACCTTATGTAGTGACACAGGAGCCACTGTTCAAAGACACTCCGAACGGACTATTAGCCGTGGCTCGTCCTCCTCCTTGGATGAGACTACAAAATGGGACAGGGCATAGGCACATAAATTCTTCTCCCCAGACAGAAAACAGATGGTAAAATTAAACCGGGAGAAGAATAAGGATTTCCTGGCCTGGCAAGAATTCAGCCTTTGAGCCATCTGCAAGTAGAGCAGATTTTTGTGGTCCGTAAAAACTTTGAAGGGTTGACGAGCTCCCTGTAGGAGATGTCTCCACTTCAAGAAAGCCAACTTCATGACCGGTATCTCCCTGTCCCTGATAGAATTCCTCTCCGCCGGTGGGAAGGTCTTAGAAAAAAAGAAAAAAGGATGTTTACGACCTTGAGCATCCTTCTGGTACAGGACTGCTCCAGCACCGACGAAAGAGGCATCCACTTCCAGGATGAAGGGCTCATTCACAACGGGCCAATGTAGCACAGACGTCCTAGCAAAGTGAGACTTCAGGGAAGTAAAGGCCTTAGAGACATTCTCAGAACACTGCTTTGGATTAGCTTCCTTCTTGGTGAGGGCTACCAATGGAGCTGCTAGGGTAGAGAAGTGGGGAATGAATTGGCGGCAATAGTTGATAAGCCCCATAAAGCGCTGCATCGCTTAAAGTAAATGTGGTTTCTGCCAGTTCATCACCGACTACAGCTTGGCAGGAGCCATAGTCAAGCCCTTGGCAGAAATAATATACCCTAGAAAATGTAGAGACTCCTGCTCAAACACGCACTTCTCCAATTTGGTGAAAAGGGAATTGGCATGTAAGAGATAGAAGAATCTACAGACATCTCTTTGGTGTGTGTCAAGATTTGGAGAGTAGATAAGTATGTCATCCAGATATACCACTACAGATGTGGTAACAATTCCCAAAAGATGTCATTAACGAAGTCTGGAAGACTGCGGGAGCATTGCAGAGACCGAATGGCATTACCAAGTACTCATAATGATCATCCCGAGTAGAGTTGAGCGAAACGGGTCGAAAAAATTCAAAAGTCGCCGACTTTTGGCAAAGTCGGGTTTCATGAAACGAAACCCGACCCTAGGATGAGGTCGGCCACGAGGTCGGCGACTTACGCGCCAAAGTCGCGTTTCAAAAGTTTGTTTTGCGCTCTTTATCAGCCAATCAGGATCCACAGACACTGTGGGCAACGTGATGACATAGGCACGGGTCACCACCATCTTTCAGAAGGGCATGCAAGTGATTGGCTTGCTTTGGTGGGCGTCACAGGGGGTATAAAAGGGCGTGCACGCCGACCGCCATCTTACTTCTGCCGATCTTAGTATAGGGAGAGGTTGCTGCTGATTCTGTAGGGAGAGCGTTAGGCAGGGAAGAAGACAAAAAAACTGCTTCTGCTGCTAGCGATTTGGCCTGCACAACACACAAGTCACTGTGTGTGCAGTGCAAGGGGAGGCTATATTGTGGTGTATCAGTGGTGTTGGTTGTTGGGCTGCCTTCTAAGGCTTCCTGACACGCTGGCATTGCTGTTTACCCACTGCTCCGCAAACTGCTTTTTTAAAAGCAATCCAATCTCCCTTATCCTCTCGTCACTTTGGTCACAGGCAGCTGTGCCATCGAGCGTGTCACATAGCGCTCAGATATCAGTGGGCCGCACACAATCCACAAGTGTCCAGTGTCCAAAAGTGTACGCAGAGATTCAAAATCTCCATTATCCTCTCGTCACTTTGGTCACAGGCAGCTGTGCCATCGAGCGTGTCACATAGCGCTCAGATATCAGTGGGCCGCACACAATCCACAAGTGTCCAGTGTCCAAAAGTGTACGCAGAGATTCAAAATCTCCATTATCCTCTCGTCACTTTGGTCACAGGCAGCTGTGCCATCGAGCGTGTCACATAGCGCTCAGATATCAGTGGGCCGCACACAATCCACAAGTGTCCACTGTCCACAAGTGTACGCAGAGATTCAAAATCTCCATTATCCTCTCGTCACTTTGGTCACAGGCAGCTGTGCCATCGAGCGTGTCACATAGCGCTCAGATATCAGTGGGCCGCACACAATCCACAAGTGTCCACTGTCCACAAGTGTACGCAGAGATTCAAAATCTCCATTATCCTCTCGTCACTTTGGTCACAGGCAGCTGTGCCATCGAGCGTGTCACATAGCGCTCAGATATCAGTGGGCCGCACACAATCCACAAGTGTCCAGTGTCCAAAAGTGTACGCAGAGATTCAAAATCTCCATTATCCTCTCGTCACTTTGGTCACAGGCAGCTGTGCCATCGAGCGTGTCACATAGCGCTCAGATATCAGTGGGCCGCACACAATCCACAAGTGTCCAGTGTCCAAAAGTGTACGCAGAGATTCAAAATCTCCATTATCCTCTCGTCACTTTGGTCACAGGCAGCTGTGCCATCGAGCGTGTCACATAGCGCTCAGATATCAGTGGGCCGCACACAATCCACAAGTGTCCACTGTCCACAAGTGTACGCAGAGATTCAAAATCTCCATTATCCTCTCGTCACTTTGGTCACAGGCAGCTGTGCCATCGAGCGTGTCACATAGCGCTCAGATATCAGTGGGCCGCACACAATCCACAAGTGTCCACTGTCCACAAGTGTACGCAGAGATTCAAAATCTCCATTATCCTCTCGTCACTTTGGTCACAGGCAGCTGTGCCATCGAGCGTGTCACATAGCGCTCAGATATCAGTGGGCCGCACACAATCCACAAGTGTCCAGTGTCCAAAAGTGTACGCAGAGATTCAAAATCTCCATTATCCTCTCGTCACTTTGGTCACAGGCAGCTGTGCCATCGAGCGTGTCACATAGCGCTCAGATATCAGTGGGCCGCACACAATCCACAAGTGTCCAGTGTCCAAAAGTGTACGCAGAGATTCAAAATCTCCATTATCCTCTCGTCACTTTGGTCACAGGCAGCTGTGCCATCGAGCGTGTCACATAGCGCTCAGATATCAGTGGGCCGCACACAATCCACAAGTGTCCACTGTCCACAAGTGTACGCAGAGATTCAAAATCTCCATTATCCTCTCGTCACTTTGGTCACAGGCAGCTGTGCCATCGAGCGTGTCACATAGCGCTCAGATATCAGTGGGCCGCACACAATCCACAAGTGTCCACTGTCCACAAGTGTACGCAGAGATTCAAAATCTCCATTATCCTCTCGTCACTTTGGTCACAGGCAGCTGTGCCATCGAGCGTGTCACATAGCGCTCAGATATCAGTGGGCCGCACACAATCCACAAGTGTCCAGTGTCCAAAAGTGTACGCAGAGATTCAAAATCTCCATTATCCTCTCGTCACTTTGGTCACAGGCAGCTGTGCCATCGAGCGTGTCACATAGCGCTCAGATATCAGTGGGCCGCACACAATCCACAAGTGTCCACTGTCCACAAGTGTACGCAGAGATTCAAAATCTCCATTATCCTCTCGTCACTTTGGTCACAGGCAGCTGTGCCATCGAGCGTGTCACATAGCGCTCAGATATCAGTGGGCCGCACACAATCCACAAGTGTCCACTGTCAACAAGTGTACGCAGAGATTCAAAATCTCCATTATCCTCTCGTCACTTTGGTCACAGGCAGCTGTGCCATCGAGCGTGTCACATAGCGCTCAGATATCAGTGGGCCGCAAACAATCCACAAGTGTCCAGTGTCCAAAAGTGTACGCAGAGATTCAAAATCTCCATTATCCTCTCGTCACTTTGGTCACAGGCAGCTGTGCCATCGAGCGTGTCACATAGCGCTCAGATATCAGTGGGCCGCACACAATCCACAAGTGTCCACTGTCCACAAGTGTGTGCAGAAATTCTAAAACTCCCCTGTCCTATAGACACCTTGTACCTTGTTTTACATTACTATATAGTTTGTTGGATTTTGTCTACATTTCTACCAAAAATGAGGAAGGCTGGTGGAAGAGGCCGTGGAATTGGGCGGGGGTTGGCAGCTGGTAATGATGGTGTTGGTGGTGGATCTGATGGTAATGGCAAGAGCAAAATAGGACCAAATGCAGGAGGTGCTGACCCTGCGTCATCGTCTGTCTACATAAGGCCTCGAACGCTTAGTTTTCTAGGAGTTTGCAAACCGCTTTTAAAGGCAGAGCATCAGGAAAAAGTTTTGTCTTACATTGCTGACTCAGCCTCCAGCTCTATCGCCTCCTCTTCTTCAGTTGTAAAAAGTAAAAGCACTGAGTCGTCATTGGAGGCTCATGTTCATGAACCACACCTTTCCTTGTGTCCTTCACCCCAACCAAGATTGAAGGATGACGCAGGCCATACTACTGATTACTCCATGGAGCTGTTTTCACATACCATGCCTGGATTATCAAGTCAAATGGTGAATTACCCAGGCCAAGATGAATCTGACATGGAGTGCACTGATGCACAGCCGCTGATGGATGATTCTGCTGGTACATTCACTCAGAGCACTACATTGTCCTCGCAGTGTACAGAGCCAGATTTTGACCCTGATGAGACTCAGGTGCCCCTTCCCGCACACTATACCACCATACACGGTGACACAGAGAAAGGTGCACATGACATAGAAGAGGAGGTGATGGATGACCCAGTTGTTGACCCAGATTGGCATCCATTGGGGGAAGAGGGTGCTGCTTCCAATAGCTCAGATGAGGAGCATCCACAACAGACATCGACATCGCAACAGCTGTTATCTGGCAGGCCCGGAGCACTCCAAAGACAGGTTCCAAACATCAAAAGAGTTGCTGGACAGCTTGTCCAGAGGGTCAAAAGATCACAGCATGCTAGGCCGCAAAATGTCTGCCAAAGTAGGAAGAGTGCAGTGTGGCAGTTTTTTGAACAAAATCCTCATGATCAGGCCAAGGTTATCTGTAAGAAGTGCGCAAAGACCTTAAGCTGAGGGAAAAATCTGAAAAATTTGAATACCAGTTGCATGCTTAGACATTTAACCAGCATGCACTTGCAAGCGTGGACACAACACCAAACCTCAAGTGCCACATGTGCAACTGATCACAACGAAGGTAGTCAGCAACGCTACATTGTTTCCCCCACTGTAAGCACACCGGTTAGCACAGCAGCAAATGTTGAGGTGTCGTTGCAAGGCCACAGCAGTCAGGGAATCCCACTGTTATATCAACGAAAGACTGATTCTAGGCCATCAGAAAGAACACCAACTCCATCACCATCATCAACCCTCTCTCAGTCCGCCCTGTCCACTGCTACTTCCACCATATGCAGCTCTCAAGTCCAGCTCACCCTCCCAGACACTATGAGTAGGTCAAGAAAGTACTCAGTCTCTCATCTGCGTACACTGGGTTTGAACGCCCACATTGCCAAACTAATCTCGTTTGAGATGATGCCCTTTCGGTTGGTGGAAAGCACAGCTTTCCGCGAACTCATGGCCTATGCAGTACCACGCTATGACCTACCCAGTCACCACTTCTTCTCTCGCAAAGCCATCCCAGCCCTCCACCATCATGTGAAAGACCGCATTGTCCATGCACTCAAGCAGTCAGTGAGCGGAAAGGTGCACCTCACAACTGATGCATGGTCCAGTCGGCATGGCCAGGGCCGTTACGTGTCCATCACTGCGCACTGGGTTAATGTGGTGGATGCAGGGTCCACAGGGGACAGCGGTGGTGGGACAGTGCTGCCTAGCCCACGGTCTAGGAAACAGTTGGCTGTAGGCGTTCGACCCTCCTCCTCCTCCTCCATAAGCGACAGCTCGTCCACAGAGCGCAGTCGTACGAGCACTCCATCTGCAGCTGCCACTGTTGCACACGATGTGTCCCCCTATCGAGCAGCTAGTGGAAAGCGTCAGCAGGCTGTGTTGCAGATGATTTGTTTGGGCGACAGACACACCGCCGAGGTGCTGGCCGAGTATTTGAAGCGACAAACTGAGTCATGGCTGGGCAGTGTACATCTTGAGGCAGGCAAGGTAGTTAGTGATAACGGCCGTAATTTTGTGGCAGCCATAGCCCTTTCAAAACTCAGCCACATACCTTGCTTGGCTCACACCTTGAACCTGGTGGTGCAGTGCTTCCTCAAAAATTATCCGGAGTTAACAGCCCTGCTCCAGAAGGTGCGAAGACTGTGCGCGCACATCCGCCGGTCGCCTGTACACTCCGTTCGTATGCAGAAGCTGCAGCGATTGCTCCACCTTCCCAACCACCGCCTCATTATCGACATTGCAACAAGGTGGAACTCCACCCTGCACATGGTGGAGCGGCTGTGCGAGCAGAGGCAGGCCATAATGCATTTGTGGGAGGATACACGGCCAGGCACTTTGAGAGCAGACATGGAGTTGACAGGCGTGCAGTGGTCGAAGCTGAAAGACCTTTGTAAAGTCCTTCAGTGTTTTGAGGAATGCACACGGCTGGTAAGCGCAGACGACGCCATCCTAAGCATGAGCATCCTTATGCGTCTGCTCATGCAAACTTTGACGCACCTTAAGGAGCAGGCGTCTGCAGCCAATGTTGATGAGGAGGAAGAGGAGGAGGGAATCCTTGATGACATTCAGCCATTGTCTGCTCAGGGACCTCTCCTGGACGAGGTGGAGGAAGAAGAGGAGGAGGAGGAGGAGGATGATGGGGATGATTACTTAGGGGAGGAGGATGCATCTCGTGGGGCAAGTGAAAATGTTGGCGTGGCAAGGTCTGGTACAGGGTTTGTGCGTGACTGGAGGGATGTGGATTTGCCAGAAAGTGCTCCTCCACCCAGCACTCGCAGTGCATCATTGACACCGGGAACATTGGCCCACATGTCAGATTATGCCTTGCGGATCCTAAAAAGGGACCCCCACATTGCCAAAATGATGAACGATGACGACTACTGGTTGGCCAGCATCCTGGATCCACGCTATAAAGGCAAATTACAAAACATCATGCCACAGGAGAACCTTGACCTAATATTGGCTAATAAACAAGCAACTCTGGTAAATCGGTTGCTTGAGGCATTTCCAGCACACAGCAGCGGTGATGGTTCTCACACGAGCCGTACGGGCCAGGGGCAGCTTGGCAGAGGTGTTCGTGGTGCACACAGCAGAAGTGGCGTTGGAGACAGGGGTTTCATGACAATGTTGTGGACTGATTTTTCAAATACCGCTCACACAACTGGTAATACTGCATCGATGGAAAGTGACAGGAGACAGCAGTTGTCAACTATGGTTACAAACTACTTTTCCTCCCATATCGATGTTCTCCCACACAGGTCATTCCCCTTTGACTATTGGGCCGCTAAACTGGACACCTGGCCTGAATTGGCCCAATATGCCTTACAGGAGCTCGCTTGCCCAGCTGCAAGTGTGCTATCGGAAAGAGTCTTCAGTGCAGCTGGATCAATCCTGACAGAAAAAAGGACCCGTCTGTCAACCCAAAATGTGGATGATCTAACCTTCATTAAAATGAACCACGCATGGGTTTCCAAGGATTTTGTCCCACCTTCCCCTGATGACACATAGGGTGACAGAAAAATGGCTTGCTTTGGTCCACCTCTTCCTGGTACTTCACCTATTTCGCCTTTTGCATCAGTTGAATGTCCAACATCAACATATGCCACTTTCTAAAACTCCCTAACTGTGCTGCCTCCCCCCCATGGCCGGGGTCACCACCTAGCGCACGACACCGTGCGAGTGCCGTTGCCCTGGACAGGTGGGTAGGCCGACTCTTGGGCGCGGGCACTGGCACAGGGTCCCTCATAGTGCAATCAAGTGTCTCTGATGGTGGTGGTGCACACCCGCCGTCAGACACACCGCTGTACTATAAGGGGCCCAGTGCCAGTACCGACGCCCACGAGTGGGCCCCCCTTGCTTGGCCAGGGCCCCAGCATTTGCAATCTTTACCTCTCCCTGCTCCTCCGCTGTGTAATCTGGGCCATCAAATCCATACTGTGCCTGACACCGTCTGTGCCTGCCTCCTGATGTATAGACATATATTTTGAATGTGTACGCTATCCATACATGTTATCCGGGGATACGTTACCCCTTCTAAACTTTGTGCAATGACGTGCAATCCATACTGGGCCTAACACCGTCTGAGCCTGCCTCATGCTGTATAGACATATATTTTGAATGTGTACGCTATCCATACATGTTATCCGGGGATACGGTACCCCTTCTAACCTTTGTGCAATGACGTGCAATCCATACTGGGCCTAACACCGTCTGAACCTGCCTCATGCTGTATAGACATATATTTTGAATGTGTACGCTATCCATACATGTTATCCAGGGATACGGTACCCTTTCTAACCTTTGTGCAATGACGTGCAATCCATACTGGGCCTAACACCGTCTGAGCCTGCCTCATGCTGTATAGACATATATTTTGAATGTGTACGCTATCCATACATGTTATCCAGGGATACGGTACCCTTTCTAACCTTTGTGCAATGACGTGCAATCCATACTGGGCCTAACACCGTCTGAGCCTGCCTCATGCTGTATAGACATATATTTTGAATGTGTACGCTATCCATACATGTTATCCAGGGATACGGTACCCTTTCTAACCTTTGTGCAATCACGTGCAATCCATACTGGGCGTGAGAACGGCTGGCGAGCTGTTAAGCAAGCTACAGCACCTGTCCAGACAAGTACAGGGATTCCCTAGCGAGGAGACTTATTTGATTGTTTTCTATGTTGGGACAGCAATTTTTGGGGAGCACTATACTCTGGAGAATGATAGATGGGGCCCACCATACACTGGAACATTCCAAAGGTGGACATCAGACACTGGAGCAGCATTTACAGGGCCCATTATACACTAGAGCATTAGAAATGGGGCCCATTATGTTTGGAGCATTATTTGGGCCCATAAGACAGTGGAGCTTCATCCATGGGGACCAACATATACTGTAGCATTATGTGGAGCTCATCATATACTGTTTCAAACATTATATGGGACCAATGATTTTGTATGGAGAAATAGATGTGCCTCGTCATGAGATGTAAAAAGTGAGGTATTTTTCATTGTACTATACCGCTATTTCTCTGCCGTATCGGAGCATGATGAGTTGTGGTATGTGTTAAAGGGGCGCTCTTTCGCCCAGGGCACATGAAAACCTGCAGCCAGCCCTCCCCCCCCACAAATTTAGCCAAATAACCCCCATTTTTCAGTGCGTAACTTGTATTATGAAGTTAATTAAGGTTGACAAGCTTAAGTAAGAAGAATTGATGCTTTTGGCATTCAAATGGGCACTGTAGGTGTGTTTCCTGTCCTCCTCTCACTGCCGACTTTTATTCCCCATTGACTTACATTGGGTTTCGTGTTTCGGGACGACCCCGACTTTTCCCTATAATCGGACGATCTTGCTCGACCCGACTTTTGGAAAAGTCGGGTTTCACGAAACGAAACGCGACCCTAAAAAAGCAAAAGTCGCTCAACTCTAATCCCGAGTATTAAATGCAGTCTTCCATTTGTCCCCACTCTCGTATACATATTAAATTATACGCCCCATGCAGATCAAACTTAGTAAATAGCCTAGCACCTCACAGTCTATTGAAAAGCTCAGAAATGAGTGGCAAAGGGTATTTGTTTTTGACGATGATGGCATTCAAACCCCTATAATCAATGCAAGGATGAAGTTCCCCACTCTTCTGGACAAAGAATAACCCGGCCTCAGCAGGAGACACTGATTTCCTTATAAACTCTCTCGCCATATTTTCCTTGATGTACATTGACATAGCCTCAGTCTCCAGGAGAGACAAAGGGTAGACACACCCACGAGGAGGCTCTACCCCCGGGATGATGTTAATAGGACAATCATAAGGGAGATGGGGAGGAAGAGTCTCCACGGCCTTCTTAGAGAACACGTCAGCATATTGCCAGTAGTGCTTAGGAAGAGAAGTTAAATCTGAAGAGACTTCAGATGACCCAACCAGAACCTTGGCCCTAAGACACCGACCCTCATGCAAATTACCCCAGCCATGTATGCTCCTGGTGGCCTAGTCAACATGAGGAGAGTGGTGACGCAACCAAGGTATATCCAGAGGCACGCCATCCATGCCCTCAGGGATGACTAAAAGGGAAATTGTCTCTCGATGTTGTGGAGACATCATAAGGGTGCGAGTTGTAATTTTGTGAGTGATTTGGGTAGGTAGGAGGGCCTTGTTAACCACTCGATTGGTGATTGGCTTAGAGAGCATTACAAGGGGTTTGTGTGCCGTTGGGCGAAGGTGGAAGACAAAAAATTGCCCTCAGCCCCGGAATCCACGCAAGCCTCTGTAGTATGAGCAGTTGAGCCATATGTGAAGGACATCTTGAGGGTTAAATTGGAAGTCTCATCTGCCTTATCTAGTGAACCTCCCCCGATATCCACTAGACGTGGCCGATTTCACTGACGCTTGGGACACCTACTGGTATAATGGCCAGCCTGCCTACGAACAATGCAAGTTGGTAGTGAATGTATAAGATGGGATTTAGCTTCCGCCTGAGAAACCTCCCTGGGCTCGACCAGATTGCTCATCCAAGTCAGAGATCCCAAAGGATTGGTAAAGATTGGAGCTAGCTGAATCCTTTGTCTACACTGGGCTCACTCCAATCTTCATTCAGAGTACCGAAGATCAATGCGAGTGGATATGGATATAAAATCCTCCAGTATAGTTGGGATCTCCCTAGTGGCCAAAGCATCCTTATAACATGGTCTGCAAGGCCCCTCCAGAAAACAGGAATCAGGACCTTGTCTGGCCACTCCAACTCGGAAGCTATAGTCCAGAACGGGATAACGAACTGGCTGGTAGGGTAAGAGCCCTGAGTTAATGCCAAGAGTCGGAATGCGGCACACTGGGTAACCTGAGGTCCTAGAAAGACCTGTTTCAGAGCACCCAAGAAATGAGAGGCGCTCCAGACGACCAGGTCCCTATATTCCCATAGTGGCGTGGCACACTCCAATGTCCTGCCCATCCATAGAGACAATACAAATCCCACCTTGGCCCATTCAAATGAGAAACGTGAGGCCAGTAGCTCCAGCTGAATTGAGGACTGGTTCATGAATCCCCTGCAAGCCTTGCTGTCCCCTGAGACCTTATCGGGTAGCAGAAAATGTGGGAACGATGGAACAGGAGTCACAGCAGAAACCCTAGTAGCGGCTTCACTGGCTGCCTATGCCACTACTGTGGATAGATCCACAGCTGAAGTTGCCCGCTCAAGCACGGACAACCTGGCTCCAGCTGCTGGATATTCTGCGGGAGCTGCTGCTCATCCGCCATTACTAGCCAGACCCTGGTGCTAGAATACTGGTAGGGTTGGTGGATAGCACTAAATAAAAATAACTAATAAAGTGCAATCGAAACCCAGGGTCCACAGTGCAGATATGGTAACCTGCTGCTAGTGAGTAATGGGGGAAGCGTGCGGTGAGTGATCTCAAAGAACACACGAGGTGTCAGGAACACCACACTGAACTTGCTCACTGAGCTAGTGTATGTGTCATGAGTTAAACAAACTGTGCTCAGAGATACCTGTGGAGTGGGCAGCAGCAGAGAAGGTGCGTACTTCAGAACAGGAGGACCTGAAGCACATGACTGCTGGGGGCATGGCCTAAACCTCAGAGAGCTAGGAGCTGCAGGAAAACTCCTAGCAGGGTAACTACGGGACAAAGTTACCAAGGGGCATAGACAGGGACGAACACAGATCAAGCCGGGGTCAAAGCACGAGATAGCACGACAAAACCAGAGGATTAGACAGGAAGAATAGTCAGGACGTAGCCAATGAGTCATACATGGAGATAGCTGCAAAGTACAAGAGGGGCGAGCAGAGAGTAGTCAGGTCACAGGCAATGAGTCATACACAGAGATAGCGCAGTACAGAATCAACAGGCAAACTCACAATGGGGAACAGAACTGGGTCAGAGCCAAATAAGCAAGCTATAAGACAATGAACAGGCACACGGGTCAACACACTCGGCCAAAGACAAAAGTATAACTGACGGGGATGGGAGTTTCTCAGGGGTATATGAAGCTCTCCCTTAACCAAATAGAGGCCATAATAATTAACCCCAGGCATGCAGGTCAAAGCCTGTGCTGGGATCCAGACATTAACCCCTGACGTGCAGGTCAAAACCTGCACTGGGATCATGACAGTAGGTTAAACGTCACCCTGTGTGAACTGAACGCTAATTACACAACTCTCATAGCTTTTCAGAGAGGTGAACGCAGATATAGAGCTACCCCTACACAGCACAATGCAGCTCAGTGCAAAGTTAAAAGGTATGGTGCTAGATACGAACCCTGTTAACCTCACAGGGAGACATAGCCTGCACATGGGGTAAAAGGCAAGCAGTGATCACACAAACAGGGAATGCACTCAAAAAACTCCTTTCTGGAGGTGCTGGAATTCCAGTGGCTAAATGCCAGCCCTGAATTCACACAAACTCCTCTCAGGAGGTACCAGAATTCTAATGGCTAGATGCCAGCCCTGAATTCACACAAACTCCTCTCTGGAGGTACCAGAATTCTAGCGGCTAACCACCGACCCTGAGCTCATGCTGACAAAGATAATACTGCTGCAATGTCCCATGCACACACATCACGTGAATAATACTTGCGCGCCCGCGGGTATCGCTGAGAGTCTTTTATATCCAAAGCTCCACCCCAAACACTCATGCTGACATCACCTTCAGGCCAATCTGGAGCTGCCACATCATCAGAGCAGCTGACGTCTGACCACCAATGAGATGCCGCCACATCACGGACATGCTCAGTGAGGTGATCTTCTGGACTTAGACTCCAGAGCGTCCAATCGCTGCTGCCTATCGCTGGTTACCTTAGACTTGGCTGGAGAACCAGCAGTAACAAAATGAACAGCACGAGCCTGAGCAAGATGCTGGGACTGATGTCTATGTGCAGCAGCACCCGTAGCGGTAGACCGCAGAGGCAGACAAGGCTTGGGATCTACTCTGTGCAGCAGGAGAATCTTGACGCCTAACAGGTGTACTCACTTTTCTGAGATACTGTACACAAACAAGGAACATCACTGACATAACTTAAATCCCTACTTTCATTAAAAAAATCTAAAAAACCTTCCAATTTAGAAGAGACAAATAGTCTATGATTATGTTTGTATGGGGAGCAGGACTTCCAGATATGAAAAATTAACATCAAGCATCTATTCTAAGACATTTTATAGATTGGCATTTCATGCCATGACCAAACAGTGGGTGACACTTGAACACGAAGGCACTCATCCCTCTGAAACATCTACCATGGATTTGATTCTCATTTAATTGGACTCCAAATGACCTTTACCAAAACAGCGTTAAATCATGGCACTCTCCGCTATAAAAAAAATTAATTTGCAGGAAACTCAGTCCTTTAACATGACTTTTTTCAAACCTTTTTTTACTTCCTGGATAAATGAGGGGGACACCTTTCTCAGCTGGATAGATTTGGAGGATATCCATTTCCATTATATAATAAATCTGACTGTAAAGGGAGTTAGCGGACAATATTCCACTCTGCCGACAGAATGGAGACGTATATCCCAGTATGGTACAGTAAGGTGGTGGTTTATTTCAACGCGTTTCTAAGTATATGACTTCTTCTTCAGGAAAAACCACAAGTTTGATGTGGTTTTTCCTGAAGAAGTTATATAGTTTGAAACGCAATTGAAATAAACCACCACCTTACTGTACCATATTGGGATATACATCTCCATTCTGTCTGCAGCGTGGAATATTGCCCACTAACTCCCTTTACAGTCTGATGTCTGATGGTCACTTCCTGACCCGTGGATCTGCTGTGGCTGATTTTCTACATTTATGCGTCTTTAACAGATTGAACAAGTGAGTTTAATCTGCTAAACTAACTGTATTTCTTGGATAAGACCCTATTTGCGCTGATTTCTCCTACAGTTTCTCGGTTGCATTATATAATAAATGGACGTAACTTTCGTTCTTATAATACTCTAAAATATCGTTTTCTAGCTAAAAATCTTTTGTGGCTTGAATACTAACAATTAGATTCCTTTCTTAATTCTCAGAGAATCAAATGTTTATTCCAGTCCGTTCTTACTCTCTTTAAAAACATATACTTAAAGAAGTCCCTGCCTGCTTGTAGAATATTTAGAATTGAGAGTCCTCAATGGTTGATACCTTTCAAGGGCTAACTGAAAAGATGGTAACAAGTTGCAAGCTTTCGAGACTACGCCGGTCTCTTCATCAGGCTATACTAATACAAAATCTGAAGGATAACATATTTATACAAAAGACAGCACAGAAATTACCCAATAGCTAAGACAAGTGATGTGAAGTGGAATAGTCATTATGGGGGAGTAATAAACATAAATATTGGAACAGTTCATAGATAAGCAGTGTGAAGGTTTTAGTGCCCTCTGTCTGGTTCTGTGTTGTGATGACCCCAGAAGGTCTAGAGAGCAAATTCCATAATTGAGGCAAAAATACATAAATCCATGCGACACATTCATTCCTGCACTGAATGTTTGGAAAGTTTTCATAAATTTGTACTCTGAGATTCTTCTTTCTCTCTGAGACTTGAAGTTACCTTTTAATACATGTAATTTAATGTCCATCATGCTATGGCCAGGGATACAAAAATGTTTGTACACATCTAATGTGGTGTACTTTATCATTTGTACTAAATGTCCAATTGGGGGCCTGTATGTGAGTGAGACAGGGCAAAAACTGAGAACAAGGATGAATTCTCATCGTCACACAATAAGAGAAAAAAGAATGGATCTATCTGTGGCAAAACATTTCTGTATCCCTGGCCATAGCATGATGGATATTAAATTACTTGTATTAAAAGGTAACTTCAAGTCTCAGCGAGAAAGAAGAATCTCAGAGTACAAATTTATGAAAACTTTCCAAACATTCAGTGCAGGAACGAATGTGTCGCATGGATTTATGTCTTTTTACATCAATTAAGGAATTTACTCTTTAGACCTTCTGGGGTCATCACAACACAGAACCAGACAGAGGGCAATAAAACCTTCACACTGCTTATCTATGAACTGTTCCAATATTTATGCTTATCACTCCCCCATAATGACTGTTCCACTTCACATCACTTGTCTTAGCTATTGGGTAATTTCTGTGCTGCCTTTTGTATAAATATGTTATCCTTCAGATTTTGTATTAGTCAAGCCTGATGAAGAGACCTGCGTAGTCTCAAAAGCTTGCAACTTGTTACCATCTTTTCAGTTAGCCATTAAAATGTATCAACCATTGAGGACTCTCAATTCTAAATATTCTTCTACCTACTGGCTAACACGGTACAAAGATATATATCTTTCCTGTAACAAAATGCCTGCTTGTAGAAACGTACTGCTTTATAGCTTCTTGATGATGGATAGATGTATAGGAAAGTTAGGTTCCCAATAAGCATGGGAGATTGAGTTGAGAACTGTTATCACAGTTTCTGAATGACAGAAAACATTCATATTCACGCACAAGCTCTCTACTGCATGTCATGGTCAGAAGATAGCGTACAATATTTTAACAGGATGTACCATTACCTAGCTATCCAAGCTTCACGCCATTTACTCCTCTGCTCCGGGCACTTGTTGCTGCTGTAAATGTGAAGAGGATACTATGCTTTATAAATGATGGGAATGTACCAAAACTAAGCCCTTTTGGTAAAAAGTGCTTGAAACATACCATCAAATCAGTGGGTGCAGGGTTAGACAAACTCCTCATATTGTTCATTTGTACATCCTATTTTTATAAGTAGCTTACCAAAAGAAAGATTTGCTCTGCTTCTTTATCTGTTTAAAAGCTACACGATCTGTGATATTTTGCTATTGACATCCGATCCAGATACTGATCTTTGCCAAGTAGTATGCCAAAATGGCAAATATATGACATATGGAGGAACTTTTTGCAGAAAATTCTGGTCATACTGTTACATTTCTATAACTCTGTGGAATTTGGAACCTTTATCAGGACTCCTAGGAATTTCAATGACTATTCATGAAAATTTTGCATAAGGTTCTGTTTATTCATTACAGGGTTTTTTGAAGGCTTCTGGGGCCCAATGGCTGCAATATGCGCTCATAGGTCTGGCTAATGTCTCTTTTCATAACTCTACTTGTTGTAGCCTCTTTACTACTTTTTACCTTTTTTTATTATTAATATACCTTCTTGCCGACAGTCTGAATTAATGTGCATTGTCATGATTGCCGGTTGGAAGTGGTTTGTGTAAAAGAAAGGGTTCTTTACAGTTAGACAGTCAGGCTGTGGAATTCCTGACCACAACAGGTAGTAATGGCAGCCACTATAACAGCTTTTAAGAAAGGGCTGAACGATTTCCTTGATACACATAACACCAGTGTCGGACTGGCCCACCGGAGAACCGGTGGATTCTCCGGTGGGCCCTGGCATCTGGTGGGCCCTGGCACCTGCTGGCATACAGGGCCAGCAGTTGCCTAGGGCCCCCGCTGCTCCAGGGGCCCCCAGCCAGTGGTGTGTCGCACACCATGCAGCTGCTATGGGGGCCCCTGCCAGCGGAGCAGCAGCGGGTGTCAGGAGGCAGGAGCCCCTGTCCCTGCTGCTAAAGAGAAATGAATATTCACTGCGAAGCAGTGAATATCAATTCAGGTCTCCACACCCCCAGAGGCCCCGCCCCCAGCCCAGTAAGCCGCTCTGCATCAGGGCCGGCGCCGCCCTCAGTCCTCTCTGCTCCTGACTCACAGCCAGTGCGCGATGACGTCACTACATCGCGCACCCGCTGTGTGTCTGGCAGAGGGGGCA
Source organism: Dendrobates tinctorius (assembly GCF_039654945.1). Classification (NCBI taxonomy): domain Eukaryota; kingdom Metazoa; phylum Chordata; class Amphibia; order Anura; family Dendrobatidae; genus Dendrobates; species Dendrobates tinctorius. Next base: position 67,157,035 of record NW_027361732.1, on the reverse strand, counting down.
GCTCCTGACACTGAAGCCGGCTGCCGGAATCAGCGTGGGAGCGAGGAGGAGAGGTGAGTATTGTGTTTTGTTTGTTTTTTTTTTATATCTCTCTCGCTCTCTCTATCTGTCTCTCTCTATCTATCTATCTCTATATCTCTATATCTCTCTCTTATATCTATCTATCTATCTATCTCTAGCCATTAACCCTCATACACTTTCAGACTCCCTACACTCATCATTGTCCCCAATCTCTTCTTTGTCCTGTCCTGATCTGGCTGTACATCACTTCAATGACACTCTTAGAAGCACCCTTGACCAAGTAGCTCCCCTCACCCTCAGAACCTCCAAACACAGAGTGAAACAGCCCTGGCTCACATCGCAAACCCGATTTCTCCAGCGATGCTCTAGGTGTGCTGAACGCTTATGGAGGAAAACACACACACCAGAAGACTTCATACACTTCAAATTTATGTTAAGGACATATAACTCTGCCCTTCACCTCGCCAAACAGACCTACTTCACCACCCTGATCTCCTCACTATCCAACAACCCCAAGAAACTTTTTGACACCTTTCACTCCCTCCTCAGGCCAAAAGCACAAGCCCCTATCACAGACATTTGCGCTGATGACCTGGCCTCCCACTTTATAGAGAAAATAGACAATATCCGTCAGGAAATCCGCTCCCAATCACCAAGTTCAGTGACTCCCATCCCTCCCTGCATTTCCCCTGGCTCACTCTCCACATTTGCTCCCATCACAGAAGAAGAAGTCTCCAGGCTCCTCTCCTCTTCTCGTCCAACTACATGCACAACCGACCCCATTCCCTCACATCTCCTCCAGTCTCTCTCCCCAGTCGTCACAACTCACCTAACTACAATCTTTAATCTCTCCCTCTCCTCTGGCATTTTCCCCTCCTCCTTCAAACACTCTATCATTACTCCATTACTAAAGAAACCCACCCTTGACCCATCCTGCACAAACAACTACAGACCAGTCTCCAATCTCCCCTTCATCTCTAAACTCTTGGAGCGCCTGATATACTCACGCCTTACCCGTTACCTCTCCACTCACTCCCTCCTAGACCCTTCACAGTCCGGTTTCCGCCCCCTACATTCGACAGAAACTGCACTCATCAAAGTGACCAATGACCTTCTGACAGCAAAACGTAATGGTGACCATTCTCTGCTCATTCTTCTCGACCTTTCTGCAGCTTTCGACACTGTTGACCATCCTCTCCTACTCTCTAGGCTCCAGTCACTAGGCATTAAGGACACTGCTCTTTCCTGGTTCTCCTCCTATCTTTCCGACCGCTCCTTCAGTGTTCTGTTTTCTGGCTCCACTTCATCTCCTCTTCCTCTCACTGTTGGGGTACCTCAGGGCTCAGTCCTTGGCCCCCTTCTCTTCTCTCTCTATACAGCCCCAATTGGACAGACCATCAGCAGATTTGGCTTTCAGTACCATCTTTATGCTGATGACACACAACTGTACACATCATCCCCTGACCTTACCTCCGCTGTACTACAGAACGCCACTGACTGTCTGTCTGCAGTCTCCAACATCATGTCTGCTCTCTATCTGAAACTCAACCTCTCCAAAACTGAACTTCTTCTGCTCCCACCATCTACTAACCTCCCTAAATCTGACATTTCCCTCTCTGTGGGTGGCACCATAATAACACCCCGACAGCAGGTGCGCTGTCTGGGTGTTATGTTCGACTCCGATCTCTCCTTCACCTCCCATATACAATCTCTTGCCCGCTCATGCCGCTTACACCTAAAGAACATCTCTAGAATCCGCCCTTTTCTCACCATGGAAACAACAAAAACTCTCACTGTCGCCCTGATCCACTCCCGCCTAGACTACTGTAATGCTCTATTAATTGGCCTCCCTCTCACTCGACTCTCCCCTCTCCAGTCTATCCTTAATGCAGCAGCCAGGGTTGTCCATCTGGCTAATCGTTTCTCAGACGCGTCCGCTCTTCGCCAGTCGTTACACTGGCTGCCAATTCATTACAGGGTACAATTCAAAGTACTTGTTCTCACCCACAAAGCTCTCCACAGTGCGGCACCCCCTTACATCTCCTCCCTCATTTCTGTCTATCGGCCTAACCGACCGCTGCGCTCTGCAAATGACTTTCGACTAACCTCTGCCCTAATCCGTACCTCCCACTCCCGACTCCAAGACTTCTCCCGTGCTGCGCCAATCCTCTGGAATGCTCTACCCCAAAATATTAGGACCATCCACAATTTGCATAGTTTTAGGCGCTCGCTCAAAACACATTTGTTCAGAGCGGCCTATCACATTCAGTAATCAAAGTCATGTTTGTGTGTGTGTAGCCCATTCACTATCTCCATCTAACCCCCACCCCCTGAAGATGGCTGGACCGTCATTGTAAATACATCATTGTAAATACAAACCTGTGCTTTGTATCCCCCCCACCTCATTGTAGATTGTAAGCTCCACGAGCAGGGTCGTCTTATTTCGCTTTAATTATTGTATTTTTAACGTTGTTACTTATGACTGTTGTGTTTGAAACTGTTCAACTGTAAAGCGCTGCGGAATATGTTGGCGCTATATAAATAAAGATTATTATTATTATTATTATCTCTATATCAATCTCTATCTATTATCTATATCTATCTATTTCTATATCTATCTCTATCTATCGCTCTATCTTTATATCTATCTTTCTATCTCTACATCTATCTCTATATATATCTATCTCTATATCTTTCTATATATATCTCTATATCTATCTATTATGTCTATCTATCTATCTCTATATCTATCTATCTTACTCTATCTATCTCTATATCTATTATCTCTATATTTATTATCTATCTAGCTACCATCTATATCTATCTATCTTTATCTATATATATCTCTATCTAATATCTATATCTATCTATCTCTATACCTATCTATCTATTTATCTATCCGTTATCTATCTCTATATCTTTTCTCTGTATCTATCTATCTCTATATCTATATCTCCCGCTATCTATCGCTCTATCTCTATATCTATCTCTATATCTATCTTTATATCTATATCTATATATCTATCTCTATCTATCTCTATATCTATCTCTATATCTATATCTATTTCTCTCTATATCTATCTCTATAGCTATCTATCTATATATCTCTATCTATCTCTATATCTATCTCTCTGTATATCTATCTATCTTTCTATCTCTATATCTATATATCTATCTTTATCTATTTATCTCTATATCTTTTCTCTGTATCTATCTCTCTCTATATCTATATCTATCTATCTATCTATCTCTCTATATATCTATTATCTCTATATCTATATCTATTTCTCTCTATATCTATCTATCTATTTATCTCTATCTCTATCTCTATATCTATCTCTCTGTATATCTATCTATCTTTCTATCTCTAAATCTATCTCTATATCTATCTATCTTTATCTATCTATCTATTTATCTCTATCTATTATATATATCTATCTCTATCTATCGCTCTATCTCTATATCTATCTTTCTATCTCTACATCTATCTCTATATCTATCTTTCTATCTATCTCTATATCTATCTATATCTATATCTATCTATTATGTCTATCTATCTAGCTATCTCTATTATCTATAGCTACCTATCTCTATATCTTTCTATCTTACTCTATCTCTATATCTATCTGTTATCTCTATATTTATTATCTATCTTTATCTATCTATCTCTATTATCTATATCTATCTCTCTATCTATTTATCGATCTCTGTATCTATCTCTCTATCTACCGCTCTCTCTGTCTCTATCTTTATATCTATATATATCTATCTCTATATCTATCTATTACCTCTATATCTATCTACCTATCTATCTCTATATCTATCTCTATATCTATATCTGTTTCTCTCTATATCTATCTCTATATCTCTCTCTCTATAGCTATCTATATATTATCTCTATATCTATCTATATATTATCTCTATATCTATCTCTATATCTATCTATCTCTATATCTGTTATCTCTATATCCATATCTATCTCTATATCTATCTATCTATCTCTATATCTATCTTTCTATCTAACACTATATCTCTATATCTATCTCTATATCTCATTATCTATCTCTATCTCTATCTCCATCTCTCTATCTTTATCTATCTATTGATCTATCCATCTATCTCTATATCTATCTCTATATCTATCTATTATATCTATCTATTATCTCTATTATCTATATCTATCTATCCATCTATCTATCTAGCTATCTTTCTAACTCTATATCTATCTATCTCTATACATATCTCTATATCTAGCTATTATCTCTATATCTATCTCTATATCTATCTATCTTTCTATATCTATCTGTCTCTATATCTATCTCTATATCTATCTATCTATCTCTATATCTATTATCTCTATATCTATCTCTATATATATCTCTATATCTATTTTTATTTATAGCCATCTATCTATATATATTTATCTCTATATCTATCTATATATGTCTATATTATTATTATTATTATATCTGTATATCTCTATCTATTATCTATCTCTATCTATATATCTATCTATCTCTATATCTTTCTATCTATCTCTATATCTATCTATCTATCTATCCATTATCTATTTTCTATCTATCTCTATATCTATCTACCTATCGATCTATCTATCTATCTATCTATCTATCTATCTTTCTTTCTATATCTATCTTTATATCTATCTCTATCTATCTTTATCTATCTCTATGAATCTTTCTATCTATATCTATCCATTATCTACTTTCTATCCATTATCTACTATCTATCTCTATATCTATCTATTTCTACATCTATCTTTCTATCTATATCTATCTAACTCTATATCTATATATCTATATAGCATTATACCCTATGATGGGGCAGCGTTATACCCTATGAGGGGGGCAGTATTATACCCTATGAGGGGGCAGCATTATACCCTATGAGGGGGCAGCATTATACCCTATGAGGAGGGCAGCATTATACCCTATGAGGGGGCAGCATTATACCCTATGAGGAGGCAGCATTATACCCTATGAGGAGGGCAGCATTATACCCTATGAGGAGGCAGCATTATACCCTATGAGGGGGCAGCATTATACCCTATGAGGGGGGCAGTATTATACCCTATGAGGGGGGCAGTATTATACCCTATGAGGGGGTGCATTATTCCCTATGAGGGGGGCAGTATTATACCCTATGAGGGGGGCAGTATTATACCCTATGAGGGGGCAGCATTATTCCCTATGAGGGGGTGCATTATTCCCTATGAGGGGGTGCATTATTCCCTATGAGGGGGTGCATTATACCCTATGACCTATGAGGGGGGCAGTATTATACCCTATGAGGGGGGCAGTATTATACCCTATGAGGGGGTGCATTATACCCTATGAGGGGGTGCATTATACCCTATGAGGGGGTGCATTATTCCCTATGAGGGGGGCAGTATTATACCCTATGAGGGGGGCAGTATTATATTCTATGAGATGGCTGCATTATATTCTATGAGATGGCTGCATTATACTATGTGAGGGGGCTGCTTTATATTCTATGAGGGGGCTACCCCAACTCCTGCTACATAATTAAATCATGTACAACCTTATATTATACCCGGATATTAGCGTGTTTTACCGCATAATTGGTGGTCTGGTATTTAACTCTATGCAGCTACATAGTGGGCCCCAAGAATGATTTTCTCTGGTGGGCCCAAGGTGTTCCAGTCCGACGCTGCATAACACTGTGGGTTATAGCTATAGTTAAATTAGTGACGAAATGTACAATTGGTGGAGAAAGGTTGAACTTAATGGACCTAGGTATTTTTTCAGCCTATGTAACTATGTGTAGTGCCTGGAAAATAATCATTAGCATGAAGCTGATAATTGTTTTATTACATTATTTGTTATTTTATATGCAAGTCTTGCATGACCAAATTATACATTCATACCTCTCATTACTGTTTGTATTTATACTAGCTAAAATTCCTTTTAATAAAAATAGATTGAACATAAAAAAACCCAAGAGGTTCAAATTGTACCACTGTGTGAACATTTACACCAGCTAGCATAGCATTAGCTTCATAATCAGAAATAACAGTAAGGAATCAGACCTCATAGGACAAATTCACATAGTTGGACACCACCAGAGATAGGATACACATAGGAGGGGAACGGGGAAAGGAATTTTGAAATAAAATTTAACTTTTATTAGTATATTTTGATCATATTAAAACTTAATAACAATACACCCACTAGGGATGTATATTGAATCTTCTTGCATGATTGGTTATGTTTTAAGCACCACTAAGATTCACTAGATTTCTATCATATTTCGGGCACAGAGAAAATTGATAAATCAAAGAATCTAAACCGTGTCCCCAAAAATTTAGATGTTGGACTCTGGTCCCAGGAAAGAGACACTAATTACTAATCCATAATCATTATTAATCCATATGGATCAATGTTTCATGTCTATTGCTCATTAACCCCTTAGTGACAGGCAATTTGCAGCTCAAGGACCAGGCCAATTTTTACAATTCTGACCACTGTCCCTTTATGAGGTTATAACTCTGGAATGCTTCAAAGGATCCTGCTGATTCTGAGATTGCTTTTTCGTGACATATTTCACTTCATGCTAGTGGTAACATTTTTTCGATATGACTTGCATTTATTTATGCAAAAAATGCAATTTTCAAACTTTTAATATTTATGCCCTTAAATCAGATAGATATGTCACAGAAAATACTTAATAAATAACATTTCCGACATGTATGCTTAACATCAGCACAATTTTGGAAACAATTTTTTTTTCTTAGGAACTTATAATTGTTAAAAATTGACCAGCGATTTCTCATTTTTACAACAAAATTTACAAAACCATTTTTTAGGGCCCACATCACATTTAAAGTCACTTTGAGGAATGTACATGACAAAAAATACCCAAAAGTGACACCATTCTAAAAACTGCACCCTTTGAGGTGCTCAAAACCACATTCAAGAAGTTTATTAGCCCTTTACGTGCTTCACAGGAACTTAAGCCATATGGAAGGAAAAAATTAACATTTACCTTTTTTTTTACAAACATTTTCCTTCAGAACCAATTTTTTTTATTTTCACAAGTGTAAAAAGAGAAATTGAACCACAAATTTTGTTGTGCAATTTCTCCTGAATATGCTGATACCCCATATATGGAGGTAAACCACTGTTTGGGCACACGGCAGAGCTTGGACGGAGGAGCGCCGTTTGACTTTTTCAATGTGCTATCACATCAGAGGAGAGAGAAATGAAATGGTACATCAGACTTTTCTTTTTGAGGTCGCCATTATACGGTTAATAACGGTGATTGCAAAACTGGGATCAGTAAAAACCAAATCTGATTCATGTTCTCTGGGGTCTTGGCTACCCTCAGCAGCCGAGACCCCAGAGAAAATCTGACTCTGGGGGCACTATATACTTTGTTGTTAAAGTACCCTTAACTACAGGCATTAAGAGGCGCATCGGCGGTCGTTAATGGGCTAAGCATATGGCTTGTTATATTCCATACCCCTATGGTATATCAGAATTAATGAATCATACCTTAACTGTGATATACACAGTGGACACCATGAGGACACATTGATTTCTAATACACCATTAGGGTGTTTTTGGACTGTGTATATCACAGTACAATTTATTAATTCACAGGGACTTGGAATAAAGCCATATGCTTCATGAGCAATAGACATGAAACAGTGATCCACATGGATTAATTAGCCAGTGCGGCATAATCATGTCCTGTTATATAATTTAAATTAGTGTCTCCTTCGTGGGATCAGAGTCTAACCTCTAAATTTTTGGTGATACGGTTGAGTATCCAACATCTGATTGGAATCCAGTGGATCTTAATCTTAGTGGTGCTTACAACAGTCAATCACGCATGAAGATCCCTAGTGTGTGTACAGTTATTACATTTTATTATTATTAAAATATACTAATGAAAGTTCAATTTTAATTCACAACTTCATTTTCCCCTTTTACCCTTTCCTCTCCTATGTATATTCAGAAATAAACGCTAAACCTGAGTTCCCATTGTGCAAAAAACATAGTATCTTACAGTTTCAGCAAAATGTAGCGTATACTGACCTATGGTGCATGATTGAAATCTGCAACATGTCAATATCTCTTGAAACTATGTCAGTACATACTATTTGTTGATTTTACTCAAAGAAATTCAATATTTTACTCTAAAAAGCATAGAAAAGAAAAAAAATCACCAATTAATTTGCACCAAATTCATCAATCATACGCTATTAATGAATATGATACAAAGTCCATCTGTGATATAAGAAAGACAAGGAAGAAACATGACTTGGGGGAAAAGTTGAAATTGATGCCTAAAGGTGGACATAATATAAATAATGCTTATGAGAATAAATGTTACAGTTGTGGCCAAAATTATTGACACCCCTGCAATTCTGTCAGATAATACTCAGTTTCTTCCTGAAAATGAATGCAAACACAAATTCTTTGGTATTATTATCTTCATTTAATTTGTCTTAAATGAAAAAACACAAAAAGAATTGTCCTAAAGCCAAATTGTATATAATTCCACACCAAACATAAAAAAGAGGGTGGACAAAAGTATTGGCACTGTTCGAAAAATCATGTGATGCTTCTCTAATTTGTGCAATTAACAGCACCTGTAACATACCTGTGGCACCTAACAGGTGTTGGCAATAACTAAATCACACTTGCAGCCAGTTGACATGGATTAAAGTTGACTCAACCTCTGTCCTGTGTCCTTGTGTGTACCACATTGAGCATGGAGAAAAGAAAGAAGACCAAAGAACTGTCTGAGGACTTGAGAAACCAAATTGTGAGGAAGCATGAGCAATCTCAAGGCTACAAGTCCATCTCCAAAGACCTGAATGTTCCTGTGTCTACCGTGCGCAGTGTCATCAAGAAGTTTAAATCCCATGGCACTGTGGCTAACCTCCCTAGATGTGGACAGAAAAGAAAAAATTGACAAGAGATTTCAACACAAGATTGTGCGGATATTGGATAAAGAACCTCTACTAACATCCAAACAAGTTCAAGCTGCCCTGCAGTCCGAGGGTACAACAGTGTCAACCCGTACTATCTGTCGGCGTCTGAATGAAAAGGGACTGTATGGTAGGAGACCCAGGAAGACCCCATTTCTTACCCCGAGACATAAAAAAGCCAGGCTGGAGTTTGCCAAAACTTACCTGAAAAAGCCTAAAATGTTTTGGAAGAATGTTCTCTGGTCAGATAAGAAAAAAGTAGAGCTTTTTGGGCAAAGGCATCAACATAGAGTTTACAGGAGAAAAAAAGAGGCATTCAAAGAAAAGAACACGGTCCCTACAGTCAAACATGGCGGAGGTTCCCTGATGTTTTGGGGTTGCTTTGCTGCCTCTGGCACTGGACTGCTTAACTGTGTGCATGGCATTATGAAGTCTGAAGACTACCAACAAATTTTGCAGCATAATGTAGGGCCCAGTGTGCGAAAGCTGGGTCTCCCTCAGAGGTCATGGGTAGAGTTGAGCGACTTTTGTTTTTTTAGGGTCGCGTTTCGCTTCGTGAAACCCGACTTTTCCAAAAGTCGGGTCGAGCAAGATCGGCCGATTATAGGGAAAAGTCGGGGTCGTCCCGAAACACGAAACCCAATGTAAGTCAATGGGGAATAAAAGTCAGCAGTGAGAGGAGGACAGGAAACACACCTACAGTGCCCATTTGAATGCCAAAAGCATCAATTCTTCTTACTTAAGCTTGTCAACCTTAATTAACTTCATAATACAAGTTACGCACTGAAAAATGGGGGTTATTTGGCTAAAGTTGTGGGGGGGAGGGCTGGCTGCAGGTTTTCATGTGCCCTGGGCGAAAGAGCGCCCCTTTAACACATACCACAACTCATCATGCTCCGATACGGCAGATAAATAGCGGTATAGTACAATGAAAAATACCTCACTTTTTACATCTCATGACGAGGCCCATCTATTTCTCCATACAGAATCATTGGTCCCATATAATGTTTGAAACAGTATATGATGAGCTCCACATAATGCTACAGTATATGTTGGTCCCCATGGATGAAGCTCCACTGTCTTATGGGCCCAAATAATGCTCCAAACATAATGGGCCCCATTTCTAATGCTCTAGTGTATAATGGGCCCTGTAAATGCTGCTCCAGTGTCTGATGTCCACCTTTGGAATGTTCCAGTGTATGGTGGGCCCCATCTATTATTCTCCAGAGTATAGTGCTCCCCAAAAATTGCTGTCCCAACATTGAAAACAATCAAATAAGTCTCCTCGCTAGGGAATCCCTGTACTTGTCTGGACAGGTGCTGTAGCTTGCTTAACAGCTCGCCAGCCGTTCTCACGCCCAGTATGGATTGCACGTGATTGCACAAAGGTTAGAAAGGGTACCGTATCCCTGGATAACATGTATGGATAGCGTACACATTCAAAATATATGTCTCAGGAGGCAGGCTCAGACGGTGTCAGGCACAGTATGGATTGCACGTGATTGCACAAAGGTTAGAAAGGGTACCGTATCCCCGGATAACATGTATGGATAGCGTACACATTCAAAATATATGTCTCAGGAGGCAGGCTCAGACGGTGTTAGGCCCAGTATGGATTGCACGTGATTGCACAAAGGTTAGAAAGGGTACCGTATCCCCGGATAACATGTATGGATAGCGTACACATTCAAAATATATGTCTCAGGAGGCAGGCTCAGACGGTGTTAGGCCCAGTATGGATTGCACGTGATTGCACAAAGGTTAGAAAGGGTACCGTATCCCTGGATAACATGTATGGATAGCGTACACATTCAAAATATATGTCTCAGGAGGCAGGCTCAGACGGTGTCAGGCACAGTATGGATTGCACGTGATTGCACAAAGGTTAGAAAGGGTACCGTATCCCCGGATAACATGTATGGATAGCGTACACATTCAAAATATATGTCTCAGGAGGCAGGCTCAGACGGTGTTAGGCCCAGTATGGATTGCACGTGATTGCACAAAGGTTAGAAAGGGTACCGTATCCCCGGATAACATGTATGGATAGCGTACACATTCAAAATATACGTCTCAGGAGGCAGGCTCAGACGGTGTCAGGCCCAGTATGGATTGCACGTGATTGCACAAAGGTTAGAAAGGGTACCGTATCCCTGGATAACATGTATGGATAGCGTACACATTCAAAATATATGTCTCAGGAGGCAGGCTCAGACGGTGTCAGGCCCAGTATGGATTGCACGTGATTGCACAAAGGTTAGAAAGGGTACCGTATCCCTGGATAACATGTATGGATAGCGTACACATTCAAAATATATGTCTCAGGAGGCAGGCTCAGACGGTGTCAGGCACAGTATGGATTGCACGTGATTGCACAAAGGTTAGAAAGGGTACCGTATCCCCGGATAACATGTATGGATAGCGTACACATTCAAAATATATGTCTCAGGAGGCAGGCTCAGACGGTGTCAGGCACAGTATGGATTTGACGGCCCAGATTACACAGCGGAGGAGCAGGGAGAGGTAAAGATTGCAAATGCTGGGGCCCTGCCCAAGCAAGGGGGGCCCACTCGTGGGCGTCGGTACTGGCACTGGGCCCCTCATAGTACAGCGGTGTGTCTGACGGCGGGTGTGCACCACCACCGTCAGAGACACTTGATTGCACTATGAGGGACCCTGTGCCAGTGCCCGCGCCCAAGAGTCGGCCTACCCACCTGTCCAGGGCAACGGCACTCGCACGGTGTCATGCGCTAGGTGGTGACCCCGGCCATGGGGGGGGAGGCAGCACAGTTAGGGAGTTTTAGAAAGTGGCATATGTTGATGTTGGACATTCAGCTGATGCAAAAGGCGAAATAGGTGAAGTACCAGGAAGAGGTGGACCAAAGCAAGCCATTTTTCTGTCACCCTATGTGTCATCAGGGGAAGGTGGGACAAAATCCTTGGAAGCCCATGCGTGGTTCATTTTAATGAAGGTTAGATCATCCACATTTTGGGTTGACAGACGGGTCCTTTTTTCTGTCAGGATTGATCCAGCTGCACTGAAGACTCTTTCCGATAGCACACTTGCAGCTGGGCAAGCGAGCTCCTGTTAGGCATATTGGGCCAATTCAGGCCAGGTGTCCAGTTTAGCGGCCCAATAGTCAAAGGGGAATGACCTGTGTGGGAGAACATCGATATGGGAGGAAAAGTAGTTTGTAACCATAGTTGACAACTGCTGTCTCCTGTCACTTTCCATCGATGCAGTATTACCAGTTGTGTGAGCGGTATTTGAAAAATCAGTCCACAACATTGTCATGAAACCCCTGTCTCCAACGCCACTTCTGCTGTGTGCACCACGAACACCTCTGCCAAGCTGCCCCCGGCCCGTACGGCTTGTGTGAGAACCATCACCGCTGCTGTGTGCTGGGAATGCCTCAAGCAACCGATTTACCAGAGTTGCTTGTTTATTAGCCAATATTAGGTCAAGGTTCTCCTGTGGCATGATGTTTTGTAATTTGCCTTTATAGCGTGGATCCAGGATGCTGGCCAACCAGTAGTCATCATCGTTCATCATTTTGGCAATGCGGGGGTCCCTTTTTAGGATCCGCAAGGCATAATCTGACATGTGGGCCAATGTTCCCGGTGTCAATGATGCACTGCGAGTGCTGGGTGGAGGAGCACTTTCTGGCAAATCCACATCCCTCCAGTCACGCACAAACCCTGTACCAGACCTTGCCACGCCAACATTTTCACTTGCCCCACGAGATGCATCCTCCTCCCCTAAGTAATCATCCCCATCATCCTCCTCCTCCTCCTCCTCTTCTTCCTCCACCTCGTCCAGGAGAGGTCCCTGAGCAGACAATGGCTGAATGTCATCAAGGATTCCCTCCTCCTCTTCCTCCTCATCAACATTGGCTGCAGACGCCTGCTCCTTAAGGTGCGTCAAAGTTTGCATGAGCAGACGCATAAGTGGGATGCTCATGCTTAGGATGGCGTCGTCTGCGCTTACCAGCCGTGTGCATTCCTCAAAACACTGAAGGACTTTACAATGGTCTTTCAGCTCCGACCACTGCACGCCTGTCAACTCCATGTCTGCTCTCAAAGTGCCTGGCCGTGTATCCTCCCACAAATGCATTATGGCCTGCCTCTGCTCGCACAGCCGCTCCACCATGTGCAGGGTGGAGTTCCACCTTGTTGCAATGTCGATAATGAGGCGGTGGTTGGGAAGGTGGAGCAATCGCTGCAGCTTCTGCATACGAACGGAGTGTACAGGCGACCGGCGGATGTGCGCGCACAGTCTTCGCACCTTCTGGAGCAGGGCTGTTAACTCCGGATAATTTTTGAGGAAGCACTGCACCACCAGGTTCAAGGTGTGAGCCAAGCAAGGTATGTGGCTGAGTTTTGAAAGGGCTATGGCTGCCACAAAATTACGGCCGTTATCACTAACTACCTTGCCTGCCTCAAGATGTACACTGCCCAGCCATGACTCAGTTTGTCGCTTCAAGTACTCGGCCAGCACCTCGGCGGTGTGTCTGTCGCCCAAACACATCATCTGCAACACAGCCTGCTGACGCTTTCCACTAGCTGCTCGATAGGGGGACACATCGTGTGCAACAGTGGCAGCTGCAGATGGAGTGCTCGTACGACTGCGCTCTGTGGACGAGCTGTCGCTTCTGGAGGAGGAGGAGGAGGGTCGAACGCCTACAGCCAACTGTTTCCTAGACCGTGAGCTAGGCAGCACTGTCCCACCACCGCTGTCCCCTGTGGACCCTGCATCCACCACATTAACCCAGTGCGCAGTGATGGACACGTAACGGCCCTGGCCATGCCGACTGGACCATGCATCAGTTGTGAGGTGCACCTTTCCGCTCACTGACTGCTTGAGTGCATGGACAATGCGGTCTTTCACATGATGGTGGAGGGCTGGGATGGCTTTGCGAGAGAAGAAGTGGCGACTGGGTAGGTCATAGCGTGGTACTGCATAGGCCATGAGTTCGCGGAAAGCTGTGCTTTCCACCAACCGAAAGGGCATCATCTCAAACGAGATTAGTTTGGCAATGTGGGCGTTCAAACCCAGTGTACGCGGATGAGAGACTGAGTACTTTCTTGACCTACTCATAGTGTCTGGGAGGGTGAGCTGGACTTGAGAGCTGCATATGGTGGAAGTAGCGGTGGACAGGGCGGACTGAGAGAGGGTTGATGATGGTGATGGAGTTGGTGTTCTTTCTGATGGCCTAGAATCAGTCTTTCGTTGATATAACAGTGGGATTCCCTGACTGCTGTGGTCTTGCAACGACACCTCAACATTTGCTGCTGTGCTAACCGGTGGGCTTACAGTGGGGGAAACAATGTAGCGTTGCTGACTACCTTTCTTGTGATCAGTTGCACATGTGGCACTTGAGGTTTGGTGTTGTGTCCACGCTTGCAAGTGCATGCTGGTTAAATGTCTAAGCATGCAACTGGTATTCAAATTTTTCAGATTTTTCCCTCGGCTAAAGGTCTTTGCGCACTTCTTACAGATAACCTTGGCCTGATCATGAGGATTTTGTTCAAAAAAGTGCCACACTGCACTCTTCCTACTTTGGCAGACATTTTGCGGCCTAGCACGCTGTGATCTTTTGACCCTCTGGACAAGCTGTCCAGCAACTCTTTTGATGTTTGGAACCTGTCTTTGGAGTGCTCCGGGCCTGCCAGATAACAGCTGTTGCGATGTCGATGTCTGCTGTGGATGCTCCTCATCTGAGCTATTGGAAGCAGCACCCTCTTCCCCCAATGGATGCCAATCTGGGTCAACAACTGGGTCATCCATCACCTCCTCTTCTATGTCATGTGCACCTTTCTCTGTGTCACCGTGTATGGTGGTATAGTGTGCGGGAAGGGGCACCTGAGTCTCATCAGGGTCAAAATCTGGCTCTGTACACTGCGAGGACAATGTAGTGCTCTGAGTGAATGTACCAGCAGAATCATCGATCAGCGGCTGTGCATCAGTGCACTCCATGTCAGATTCATCTTGGCCTGGGTAATTCACCATTTCACTTGATAATCCAGGCATGGTATGTGAAAACAGCTCCATGGAGTAATCAGTAGTATGGCCTGCGTCATCCTTCAATCTTGGTTGGGGTGAAGGACACAAGGAAAGGTGTGGTTCATGAACATGAGCCTCCAATGACGACTCAGTGCTTTTACTTTTTACATCTGAAGAAGAGGAGGCGATAGAGCTGGAGGCTGAGTCAGCAATGTAAGACAAAACTTTTTCCTGATGCTCTGGCGTTAAAAGCGGTTTGCCAACTCCTAGAAAACTACGCGTTCGAGGCCTTATGTAGCCAGACGATGACGCAGGGTCAGCACCTCCTGCATTCGGTCCTATTTTGCTCTTGCCACTACCATCAGATCCACCACCAACACCATCATTACCAGCTGCCAACCCCCGCCCAATTCCACGGCCTCTTCCACCAGCCTTCCTCATTTTTGGTAGAAATGTAGACAAAATCCAACAAACTATATAGTAATGTAAAACAAGGTACAAGGTGTCTATAGGACAGGGGAGATTTAGAATTTTTGCACACACTTGTGGACAGTGGACACTTTTGGATTGTGTGAGGCCCACTGATATCTGAGCGCTATGTGACAGGCTTGATGGCACAGCTGCCTGTGACCAAAGTGACGAGAGGATAATGGAGATTTTGAATCTCTGCGCACACTTTTGGACACTGGACACTTGTGGATTGTGTGAGGCCCACTGATATCTGAGCGCTATGTGACAGGCTAGATGGCACAGCTGCCTGTGACCAAAGTGACGAGAGGATAATGGAGATTTTGAATCTCTGCGCACACTTTTGGACACTGGACACTTGTGGATTGTGTGAGGCCCACTGATATCTGAGCGCTATGTGACACGCTCGATGGCACAGCTGCCTGTGACCAAAGTGACGAGAGGATATTGGAGATTTTGAATCTCTGCGCACACTTTTGGACACTGGACACTTGTGGATTGTGTGAGGCCCACTGATATCTGAGCGCTGTGTGACACGCTCGATGGCACAGCTGCCTGTGACCAAAGTGATGAGAGGATAATGGAGATTTTGAATCTCTGCGCACACTTTTGGACACTGGACACTTGTGGATTGTGTGAGGCCCACTGATATCTGAGCGCTATGTGACACGCTCGATGGCACAGCTGCCTGTGACCAAAGTGACGAGAGGATAATGGAGATTTTGAATCTCTGCGCACACTTTTGGACACTGGACACTTGTGGATTGTGTGAGACCCACTGATATCTGAGCGCTATGTGACACGCTCGATGGCACAGCTGCCTGTGACCAAAGTGACGAGAGGATAATGGAGATTTTGAATCTCTGCGCACACTTTTGGACACTGGACACTTGTGGATTGTGTGAGGCCCACTGATATCTGAGCGCTATGTGACACGCTCGATGGCACAGCTGCCTGTGACCAAAGTGACGAGAGGATAATGGAGATTTTGAATCTCTGCGCACACTTTTGGACACTGGACACTTGTGGATTGTGTGAGGCCCACTGATATCTGAGCGCTATTTGACAGGCTCGATGGCACAGCTGCCTGTGACCAAAGTGACGAGAGGATAATGGAGATTTTGAATCTCTGCGCACACTTTTGGACACTGGACACTTGTGGATTGTGTGAGGCCCACTGATATCTGAGCGCTATGTGACACGCTCGATGGCACAGCTGCCTGTGACCAAAGTGACGAGAGGATAATGGAGATTTTGAATCTCTGCGCACACTTTTGGACACTGGACACTTGTGGATTATGTGAGGCCCACTGATATCTGAGCGCTATGTGACAGGCTCGATGGCACAGCTGCCTGTGACCAAAGTGACGAGAGGATAATGGAGATTTTGAATCTCTGCGCACACTTTTGGACACTGGACACTTGTGGATTGTGTGAGGCCCACTGATATCTGAGCGCTATGTGACAGGCTCGATGGCACAGCTGTGACAAAAGTGACTAGAGGATAAGGGAGATTGGATTGCTTTTAAAAAAGCAGTTTGCGGAGCAGTGGGTAAACAGCAATGCCAGCGTGTCAGGAAGCCTTAAAAGGCAGCCCAACAACCAACACCACTGATACACCACAATATAGCCTCCCCTTGCACTGCACACACAGTGACTTGTGTGTTGTGCAGGCCAAATCGCTAGCAGCAGAAGCAGTTTTTTTGTCTTCTTCCCTGCCTAACGCTCTCCCTACAGAATCAGCAGCAACCTCTCCCTATACTAAGATCGGCAGAAGTAAGATGGCGGTCAGCGTGCACGCCCTTTTATACCCCCTGTGACGCCCACCAAAGCAAGCCAATCACTTGCATGCCTTTCTGAAAGATGGTGGTGACCCGTGCCTAGGTCATCACGTTGCCCACAGTGTCCGTGGATCCTGATTGGCTGAAAAAGAGCGCAAAACAAACTTTTGAAACGCGACTTTGGCGCGTAAGTCGCCGACCTCGTGGCCGACCTCATCCTAGGGTCGGGTTTCGTTTCATGAAACCCGACTTTGCCAAAAGTCGGCGACTTTTGAATTTTTTCGACCCGTTTCGCTCAACTCTAGTCATGGGTCTTCCAGCTGGACAATGAACCAAAACACACTTCAAAAAGCACTAGAAAATGGTTTGAGAGAAAGCACTGGAGACTTCTAAGGTGGCCAGCAATGAGTCCCGACCTGAATCCCATAGAATACCTGTGGAGAGATCTAAAAATGGCAGGTTGGAGAAGGCACCCTTCAAATATCAGGGACCTGAAGCAGTTTGCCAAAGAAGAATGGTCTAAAATTCCAGCAGACCATTGTAAGAAACTCATTGATGGTTACCGGAAGCGGTTGGTCGCAGTTATTTTGGCTAAAGGTTGTGCAGCCAAGTATTAGGCTGAGGATGCCAATACTTTTGTCTGGCCCATTTTTGGAGTTTTGTGTGAAATGATCAATGTTTTGCTTTTTGCTTCATTCTCTTTTGTGTTTTTTCATTTAAGACAAATTAAATGAAGATAATAATACCAAAGAATTTGTGTTTGCAATCATTTTCAGGAAGAAACTGAGTATTATCTGACAGAATTGCAGGGGTGTCAATACTTTTGGCCACAACTGTAATTAAGGGAACAGGCCAGCCATATCGTAAACATTGTCTACCTTTTTTCCTCATAGACTGTAAGCTTGCGAGCAGGGCCCTCATTCCTCTTGGTATCTGTTATGATCTATGTGTTTATTGCTATGCTGTAATGTCTATCATCTGTACAAGTCACCTCAGAAATGTAAAGTGCTGCAGAATATGTTGGCGCTATAGAAATAAAATTTATTATTATTATTAATAAACATTAAATTATATCAAGTGTTAGACTTGTGGGGTTGATCTTTAAAAGGTTTTAACTTGGATGCCACAACTTATAGTGACAAATCACTGATCATCCTCTACCATGGTCTATAATCAAGTTTAGAATTCCTGCAATGGGATGAACATTTTTCACTCAACATAAACAGCAATATCTTTTTTTTTAACTACAGAACTCAATGACAACTGAAGAAATGACACATGGCAAATTAACTATTGACATACAGTAAAGAGCAAAAGTTTATGCAGGTGTGGAAAAAATTCTGCAAGTAAGAATGCTATCAAAGATAAAAGTGTTGTTTAATTTTATCAAAATGCAAAGTGAAAGAACAAAATGGAAATTAAATCAAATTAATTATCATTGATTTGATTTAGATTTCTCTTTTGTTCTTTCACTTTGAATTTTGATAAAATAATATTTTTTTGTTGTGCCTTCATGCAGCTTTTAAAGAAACTCATCAGAAAGGTTGTTTCAAACATATTGGAGAACTTATCACAGAACGTAGGAAAAAGAATCCTTCTTTTTCTTCATGCAATCCTAACCAGACTTGATGTTGAAATCAAGGTTCTATGGAGGTCATCTTATCAGTATTAGGACTCTTTGTTGTGTTTACTGAAGGTATTTCTTAATAATATTGCCTTTATGTTTGGAGTTGTTATCTTGCTGCAGAATGAATTTGGTGCTCAGCAGACCCCTTCTTGATATGATATTGCATGATGGATTATTATCTGCTTTAATTTCTCAGCATTGAGGACACCATTAAGCCTTATCAAATTCCAAAATTATTTGCTGAAATTCAGACCAAAGGTTGCAAGGAACCTCCATCATGCTTCATTGTTGCTCACAAGTTTTCAATATTGGCCTCAACTCTAACCTTTTGGAAAGCAAATTGCTTTTTGTTACAGCCAAATATTTCAAATTTTGAGTCATCAGTTCAGAGTACCTGCTACCATTTTTCAATACTCCATTGACTATGTTTTTGTGTTTAATTGAGTCACTTGGCCTTGTCAAAGTTATGAATTTTTGGACAAATTTCTTCCAGGAAGGTCACTTTTGACCAGACTTCTCCAAGCAATAGATGGATGAAGCTGGGTCTCAACATTTCTGTGCTGATGGCACTGCTGGATATCTTCTAATTTTTTAAGGAAGTAAGCATAATGTGTCTTTAAGCTTTTTATGGCTGATCACTGCATCGACAGTCCACAATGTTGCCAATTTCTTGGCTTCCTCAATGCTGAGAAATACAGACAAATACTTATCCATCATGCCATAACATCAGGGCAGAGACTGGTTGGTTCCATATATGTTCACCAGCAGGAAAGCAACCTCAAACAAACAGCCAATGTCAATAAGAACTATCTTCAGTCAAAAGAACAAGTCCTGATAATGATGATATGGCTCTCACATTTCCCTGAGGTCAAAATCATCAAGTCTGTCTGGGATTACATGAGGAGACAGAAGGATTTGCACAAACTTGCATGCACAGAAGATCAGTGGTTAGTTGTCAAAATAGTTTTGTAAAACCTCCCTGTCAAGTTCCTCCAAATTCTGTGTGCAAGTCTAACTAAAAGAATTGATGCTTTGCTGCAGTTTTCAAGGCAAAGGGTGGTCACACTAAATATTGATTTGACTTACTTTTTTTGCTCATTCAATCTGCATTTTTATAATTGATAATGTGGTATAAAAGTGTCCATCTTCATGGGATATCAGATCTGTAGTGTGGTCCATGCAAATGCTGTGATTTCTGTGTAAATTATATGTTGCAACATATTGTGAGACCTGCTGACAGGCAGCACTAAAAAGGGTTAATCTTCCCCACAGGCTTGTTCATGTGACCCAGCTCTACTTGGTATGCCGCAGCTTCTGGAAAGAGCTAGAAGAAACTCCACTGGGCAGTCAATCAATCACTGCAGCCATAAGTCACATGAGAGTGAGAGAAGCTAACTTCTGTGAGGCAGTATGAATTGAACCATATGCAAAAGGTCAGCCTTTATGAGAGGAGTGAGAAGAGGAAGACAGATTTCAACAGAAGGAGTTTTCTCCTTCTCACTGCTGGGTCTAGGAGGGTCCAATAAGGGAAGGTGAGTTAACAGCCTTTATATTTGATACAGGAAAGATGTATATCTTTGTACCGTGTTAGCCAGTAGATAGAAAAATATTCAGAATTAAGAGTCCTCAGTGGCTGATACCGTTTAATGGCTAACTGAAAAGATGGTAACACATTGCAAGCTTTCGAGACTACTCAGGTCTCTTCATCAGGCATAGACTAATACAAAAGTTAGTCTATGCCTGATGAAGAAACCTGAGTAGTCTCGAAAGCTTTATATTTGAAACACTTGTAATGCACTATGTCCAACAGCCCGTCTCGAACGGTCTGATACACATCTGACGCAGCAACAAACTCTATCCCATTTTTATATCCCTTTTCCTTTTAGATATGGTAGAACTTTGTGTGTGTGTAATTGGTAAGGGAAGGAGGCTAATCATGGCAGAAAGTTTAGCCACCTTGAGGCATATTATAGACCAGCAGGAGCACAATTCTCTGCTGTGTACCACATTAAGTTACCGAGACAAGAATAAACTTTTAGCATTTTTATTTTTTAAAAATCATTCTTACTTTCAATTATTTTTCCACACTTGCTTGAAACATTTCCACAGATTATAGCCTCATTTAATTCATATTGAAATATCTGCTATTGTGCCACAGATTTCATGTTTATTAACACTTAAAAAAGTACAATTATAAATAGAAAATAGTCTAACAGTGCCTGATCAGTTACACAAAATCTCTAGTGTTTGAATAGATTAAAGAACAGTCAAAAAAAGCATTTTTGAATGTCCCAATGTGTTCATGTCATAGTGTACAGTATATCTGACGGAGAAGTATGCATTTTGTAGAGAGCGCTGATCAGTACTGATAATGGATGTATAATCTGTATTGAAAGTGAAAACATTAAAGCATGCTAAAAGCTTAAGAATTCTTTTATCGCTAATTCCCTTTTCTTATTCTAAAAAGATAACAACAATGATAAGTGCCTAAAAGTGTAATTCAAAGGATTTTCAATTTAGATGAAAAGGTTTATTCAAAAGGAGCCATGCTTAAAAATATCTTTCTAGTTTTCTTATTGGTTGAAGTAATAGACATATTAGGAGCTTCTGGAAATTCAATGCTAAAGAATTATTTCCACCTAAAAGGTCATTACCTATCCATCTTTAGGAACTCCTCCCATGCCAGTGAAAGCATTGTCTTTTGCATAGCAACCCAGGGTCTATAACAGGGCCGGACTGATCGACCACTGGTCCAATTGCATGGTGCTCTTTAGAGCTCCAGCTCCCAGGATCATGGGGGTCCCAGTGGTTGGACCCCAGCAATTGGAAAATTCTCAGGATAGGGGATTACTTGGGATAATCCATTTACATCGGTTTCCAATATTTTTTTTATTTTCCCATAGGAATACTGAAAATAATAAACCACTATTGACCTTCCCAAAGACCAATGTTGACTCTCCAAGAACAGGACAGGACAGGAGAAGTGGTACTGTGCAGTGTATATATAAAGGATGGGAGAAGTGGTACTGTGCAGTGTATATACACTCACTGGCCACTTTATTAGGTACACCATGCTAGTAACGGGTTGGACCCCCTTTTGCCTTCAGAACTGCCTCAATTCTTCGTGGCAGAGATTCAACATGGTGCTGGAAGCATTCCTCAGAGATTTTGGACCATATTGACATGATGGCATCACACAGTTGGCGCAGATTTGTCGGCTGCACATCCCTGATGCGAATCTCCCGTTCCACCACATCCCAAAGATGCTCTATTGGATTGAGATCTGGTGACTGAGGAGGCCATTTGAGTACAGTGAACTCATTGTCATGTTCAAGAAACCAATCTGAGATGATTCGAGCTTTATGACATGGCGCATTATCCTGCTGAAAGTAGCCATCAGATGTTGGGTACATTGTGGTCATAAAGGGATGGACATGGTCAGCAACAATACTCAGGTAGGCTGTGGCGTTGCAACGATGCTCAATTGGTACCAAGGGGCCCAAAGAGTGCCAAGAAAAAATTCCCCACACCATGACACCACCACCACCAGCCTGAACCGTTGATACAAGGCTGGATGGATCCATGCTTTCATGTTGTTTACGCCAAATTCTGACCCTACCATCCGAATGTCGCAGCAGAAATCGAGACTCATCAGACCAGGCAACGTTTTTCCAATCTTCTACTGTCCAATTTCGATGAGCTTGTGCAAATTGTAGCCTCAGTTTCCTGTTCTTAGCTGAGAGGAGTGGTACCCAGTGTGGTCTTCTGCTGCTGTAGCCCATCTGCCTCAAAGTTCGACGCACTGTGCGTTCAGAGATGCTCTTCTGCCTACCTTGGTTGTAACGGGTGGCAATTTGAGTCACTGTTGCCTTTCTATCAGCTCGAACCAGTATGCCCATTCTCCTCTGACCTCTGGCATCAACAAGGCATTTCCGCCCACAGAACTGCCGCTCACTGGATTTTTTTTCTTTTTCGGACCATTCTCTGTAAACCCTAGAGATGGTTGTGCGTGAAAATCCCAGTAGATCAGCAGTTTCTGAAATACTCAGACCAGCCCTTCTGGCACCAACAATCATGCCACGTTCAAAGGCACTCAAATCACCTTTCTTCCCCATACTGATGCTCGGTTTGAACTGCAGGAGATTGTCTTGACCATGTCTACATGCCTAAATGCACTGAGTTGCCGCCATGTGATTGGCTGATTAGAAATTAAGTCTTAACACACAGTTGGACAGGTGTACCTAATAAAGTGGCCAGTGAGTGTATATACAGGACAGGAGGAGTGGCACTGTGCAGGGTATACATATAGGACATGAGAAGTGGTACTGTGCAGTGTATATATACAAGACAGGAGATGTGGTACTGTGCAGTGTATATATAAAGGATGGGAGAAGTGGTACTGTGCAGTGTATATATACACAGGACAGGAGGAGTGGTACTGTGTAATGTATATATACAGGACAGGAGAAGTGGCACTGTGCAGGGTATATATATATAGGACAGTATAAGTGGTACTGTGCAGTGTATATATACAGGACAGTATAAGTGGTACTGTGCAGTGCATATATACAGGACAGGAGAAGTGGTACTGTGCAGTGTATATATACAGGACAGGAGATGTGGTACTGTGCAGCGTATATATACAGTACAGAAGAAGTGGTACTGTGCAGTATATATATACAGTACAGGAGGAGTGGCACTGTGCAGGGTATACATATAGGACATGAGAAGTGGTACTGTGCAGTGTATATATACAAGACAGGAGATGTGGTACTGTGCAGTGTATATATAAAGGATGGGAGAAGTGGTACTGTGCAGTGTATATATACACAGGACAGGAGGAGTGGCACTGTGTAATGTATATATACAGGACAGGAGAAGTGGCACTGTGCAGGGTATATATATAGGACAGGAGAAGTGGTACTGTGCAGTGTATATATACAAGACAGGAGATGTGGTACTGTGCAGTGTATATATAAAGGATGGGAGAAGTGGTACTGTGCAGTGTATATATACACAGGACAGTATAAGTGGTACTGTGCAGTTCATATATACAGGACAGGAGAAGTGATACTGTGCAGAGTATATATACAGGACAGGAGATGTGGTATTGTGTAGTGTATATATACAGTACAGGAGAAGTGGTACTGTGCAGTGTATATATACAGGACAGGAGGAGTGGCACTGTGCAGGGTATATATATAGGACAGGAGAAGTAGTACTGTGCAGTGCATATATACAGGACAGGAGAAGTGGTACTGTGCAGTGTATATATACAGGACAGGAGATGTGGTACTGTGCAGCGTATATATACAGTACAGGAGAAGTGGTACTGTGCAGTATATATATATATATATATATATATATATATATATACAGGATAGGAGGAGTGGCACTGTGCAGGGTATACATATAGGACATGAGAAGTGGTACTGTGCAGTGTATATATACAAGACAGGAGATGTGTTACTGTGCAGTGTATATATACAGGACAGGAGGAGTGGTACTGCCCAGCTGTGCAAATCTGTATGTGGGTAGATGTGAGGAACAAACCATCTACACCAGTGGCGTGCTGCGTGCGAACCTGGTCCTATGGCGCTACTTCATTCATGATATTTTTCTTTTTATTTGGTCTGGTGGTCCGGAGACACTTGCTGAATTTTTAATTGACAATAGTAAAAATGATTACTTTTTAAATTTTACGGCAACCACCAGTACAGACTCTATTAACTTTTTAGATTTGAATATTTTTATTGATAATGGGATGGTTCACACACGTACATTCCATAAACCAACAGATTGTAATAACTATATCTCCTTAAACAGTTGTCACTTGCCAAACTGGCTCATCAATGTCCCCAAGAGTCAGTTCATACGTGTTGATAGAAATTGCTCCAGAAAACAGGATTTTCTGACTGAGGCTGAGCTTCTAACAATTAAATTTAAAAATAAGGGCTATGATGAGCAATTCCTTGCAAATGAGAGAAAGAGAGTACAAAAAAGATCAAGAGAGGCCCTAATCCAGGATAAAAGAAATGACCTAATCAATGATACTCAGGGAGACTTTTCTATTATAACCCAATATAACGCCAGTACCAATATCCTTCGCAATATTGTGGGGAAATATTGGGGAATACTAAAGGAGGATAAAATAATAGGAGAACTACTACCACCAAAACCAAAATTTATCTACAGAAAGGCCAAAAATCTAGGATACCTTGTAGCATCATCTGCACCAAATTATAATAATACTGTAGCATCACATATGAGTCCTTTCATTAAACCTGGCTTTTACACATGTCAGAAATGCAAAACTTGCAAAACTTTAAAAACCAAAAATGCAATATATAGTATCTAATGGCAACACAGAGTTCAGGATCAGATTACATGCAGCACAACGGGGGTTATATATGCATTAAAATGCCCCTGTGGCAAATTATGTGTAGGGAGAACAAAACGTCCACTCAATATTCGTATTAACGAACATTTAAGAAATTTAAGGAGAAAGTTCACAGGGCACCCACTCTCCAAACACTATGCAGATCACCACAGGGGATCCACTAACGGCACAACCATAATCGGATTACAAATTGTCCGGAAAGACTGGAGGAGAGGGAATTTTATTAAGAACATGTCCTGTGCAGAAAGTCAATGGATTTTTAATCTGGACTCTTTAATGCCGAGGAGACTTAACTCTGAGGTTGAACTATTTGCATTTAACTGAGAAAACAAGGCAGTATCTAATGGGTTAATTTGCCAAGATGGTAACCGCAAGCTTAAAAGAGGACCACTCCCCTGATGGACCATCCCTAAGGAAGGAAACCGATCATTTCCGAAACCGGTAGGAAAGGAATTGGTCCATATCGCTCTCCGGATCCCACCACGTGACTAGTGACATCAGGAAGGTCCTGCTTGCACTCCACAGTCAGCAGCTCCACGCTGTGAACCACGCTAGTACACCGAGGGATCTGTGAGGAATGTGAGTGCCTGTTACCGGCCGGAACAGAGCCTCAGCAGCTGCCTGCGTGTTGGAGATTTAACCCTGCCTTGTCCTCAAGAAGAACTCAGTACGCTACATCAGAGGCAATATCCTCTTTTTTCAATGCAAATCTTCATATCCTGTACTGGCTGCATCTGAGGTAAATATCCAACGAGTCCTTCTTATTTTAATGCTTCTTATTTTATTGCTTCTTGTTCCATAATTCCTATTCTCATGTAAACGCCCCTTTTTTTTACATATTTATATTTCTGCATATTTTTACATTTTTTAAATAAGTTTGTAGTTCCACCATCCATACTATTATATATTTTAATTTAGGGGTAATTTAGTGTGATATATTGAGGATATCCCAGTGCAGACACACATTTATGCTTATTACTTATTTTTACAATGTTGTGGTGTGTTGTTCTGTCTTGCAGCAGGCACTCCTCCATTAGTACTAGCGCCCCCAAATATATATTTTATTTGTATATATACAGTCATATGTTAAAGTTTGGGCACCCCTATTAATGTTAACCTTTTTTCTTTATAACAATTTTGTTTTTTGCAACAGCTATTTCAGTTTCATATATCTAATAACTGATGGACTCAGTTATATTTCTGGATTCAAATGAAGTTTATTGTACTAACAGAAAATGTGCAATCTGCATATAAACAAAATTTAGTAGCTATTCAGCCTGGGTTTGTCTGAGTCTGATCACAGTGTTTACAAGTCCATCTGTTTTGTCTGGGTCTCTGGTTAAATTTTGTCAACCAAAACATTCATAATACACCTTCCATACTGCTGCACATTCTCAAACATCATTTATTCACTTGCTATTTTCTTCCCTTGTCTGTGCCTTTCTGTTCATCCAAACATTCACACTCTAGTATTTTTGCCTTTTTCAATATTGGTCCCACTTGTTTTACTGCTTTCTTTCTTCTCTGTCTTTTTCAATTTGCATAGCTGTCTTGGATACCATTGGGGGCACCGACTATACACAGAAAAAGTTGCCCATGGCTTCAATCTTTTTCTCCCGACAGCTCACCTTTATTCTGAAATGCCCCTCTAGTGTGCCTAACCTTATCTACGGGCGGCCACACGTAGCAAGTCAGAGCGAGCCTGCCAAGGTGTAGCGGGAAGGCTCCTTGCCTCTCTCCCGGTAGACCTACAGGATGTAATGAGAAGGCTCTCTGTCTCTCACCCATTAGATCAGCTGGCTAGAATAGGAATAGGCCTTTTTCCTTCCAGTCCAGCTCCTCCATGGATTGTGGGAAGGCTACTTCAACTTAGACAGCTCAGCTTGCTCCTGAAATGCCCTTCTGTGTGTCTGGACCTCTGTCTTACAGCCCACACATAGCAAGTCAGAGTGAGCCTGCCAAGGTATATCCAGAGGGCTCCTTGTCCTCGCCTCTCACCCACAACAAAAAAACCCGCTGACTAAAGTAAGAAGGCCCAGGTGTGATAGGCCTCTGACCTACTTTATCAGCCATACAGTCGGCTACCTCCTTGGTTGATCCACAATTTGCCACACAAATTAATCACACAACTAGAAGCAGGTTCAAACACATTAATGACCAAACAATCACTTACAATTTCCTTCTAAATTAGGCACCATATTTTACTTTCAACTTCAACTTACAAAATTTCATTCCACTTCAATAAAGTACTGTTGCTTTAAAATGCACAAATCTTATAGCGAGCATTTCAGAACCACAGAGAATCTGAGCGCAGCTCTGTGAATCCTCTTATTAGACACTCAGTAGAGATAAGACGAGGTGAACGAGAGAAGTGGAGAGAAGAAACTGCGCAGCGCCATCCTTCCCCCTCTCATCAGAATGTAGTGTCCTTCACAGAGTAACAGAATGCCATAGCTCTTTAGACTTGATCAAAATCAATTTCTACAAGAAAAGCTCAAAATCACAGGATTTCACTGTAAGAGCAGATAATTGTATAATGTGAGTAACTACGCCTTGCCCTTTTATGGCCAAATGCATTGAGGAAACTTTACATTGTAATGCCATTATAACACGAGCTATATCATTACTCAATTCATTCAGTCTCAGATGTAGATTTGAAATATTTATAACGCATCTGTCCGGGATTCCCCCACAACTAGAAAGGTAACAAAAATGATGTGTGATGATTCATTCATACGTGCTCATTCAGGGATTTTTTTTCTCTCACTTTTCAGTGGTCATTTGATTTTACAAAGACAAGATAACAAAAATCCCTTATCTCAATTACTCATCTCTCATTTCATTCAGAGGTTCTCATAGACATATATACAAGGATTCACACAGCCTGCCTATCTTGCACTTTGATTTCGGAATAAATTCTTGGACTTTTGTGCGCTGCCAGATAAAATCATTAATCCAGTTTATGAGAAAGTTTAATCCATTTTATTTCCCAACGCGTTTCGAAATGTGTACCATTTCTTCTTCAGGGGATGACATATATGATCAAACAGAGCTGTCACAGATTATATACAACAAGAATTCAAAAAACGGCGCCAAAGGATCACATGTCATCTGGTGCAAATGTCAGGGTTCAAAGTACCACAGATGAACTGATGCATTAGTTAATCTAAATTCATTAAAAACATATTATTTTTATTATTTCATAGATAAAAAAAGGGGAGAAGAAAGAAAGAAAGAAAAAAAGAAAGAAGATAGAAAACGAAAAATGGAATATATATATAAAACAAGGGAAATATAAAAACGAACTCTTGACATCTAGGAATAAAAATAGCATACTAGGTGTCTTGGACCACTATACCAAGCTCAGGTCATACCTGACAAGAAAGAAGAAAGGAAGAAAAGGACTTAAAAATGATTAAAAAATGATTAAAATATATATATATATATATAAACGAGTTACTGATTAGAATAATATGTATAATTTATATGACAATAAAGGAAACTTTCTCTTTTTATTAAAAAAATGTTTGTATGAATCACCATTGATTAATAAAAACATGAATATGGCCAATTATAAAAATGTGGCCAAAAAAATCAATCAATGCGATCGATTATAAAAAATTCACACACCATTTAAAAGGGGAGGTATTGATTTCATTCAAAATTCATCAGAGTGTTTGATGGGAAATGCACAGAGACACCGACTATGGAGAGCTCAAGCAGGTGGGATAGTTATTCAGAATAGATCTGATTATTGTAATGAGGCAAGGAGAATTTTATCTGATGAAAAATATTATAGTAAAAACTCATTTGACATCATTCCAGAAATAAAACTAAATTATGATATATTAATCCAGGAGGGCAAGGATATGAACATCTTTAATAAAAAGGAACTAAAATTCCTTACTATTCAAAATCCACGAATCCCTTTCTTCTATCATCTACCGAAAATTCATAAGAACTTAATAAATCCCCCAGGGAGACCGATTATTTCAGGTATAGGCTCACTAACGAGTAACCTATTCCACTATATTGATAGAATCATGGTTACTAATGTTCCGTTTTTAAAGTTACATTAGAGATTCCACTCATCTTATTCAATTTTTACAACAAATTAAATGGAAATCGAGCTATTTATTACTTACTATGGATGTATCCTCATTATATTCAAATATACCACACAACTTGGGTTTAGCCTGTTTTAACAAAATTTTAATAAGAGATAATAGGTTGTCTAAAGATCAAAAAAGTTTTTATTAAAAGGTATGGATTTTATTCTGAGGAACAATTATTTCACATTTGATGGATATCTATACCATCAGAAGCTCGGGACCGCGATGGGTTCAAAGGTCGCACCAACTTATGCAAATGTTTTTATGGGGGTTTTTGAAGATTTTTATATTTTTAATTCCAAATGGTGCAATAATTTGATCATGTATAAGAGATTCATTGATGACCTTTTCTTTATTTGGGATAACTCTGATAGTAACGTTGACAATTTCATCCATGATATTAATAATAATAACTGGGGTCTATCATTCTCCTCAGTATATGAACAGAATAGTATCAACTTTTTAGACATAACCGTTTTTATTAAGGACAATACTATTTTAACTAAAACCTTTTTTAAAAATGTTGATATTAATAGTTATATTCCTTTTAATAGTGGACATTTTGGAAAATGGCTGAGGAATATTCCAGAGAATCAGTTTATGAGGATCAGAAAAAATTGTTCTAGCCTTGAGGATTTTAAGGACCAAGCTGATATTTTAAAAAAATAGGTTTGTGGATAAAAAATACCCCAATAATTTAATCAAAAGTGCCTATAATAGGGGTGTCAATATATCACAAGACACTCTCATTAATGAACAAAAAATAGTTAAACCAGATAATAAAAAATTTATGACAAATTTTATCACCCAATATTGTGCTGAACACACAAGAATACGCAAAATTCTATGTAATAATTGGTATATACTTTTAAGTGATCCTATTTTACAGAAATTTTTACCTAGCAATCCAGGAATAACTTTTAGAAGGGCACCAACTATTAAGGGATTGGTTGCCCCTAGTCGACTAAAAACTGAATCTACATTGAATCCAATTCATGCCCCTTTAAAAGGGATTTATAAATGTGGAAAGAGAAATTGTCTCTGTTGTAATATTATTACACACAGAGAAAAATCTGTAAAATCATCTACCACCAATGAAATCTTTCCTATAAAAAATTATTTGAACTGTACCACGGAATTTGTTATATATTTAATTGAATGTGGATGCAAAAAACAGTATGTTGGAAGAACAACCCAACCCTTACACTCAAGGGTTAATTCACATAGATATAACATTAAGAAGGGTTTCTTACAACATGGTCTTTCTAGACATTTCGCTATTAAACATAATAAGGATCCGAGTGGATTAAAAATCAGTCCAATTGAACATATTCCTGTTGACATTCCTGATAGAATAGGGCAACTAAATAGAAAAGAAGTTTTTTGGATTTACAGGTTGAATACACTTAAGCCATATGGATTGAACAAAATTACAGAGGTTTTTCTTTAAAATGGGATAAATTCAATAATTCTCTTTTTTAACAATTTTTAATTATGTACTCATATGTCATTTATATTGATTTTTGTTGTATTCTGTATGTTTAACCCCTTTTCTGTATGCGACTTTTTATCCCTGTAATGTGGTTGAATTATTTATATTTTTTTATTCTTTATACTTTTTATTTAATGTGCACATCTCTTTTATATATTTTTATATTATAGTGTTACAAGAAAAAGATGTCAGATTTGTTGTATTATAGGTGAGCGGTCTCCCTTTTTCCTTCTTCATTTCCTCTCTTTGTGTCGGGACATCGCGGGAAGCGATCCGGGTCTCTTCATTTGGGCGCTGCTTGACCTCTCCATAGTCAGTGTCTCTGTGCATTTCCCATCAAACACTCTGATGAATTTTGAATGAAATCAATACCTCCCCTTTTAAATGGTGTGTGAATTTTTTATAATCGATCGCATTGATTGATTTTTTTGGCCACATTTTTATAATTGGCCATATTCATGTTTTTATTAATCAATGGTGATTCATACAAACATTTTTTTAATAAAAAGACAAAGTTTCCTTTATTGTCATATAAATTATACATATTATTCTAATCAGTAACTCGTTTATATATATATATATATTTTTTTTAATCATTTTTTAATCATTTTTAAGTCCTTTTCTTCCTTTCTTCTTTCTTGTCAGGTATGACCTGAGCTTGGTATAGTGGTGTCATGTCGGACGCTGTTCACACCACAGCGTCCGGCAGGCAGCGGTAGTTCCATCTCCGTCCACTATAGCCTCAGTGGCGCCGGCTTGATTTTACTCAGGTTATCTGGGGTTAATCTAGCTGGAAATCAGGTGGGATGTTTGGTCACGCCCACGGTCTTTAAATAGTCGTGCTGGCCTGTGGGCGTCGCCGATTATAGCTTGTGTTTTGTGCCAAGTGGTTCCGGTCTGGAGTGGAGGTGTTGGAGAGAGAAATTCATAGCTGGTGTCGTATGATCCGTTGTTACCTTTTCGTCTTCCTATATTTGTTCTTTGTTTTGCCCTGTTCACATTATAGTATTGTCCTGAGTGGTTGCGACGCGGTGTGGTTTGAGTTCTCCCTGTCTGTCATTACTGTGTGGGTTTTGGTGGTTTGACAACTCACTGGGTGGAGGGTGGAGGGTTCAGCTTAGGGCTGAGCAGGAGATAAGGAGAGGCTGGAGGCTCAGGCATTTGCACCTTTAGCAAAAACCCTGGGTTGAGGGTCAGACAGCGTTTTCCCTAGTTTGAGGGACTCCGCAGGGGCCCGGGTTTTGTCAGCCTCCTTCGACCTAAGCCTCGCATAACATTATAATCGGCCCGACATTTTTCCATGGATTCCATGACTTCCATAAACCGCCAGTTGGCGGCGCTGTCCGTACAGGTCACCGAGTTGAAGGGGGCAGTTCAGCAGCAGGGCCTGGTTGTAGCTAATGTACAAGCGGCTTCTGCAGGTGCAGGTGCAGAGCCTAAGATTCCGCTGCCTGAACGATTTTCTGGGGAACGCAGCAAATTTGTCATCTTTTGGGAGGCCTGCAAGTTATACTTTCGCATGCTCCCGGTCTCCTCAGGTAATGAGGCTCAGCGGGTGGGTCTGGTGTTATCATTACTGAGTGGGGACCCCCAAGCATGGGCGTTTTCCTTACCAGCCGACTCTGCTACATTTCATTCGGTTGAGAATGTTTTTTCAGCACTCGGGCTCATTTATGATGACCCCGACAGATTGGCTTTAGCAGAATCTAAGATCCGCGCCCTCCGTCAAGGGGAACGTATGGCGGAAGACTATTGTTCATAATTTCGCCGTTGGGCAGTAGACACACAGTGGAACGACCCAGCGCTGCGGAGTCAGTTTATTCATGGGGTCTCAGAAAGAGTTAAACAGGCCCTCCTGATGTATGAGACTCCTGCATCGTTAGAATCTGCCATGAGTTTGGTTATCCGTATTGATCGCCGTTTGCGTCAAGGGGCGCAGGAGACGCTGCCTCTGGGGGAAAGCAGGGGTGCCAGTGTGGTTGCTGCAGATGAGCCCACGGAACCTATGCAAGTCGCTGGGGTATCGCATGTGCAGCGCCGCGTTCCTGGGTTCAGGAAGCATGGAGCATGTTTTTACTGTGGTAAAAGAGATCATTATGTAAATGCTTGTCCTGTGCTACCAAAGAGAGTCGCACCGGCGGAAAACTGGTAAGCTCAGAGGGTATGGAGGAGGCCCAACTGAGCGTATGCATATCCTCCATGATGGTATCTCAATGTATGCTCCCTGCCAGGGTTATTATTGCGGGCAGAGAGCTACCAATATCAGTGTTTGTGGATAGCGGTTCAGCCACCAATCTCATGGATGAGGAGTTTGCACGCATGGCAGGTTTCAAGATCGAAAAACTCCCTCATCCTATTCGCGTGGTTACCATTAATGCCGCTCCCCTCCCACAGGGGGAGATTACTGAGTTTGTAGCTGAGGTTAAACTCCACATTGGGGTCCTACATTCTGAGTGGGTTACTTGTAAGGTACTCAATAATCTCCCAGCACAAATAGTCCTGGGTTTCCCATGGTTGTCTAAGCACAACCCGGTGATTGACTGGAGAACCCAGGACATAGTCCAGTGGAGCAGTTTCTGCCAGGAAAATTGCTTGGCCACATGTGTGTCCGCCGTGAAGTCCAGCCTTCCGGAGGCATTGCTGGATTTTGCGGACGTATTCTCTGAGAGGGGTTGCTCAGAACTACCTCCACATCGAGCCTATGACTGTCAAATTAGGTTAAAACCCGGGGCTAAATTGCCAAAGGCGAGGATGTTTAGTATTTCTGGTCCGGAGAGACAAGCTCTTAAGGACTATATTGCGGAGAGTTTAAGTAAAGGGCATATCCGGCCTTCATCCTCACCTGTAGCAGCGGGGTTTTTCTTTATTAAGAAGAAAGATGGGGGGTTACGCCCGTGTCTGGATTTCCGGGAGTTAAACCAGATTACGGTCCGTGATCCCTACCCGATGCCTCTGATCCCTGATTTGTTCAACCAGGTGGCTGGTGCGAAGTGGTTTTCCAAACTTGACCTCAGGGGGGCATATAACCTCATAAGGGTCCGTCAGGGGGATGAGTGGAAGACGGCATTCAATACCCCTGAGGGTCATTTTGAAAGCCTAGTTATGCCATTTGGGTTGACAACCGCGCCTGCTGTGTTCCAACATTTCATAAATGATGTATTTGCTCATGTGCTGGGGAAATTTGTGATTGTGTACCTGGATGATATCCTTATTTATTCGAGCGACCAGGACACTCATTTAGAGCATGTCAGGCAGGTGTTACAGCTGCTCCGTGAGAATAAGCTCTATGCTAAGCTTGAAAAATGCGTGTTTTTTGTTCAAGAGTTGCCTTTTTTGGGATATATTGTGTCCGCCGCAGGGTTTAAAATGGATGCCGCGAAGGTGCAAGCGGTGCTGCGATGGGAACGGCCTGGTAATCTAAAGGCGCTCCAGCGGTTCCTTGGGTTTGCCAACTATTATAGGAAGTTTATTAAGAATTTCTCTACTATAGCCAAACCGCTCACGGACATGACGAAAAAAGGTACCAATCTCGCTATCTGGTCTGAGGATGCGGTGCGTGCATTTGAGCTTCTGAACAACCGTTTTGCTTCAGCCCCCATTCTGGTGCAACCGGACGTATCTAAACCTTTTACGGTGGAGGTCGATGCGTCTGAGGTGGGAGTGGGGGCAGTACTGTCACAGGGCTCGTCCTTGAGCAATTTGCGTCCATGCGCCTACTTCTCCAAGAAGCTGTCGCCGGCCGAACGGAATTACGACATCGGCAACAGGGAGTTGTTGGCCATCAAATTGGCTTTTGAGAAATGGCGACCCTTCTTGGAGGGGGCGGCCCACCAGGTCACAGTCATCACCGACCATAAAAACCTGCTCTATCTGGAGTCGGCCAAGCGTCTGTCTCCCAGGCAGGCTCGCTGGGCATTGTTTTTTACACGTTTTAACTTTCTGGTGACTTACCGTCCTGGGGCGAAAAACACCAAGGCGGATGCCTTGTCCAGGTGTTTTCCGGGGGGAGAACCTCGGGAAGAGCCGGTACCCATCCTCCAGGAAGGTGTAGTGGTTTCGGCTCTCACGACTGAGGTAGAGGCGGAGATTGCCGAGGCCCAGGAGGAGGTACCACCAGGACTTCCCGCTAATAAGTCGTTCGTACCCCTTCATCTTCGTCTTAAAGTGTTGGGGGAACACCACGACTCAGTCCTGGCCGGTCATCCAGGGGTTAGGGGCACCTTGGAACTGGTATCGCGCCGCTTCTGGTGGCCAAAAATCCGGCAGGATGTGGTTTCCTACGTGACAGCTTGCATCACGTGCGCCAGGGCCAAGTCGCCCAGAACCCGTCCTGCTGGCACTCTACAGCCTCTGGGGATACCTAGTAGGCCATGGACAGAAATCTCCATGGACTTTATCACAGACTTGCCTGCCTCGGCGGGGAACACGGTCATCCTGGTGGTGGTTGATCGATTTTCGAAGATGGCGCATTTTGTGTCGTTGCCTTCCTTGCCCAACGCGAAGACGTTGGCTCAGGTCTTTGTGCAGGAGGTGGTCAGACTGCACGGAGTTCCGTCGGACATAGTGTCTGATAGGGGTACCCAGTTTGTGGCGAAGTTTTGGAAAGCTTTTTGCTCACGATTGGGGATCAAGTTGTCTCATTCGTCGGCGTTTCATCCGCAGTCAAATGGTCAAACTGAGCACATGAACCAAAATCTGGAGCAGTATTTGCGATGTTTTGTGTCTGACAACCAAGAGGAGTGGTCGACGTTCCTTCCCTTGGCCGAGTTCGCATTAAATAATCACCGCCAAGAATCATCGGGAGAGTCTCCGTTCTTTTGTGTTTATGGGCACCATCCTCAATTTTGTACCTTGCACCAGGGGGGCTCTGGGGGCGTCCCAGAGGAGGACCGGTTAGGAGTTCAACTATCATCGGTCTGGAGGAGTGTGAAACAGCGATTGCTGAGCATGAGTGCAAGATACAATCGTGTGGCTGACTCTAGACGCGTGCCAGGTCCGGACCTGTGTGTGGGTGATTGGGTGTGGTTAGCTACTAAAAACATAAAACTCAAAATTCCATCATTGAAATTGGGTCCAAGGTTTATTGGCCCTTTTAAGATTGCTGCCATCATAAACCCGGTTGCTTTTCGGTTGGAGCTTCCTGCGGTATACAAGATACACAACGTGTTTCACAGGTCTTTATTGAAAAAGGTGGTAGGCTCTGTGGACACGACGCCGATGCCACCTCCAGTCATGGTGGATGGCGATTTAGAGTTTGAAGTCTCCAAAGTGGTGGACTCTCGAGTACTGCGCCGTACTCTTCAGTATTTGGTGCACTGGCGGGGGTATGGTCCGGAGGAGAGGTCTTGGGTTCCAGCCTCAGACATACATGCGGATTGGCTGGTCAGTTCCTTTCACCGCCGTCATCCGGACAAGCCGGGTCCTAGGAGTCTTGAGGGCCCTGGGGTCCCTCGTAGAAGACGGGGTACTGTCATGTCGGACGCTGTTCACACCACAGCGTCCGGCAGGCAGCGGTAGTTCCATCTCCGTCCACTATAGCCTCAGTGGCGCCGGCTTGATTTTACTCAGGTTATCTGGGGTTAATCTAGCTGGAAATCAGGTGGGATGTTTGGTCACGCCCACGGTCTTTAAATAGTCGTGCTGGCCTGTGGGCGTCGCCGATTATAGCTTGTGTTTTGTGCCAAGTGGTTCCGGTCTGGAGTGGAGGTGTTGGAGAGAGAAATTCATAGCTGGTGTCGTATGATCCGTTGTTACCTTTTCGTCTTCCTATATTTGTTCTTTGTTTTGCCCTGTTCACATTATAGTATTGTCCTGAGTGGTTGCGGCGCGGTGTGGTTTGAGTTCTCCCTGTCTGTCATTACTGTGTGGGTTTTGGTGGTTTGACAACTCACTGGGTGGAGGGTGGAGGGTTCAGCTTAGGGCTGAGCAGGAGATAAGGAGAGGCTGGAGGCTCAGGCATTTGCACCTTTAGCAAAAACCCTGGGTTGAGGGTCAGACAGCGTTTTCCCTAGTTTGAGGGACTCCGCAGGGGCCCGGGTTTTGTCAGCCTCCTTCGACCTAAGCCTCGCATAACAAGTGGTCCAAGACACCTAGTATGCTATTTTTATTCCTAGATGTCAAGAGTTCGTTTTTATATTTCCCTTGTTTTATATATATATTCCATTTTTCGTTTTCTATCTTCTTTCTTTTTTTCTTTCTTTCTTCTCCCCTTTTTTTATCTATGAAATAATAAAAATAATATGTTTTTAATGAATTTAGATTAACTAATGCATCAGTTCATCTGTGGTACTTTGAACCCTGACATTTGCACCAGATGACATGTGATCCTTTGGCGCCGTTTTTTGAATTCTTGTTGTATATAATCTGTGACAGCTCTTTTTGTGCATATATTTGTCATCCCCTGAAGAAGAAATGGTACACATTTCGAAACGCGTTGGGAAATAAAATGGATTAAACTTTCTCATAAACTGGATTAGTGATTTTATCTGGCAGCGCACAAAAGTCCAAGAATTTATTCCGAAATCTGGTGTTTCAAGTGGTCACAGAGCTGACCATTGGACGTGCAGCAAGCAGATTACTGATTCCACATACCTGAATCTCTCCTAAAAAGGGTGAGTAAATTCTAATCTATTTCTCCAGAAATAACCCAGATAAGACTCTATTGCGCTTTTTTGTTCCTTTAGTTTTGAATATCTTGCACTCTGGATATTTGACACCTTAACCTACAGCCGTGTCGTGTCCACTGACACTCTGAGAACACCAAAGCCAACTCCTTAAACAACAAGAATCAATGAAAACCAGAGCAACCAAAAACCACAGCCCTATACAAAATACAGCCTCATATGATTTACTGCCAATCCAAAATAGGCGCTGCACAGAGTCTATCCCAGGTTTTGTGCTACACGGTACACCAGTACACAACCAGTTAGTATATTAGTATATTACCAGAACAGATTAACAGATAATACAGATGACAATTATTATCTTATTACTCTATTATTCAACTCTCATACGGACATACTCACCGCTCACTGGTGGGTTCTTTTGAACCGTGTTTGTACAGTCTTACCCAGAGATATGCAGAGATCCTTAGAGAGGTTGCAGCTGACAAAATCAGTGTAAGAATAAATGTTCTCACCTGCTGCAGCCTGGATTTTGAATTTTCAACCTCCCAGGAAACTCCCACATGCGGATTCCGAATAGGCTGGTTTCCACGGTCCCACGTTGGGCGCCAAACTGTCGTAGCTGCTTTTTGTTCTGACTAAGCGTCAGCTATGCCAGATCACCAGTGAGTCCGAATTATGAGGTTTTGCCCTTCTGTTCACAAGCGCTTGGAGACAAAGAGACTCAACACACACTCAACACACACGAGCTGTGGTCAAATCACTTTATCTGACGTAATGAAATATAAGGCAAAATTACACAGAATGTCATGTCGCCTGCATGCACCAGAGGATAGGGTTTCATTTGGGTTCATATCAGGCACAGATTGACCACGGGTTCCTCTCCCTGCAGCAGCTGCACTACCACCACTAGCAACATGGACACGTCCCTTATTTATTGTTTTCCTCATTTTTTTCACACAAAAAAGTGCAGAGTACTACACGGCCTGTATACAGAGAGAGTGGCCAGGAGATTATTACACTGCCAGCTTTCAAAGAACTCAAAGAAAAATCTCACCAACCTCTCTAGGTCTGCCCAGGTACACTTACATGTCTGCTGTATTTCCTTTATGTG
Organism: Dendrobates tinctorius; assembly: GCF_039654945.1. Taxonomy (NCBI): domain Eukaryota; kingdom Metazoa; phylum Chordata; class Amphibia; order Anura; family Dendrobatidae; genus Dendrobates; species Dendrobates tinctorius. The sequence goes on along the minus strand of NW_027361732.1, from coordinate 67,118,416 downwards.
TCTGTAAAACGGGAATGGTTGGTCTTCAGGGTCAGGGAACTGCTTCAACAAAGTTAGCTGGTCAGAGGGGCTTCAGGGACAATACACCTGCATCTTTCTTATTCTAGTCGCCCTTCTAGGTCCTGATGTGGTTGGTCGTCTGATGTCTACTGTCAGCTCATTCCTCAAAGGTCAATGTCCCCACTACCCACTATCCACACTATTATGTCACTACATATGATCTTGTCTGGACAGGATTTAGCGCAACTCACTTAGGTCAGTAGCACAGGTCACACAAGTAGCTATTTAGTCTGGGTTTGTCAGAGTCTGATCACAGTGTTTACAAGTCCATCTGTTTTGTCTGGGTCTCTGGTTAAATTTTGTCAACCAAAATATTCATAATACACCTTCCATACTGCTGCACATTCTCAAACATCATTTATTCACTTGCTATTTTCTTCCCTTGTCTGTGCCTTTTTGTACATCCAAACATTCACACTATTTTTGCCTTTTTCAATATTGATTCAGATGTCGGAAATATGGTCGCCAGGAGGAGGACTGAAATCCCTCACTCAGACCCCATTCACAATGATGGACTGTGGTTCAGTCTTCAACACACTGGAGCAAACACCTGTGGTGAGGACAATAATTGCTTGCGCATATACACTCATGATCAAACACAGGTTAATGAGACGGTGTACCAGGATGGTGTTGAAGGCTGTAAAGCATCTGCGGGTAAAATAATAAGGAAAGAAAGGGGTAAATGTACAACTGGTATAAGTGGAAAACAAATGAATAATACTTGGTGTGCTCAAAAGTCCTGACATAGGCTTATGGGCACACCAAGTATTATTCATTTGTTTTCCACTTATACCAGTTGTACATTTACCTCTTTCTTTCCTTATTATTTTACCCGTAGATCTTCCCCCTGCGACACCACTTTGTGTCCCATTAGGAAAAAAGGACTCAAGGGTTTGCTGACACTTACAGAAAGGTTCATGACTTAAGGGCTATTAATGATGATACAGTGAGTGTGACCTCAATAGTCCCTAAAACACACACAATACTGTCACAGATCCCAGTAATGTCAAAATGTTTCACAGTCATGGATTTAGCAGGTGCATTTTTTTCTGTACCCCTGCACCCTGACTGTCAGTATCTTTTTCCTTTACTCATAATGGTGAACAACATTGTTGGACAGTCCTCCCACAAAGGGGGAAAGAAATCCCCTGCCATCTATTCAGCAGCAATGGCAGGGATCTGTTATGAACGGGTCACCGAGGAGAAAAAAAAACAAAACAAGCTAAGCCACAGAAAACCAGAGAAGTTGGTAACTATGCAGATTGCAGATCCCTGATCTTACCACACAACTAGCAGTAGCTGTGGAGCGTGCCTACGATGTTCCTAGATGCCTCATCACGGCCAGAGGACTACATAAGCCTAAAGCAAGAAAAGGGAAAACTAACTGCCCCAGAGCAGACCCCAAAGGAATAGATAGCCCCCACACATGTATTGACGGTGAAACAAGATGAAGGCACAAACACAGGCAGGAAAATAGGCTGACAAATGATGGGGCCCAAACTGACTAGACAGGAAAGGAAAGTCACTGTCTGCAACCTGCAAAAAACCCTACAAAAATAATGTCCAACACTTCTGATAGCAAAATTAACCCTGAAGTCACTAGACTTCTCCCACTATATCAGCACTCAATGTAAGAGAAAAGCAGTGTGTATCGAAGTCATGATCACCCAAAAATTTTTTGGAAGCGTGGCTTCCTCAGGGGAAAGTCCCTTTCTAGTGGCGATACGCGTGGGGTTGTCCCCACATCACACCTTCATGCTGGCTGCAGGTTTAACCCATTGTCTACCTTTATTGTGAGGTAGTATTATTATGTCTTTGATTGCTTCAGCTCATATTTTCATTCTTTGTGCTAAACAGGATTTTTTTCTTCCAGGTCATTTTTTGACTCCACACAGTTCTTTTCTTTTTTTGGTATAGCCTTATCAGACCAAACATAGGTCACAGTTAGATTTTAGGTTACCAAATTGGTTTTGTTTATATACCTTTCATGTGTTTTTTGGCTTATTGATTGGGAAACAACAGACTATTTATCACTCTATCAACTGGGTTCTTGTTGTTTTTACATATCCATGTATATATTGGTTGCCAAATGAATGATGGCTGTACATGTATTATGACATTATTTTCACTACTGGGTTTTTTACCTGCTTACATTCATGTGACTATTATCCTATTTCTAATGACTGCCAGCTTGGTGTGTATGTGTTATAAGGGTCTTAACGTGGACTCTAGGTGGTTCTATTTTGGCCTCTTTTAGGCTTTTTTAATTGGTTTTAACTTTGTGTGTTCAGATTTGTGTACTTTGATATAATAAAAATTTACAATTTTCTATATTGATTGCTTTGATTGTGCAAAAAATTTTTGGGTGATCATGACTTCGATACACACTGCTTTTCTCTTACATTGACATTTCACATTGTGTGTTGTCATAGATCCCCTTTTTTATTCTGGAGTGCCCTCAAAACCTTTCCCTTCAAACTATATCAGCACTCTGGAATATTCTGAGACAGAGCAAAAAGAGACCGAACTAGTAAGGGAAAAAAGCCAATTGGCAAAATACTGATAAATAAGTGTGGAAATTCAGCTCAGCCCCCAGCCGGGGCTGGCAGACCACACAAAAAACTGAATAGACCAACAAAATCAAGTGTGAACATTATCAGAAAAACTTAGCTTTAGATGACTGGAACAGAGCTGAAAACCAAGAGCTGACAAGCCAGAAAGAATCACCAACAACTGAATAGGGCGTCGGCTGTCTTAAATCCAATCTGAGAATCCCGAGATCCAATCATCATCCCCATCCTCAGGTGGCAGATCTCCACCGATCAAACCAGCCGCACCACCTCCCAACACCACCAGAGGGAGTTCAGAAGGGGAACCCGAGAATGAACTCACAACAGGGATCCCTGAGTAGTGGCAATCACCTCATCCGCTGATTGTACTATTACAGTATGTGGATGACCTTTTGCTGTTCTGCCTGGACCAGAGGTCCTGCAGGGAAGCTACAGTTTCCTTGCTATGTTTTTTTATCAGAAAAGGGTTGCAGGGTCTCACGTGACAAATTACAGTATTACAAACAAAAGGTGACATTTTTGGGACATTATATTGCCGAAGGTACCAGACACCTGACAGGAAACAGGCAATTCAAAATCTCTCTCCACCCAGGTCACATCAGCATCTATGTGTAGGGTTCAGACAGGTTCTCAGGATGCAGTGACGAGACACGAGACTGAGTGTGTTTGGTAAAATAAATATTTATAAATTGGTGCCGCTGGGGCTGTGCTGAACAAATCAAATGGGCAACAACAAACTGTCCTCGCAGGGACTCAATAACATTTAAAACACTTCCTTATACTAAATGCGACTAATCCGGCTAGTCCGGGTGTTGTAGGCCACATACGGCCGAACTAAGGGTCCTTATTTCCTATGGACAACTTATCCTTCCAGGCATCGTTCAGGATTGCAGATGCGGCCGCTCAGAGGTCACTGATGCGGCTGCCTTGATGCCCCGATGTCCCGGGATGATTTAGGTTCGATGGGCTCTGGAGGATCTGTGCTGGTGGGGCACGACAGGCCCTGAAGAATCCGTGCTGGCGGGGCACAACAGGCCCTGAAGAATCAGTGTTGGTGGGGCACAACAGGCCATGAAGAATCTGTGCTGGCGGGGCACAACAGGCCCTGAGGAATCGGTGCTGGTGGGGCACAACAGGCCCTGAAGAATTGGTGCAGGTGGGGCACAACAGGCCCTGAAGAAACGGTGCCGGTGGGGTGCAACAGGCCCTGAAGAAATGATTTCGGTGGGGCGCAACAGGCCCTGAAGAAATGATGCCGGTTGGGCGCGGTGATGACGCAGTCTCTAAATCTACCGTTCACCAGTCTCTGCCCAGAGTCCCTCAGCAAACCAGACGGGGGCCTCTACTGCCACCTGTAGCGAGGTGGCGCCCCCTGGGGCCGGTGATGACTGGGCCGCATCTGTGGAAGAAGGCAGGGGGGCATTGTCCTGACCGCTGTAAAGGAATGGTCTATAGTCGCAGCGGTCAGTGGAGGTCGTGGACTTGTCACAGCAGGATGGGAAACAGCGGGGGCGGCTGTATGCGACCGTATGAGGGGAGCGGCCACCGGTGCAAGGCTCTCACGTGTCACTAGTCGGTAAGTCCGCAGCCTTCCTTTCACAGGGCCCTGTCGGTCTCTCCACAACACACCGTTTGCTCCCTCGGTCCTCTCTGTCTCACCCGACTTCTTGTCTGTTGTCTGGCTCTCTGTCAACTGCCACTTCAGCGCGCCCCCTGCTCCTTTTAAGCTTGCCCTGCCCCCTGTTTCCCTGACAACTTCAGTCAAGTCTTTTCTTTTACTGTCCTCCCAGGATCGTTCCCTCAGGAACCCTGATGGCTGTCCCCTGGGCACCTGCCCCTTCACTGTCTGGGAGTCCTCCTCCCCACATATGCACTTTCCTAGGTTTGGTGACCTACAGTAGGCCTTGGATAAGGCCTGCTTCACAAATGTTGCAACCACTTTATGACTGCTTGTCATCAGACCAGGGACCTCACACAAAATGCAATTGATTCCTTCTATTCTCTCAAACTGCTCATTGTGTCTGCCCCGGCCTTAGGCATTCCAAATTATGACCAGCCATTTTTCTTGTTTTGCACAGAGCAGGGAGGACATGCTCTCCCAGTACTGACACAACAACATGGAGGGAAACAGAGACAAATAGCATACTACTCAGCACAATTAGACCCAGTGATCAGAGGGTCACCTACGTGTGTCCGTGTGGTAGGAGCAGCTGCACTACTACTAGGAAAGGCATGTGAGATCACACTGACGTTTAGTTTGACAATCTATTCCCAACATGACATCCATGCCATACTCGTACAAGTTCAACCAAAATATTTGTCTATGGCCAGACAGCTCCGACTTGAGTGTGCTCTACTAATTCATGAGTATGTCACCCTCAAAAGATGTAACGTTCTGAATCCAGCCACCCTCCTGCCTGTGGATTCAGAAAAGGGGGAATTGGTGACCATATTAGCAAGTGAGGAAGAATACTTTGACATGATGCATGAACATGACTGCATAGAACTGATGAGTCAGGAGACAGTGGGTTTTGCACACGTTCATGAAAAAAAACCTGTTCCTAATGCAGATTTTGATTTTTTTGTAGATGGCTCCAGATACCACCAGGATGGGCGATTCTACACTGGATATGCAGTAGTATCCTCACATGAGGTAATCCGAGCTGAATCACTCCCTCCTCAAATGTCGGCGCAGGAGGCAGAGTTGAAGGCACTCACTGAGGCGCGTAGAACCTCTGCAGTTAAAGTCGCTAATATTTACACTGATTCGAATTATGCATGGGGAATAGCCCATGATTATGGCCCTATCTGGAGAAGCAGAGCGTTCCTTACATCAGCCGGTAAGCCCATTAAAAATGCAGAGCTGGTGAAACAATTGATGGAGGCATTGATCTTACCAGTCCTGGTTGACATTGTCAAGGTAAAAGCACACATAAAAGGCGATTCCGTGGAGGTAGAGGGCAACAGAAGGGCGGATGAGGCTGCTAAAGTAGCAGCAAGGCGGCCTAGAGAGAGCAGTGGACGGTGGCGGGGAGTCAGCGTATTCCAGCCACATTGAGCCTACATGTCCTGAAATCCCTCCAGCAAAAGGCTGCCCAAACAGAGAAGGTACACTGGGGGAGACTGGGAGCTGAGCTGAACTCAAACGGAGTATGGGAGATTAAGGATAAATTGTGCCCACCAAAGTCCCTGTTCCTAATCATGGCGCAAGCAGCACATGGCCCCACTCACGCCTCAAAAAGTCACATGTGTGCCATGGTAGATGCCTTCTGGATTGCTCCCGGTTTCAGTTATGCAGCTGCAAAACTTGTACAATCATGCCTCATCTGTGCACAGCACAACCCAGGTAAAACAGTAAACGTCCCTAAGAACGTGACACCTAGGCCTCTCTACCCGTTTCAGAGACTGCAGACTGGCTACATACAGCTACCAAGGTAGGAGTGTATGAATATGTCCTAGTGTGTGTAGATCTCTTCTCTGGTTGGCCGGAAGCCTATCTGGTAAAATGTGAAAATGCTAAAACAACTGCAGACAAACTGATGAAAGAACTGATCTGCAGGTATGGTGTCCCAGAAACCATAGAAAGTGATAGGGGTACACACTTCACGGGAGAAATAATGAGGGAAGTCATGCAGGCCCTTGGTGTACAGCAAGCATTTCATACACCATACTTCATGCAAAGTAGTGGGAAAGTGGAAAGACTAATTGGGACACTTAAACTGAAAATTCAAAAGGCCATGGCAGACACAGGAAAGAGCTTGGTAGAGTGCTTGCCTCTTGCACTCTTTTCAGACACACTCCAAATAGAAAGACAGGCTTGTCTCCCTCTGAAGTCCTGTTTGATAGTGCACCAAAGACTGGTCTGTGCTTCCCACAGGTGCTACAAATGCAACATGGTTCTATGACAGCCTACGTCCAGGCCTTGCAGGAAAGACTTAATGTGATGCATAAACATGTGTTCTCATCCATTCCAGATCCTAATGCCAGTGCAGATGTGCATCAGCTGAATCCAGGTGATTGGGTGGTTATAAGCAGACACGTGAGAAGGAGCCTGGACCGACAATTTGACGGCCCCTTCCAAGTCCAGCTGACCACATCCACCTCAGTAAAACTTGAGAGAAAACCCACCTGGATCCACGCCAGTCACTGCTAGAAGGTCTTTTCAACTGCAGAATGACTGTGCTCCTCATCACCTTGCTGGCAGTGACAGGGTTACTGCACTCTACAGAGACACAGGACAAACTCTTAAATGCTGACTGGGACAACAAACTTATTTCGCATCATGCTCTTCTCATAAAGGACATGGAAGGACAGAACCCGAAAGACTGTTTGATCTGTACACACAGCCCAGTTTCTGCGAGGACCATGCCGTACTTATCCTTACCTCTGGAGCCATGGGAGGTATTAACCCCACACTGCATACATAATGAGACTTGGACTCAATCTAGGTTTTGGGGAAAAGATGTGCCTCGTAATATATCTGCCTCATTGGCTATAATCGGATGGGCCGCTAATCTCTGGTTTCAGTTTAATATAATGCGGCCTAAGGTACAAATGTGGTGGTGGGAATATGATTCAGATGTCGGAAATATGGTCGTCAGGAGGAGGACTGAAATCCCTCACTCAGACCCCATTCACAATGATGGACTGTGGTTCAGTCTTCAACACACTGGAGCAAACACCTGTGGTGAGGACAATATTTGCTTCCTCATATACACTCATGATCAAACACAGGTTATTGAGATGGTGTACCAGTATGGTGTTGAAGGCTGTAAAGCATCTAAGGGTAAAATAGTAAGGAAAGAAAGGGGTAAATGTACAACTGGTATAAGTGGAAAACAAATGAATAATACTTGGTGTGCCCATAAGCCTATGTCAGGACTTTTGAGTTTATACCAATGTATACAGACCCCAGGTCACGTTTGTGTTCTCCCCAAAGGAGTATTCTTGGTTTGCGGACATCATGCCTACAGGTGGGTGAGCCCAGACATAAGAGGGGTTTGCACTCTTGCCAAACTAACACCAGCCACTTTCATAATTCCTCATAGTAAAATAGACACAGCAGCAGTCCCAATTCATGCTTTGTATAGAAGGGCTGCAGACAATAAGCCCCGGCCAAATGGTAGGCCGCATCTAGTAGAAATGGGGATAACAAATAAAATATTCAGTAGTATGCTAATATACCCCTTCATAACACATATGTGGGATAAATTAGTAGAAGCTACCGACTACCTGGACGATCAGATTTTCCAGATTCTTGAAGTTCTTAATGAAACTAATACAATACAGAGACAATTAATCATAGTTACTAACCAACACACTATAGTACTAGATTACCTGACAGCAAAAGAAGGAGGAATGTGTCAGATAATTGGTCCCACCTGTTGTAATTATATCGACCCTGCTGGCAATCTCCAGATCAGGGCCAGTATAGACAAAATAGGTGAACTTAGAGACCAATGGTTAAAACAACACAGTGCAAACAGAGACTCCTGGTGGGGTAGCACATTCTCTTTTCTAAATCCAGCAAATTGGTTTAATGGCCTTGCAGGATGGATTTTTGGCATTATACAGACTTGTATGCAAATTTTGTTGTTTTGCTTATTGCTTTATGTAGCCGTAAAAGCGCTAATATATGTATTACTTAAGCTATTGAATAATGTATGCATAAAAAAAGAATCTAAGGCTGAACCTTCTGTAGTGTATCATAGACCCCAGGTAGCCATTGCTGATGGGGAAAGTGAGTGTCCACACTGAGGGTGGATGGGCGAAGCAGGTAGGAAGCCCCCTTATGGGTACTAGACCCATGAGACAGTAGCTCCTTTGTGGACATCAGCTGACCCTGTGGCAAAGGTTACACCATTTACAAAAGGGGGAAATTGATATTGAAGAGTTAATGGTTTGCTTTTATATCCCTTTAATTGCCTTTAAGACTTCTAATGCCTTCTGACTTATTATTGCTAGAACTATTCTCATGTAGACTATTAGTCTCTGTTCTCAAGGAAACTATACTTGTTATCATATTGTTCTCCATAGTCAATTACAACATGTTCTTGACACATTGTAAACATGATATAATTCTGAAGGTGATGGTGGGGGCTACATGAGCTCCATAGAATTACATTTGTTGTAAATGGTATAAAATATTACCTTATATTTCATTACGTCAGATAAAGTGATTTGACCACAGCTCGTGTGTGTTGAGTCACTTTGTCTCCAAGCGCTTGTGAACAGAAGGGCAAAACCTCATAATTCGGACTCACTGGTGATCTGGCATAGCTGACGCTTAGTCAGAACAAAAAGCAGCTACGACATAGGCCTAGTAACACTGGACAAATGGTGAGACCAGAACAAGTAGAGATGGTTTTAGAATAGTGATGAGAGAACGTGCGCGCCACTACTCGATACTCGCCTGAGTATCACGGTACTCGGTGTACTCGGGGAGCACCGAGCATTTCCGGGATTACTCGACGGGAACTTGGGTCTACACCCATCTTTTTTGGTGGACTTTACAGACCCAATCACGATGTAGGGATTGTCTGCCAGGCAATGAAACGCCGCAGCCATGTTTGTTGTGGTCATGCAGTGATTGGCTGACCGCACAGCATCATCAGGGGTATAAGAGACTGGACGCCGCCCTGCTCGGCGCATTCAGCTCTGGATTGAGATAGTGTAGGGAGAGCTGCTGCTGATATAGGGTCAAAATTGGGGATTTATTAGTTAGTGTGGGGTCTACCATCCTAAACTACTCAAATCCAGCTAAACCAACAGTCCGTCTAAGGACTAATTCCAGAGTATATAGGTTCCAGTGTTAGGTAGGCAGTGTAGTGTACGTCACTCTATACACATCAGTGCAAGGCCCGCAGGCACTGTATGTGTGTATATAGATCATTGCATACATCAAGAGGGTCCAATCCCTTCTTGTGTTTTGGTGCTTCTGCTGATACAGTACCTGTAGGATATATTGGCCGTGTATAGCTAGCCCCAAGTGTAATTGGAATACAGGCCACACATTTTTTGGTGGGGTATCTACTTGCCAGCTCATACTGTATCTGTGCGTGCTCAAAGTTTGGCCAGTTTACGGTGGTTTTCTTTTTTTGTCTTAGGTGTCACTGTACTTATATACAGCAGTATTTACGCCCCCAAAAATGAAAAAAAAAAACACATTTGTCGTAGTGGTATCTCCGTGTCAGCTCATATCTGTGCATGCTCAAAGTTTGGCCAGTTTAGGCCGGTTTTCCTTTTCTTGTCCTGGGTGTCACAGTACTGATATACAGCACTAGTTAGCCCAAAAATAAAACAAAACAGGGCACACATTTGTCGTAGTGGTATCTCCGTACCAGGTGATATCTTTGCGTGCTCAGTTTGGCCAGTTTAGGCTGGTTCTCCTTTTTTTGTCCTGGGTGTCACAGTACTGATATGCAGCACTAGTTAGCGCAAAAATAAACAAAAAAAGGGCACAAATTTGTCGTAGAAATATCTCCATGCCAGCTCATATCTGTGAGTGCTCAAAGTTTGGCCAGTTTATGGCAGTTTCCTTTCTTTGTCCTTGCTGTCACTGTACTTAAATACAGCAGTATTTAGCCCAAAAAAACCAAAATACAGCACACACATTTGTCGTAGTGGTATCTCCGTGGCTGCTCATATCTGTGTGTGCTCAAAGTTTGGCCAGTTTAGGCTGGTTTTCCTTTTTTTATCCTTGGTGTCCCAGTACTGATATAGAGCATTAGTTAGCCCAAAAATAAAAAAAAACAGGGTACACATTTGTCATAGTGGTATCTCCATGGCAGCTCATATCTGTGTGTGCTCAAAGTCTGGCCAGTTTACGGCAGTTTTCTCTTTTTTTGTCCTGGGTGAAACTGTACTTATATACAGTGCTATTTAGCCGAAAAAAAAATTGTCATAGTGGTATCTCCGTGACGGCTCATATCTGTGCGTGCTCAAAGTTTCGCCAGTTTAGACCGGTTTTCCTTTTTTTGTTCTGGGTGTCACAGTACTGATATACAGCACTAGTTAGCCCAAAAATAAAAAAAACAGGGTACACATTTGTAGTAGTGGTATCGCCATCCCAGCGGATATCTGTGCGTGCTCAAAGTTTGGCCAGTGTAGGCCAAAACATTGTATTTTTTTGCAGTCTGGTAACGTAATTATTAAATCTGATAAGGTCAAAAACATTTTTACCTAAAGTCCAAATAGATAAAAGTGTGGTTTTCAAGCACACGTATCACAAACAAGTTGACTCCCAGATCACCCTTTTGTAGTGAATGTGTATAATATTCTAGTCCATTTACAATGGGCAAGGCGCGTTGCAAAGGATAGGGAAGTGGACGTGTGTCACGTCACCGTCAGACTTGGGGCCTGCTGTTCCGCCCTCAGCCACTAGGAGGCGACGGACTGTCACGCCGCTCTCGGGCTTGGGGCCTGCTGTCCAGGCCTCGGCTACCAGGAGGCGCCGGACTGACATGTCATCGTCGAATTCAGGGCCTGCTGTTCCGCCCTCAGCCACTGTGAGGCGCCGTGGCTCGCGCCCGAGTAATGGCGGCAACAGTGAAAGGGCTTCTGCGCAGGCGTCTAGTGGACTCAGACTCCGCTCCTCTGTCAGTCATGAAGGGGTTGGTGCATCGTCATCAGGTCTGGTCCTGGGGGCGGTCCTGATGACATCATCAGCCCGGGAGCCTGTGAGGGATGACCTGATCCCTCAAATACCTTTGGACTGGGCTTGCAAGCCGCCGGATATATTCTTGGTTCCCCTGCGTGTTACTGTGTGAATTGCTGTTGACTGACTCTGACTTTTGCCTGGACTTCTGACTCTGCTTCTGCCTAACGATTCTGTACCTCTGCGACTCTCCTGGTTTATGACTCTGACTTTGGCCTGGATTCTGACTCTGCTTCTGCCTAACGATTCTGTACCTCTGCGACTCTCCTGGTTTATGACTCTGACTTCGGCCTGGATTCTGACTCTGCTTCTGCCTAACGATTCTGTACCTCTGCGACTCTCCTGGTTTATGACTCTGACTTCGGCCTGGATTCTGACTCTGCTTCTGCCTAACGATTCTGTACCTCTGCGACTCTCCTGGTTTATGACTCTGGCTTCGGCCTGGAATCTGACTCTGCTACTGTCTACTGTTTTTGTACCGTTGCTGCCTGACTGGTTTAGTCTCGGATATCATTGCCTCTGTGTCCTGTATTGGAACACCTTTCTGGCGACCGTCCTGCTCTGGTCATTGCTCCTATTCAGACAGTGCCTCCTGGGCTCTGCTATAAATCCAGATCCCTGTATAGGGGTAAAGGGTATCAGTGTTTCTCGGGGTGCTGTCTGGCTGCAGTCCAGACCGCAGGCAGACGTCACATTATATCCGGCCCAAAAAAAATAAAACTGCTCTTGTGTCTATACTTAACACATATAAAAGCAGTTTTCCTTACCTTTTTTTTTTTTTTCTTCCTCCTGACTGAGCTGATTCCAGGCCCAAACACCTGTTACATTGCACAGCCTGGAAGGTCACTCTCAGGCTCAAGCATGCTGCAGCCTGGAAGCTTCAAAGAAAATGCTGGCTGTTGGAAATCCACATTCCTGGAGCATCGCCCTCTGGACAGCGCTGGGGGTCAGGTATTGCCCGCAAAAGCGGCCAAACTGTTGTTACCAGTTTCCCTTTCTTTTGCTAAGAAACGTCTGTGTGTGAAGGCTTATGTGGATTGTGGTGCTGCCGGCAACCTTATGGATTTTTTATTTGCTAAGAGTCTGGGTGTACCTCTGCTAAAGCTTAAAGCGCCTATTCAGACTATTACAATTAATGGTACATCTATAGACCAGGGAGGTGTGGAATTCATTACTGCCGAAATTTCTATGTCAGTGGGGACATTACATAACGAACAAATGTCATTTTTTGTTATACACAATTTATCAGATCCAGTTGTGTTAGGCATGCCATGGTTGCACCAGCATAATCCAGTTATTGACTGGCGCATAGGTGATATCGTGCGCTGGAGTCCACGGTGTCAGAATCACTGTATGTCACTGTCAGTGAACCAAGTTAAAATTAAAAACCCCTCCATTCCATATGCATTCGGAGATTATGAAGATGTCTTCTCCATAGTGGAGTCTGAGAAACTACCTCCTCATAGAGAGTACGACTGTCCTATAGACTTGGTCCCTGGTGCCCGTCTCCCTAAAGGGAGAATATTCAACCTCTCGGGTCCGGAGCGTGTAGCCATGAATGACTACATAGCAGACAGCCTACGTAAAGGCTTTATTAGACCTTCCACCTCACCTGTAGGAGCTGGGTTTTTCTTTGTAGAAAAAAAAGATGGTGGACTCAGACCATGCATCGATTATCGTGAGCTGAACGCAATTACTGTAAAAAATCAGTACTCGCTCCCACTCATTCCTGATCTGTTTAATCAGCTACTGGGAGCCCGCTGGTTTACTAAACTTGACCTCCGGGGGGCATATAATCTGGTCCGCATAAGAAGCGGTGACGAATGGAAAACGGCCTTTAATACACCTCTTGGTCACTTTGAGTACCTTGTAATGCCGTTCGGACTCAGTAACGCACCTGCCGTATTTCAACACTTTGTCAATGACATTTTCAGGGACATTTGTGGGGTGTATGTCGTCGTGTATCTGGATGACATTTTGATTTATTCGGCTGACCCTGTGACACATGCTCAACACGTCCGTTCGGTATTGCAGAGACTGCGAAAAAACTCCTTGTATGCGAAATTAGAAAAATGTGTTTTTTTTGCTGAAGAGGTACAGTTCTTAGGATACATGGTCTCAGGCAAGGGGTTTCGCATGGACCCTGCCAAGATTCAACCCATTAAGGATTGGGTGCAACCCAAATCGCTGAAAGCGCTGCAGCGGTTTTTGGGATTTGCGAATTATTACCGCAAGTTTATCAGGGGTTTCTCTGAGATTGCCAAGCCACTCACGGACCTTACCCGAAAAGGGGCGGACATGACTAATTGGAATCCTGAGGCAACCCGAGCTTTTTCTACACTAAAGGAGTGCTTCGTGGCCAACCCGGTGTTGATTCAACCAAACTTGGACCACCCCTTTATTGTTGAAGTAGATGCCTCCGAAGTCGGAGTGGGAGCAGTGCTCTCGCAAGGTACTGCATCCCTCACTCAGCTTCGCCCATGTGCATTTTTCTCCCGCAAATTCTCTGCCACGGAGGGAAACTATGACGTCGGTAATCGGGAATTACTGGCGATCAAATGGGCCTTCGAGGAATGGCGCCACTTCCTCGAAGGTGCCAAACACAAGGTCACTGTTATTACAGACCACAAAAACCTAACCTACCTAGAGTCAGCCAAAAGACTAAATCCCAGGCAGGCTAGGTGGGCCTTGTTTTTCTCCAGGTTTGATTTTATAATCACCTTCCGCCCCGGGACTAAAATGTGAGGGCAGATGCCCTCTCTCGCAGTTTCTGCCCCACACAGACCGAGGACTGTGAACCAGTCCCAATATTGGCTAATGGAATCGTCGTGTCGGCAGTGTCTTTGGACCTTCTGGAGGAGATCCGTAGGTCTTCAGAGCAAGTTCCTGACACTACGCCCCCCAAAAAATTGTTCGTTCCGGCTAACCTTCGTCTGCAGGTTCTAAAAGAATCACACGACTCTGTCCTGGCAGGCCATCCGGGTCTCAATAATACCACCAGGTTGGTAACTAGGAACTTTTGGTGGCCGACGGTGGTCAAGGACTGTAAGGACTATGTTTCAGCGTGTGAAGTCTGTGCCCGTGCCAAGTCCCTCCATAGTCGCCCTGCCGGCTGGCTTCAGTCCTTGCCCACCCCTGAGAGTCCATGGACCCACATCTCCATGGATTTCATTACAGACCTGCCGCCATCAGATGGGAAAACTTGTATCTGGGTGGTGGTAGACAGGTTCAGCAAACAGGGACATTTTATTCCCCTGTCTGGGTTGCCTAACTCTGAGACTTTAAGTAAGTTGTTTATCCTGCACATTGTACGTCTGCACGGCGTTCCGGCAAATATTGTGTCCGAGAGGGGTACCCAGTTTGTCTCGAAGTTCTGGAGGGCATTCTGTAGACGCATTGGTGTGGAGTTGTCCTTCTCTTCGGCATACCATCCCGAAACTAATGGTCAAACTGAGCGTACTAACCAAGCTCTGGAACAATACCTCCGCTGTTATGTGTCAGGACATCAGACCGATTGGGTGGAACATCTGCCATTGGCTGAGTTCGCCCTCAATAATCGATATCAAGACTCCATTAAAACTACCCCTTTCTTTTGTAACCTTGGACTACATCTGCGCTTTGGGTCGTTTTCGGCCAGGATGTCGGAGCTCCCTGGGGTGGAGCAAAATATACATCGGCTAAAAACGATTTGGTCTGAGGTTAATTCAAATTTGAAAGGGGCTCAGGTTAGACAGGCTTCGGCTGCAAATAGACGACGATCTAAGGGGCCGCACCTGGGAGTTGGCGACAAGGTTTGGCTCTCTACAAAAAATATCAAGCTTAAGGTACCGTCCGCCAAACTAGGTCCCAGGTTCATCGGCCCATACGAAATTATCGAGGTGGTTAACCCAGTAGCCTTCCGCTTAAAACTTCCACAGTCATTCAAATTGCCTAACGTATTCCACAGGTCTCTCCTCAAACCTTATCATTCTCCCATTCACCCTGTTCAGTCCCCTCCTCCTCCTGTTTCGGTCGGGGGAGCTCTGGAGTATGAAGTCCAGGGTATCCTTGACTCCCGCCTTGTGAGGGGCTCAGTACAGTATCTGGTACACTGGAAGGGCTACGGCCCAGAAGAAAGGTCCTGGGTTCCTGCGGGGAACGTCCATGCCAAGGCATTAATTAGGAGATTTCATCTTCTTCACCCTGACAAACCGGGTTTTGAGGGTCCGGAGGCCCCTCCTGGAGAGGGGGGTACTGTCACGTCACCGTCAGACTTGGGGCCTGCTGTTCCGCCCTCAGCCACTAGGAGGCGACGGACTGTCACGCCGCTCTCGGGTTCGGGGCCTGCTGTCCAGGCCTCGGCTACCAGGAGGCGCCGGACTGACATGTCATCATCGAATTCAGGGCCTGCTGTTCCGCCCTCAGCCACTGTGAGGCGCCGTGGCTCGCGCCCGAGTAATGGCGGCAACAGTGAAAGGGCTTCTGCGCAGGCGTCTAGTGGACTCAGACTCAGCTCCTCTGTCAGTCATGAAGGGGTTGGTGCATCGTCATCAGGTCTGGTCCTGGGGGCGGTCCTGATGACATCATCAGCCCGGGAGCCTGTGAGGGATGACCTGATCCCTCAAATACCTTTGGACTGGGCTTGCAAGCCGCCGGATATATTCTTGGTTCCCCTGCGTGTTACTGTGTGAATTGCTGTTGACTGTTGCTGAAATTGTACCACCGAAAACACCTTACATCTTCTCACTTGACCTTAGTGTCCAAAGTCCTAGGGGACCGCAGCAAGACAGCACTATTGAAGCCCGATCAGTTGGACACTAGGTTGTTGGTTGGATAGTGGATAATACTTCCAGTTACTTATCCACCACCACCTGCACCCTGTCTTCAACACATTCAAGTCACAGTAGCCATGAATCTGGGCTGCATATTCCTAACACTGATCCTCCTTCCTCCCACCATGCTGAATGCCTTGAGACAACTGATCCCACACTCGGACACTCTGAAGAGTTGTTCAGTTTTCCATTTGGAGATTTGTGCCTCTTGCCCGGTCCACTAGAAGCAGGGCAAAATGATATTCCATGTACCGATGCACAAATCTTTGAGCAGCCATGGTCACAAGAGGTGGATAATGATGAGACAAAATTGCTGGAAAGTCAGGAGGAGGACCAGGGTGCGGAAGTGGAAGATGAGGTGGTGGATGATGTAGTAACAGACCCAACCTGGCAGGAGGGCATGCAGAGTGAGGACAGCAGCACACAGGGGGAGGTAGGCATCACACCACTTCAGGAAGGAAGATGCAGTGTGGTGGCTGCAGATAAAAGGCATGCAACCATTCCCCGTAACACCAACCTGACGGAAGATGCCAGTCCAACTGTTAAGCTCTTCCCAAGTCTGGTTATTTTTTAAAGACTCTGCCGATAACCCCAAACAGGCCATTTGCAACACCTGTCATGCCAGCATCAGCAGGGTTAGCAAAACTACAAGCCTTACCACCACCAGCATGATCAGGCACATGTCAGCAAAGCACCCGACTTTGTGGGCCAAACCCCAGGCTCCAGGAGCAGTGACTGCAGGTGACACCACTGCTTCTTCCACTGTTGTGCATACAAGCCAATCCCCTGTCCACACTGCATGCGAAGATGCCTCCTGCCCTGCACGTGCCATAGCCCACAGTCAAATAGCACCATCATCAAGCACGTCTAAATCCTTGTCCCAGCGCAGCCTTCAGTTGTCCATACCCCAGTCATTGGAAAGTAAGCAGAAATATGCAGCCAACGCCCCACAGGCCACAGTACTTAATTCCCATATTTCTCATCTGCTTGTGGTCAAAATGTTGCCTTTTAGGCTCGTGGAGATGGAAGTTTTCCAGAACCTGATGGTGGTAGTCGTCCCAAGGTACTCTGTCCCCAGCTGCCACTATTTCTCCCGCTGTGCCGTCCTGGCATTACACAAGCACGTGTCCTACAACAACAACATTACCTGTGCCCTCAACAATGCAGTTACTGGAAAAGTACACTTATCCATGGACATGTGGACAAGTGCTTGTGGCCATGGACGGTACATCTCACTGACGGCACATCTGGTTAACATAGTGGAAGCCGAGAGCCAGTCAGACCTTGGGATGGAACACGTCCTCCCGACACCAAGGATCGCGGGCCCTACGTCAATCTGGGTTGCCCCCACTGTGTACAGCTCCTGCACCTCCTCCTCCTAATCTTCAGCCACCATGTCAGAAATGAGCACATCAATCACAAGCTGGAAGCACTGCAGCACTGCCAAAGCAAAGCGGCCATAGGCTGTGCTGAAGCTAATTTGCTTAGGTGACAAACTGCACAATGCTGAAGAGTTGTTGACAGTTCTGAAAGAGCAGGCAGATGTGTGGCTGACATCGCTAAATCTCTAGCCAGGCATGGTTGTGTGTTGTGAAAATGGCAGGAACCTGGTGGCGGCTTTGAGGCGATGCGAACTGACACACGTACCATGCCTGGCCCATGTGCTGAACCTCGTTGTTCAACATTTTCTAAAAAGCTATCCGGAGCTTCCAAATCTGCTGGTTAAAGTACGCCGCCTGTGTGCACATTTTAGAAAGTCAGCTACAGCTTCAGCCGCCCTTGTCGTGCTTCAGCAGCGTTTGCAGATTCCGGCTCACCGACTGGTGTGTGATGTCCCCACACATTGGAACTCTACACTGCATATGTTAGAAAGGATTTGTGAGCAGAAGCAGGCAGTTGTTGACTAAAAGCATCAACAAGGTCGTTGTTTTTCAGGTTTGACTCCACACAAGACTTCAGGAGTGGACATAGATGTCAGACATATGTGAGTGGTGATGACACAATAATTAGTGTCACCATTCTGCTCATCTGCATTCTGAAAAAATCTCTGCTCACAATGAAAGAGGAGGCATTGGAGGCAGAGCATGAGGACATGGATCAAGGAACCATACGGGGTAATTACACACAGCCCAGCCTCGTGTCTTCCCAATGTGGATTGGTTGACAATGAGGAAAAGGAGGAGGAAGAACAGGAGTTACTTTCATATGCTATAGACAGGACTATAACCACAACTGTCATACCGACTATTCAGCGTGCATGGCCTGAGGACAGGGAAGAAGAGGAAGAGGAGGAGGAGGACACCTTGGTCAGCTGTCCTGTTGATGAAGACACGGAAGTCTTGCCTGTTACCAGTCTGGCACGCATGACCGACTTAACTTTGCACTGCCTTTCCTGTGACCCTCGTATTGTCAACATATTGGGTACCAGTCATTGCTAGACCCACAAGAAGAACTTTCAATCTCTTGTGCCAGAGGCAGGCAGGTATACCAAAATGGTGTAGTACCATAGGACCATTGTTACAAAATTATTTAAAAAATTTCCATCTCAAAGCGCTGGCGGCAGAGATAACAGTTCGTTGACTAACCAAGCAGGACAGGCGAGACAGATACAAGTCCACTCCAACAGAGGCAGGGGAACATTGGCAAAGTTCTGGGACAGTTTTCTAAACCCTTCCATCGCCCATGCACTGAGGTGCGGGGTAATCTCACAAGGAATGCAATCTTCTCTAAGATAAGATGCATACCTATGATGGAATAAAAATTTGAATTTTTTTATCGCAAGGAGCTGGATTTTCTCCCTTTTTTTCTCATAAGATGCTGAGGGAGTACCTTGCTGACCGTACCAACATCCTCAATGATTCCTCTGTGCCTTTTAATTATTGGGTATCCAAGCTGGGCACATGGCAAGAGCTGGCTCTCTATGCCTTGGAGGTCCTGGCCTGCCCTGCCGCTAGCATTTTGCTTGAGCGAGTTTTCAGTGCTGCTGGTGGCATTTTCACAGAAAGTGCATTTGCCTTTCTACGGAAAATGCAGACAGGGTGACTCTTATAAAAATGAACAAGGGATGGATTGGGCCTAACTTCTCACACCACCAAATGATGAGAGCAAAGCATAAACTCCAATGTAGTGTTTTTTGGGAGGTGTATTCCCATGCACCTCTTCACAACCAAACATGGATATACATTACTGTTCAAAAGTTTAGGGTCACTTAGAAATTTCCTTATTTCCTTATTTTTGAAAGAAAAGCACAGTTTTTTCCAATGAAGCTAACATTAAATGATTCAGAAATACACTCTGTACATTGTTAATATGGTTAATAATGACTATTCAAGCTGCAAACGTTTGGTTTGTAATGCAATATCTTCATAGGTGTATAGAGGCCCATTATCAATAACCATCACTCCAGTGTCCTTATTGTACTTTGTGTTTGCTAACTGTGTAAGAATGCTAGTGGATGGTTAGAATACCCTTGAAAACCCTTGTGCAAGTATGTTAGCACAGCTGAAAATAATTTGGCTGATTATAGAAGCTATAAACCTGAAACTCCTTTAAGCTAGTTGAGAATCTGGAGCATTACATTTGTTGGTTCCATTAAACTCTCAAAATGGCCAGAAAAATAAGAAGTTTCATGTGAAACTCGACAGTCTATTCTTGTTCTTAGAAATGAAGGCTATTCCATGCGAGAAATTGCCAAGAAACAGAATATTTCCTACAACGGTGTGTACTACTCCTTTCAGAGGAGAGCACAAACAGACTCTAACCAAAGTAGAAAGAGAAGTGGGAAGCCCCGCTGCACAACTGAGCAACAAGACCTCACAGGTCCTCAACTGGAAGCTTCATTAAATAGTACACGCAAAGCACCAGTGCCAACGTCTACAGTGAAGAGACGACTCTGGGATGCTGACCTTCAGGACAGCGTGGCAAATAAAAAGCCATATCTGAAACTGGCTAATGAATGGAAAAGATTAATATGGGCAAAAGAACACAGACATTAGACAGAGGAAGATTGGAAAAAAGTGTTATGGACAGACGAATCCAAGTTTGAGGTGTTTGGATCACACAGAAGAACATTTGTGAGATGCAGAACAACTAAAAAGATGCTGGAAGAGTGCCTGACACCATCTGTCAAGCATGGTGGAGGTGATGTGATTGTCTGGGGTTGCTTTGGTGCTGGTAAAGTGGGAGATTTGTGCAAGGTAAAAGGGATTTTGAATAAGGAAGGCTATCACTCCATTTTGCAATGCCATGCCATACCCTGTGGACAGCACTTGACTGGAGCCAATTTCATCCTTCAACAGGACAATGACTCAAAGCACATCTCCAAATTATGTAAGAACTATTTAGGGAAGAAGCAGGCAGCTGGTATTCTATCTGTAATGGAGTGGCCAGCACAGTCACCAGATCTCAACCCCATTGAGCTGTTGTGGGAGCAGCATGAGCTTATTGTATGCAAAAAGTGCCCATCAAGCCAAACCAACTTGTGGGAGGGGCTTCTGGAAGCATGGGGTGAAATTTCTCCAGTTAACCTCAGCAAATTAACTGCTAAAATGACAAAGGTCTGCAATGCTGTAATTGCTGCAAAGGGAGCAATCTTTGACGAAAGCAAAGTTTGAAGGAGAAAATTATTATTTCAAATAAAAATCTATTTTTCAAACCTTGTCAATGTCTGGACTAGATTTTAAATTGATTTAGCAACTCATTTGATTAATGAAAGTATGAGTTTTCAGGGAAAACTTAAAATTGTCTGGGTGACCCCAAACTTTTGAACGGTAGTGTATGCTTTCTGATTTTGGCTATTTGGTGAACTCCTACTTCTCGTCATCCTCACCGTCCATCACCACTTGAACACCAGGGTGAACGTATTCAGTCATGCTCTGGCTACTCTATGTTTTGGCAAGGGTGTTATGATGCCCGTCACCAAAATAGAAAAAATATGTACATCCCCAAGGGGAAATGTTTGCCAGCCCATACACTAAGTGTGTGGGCATTCCAAGTCTATGAGACCCGCTCCTAGAAATTGGGCCTATTTTTTAATCAGGCCTTCATCCACGTCTGATCATCCACCGCCTCTAGATCAAAAGGGTTTACGTGTTTTGAGCAGCTACAGCCAGTGTCGCATTACTAGCAAGGGTGGGTGGTTAGGCTGTGCGTAAAAGACTTGTTCTGAAAAAGGTTGAAGGGTACCCCACAGGGGAAATGTTTACCAGCCCATACATTAAGTGCATGGGCATTCCAAGTCTAGGAGACCCACACCAAGAAATTGAGCCTATTTTATAATCATGCCTTCCTCCATATCTGATCATCCACCGCCACTAGATCAAAAGGGTTTACGTGTGTTGAGCAGCTACAGCCAGTGTCGCATTACTAGCAAGGGTGGGTGGTTAGGCTGTGCGTAAAAGACTTGTTCTGAAAAAGGTTAAGGTGTACCCCACAGGGGAAATGTTTTCCAGCTCATACACTAAGTGTATGGGCATTCCAAGTCTAGGAGACCCACTCTTAGAAATTGGGCCTATTTTTTAATCAGTCCTTCCTCCAAGTCTGATCATCCACTGCCACTTAATCAAAAGGGTATACGTGTTCCGTGCATCTACAGCCAGCTTCGCATTATTAACAAGGGTGGGTGGTTAGACTGTGCGTAAAAGACTTGTTCTGAAATAGGTTGAGTGTACCCCACAGGGGAAATGTTTGCCAGCCCATACACAGCCCATACACTAAGTGTATGGGCATTCCAAGTGTAGGAGACCCGCACCTTTTTAATGGGACATTTTTTGGTAAGAGGCCCTCCTCCCTGTTTCTTCCAAAGGGGGATTAGAGTTACTGGGGTGCATATGACTTGGTAGCAGGGCAGGCGCCTTGCAGTCAATGCATAAGAAAGCAGAAAAACAGAATGGGAGTACAAAATGAATAATGTGAAGTGGATTTTCCTGGGCCTATCCAGTACCTGAGTTCAAAGGCTTATTGGGGTACATATGACTTGGTAGCAGGGCAGGCTTTGCAGTTAATGCATAAGAAAACAGAATGGGAATACAAAATGAATAATGTGAGGTGGATTTTCCTGGGACAATCCAGTACCTGAGTTCAAAGGCTTATTGGGGTACATATGACTTGGTAGCAGGGCAGGCCTTGCAGTTAATGCATAAGAAACCAGAATGAGAGTACAAAATGAATAATGTGAAATGGATTTTCCTGGGCACATCCAGTATGTGGGTTCAAAGGCTTATTGGAGGTGCATATGACTTGGTAGCAGGGCAGGCCTTGCAGTCAATGCATAAGAAAACAGAATGGGAGTACAAAATGAATAATGTGAGGTGGATTTTCCTGGGACAATCCAGTACCTGGGTTCAAAGGCTTAATGGAGGTGCATATGACTTGGTAGCAGGGCAGGCCTTGTATTCAATGCAACATTTTTTATGGAAGCCATCCTGGACATCTCGTGAAAAGGGTATTGGGGTGCATCGTAATTCTTGGCAGCCCATCCACTCACTGCATAGGCTATAACAGTTTTGTAGACCCACTGTTTAATAATGGCCCTTTAAGAAGATTATTGCTGCCTGATGCCCCTGTAAAAATAGGCTCTGTGACTTTAAGAGTCCCTCCTTCATAAATGAAACAAGATATGTCTGCTTATGTGTCACACACCACATGGCCAGCTAGGGTTGGTAAATGTTACAATGACATTTCCCAGTGAATGCATTTGTTTTGGTTGAAAGCAATGTTAAAGTTGAAAAATGCTTCAAAAACGCTGTGTCTGAACATAGCCCAAGTGGTGGAGGAATATTTTGGTCTAGGATTTTTTATTTTGCCTTATAAACAAGTCATTAACCTGGAAAGGATGTTCCTTAGCATATTTTCCAGCAAAATCCATTTTGGTTTTGTTTTGGTATGTTTTTTGGTGCATCGGTAAAAATGGCATGAAACTCTGACAACATTGTTTAAAGCTGTGAACTAGGAGTCAGGAATGTTTCCTGGTGTGATCCCCACGATGTCCCGTGTCACTTGAGCAGTGTTTCCATCATTTTCAGATGTTTTTAGACCTTAAAAGGACCCCCAGGAGGGATCGCAGTAAAAATTCTCGGGTCTCCCATAGACTTACATTGGTCTCATTGTTCTGTCCGAGTACCCGAGTATTCCAATTTGCTCGACCCGAGCAACTAGCATCCGAGCATTTTAGTGCTCGCCCATCACTATTTCTGAATGGTTGAATAAAAGGGCCTTCAGTTCCTTTGCTTTATCTTCCACCTGGTCCACTGCTGAAATGGCAGCTTTAGCATCTGCAACCCATGGACATCTGTCTTACACCTCACACCCTTGAAAATCAAGCAAGCAGTCTGAACCCCAAGTCAGGCATCAGTCACTTCTGCTTTTTGATGACTCTGCTGGCTGTAGTTCCATGAACCATCCACCTGGCCCTGTCAACAATTCGAAAAGATTGAGTGCACGGATGCCCAACCACTTGCTTTGTTTGAGGATGAGTACATGGGAGGTCATCAGACCACCGCAGCACATCACTGATGATAATGATTAAACAAGGTGCCAACTGCTGCAGCTTACTGCTGTGTGTAGTCTGGCAAAGAGTTCATGGGTGAAGACTGAGTGGAGCATCATGGGGAGGATTATTAATATTTTTTTAGAGCACGATTGATTCCATGGTGCTGTACATGAGGAGGGGTTACATAAAAACATAAATATCAAATACAATGAGCAAACTTATAGTAACAGACAGGTACAAAGGAGAGAGGACCACATCTTTGCAGCTTTACATTCTACAGGATAATGGGGAAGGAGACAGTAGGTTCGAGGGTTGCAGCAGATCTAGTTTAGTGAGGTGGCAGAGGGTTCATTGCAGGCTGTAAGCTGTTCTAAAGACATGGGTTTTCAAGTTCCACTTGAACATTCCAAATGTTGGAGATAATTGGAAGTGTTGGGCCACAGAATTATACAGGAGAAAATACTCAGGTGAAGTCTTGCAGGCAATTGGATCAGGAACATATGATTGTGGAGGAGAGAAGGAGGTCTCGAGAGGACTGGAGATTAAGTGGTGGGAGATATCAGGAGATTAGTTCAGAGGTATATGGGGAGACAGATTATGTACATCTACGTAGGTCAGTGTTAGTAGCTTGAAGTGGATATGTTGTGGAATTGGGAGACAATGATGGGATTTGCAGAGGGGAAAAGTGATGCTGTAGCATGGAGAGAAGTGGATTATTAGGGCATTACAGACAGACTGAGAGGTGTGACAATGTTGTGATAATGATTAATGAAGAGGTCCTAGACTTCACATGGATTCAAGGCCATTCAAAAGACATGGACAGTTCGGAGGAAGAGGTGGTGGTCATGCTGCCCCAACTGAACAGCAAATGTGGGAGCAGGGCACCAAAGCACAGAGTCCGGCCCCTAGCCATTAGGTTGGCTGCAAGTCTTTTCTCTCTCCATGATACCTCCTCCTCCACTTACTCCACCGTCTCCTCATCCGGCCAAAAAGTGCAGGATGTCTGTGCGCACTTTTGGCATTCTCACCCTGCTACTGCTCGCCTGTTTGTGGTGCAGCATCACTTCTGCTTTCCTACTCCTTGTCTCATATGTGACATACCCACAAGGTGGAACTCCACCTTGCGAATGCTGGGGAGACTATGTGAGCAGCAGTACATTATAGTGGAGTTTCAGCTGCAGCACACATGGGTGTGTTGCTCTGCAGAACAACTCCACTTCAAGATCAACGAGTGGGCCTCCATGTAGGATGCGTGGGCCGTGTTGCACTTCTCAGAGTACTTTATGATCATAAGGAATCCAAACAAAGAAGTGAAAAGATGGCACTCTGTTTTCCGGTAAAAAATCTTGTTTATTCAGTTCAGATGAGGGAGGAGGAGCGCCGAGAGATGGCTGCTCTGGCATGAGGCTCCTGAGTTTTTTAGTTTTTTACCCCGTTTAATTGTTAATTCTCCCTTTGGTTCACTCACCATTGCGTAGCTACAGGATTCGGCAGAGCTGGGAGTAGTGTGGAGACTGCGATCAGCTGGGACCGGTGTCTTTCTGTCCTCGTGGAGCTCCGTGCCTGGATTCAGCTGGGAGAGAGTGAAGCTGCTGGCTGCCTGCCTTGTACCCATTTCCAGCATGCAGATGATCCCAGGATAGGAAACCTGGTGGAGTGTGCGGTGCTGGAGTTGTTCTGGAGATCTTGTGGTCCACATGGAGCTGTAGGGCTACAGGATTCGGCAGAGCTGGGAGTAGTGTGGAGACTGCGACCAGCTGGGACCGGTGTCTTTCTGTCCTCGTGGAGCTCCGTGCCTGGTTTCAGCTGGGAGAGAGTGAAGCTGCTGGCTACCTGCCTTGTACCCATTTCCAGCATGCAGATGATCCCGGGATAGGAAAGCTGGTGGAGTGTGCGGTGCTGGAGATGTTCTGGAGATCTTGTGATCCAGGTGGAGCTGAAAGGGTGAGCTGGGCAGGTTTGGACTGACTGTTGGCGTGTCCCCTGATGTCCCTGTCTTGTTGCACCCATGCCCTCCCCCCCAGCAGTGCTGGGAGCACCCTTTATGGAAAGTTGTACATTTAACTCTGCTAAGCTGTGACTGTTCAGTCTTTATAGCTACAAGCTGAGTGTAGTCATGGCCACTGCACTCTGTAAACCTACTCTTATGATTTCAAGGGACGATTTATTATTCTGGAATCATCCGCAATTTCTCATGGACTCCCCTTCTTGGAGCATGATTGCTAATTCAACAATTGAGTACATAAAATCCATTACTTCTGTGAAACCTGTGGAGGTGTACTGCAAGAGAGGTAGGAGAGGAGGAGTCCTGGCACGCCTTCAGAGGAGAGGGTTCAGAACAGCTCTTCCTTCACTCCACTTGGCTAATGTCCGTTCCTTATCTAACAAAATGGAGGAACTGAACTTACTTTGTAACATGAGATCTGATATGGCCAATTCAGCTGCTCTTTGTTTTACTGAGACCTGGTTGAATGACACCATCCCTGATTGTAGTCTGGATCTACCTGGTTTTGTTATCTACAGAGCTGACCGTGATTGTGTAGCTTCAGGTAAACAAAGGGGGGGTGGGGTATGTCTCTACATCAACACTAGCTGGTGCTGTGATGTTAACATACTGGGAAAAGGTTGCTCTCCAGATCTAGAGTAACTTGCACTCAATTGTAGACCTTTTTACTCTCCAAGAGAGTTTTCATCTATGGTTGTGGTTGCAGTATATATTCCCCCTCAAGCATCTGTTAAAGCTGCTATTGGTGAATTAGCATGCAAAATATCAGAATGGGAGAAAGGATCTCCAGAAGCATTTGTGATCGTAATGGGGGACTTTAACAAAGGAAAACTCAACCTGGATCTCCCCAAATTTACTCAACATATAAACTGCTTCACGAGAGAGAACAATACGCTTGATCACTGCTATACTGTCTTAAAAGGGGCCTACAGGGCAGTGAGGAGAGCAGCAGTGGGCTTTTCAGATCATTGTCTAATTCATTTAATTCCAGCCTACAGGCAAAGGTTGAAAACATCCAAACCTACAGTTTATACAAAGAAGACATGGTCTGAGGAGGCAAAATTGCAACTGCAAGCATGCTTTGAATGCACGGACTGGGAGGTATTCCAGGAAACATACTCGGGTCTGGATGAATGGGTTGATGCAGTGTCCTCATATATCCGCTTTTGTGAAGACACGTTTATTCCATCCAAATCTGTCCACTTTCGGGGAAACAACAAGCCGTGGTTTACAAATAAAGTCAGGTTGATCCGTAAGAGAAAAGAGGAGGCTTATAAAGCAGGCGATATTACTGAATTCAAGAAACTTAGGAACTCGCTATCTAAAGAGATCAAGTTAGCCAAACACGAGTATGCAAAGATTCTGGAGGAAAGGTTCTCATCAAAAGATACTAGATCTGCATGGAGAGGATTAAGAGAGGTCACCAATTATAAAAGCCACCCCACTATAGTGAACCCCAGCAGAAGTCTGGCAGCAGAGTTAAATGAATTCTACTGCAGATTTGAGGCAAGCTCTACACACAGTGGCTATTCATCTCTAAGCTCCTCAGTCTGTTCATATAAAGATCATTCATTGTGCAACACCCAAGTAGTGATCTCCGAGGCAGAGGTGATACGCATCCTGAAGGGACTTAAGGTCAAAAAGGCACCTGGCCCTGATGGTGTATCTCCAATGTGTCTGAAAGTATGTGCTACCCAGCTTGCCCCTATACCGACAAATATATACAATGTGTCACTGAAAGAGTGCGTTGTACCTCAGTGTTGGAAAAATTCCACAATTATCCCTGTCCCCAAGAAAGTGGGATCCTCTGAGTTGAACGACTATAGACCAGTAGCACTCACATCTGTAGCTATGAAAGTCTTCGAAAGAATTATGATGTCCCACCTGATAAAATTCACGCAGAAGCTATGGGACCCGCTTCAGTTTGCCTATAAGGAGAATCGTTCGGCAAACGACACTTTCAATCTGGCACTGAAGTACATTTTGGATCATACAGATGAACTGCACTCATATGTCCGGATTCTTTTCATGGACTTTAGCTCAGCGTTCAATACCATTGATCCGAATTTACTTCATAAGAAAATGGTAGCTCTTGGAGTCCCTCTCAACTTATGCTTGTGGATTTATAACTTCCTGACAGCCAGGATACAGAGTGTAAAAGTTGGACCATTCACTTCGGACACCTTGGTCACAAACATCGGGGCACCTCAGGGGTGTGTTTTGTCCCCGTTACTGTTTTCTCTCTATACGAATGATTGCATCTCTTCAGCAGACTCAGTAAAAATCTTGAAATTTGCCGATGATATGACACTGATTGGTCTCATCAGGGGAAATGCTGAAGACTTGTATCGGAGTGAGGTGGAAAGAATATGTGACTGGTGTAAAGCCAATAATCTTGTACTCAACACTAAAAAAACTGCTGAGATGGTTGTGGATTTTAGGAAAGATCAACATGAGATACTTCCAATCTACATCCATGACGAAGTGGTTCTTAGGGTCACAGAGACCAAATTCCTTGGTGTTATCATCTCTCATGATCTTAAATGGGGGAAAAACGTGGATGCTGTTATAAGAAAAGCACAACAGAGGATGTTCTTCCTGCGTCAGCTGAAAAGATATGGTTTGTCTAAGAATCTGCTGATCTTATTTTTTAATGCTGTCATCAGATCTGTGATTTGTTCCTCTCTGATAGTCTGGTATGGGGGAGCCACTGCGCATGACAAACTCCGCTTACAAAGGACTTTCAGAACAGCAGAGAGAATTATAGGCTCCCCCCTGCCTAAAATCCAGGATCTTTATGATAAGAGTATTCGATCCCACGCATTGAAAATTTCATCCGATCCCTCTCACCCGGGACACTCCTCATTCCAACTACTCCCTTCAGGACGTCGCTTCAGAGTCCCCAAATGCAGTACCAACCGCCATATGAACAGCTTCTATCCACTCTCTGTTCAACAATTAAATCGTCATGTGTAGACTATATACTGTATCTGTCTTGTTAGATGTTACTTGTTGTATCTGTTGTTATATATTATGTTGCCTCTTTGCCACAAAGAATTCCTTGTATATATGTAATATGTACTTGGCGATAATAAATTTGATTGATTGATCCTCATTTAAAAAATGTGGATGTGGGGGAGTTCGTTCTGTGGTAAATGACAGCCATTTTGCATACTCCTTATGCTTCAAAGGGTCCAGGTGTGGCTAATACAAAAGAGGGCGGTCTTTTATGGCTGCACACACCTCGGTGTAACAAATCACCATAACATACATTAAAAGCAATAGGAAAACAAATATGCTCAATTATAAAAAGTCACACTCATATCTACCTTATCTTTGAAGCCTATTGGACCTTGGGATTTCGTACGTAAAATCCATCCAGCTTCTCTATGTAAAAGCTACTTATTAAAAGTTCCACTAGGCTAATAGAACATATTCGTGATACATATGGTTCCAATCCTAAAGTCCTAAGTTTTGCTGGCCTTAAATAATGCTATGCTACAGCTTCACTTCTGCATTTGTGCTCACCAGTTAGAGAGAATATGAGAGCAACAGCAAGCGATACTGGAGTTTGAGCTGCAGCACACACGAGCAGGTTTCTCTGTGGAACAAAACCCTTCATGACCAACAAGTGGGTCTCCATATGGGACGTATGTGCTTTGTTATGCTGTTTTGACTACTCCACGACCATGAAAAGTGCTTTCCCACTTCTGTGACTCCTACAAAAAAAGGTTCAGGCACTGATGGATAAGGTGGTGGCACAAGAAGAAGAGTAGGAAGAACAAGAACATTCAAACCATTATCAGGCCAGGCATCCACACATGTGTTGGAGGCTGTGTTCTTCTACCAACAGTAGCCTGGTACCAAAAATATCCAGCCAGGGGACAGTTTTGGAGGATGAGGAAAAGGATGAAGAACAAAAGCAGGGTGGCACTCAAAGCTGCTCAGGAGCATCACTGGAGCATGGCTGGAGGGATACAGAGGATACAGATGATACAGAGGACTCAGATGATACACCTCCAACCGAGGCCAGCTTGTTGTTGCCTCATGAGGCAATACATGCTGCTGTGCCTGCGCAATGACCAGCGAATTGCCTGGATTGTTACAAGTGCTAATTACTGGGTGGCCACTCTGCTGGATCCCAACTTCAAGCACAATATGCCATCCTTACTTCCGTTATTGGATTGAGACAGGAAAATGCAGGAATACAAGCACACACTGGTAGACGCACTACTGACGGGGTCCTCACCTGACAGTGAGGGCTCAGTGGAAGGGGCTTAGGGGAAGAACAAGGCAGAGCAGGATGAAGTCGCCAACACAGCTGGAGCACTGGCACCACCTTAGAAGGGATGGATAGCATGGCAGAATTGTGGAAAATCTTACGCAGAATGTGGCAAAATATAGGACCACCATCTAAAATGGTTCATGGACCCTATTAGCAGTAGGCAGCATATACATTATACCAATGTAGCAACTCACTGGGGATAAATAGGTTGGACAGTACAAAATATATAGGTGGACAATTGAAAGCACCTGTGCTAAGCTAGACAGACTGCAGCCAGAAAACAGAACCCAAGCATCCAGAAAAAAGGTGTGCCTCCTGTGGCTTGGCAGAAAGATAAGCTGACCACAAAACACAATCTAAATGGATCAAGTACATGAGCAAAACAGCTTCCACAACATGGTGAAAGAGTATGTGTCCACATACTAAGTGATGGGTCTGACCCATTTAACTTCTGAATCTCCAAATGGCCTGAGCTTGCCCTTTATGCCTGCCCTGTGGAAAGTGTGCTGTCGGATTGCTTTTTTTGCACAACAGGAAGTGTGATCACAGACATACACATGACACAGACACTTTTAGTACACTGGGTAGAGAAAGTATTCAGACCCCTTTAAATGTTTCACTCTTTGTTTCATTGCAGACATTTGGTAAATTCAAAAAAGTTCATTGTTTTTCTAATTAATGTAAACTCTGCACCCCTTCTTGACTGAAAAAAACAGAAATGTGTAAATTTCTGCAAATTTATTAAAAAAGAAAAACTGAAATATCACATGGTTATAAGTATTCAGACCTTTTGCTCAGACACTCATATTTAAGTCACATGCTGTCCATTTCCTTGTGTTCTTTCTTGTGATGGTTCTACTCCTTCATTGGAGTCCAGCTGTGTTTAGTGAAACTGAAAGGACTTGATTTGTAAAGGCACACACCTGTCTACATAAGATCTCACAGCTCACACTGCATGTCAGACCAAATGAGAATCATGAGGTCAAAGGAACTGGCCAAGTAGATCAGAAACAGGATTGCGGTAAGGCACACATCTGGACAAGGTTACAAAAGAATTTCTGCAGTACTCAAGTTTCTCAAGAGCACACTGGCCTCCATAATCCTAAAATGGAAGAAGTTTGGGACCACCATAAGTCTTCCTAGACCTGGCCATCGAGCCAAACTCAGCAATCGTGGGAGAAGAGCTTTGGTGAGAGAGGTAAAGAAGAACCACAAGATCACTGTGGCTGAGCTCCACATATGCAGTAGGGAGATGGGAGAAAGTTCCACAAAGTCAACTATCACTGCAGTCCTCCACCAGACAGGCCTTTATGACAGAGTGGCCTGACGGAAGCCTCTCCTCAGTGCCAGACATATGAAAGCCCACATGGAGTTTCCTAAAAAAAAACACATGAAGGACTCCCAGACTATGAGAAATAAGATTCTCTGGTCTGATGAGAAGAAGAAATAACTTTTTGGTGATAATTCTAAGTGGTATGTGTGGAGAAAACAAGGCACTGCTCATCACCTGCCCAATACTATCCCAACAGTGAAACATAGCAGTGACAGCATCATGCTATAGGGGTGTTTTTCAGCTGCAGGGACAGGACGACTGGTTGCAATTGAAGGAAACATGAATGTGGCCAAGTACAGAGATATCCTGGATGAAAACCACTTCCAGAGTGCTCTGGACCTCGGACTTGTCCAAAGGTTTACCTTCTAACAAGACAATGACCCTAAGCACACAGCTAAAATAACAAAGGAGTGGCTTCAGAACAACTCTGACCATTTTTGATTGGCCCAGCCAGATCCCTGACCTAAACCCAATTAAGCATCTCTGGAGAGACCTGAAAATGGCTGCCAACCATCGAACTGGCGAGGATCTGCAAGTAAGAATGGCAAAGGATCCCCAAATCCAGGTGTGAAAAACTTGTTGCAGCATTCCCAAGAAGACTCATGGCTGTACTAGCTCAAAAGGGTGCTTCTACTCAATACTGAGTAAAGGGTCTGAATAGTTATGACCATGTGATAATTAGGCTTTTCTTTTTTAATAAATTTGCAAAAATTTCTACATTTCTGCTTTTTTTAGTCAAGATGGGGTGTAGAGTGTACATTAATGAGAAAAAAATGAACATTTTTAAATTTACCAAATGGCTGCAATGAAACAAAGAGTGAAAAATTTAAAGGGGTCTGAATACTTTCCACACCCACTCTAAAGTAGAAACAAATGCTTTTTGGAACAGTGCACACATACTGTAGGTGTGGTGCCCCATGAGTACGGTTGCCACAGTGGCCTTGCTTCTCTCCAGGGGGAGTGATGTCATGCCTGGGAGCAGTGAAAGGATCTCTTTATCAGGTAGTTCCAGCACACTGCACAGTTCCTACTCCAGGCCAGCAGAGGGAGCTCTGAACCTAACTGCAGAGGAGCTGCTCTCTGTGGTCTGGAATAGGAAGTTAGTGAGTTGGAGTGTAGACAGGGAAGAGTGTGGACATGTGGAGATGAGTGGGGACTAGAGCTATAGCAGAGATCACCCCTAAGCTGAAGCGCAGAGGCTGGACGCCGGAGTCCAAGGCTGTGTGGATACTAATGGTCCCACAGAAGAAACCGAAGGAACAGTGGCTGTAAATCCTCTGTTCCCAACTGAGACTTGACGACACAGTAGCAATGTGTGAGCCAGAGTCGCCATTAAGGGCAGTTCATGAAGGAGGCTACAGCTACCTGTCATGTGAGTGGAGTTCTAAGTAACAGACAGAAAGAGGAACTTGTGTGGAGTTCAGAACCGCAAGTACTTCAGAATAGTGCTAGAAAGGAGACCTCACAACTAGAGTTCAGCGAAACGGGTCGAACAATTTCAAAAGTCGCCGACTTTTGGCAAAGTCGGGTTTCATGAAACGAAACCCGACCCTAGGATGAGGTCGGCCACGAGGTCGGCGACTTACGCGCCAAAGTCGCGTTTCAAAAGTTTGTTTAGCGCTCTTTTTCAGCCAATCAGGATCCACGGACACTGTGGGCAACGTGATGACATAGGCAGGGGTCACCACCATCTTTCAGAAGGGCATGCAAGTGATTGGCTTGCTTTGGTGGGTGTCACAGGGGTTATAAAAGGGCGTGCACGCTGACCGCCATCTTACTTCTGCCGATCTTAGCATAGGGAGAGGTTGCTGATTCTGTAGGGAGAGCGTTAAGCAGGGAAGAAAAAAAAAAAACTGCTTCTGCTGCTAGCGATTTTGCCAGTGCAACACACCAGTCACTGTGTGTGCAGTGCAAGGGAAGGCTATATTGTGGTGGATCAGCGGTGTTGGTTGTTAGGCTGCCTTCTAAGGCTTCCTGACAGCTGCATTGCTGTTTCCCCACTGCTCTGCAAACTGCTTTTTTTTGTCCTGCTGAGGTACTGAGCGTGCATTTATTCACACCAAACAGCGGTGCACGCTCCTCACACAGTACCGTGTAACGGCTGTTATCACAGCCACAGTGAAGCTATCTGTGTGTCACTGTGGAAGGATAAGTGGAGGACTTGTTCCGTTCTTACAGACCTACACTCTAGGGAGATTCCTATTCTGCCCAATTCTACAATTCACTTTTTTCACACCTGTGCCCTCGAGCCTGTGACATAGCTCTCTGATATTCAGTGGGCCTCACACAATCCAAGTGTCCAGTGTCCACAAGTGTCTGCAGAAATTCAAAATCTCCCTTATCCTGTAGTCACTTTTTTCACACCTGTGCCATCGAGCCTGTGACATAGCGCTCTGATATTCAGTGGGCCTCACACAATCCAAAAGTGTCCAGTGTCCACAAGTGTCTGCAGAAATTCAAAATCTCCCTTATCCTGTAGTCACTTTTTTCACACCTGCTGCATCGAGCCTGTGACATAGCGCTCTGATATTCAGTGGGCCTCACACAATCCAAGTGTCCAGTGTCCACAAGTGTCTGCAGAAATTCAAAATCTCCCTTATCCTCTAGTCACTTTTTTCACACCTGCTGCATCGAGCCTGTGACATAGCGCTCTGATATTCAGTGGGCCTCACACAATCCAAGTGTCCAGTGTCCACAAGTGTCTGCAGAAGTTCAAAATCTCCCTTATCCTGTAGTCACTTTTTTCACACTTGCTGCATCGAGCCTGTGACATAGCGCTCTGATATTCAGTGGGCCTCACACAATCCAAGTGTCCAGTGTCCACAAGTGTCTGCAGAAATTCAAAATCTCCCTTATCCTGTAGTCACTTTTTTCACACCTGCTGCATCGAGCCTGTGACATAGCGCTCTGATATTCAGTGGGCCTCACACAATCCAAGTGTCCAGTGTCCACAAATGTCTGCAGAAAATCTAAATCTCTCCTGTCCTATAGACACCTTGTACCTTGTTTTACATTACTATATAGTTTGTTGGATTTTGTCTACATTTCTACCAAAAATGAGGAAGGCTGGTGGAAGAGGCCGTGGAATTGGGCGGGGGTTGGCAGCTGGTAATGATGGTGTTGGTGGTGGATCTGATGGTAGTGGCAAAAGCAAAATAGGACCGAATGCAGGAGGTGTTGAGCCTGTATCATCGTCTGGCTCCATAAGGCTTTGAAGGCTTAGTTTTCTAGGAGTTGGCAAACCGCTTTTAACGCCAGAGCATCAGGAAAAAGTTTTGTCTTACATTGCTGACTCAGCCTCCAGCTCTATCGCCTCCTCTTCTGAAGTTGTAAAAAGTAAAAGCACTGAGTCGTCATTGGAGGCTCATGTTCATGAACCACACCTTTCCTTGTGTCCTTCACCCCAACCAAGATTGAAGGATGACGCAGGCCATACTACTGATTACTCCATGGAGCTGTTTTCACATACCATGCCTGGATTATCAAGTGAAATGGTGAATTACCCAGGCCAAGATGAATCTGACATGGAGTGCACTGATGCACAGCCGCTGATAGATGATTCTGCTGGTACATTCACTCAGAGCACTACATTGTCCTCGCAGTGTACAGAGCCAGATTCTGACCCTGATGAGACTCAGGTGCCCCTTCCCGCACACTATACCACCATACACGGTGACACAGAGGAAGGTGCACATGACATTGAAGAGGAGGTGATGGATGACCCAGTTGTTGACCCAGATTGGCATCCATTGGGGGAAGAGGGTGCTGCTTCCAATAGCTCAGATGAGGAGCATCCACAGCAGACATCGACATCGCAACAGCTGTTATCTGGCAGGCCTGGAGCACTCCAAAGACAGGTTCCAAAAATCAAAAGAGTTGCTGGACACCTTGTCCAGAGGGTCAAAAGATCACAGCGTGCTAGGCCGCAAAATGTCTGTCAAAGTAGGAAGAGTGCAGTGTGGCACTTTTTTGAACAAAATCCTCATGATCAGGCCAAGGTTATCTGTAAGAAGTGCGCAAAGACCTTTAGCCGAGGGAAAAATCTGAAAAATTTGAATACCAGTTGCATGCTTAGACATTTAACCAGCATGCACTTGCAAGCGTGGACACAACACCAAACCTCAAGTGCCACATGTGCAACTGATCACGAAGAAGGTAGTCAGCAACGCTACATTGTTTCCCCCACTGTAAGCCCACCGGTTAGCACAGCAGCAAATGTTGAGATGTCGTTGCAAGGCCACAGCAGTCAGGGAATCCCACTGTTATATCAACGAAATACTGAATCTAGGCCATCAGAAAGAACACCAACTCCATCACCATCATCAACCCTCTCTGTCCGCCCTGTCCACCGCTACTTCCACCATATGCAGCTCTCAAGTCCAGCTCACCCTCCCAGACACTATGAGTAGGTCAAGAAAGTACTCAGTCTCTCATCCGCGTACACTGGGTTTGAACGCCCACATTGCCAAACTAATCTCGTTTGAGATGATGCCCTATCGGTTGGTGGAAAGTGCAGCTTTCCGCGAACTCATGGCCTATGCAGTACCACGCTATGACCTACCCAGTCGCCACTTCTTCTCTCGCAAAGCCATCCCAGCCCACCACCATCATGTGAAAGACCGCATTGTCCATGCACTCAAGCAGTCAGTGAGTGGAAAGGTGCACCTCACAACTGATGCATGGTCCAGTCGGCATGGCCAGGGCCGTTACGTGTCCATCACTGCGCACTGGGTTAATGTGGTGAATGCAGGGTCCACAGGGGACAGCGGTGGTGGGACAGTGCTGCCTAGCCCACGGTATAGGAAACAGTTGGCTGTAGGCATTCCACCCTCCTCCTCCTCCTCCAGAAGCGAAAGCTCGTCCACAGAGCGCAGTCGTACGAGCACTCCATCTGCAGCTGCCACTGTTGCACACGAGGTGTCCCCCTATCGAGCAGCTAGTGGAAAGCGTCAGCAGGCTGTGTTGCAGATGATGTGTTTGGGCGACAGACACACCGCCGAGGTGCTGGCCGAGTACTTGAAGCAACAAACTGAGTCATGGCTGGGCAGTGTACATCTTGAGGCAGGCAAGGTAGTTAGTGATAACGGCCGTAATTTTGTGGCAGCCATAGCCCTTTCAAAACTCAGCCACATACCTTGCTTGGCTCACACCTTGAACCTGGTGGTGCAGTGCTTCCTCAAAAATTATCCGGAGTTAACAGCCCTGCTCCAGAAGGTGCGAAGACAGTGCGCGCACATCCGCCGATCGCCTGTACACTCCGTTCGTATGCAGAAGCTGCAGCGATTGCTCCACCTTCCCAACCACCGCCTCATTATCGACATTGCAACAAGGTGGAACTCCACCCTGCACATGGTGGAGCGGCTGTGCGAGCAGAGGCAGGCCATAATGCATTTGTGGGAGGATACACGGCCAGGCACTTTGAGAGCAGACATGGAGTTGACAGGTGTGCAGTGGTCGAAGCTGAAAGACCTCTGTAAAGTCCTTCAGTGTTTTGAGGAATGCACATGGCTGGTAAGCGCAGACGACGCCATCCTAAGCATGAGCATCCCACTTATGCGTCTGCTCATGCAAACTTTGACGCACCTTAAGGAGCAGGCGTCTGCAGCCAATGTTGACGAGGAGGAAGAGGGAATCCTTGATGACATTCAGCCATTGTCTGCTCAGGGACCTCTCCTGGACGAGTTGGAGGAAGAAGAGGAGGAGGAGGATGATGATGGGGATGATTACTTAGTGGAGGAGGATGCATCTCGTGGGGCAAGTGAAAATGTTGGCGTGGCAAGGTCTGGTACAGGGTTTGTGCGTGACTGGAGGGATGTGGATTTGCCAGAAAGTGCTCCTCCAACCAGCACTCGCAGTGCATCATTGACACCGGAACATTGGCCCACATGTCAGATTATGCCTTGCGGATCCTAAAAAGGGACCCCCGCATTGCCAAAATGATGAACGATGATGACTACTGGTTGGCCAGCATCCTGGATCCATGCTATAAAGGCAAATTACAAAACATCATGCCACAGGAGAACCTTGACCTAATATTGGCTAATAAACAAGCAACTCTGGTAAATCGGTTGCTTGAGGCATTCCCAGCACACAGCAGCGGTGATGGTTCTCACACGAGCCGTACGGGCCGGGGGCAGCTTGGCAGAGGTGTTCATGGTGCACACAGCAGAAGTGGCATTGGAGAGAGGGGTTTCATAACAATGTTGTGGACTGATTTTTCAAGTACCGCTCACACAACTGGTAATACAGCATCGATGGAAAGTGACAGGAGACAGCAGTTGTCAACTATGGTTAAAAACTACTTTTCCTCCCATATCGATATTCTCCCACACAGGTCATTCCCCTTTGACTATTGGGCCACTAAACTGGACACCTGGCCTGAATTGGCACAATATGCCTTACAGGAGCTCGCTTGCCCAGCTGCAAGTGTGCTATCGGAAAGAGTCTTCAGTGCAGCTGGATCAATCCTGACAGAAAAAAGGACCCGTCTGTCAACCCAAAATGTGGATGATCTAACCTTCATTAAAATGAACCATGCATGGGTTTCCAAGGATTTTGTCCCACCTTCCCCTGATGACACATAGGGTGACAGAAAAATGGCTTGCTTTGGTCCACCTCTTCCTGGGACTTCACCTATTTCGCCTTTTGCATCAGCTGAATGTCCAACATCAACATATGCCACTTTCTAAAACTCCCTAACTGTGCTGCCTCCCCCCCATGGCCGGAATCACCACCTAGCGCACGACACCGTGCGAGTGCCATTGCCCTGGACAGGTGGGTAGGCCGACTCTTGGGCGCGGGCACTGGCACAGGGTCCCTCATAGTGCAATCAAGTGTCTCTGATGGTGGTGGTGCACACCCGCCGTCAGACACACCGCCGTACTATGAGGGGCCCAGTGCCAGTACCGACGCCCACGAGTGGGCCCCCCTTGCTTGGGCAGGGCCCCAGCATTTGCAATCTTTACCTCTCCCTGCTCCTCCGCTGTGTAGTCTGGGCCGTCAAATCCATACTGTGCC
Organism: Dendrobates tinctorius; assembly: GCF_039654945.1. Lineage (NCBI taxonomy): Eukaryota > Metazoa > Chordata > Amphibia > Anura > Dendrobatidae > Dendrobates > Dendrobates tinctorius. Next base: position 67,080,191 of record NW_027361732.1, on the reverse strand, counting down.
TGACACCGTCTGAGCCTGCCTCCTGATGTATAGACATATCTTTTGAATGTGTACGCTATCCATACATGTTATCCGGGGATACGGTACCCTTTCTCACCTTTGTGCAATCACGTGCAAGCCATACTGGGCCTAACACCGTCTGAGCCTGCCTCCTGATGTATAGACATATCTTTTGAATGTGTACGCTATCCATACATGTTATCTGGGGATACGGTACCCTTTCTCACCTTTGTGCAATCACGTGCAAGCCATACTGGGCCTAACACCGTCTGAGCCTGCCTCCTGATGTATAGACATATCTTTTGAATGTGTACGCTATCCATACATGTTATCCAGGGATACGGTACCCTTTCTCACCTTTGTGCAATCACTTGCAAGCCATACTGGGCCTAACACCGTCTGAGCCTGCCTTCAGATGTATAGACATATCTTTTGAATGTGTACGCTATCCATACATGTTATCCGGGGATACGGTACTCTTTCTCACCTTTGTGCAATCACATGCAAGAGTACTGGGCCTAACACCATCTGAGCCTGCCTCCTGATGTATAGACATATCTTTTGAATGTGTACGCTATCCATACATGTTATCCGGGGATACGGTACCCTTTCTCACCTTTGTGCAATCACGTGCAAGCCATACTGGGCCTAACACCGTCTGAGCCTGCCTCCTGATGTATAGACAAATCTTTTGAATGTGTACGCTATCCATTCATGTTATCCGGGGATACGGTACCCTTTCTCACCTTTGTGCAATCACGTGCAAGCCATACTGGGCCTAACACCATCTGAGCCTGCCTCCTGATGTATAGACATATCTTTTGAATGTGTACGCTATCCATACATGTTATCCGGGGATACGGTACCCTTTCTCACCTTTGTGCAATCACGTGCAAGCCATACTGGGCCTAACACCGTCTGAGCCTGCCTCCTGATGTATAGACATATCTTTTGAATGTGTACGCTATCCATACATGTTATCCGGGGATACGGTACCCTTTCTCACCTTTGTGCAATCACGTGTAATCCATACTGGGCGTGAGAACGGCTGGCGAGCTGTTAAGCAAGCTACAGCACCTGTGGTTTGCACACGTAAGTTTTTCATTTTTTCAGGAATGACGGTTAGGCCTAATTCCGAAACTGCGGTTGACCTGCACTTACTGGGAAATCATCGTTCGCGAGTAATAATTGTAATCAGTGATCCCCATCACTAACGTTGTTCAGCGGGTTATCTGCACCTGTAAGCGACAAACGCTGGCCTTTTCAGTGTAGCGTACATGCAGCCACGGACATGTAAGGGCATGACAAACCAGTTATTGGCCAATCTCATGTGCCAGAGCCTCACGTGTCCCTCTAGTAAGCCGGACTCGGACCGCGGGGCATGACGGAGTCTCGTTCGTTAACGGAATTAAGCTTGCAATGTGTGCATCTGTTCTGTAGCTGGCATGGTTGAGGTTGCCCGTGTTGAGTCAAATTACGCCGTAGGCTCCACTTCTGGTGGTGCCCTTCTGGACATTCCTTTAAGGTTCAGCTTTGCAACCATACTGCCCACGTAAAACAAACACTTTGCCTTCATGAACGCTGTTTGGAGGGTCATGACTCATGGGAATAACGCCGCCCAATCAGTTAACCTGCTAGAGAGATCCTTCGTTGCTCCCAAGCATGACATCACACTCCCTAGGAGGAAGGTAATGCCACTGTGGCGACCGTACTCCTGGGGGCGACACAAGTGCACTGATGCCCAGCCACTGCTCGATGAATCTGCTGGTACGTTGACCCAGACCACTACATTCCCCTCGCACGCTACACGGCCTGAATCTGACCCTGATGAAACTCAGGTTACTCTTCCCATATACAGTTCCATCTTACACGGTGACAAAGAGGAAGCTGCAGATGAAAGTGCCGGTTCGGCCCACCCGCCATCAGACACACCACCGTACTATCAGGGGCCCTGTGCCAGTGCCGTCGCCAACGAGTGGGCCCCCCCTGCTTGCTCAGGATCACAGCACTTGCAAAGTTGAAATACTGTGCAGTGAGATGGAAGATGGGGACGACGAGGAGTCCAGACTAGTACAGGGATTCCCTAGTGAGGAGACTTATTTGATTGTTTTCAATGTTGGGACAGCAATTTTTGGGGAGCACTATACTCTGGAGAATGATAGATGGGGCCCACCATACACTGGAACATTCCAAAGGTGGACATCAGACACTGGAGCAGCATTTACAGGGCCTATTATACACTAGAGCATTAGAAATGGGGCCCATTATGTTTGGAGCATTATTTGGGCCCATAAGACAGTGGAGCTTCATCCATGGGGACCAACATATACTGTAGCATTATGTGGAGCTCATCATATACTGTTTCAAACATTATATGGGACCAATGATTCTGTATGGAGAAATAGATGGGCCTCGTCATGAGATGTAAAAAGTGAAGTATTTTTCATTGTACTATACCGCTATTTCTCTGCCGTATCGGAGCATGATGAGTTGTGGTATGTGTTAAAGGGGCGCTCTTTCGCCCAGGGCACATGAAAACCTGGAGCCAGCCCTACCCCCCCACAACTTTAGCCAAATAACCCCCATTTTTCAGTGCGTAACTTGTATTATGAAGTTAATTAAGGTTGACAAGCTTAAGTAAGAAGAATTGATGCTTTTGCCATTCAAATGGGCTCTGTAGGTGTGTTTCCTGTCCTCCTCTCACTACCGACTTTTATTCCCCATTGACTTACATTGGGTTTCGTGTTTCGGGACGACCCCGACTTTTCCCTATAATCGGCCGATCTTGCTCGACCCGACTTTTGGAAAAGTCGGGTTTCACGAAACGAAACTCGACCCTAAAAAAACAAAAGTCGCTCAACTCTACTCACAACCAATCTGCATAGATAGATTCCCAAATTGCTTCCAGTCTGATCAACTCCTGTATTATCTGTAATCTGGATCCTGGACTGTACCTACAAAGCACAGTAAAAGGTAAAAGAAACTGGACTCTCTTGTGTCCTTTGAATTCTTCCTGCATCACCTTCTCAGCACTGCTACATCTCTTGCTACCTACTACTTCCCCATCTATTCCTCAACATCTTTCTCATCTGCCCTGAGACTCAGCTCTGCCTGTGGAGAGCTATTCCACCTCTCCTGCATCTCACCATCTGTCCCAGAGGATCTGCACTGCAGCGCTGGTCACCTCTGACCAGATACCACAGGTGGCGTCACGAATACTCTTTACTTAGAGTTGAGCGACTTTGGTCGGATCGGGTTTCGTGAAACCCGAATGAAACAAAATAAGTTTCAGATGAAACTCGTCCGACTAGAGCAAAACAAAGTTGGAGTTTCGTCCGAAACCCGACCCCAATGCAAGTCAATGGGAAATAAAAGTCGGACGAAACTCCGACTTTTTTTGCTCTAGTCGGACGAGTTTCATCTGAAACTTATTTTGTTTCATTCGGGTTTCACGAAACCCGATCCGACCAAAGTCGCTCAACTCTACTCTTTACAAAAACTATTTATTTTCTTATCCCCTGTAAATATACCCCTTTTATTGGATGCCCAGGGCCACAGACCGGGTCACCGCCGCTATGACACTGCCCCTTTAAGAAAGTGTCCCAGTACCGAGTACCCCACTTGCCCTGGCAGGCGCTCCATTGGCTTTTTGGCACAGTACTCCCAGAGGCTTTTTGCTACAGTACAGAGGCTTTTTGGCACAGTACTCCTAGAGGCTTTTTGGTACCTTGCAATCTTTTTGTTACAATAGAAACAGAGACACTCAGACAAAAAATAGAGCCATCTCTACAAGCCCTAACGGTGGTTAATACATTCATGAAGCTATAAATGTTTTAAACGCTTTTTAGTTTAGGAAAAAAACATTCAAATATATGAAAATATATCTTATCTGTGAACAAAAATATTGTTAATACAGATCCAATATAGTTAACTTTATATTGCTAACTATAAACTTATAAATATAAGAATAATAAAAAAAATAAACCAATTGCTCTGAAATTTATGTTTTCACAGCTCTCACCTAGGTACATAATGATCAATATTTGAGACTTTCAGAATGGATTTATAATCATATCAGTAATTAGGGATTCATTATTTTCACATCTGTTATACTGAAGCAGACTAAATTGTGTTAGTTCAGCAATTAAAGTTTTGCATTCCACGAGCAACAAAGGTTTCTCTTGCAGACATGCTTGTTTATTGCCTGATGGGTGACTTTTCATGCTAGAAATACTTCCTTTCAATAAGCTCAAACGAGAATATGTTTTACAGAGAGTTATTTTTGTTAACTTCTTTCAACATCATGTACAGATCTACAGATCCTTGTTTCAATATGATACAAATCAAGATGTTAAAGAATATTTTAAAAAGAATAGAGATTTATGAATGGATATTGTCAATTTTTATAAGTTGTCTATAACATGCTAATAACAGATTTTCTGCTTGTCAAATAGGTCTGTACAAAGAGTGCTAGAATAATAATAATTTTATTTCTATACATTTTAGAGGAAACTTGTACAGACAATAAAAGACCTGACAGAATAAAAATAATCACATAAACAACAGATACCAAGAGGAATGATGGCCATGCTTGCAAAGCTTACAATCTATGCAGGAAATAGGAAAGACAAGAAAGGTGGATGGTAACAATTGCTTTCATTGTATGGTTGACCCATCAATATAAAGAATAGGATGTCCATGTAATACTGCATGAAACGGGAACCAACCAGTATGTGTACAGTTACATACAAAGATGTCTATTAATTGCTTGAAGTATGAGAATAGATGATATGAAGATCATGGTTTTGAAGAAAATGTTGTATGCAAAACAGAAATAGATAGATGAATATATTGAGGCGATAGGCCAGTCTGAAGAAATGCATTTTTAGGGCACGCTTAAATCTGTGGGTATTGGGGATTAATCAAATTGTCCTTAGTAATGCATTCCAAAAAATTGGTGCAGCACACAAAAAATGTATGAGACAAGAGTGGGGGATTTGGATTATTGAGGATGTTAATCTTAGGCATTAGCAGAGCAGAGGGCATGAGTAGGCTGGTAGACAGACGATGGAGGAGATATGGAGTGGTGCTGAAGCGTGTAGTGTTAAACAGAGCTTTCTTCCTTTTGAATGAACTGTCTTGTCAAGCATTTTGCAGACAATTCATTTATTAGACTGAGAAATGTGCAATATTACATTTCTCCAATGGTGTCGCTACAGGAAATTTGTAATTTGCAAATAGGATCCTCTACAAATTGCAGATGATCACTGGAAGTCCCAGCTGAAGGATCAACTTATTGTCCAGGGACTCTTCTTACAAGTAAATTTTTTCCCCTTAAATTTGTTACTCAGTGACAGTGACTTTATGTGAAGCACATGGACCATAGTCAAAATCAGTAACAGGACTCCCGTGCCATAGCAGGTCTTTAAAAGTACTGGTCTTTCATTTATATGAAAGAGTGACCTTTTATGTCTTCCCATGCTCCAACACTTAGTGCATACTTTTCAAAATTAGGCCTTGAAGGCTCAACTTTATAGTGTTTTATATAGCCCACGTCAGTAATAGTGGTTTTCATTATAATCTATCATTGTAATGTCTTCAATCTGAATATTATTTTACTAGCTGCACAAAACAAAATATATACAGTTGTGCTCAAAAGTTTACATACCCTGGCAAAACTTTTGCTTTCTTTGCCTTTTTTTTAGAGAATATGAATGATAACACCCAAACTTTTTCTCCACTCATGGCTAGTGGTTGGGTGAAGCCATTTATTGTCAAACCACTGTGTTTTCTCTTTTTAAATCATAATAACAACCCAAAACATCTAAATAACCCTGATCACATGCCCCTTTACTTAATACCATATATTGCCCTCTCTAACATCATTTACAGCTTGAAATCTTTTTTTTTCTGTAGCTGTAGATGAGGTTCTTTATTTTCTCACATGGTAAAGCTGCCTACTCTTCTTGGCAAAAAGCCTCCAGTTCCTTTAAATTCCTGGGCTATCTAGCATGACCTGCATGCTTGAGATCTCCCCAGAGTGGCTCAATAATATTGAGGTCAGAGGACTGAGATGGCCACTTCAGAACCTTCACTTTGTTCTGTTGTAGCCAATGACAGGTGGACTTGGCCTTGTGTTTTGGATCATTGTCATGTTGGAACATCCAAGTATGTCCCTTGCGCAGTTTCCATGCTAATGATTGCAAATTTGCCTCCAGTATTTGCTGATAACAGGCTTCATTCATCTTTCCTTCAACTTTCACTAAATTTCCTGTGCCTTTGTAGCTCCCACATCCCCATAAAATCAGCGATCCACCTCCGTGCTTTACCGTAGGAATGGTGTTCCTTTCATAATAGGCCTTGTTGACCTCTCTCCAAATGTAACGTTTATGGTTGTGGCCAAAAAGTTCAAATTTGGTCTCATCACTCCAAATTACCTTGCTCCAGTAGTTTTGAGGCTTGTCTCTGTACTATTTTGAGCATTGTAGGTGAGATACTTTGTGGCATTTGTGCAGTAATGGCTTTCTTTTGGCAACACGACCATGCAGCTCATTTTTCTTCAAGTGCAGCTCATTTTTCTTCAAGTGCCTCCTTATTGTGCATCTTGAAGCAGCCACACCACTAGTTTTCAGAGAGTCCAGTATTTCAGCTGATAATTGTGGGTTTTCTTTGCATCCCAAACAATTTTCCTGACAGTTGTGGTTGAAACTCTTGTTGGACTACCTGACCATGGTTTTGTTTTTACAGAGCCCCTGATTTTCCATTTGTTAATCACAGTTTGAACACTGCTGACTGGCATTATCAATTCTTTGGATATCTTTTTGTATCCCTTTCCTGTTTTATACAGTTCAACTACCTGTTCCCGTAGATCCATTGACAATTCTTTTGCTTTCCCCATGACTCACAATCCTGAAACGTCAGTGGCTGGATGAAAGATGCAAGAGTCTTTCTGCATCCCAGAAACTCACTCAGCTGTTATGCATACACACTGATTACAAGCAAACAGGTCACAGATGAGGATGTTATCTTTAGTAGCCATTCAAACCCATTTGTGTCAACTTCTGTGAATGTTATTGTTAGGAGAGGCAGAAGGCACTAAATAAAAAATATGAATAAAGTGCCTTCGCTGCTCGGGGTCCACCACGCGGAGGATGGAAAAACCGCAGCTAGTAGATGCAGAGCACTATGGTGGTAATGTGTACAGGGTTTAACTGCACCCAATGTGCACTGAAGCAAGCTCTGTTACACTCAGAGCTGCAGGCAAAAAGCATACACAAAATGCTGAGTCTGTTCAGGGTCACAGAGTCTCAGCGATGCAGACACGGTATTCAGGGTCACAGGAGTAGCCTTAGACAACAGGACTACTCCGTCTAGACCTACCGCTAAATAAGGTGCGTGGCGTCGCAACAGCGGACACATAGATAAGCCGCAACTGCAGCGCGGCAAGAACTGAGCCACTGGTAAAGCGCTGCAATAATGCTTGCGCAATGCAGACGCTAGGCTGCTGAGCAAGATGGAGCTAGGCGCGCTGGCACTGGCGCTACTACTGGCAGGAACCAATCACTCACACAAACGTATTATCAGAGGGAAGGGGTTTCTTAATAAGTCATTCACCAGTCCAAGCATCCATCATCAAACATACAGCAGCAAGTATGAAAAATACTAGCGCGTGTCGGAACAGCCATGTGCGTTTTTATACCAAACGGGACCTTCCAGAAATCTCCAAGGCTCCAAGAGGAGCCAATAGGATTTGACACAGGACCTGAGCACCTGACTCCCGAACTCCAATGGGAGTTCGTCCCATGAGCATGCTCAGTTAAGGGAACAAAGGACTTAGCCTCTGGAGAGAGTTGCCGCAAGGCACTCTCCTCTGCAATCTCCTCTGCAGCAGATGAAGCGCAGGAGACTGCAGAATGTAAGGGTCTAGATTTCAATATAGGAGAGGTAGAAATCTGACTCCTAACAGTTATCATGCCAAAATCACCAGGGTATGTGAACTTATGATCAGAGTCATTTGGATGTTTTGGGTTGTCATTATGATTTAAAAAGAGAAAATACAGTAGTTTGACAATAAATGGCTTCACCCAACCACTAACCATGAATGGAGAAAACGTTTGGTGTTATTCATAGTTGCTGAAAAAAGGCAAAGTGTCATGGTTATTCAGGATCTTGGACAAATGGTGCAGGGGTTAATATGGAGAGCCTCTCTTTGATGCAAGGGAGGGTTTTTATAGCTTCAGGTGAGCACCCCTCCCTGTCGTTTATACTCCTTGCTTGAGTGTTGCCGACCCTGCTTCATTTGTGCTCTCTCCTGTCCCTGTGTGCTTGATTGGTATATGACTCGGTTTTGACTACGGTAACGTCTCTTGGATTGTGATTCTGTTCCTGCGTGACCTCCTGTGTATGACCCCTGGCTTTGTCTTGACCTCCCTGTGATCGCCCTTCTGTACTATTACTGACATCTTGTGTATGACCTTATGCTCTGTCTGACCCTGCACTGATATCTGTCACTGTTTTTACTTGCGTCTCCTGTGCATGACCCCTGGCTTGTCTGACAACAGTTTATTCTCCTCTCCCTGCGGTGTCTCTAAACACTGTCATCAGCACTGTTGGAGGCAGGCTGTAAGCCCCACCCACCTTCTGACGCGCGGTCACATGACCGTAAGGTCCTGCGGGCATCAGAGTGCTTTGCTGTCGCTCCTCCCCTCCCGCACGTCCTAGAGCAAGGTTTCCATCGCTATAGCCACGCTCCTGCCCGAGCAGACAGTGAGTACCATTTCTCTGTGTTACTGTCCATACCTCGTCCCTCTACAAACATGTCACTCACACTTGTGGTACTATAAGTGTGACACAAAGAAAGCAAAAATTCTGCAGGGGTATGTAAACTTTTGAGCACAACTGTAGGTATATTTATATATTATTTCATCTTTTAGGATGACCTTGGCTTTTCAAATAGTCTAAAGAAAGCACAATTTGAAGCTGTGCTTTTGTCATTCAAGTCTTTGGTCAGGCCCTGACAATTTCATCCTATCATTTAGTGCTCTTGACTTCTGCAACTGCATTGTTCACATAACTCAGTGTAGCACTATAGATACTTGACCTGAGAGTTACAGCTACAGTGCTCTGGGTTATACTTATTGATCCCGGTAAATAAGTAGAAAGGGCTTGAAGTATATTTCCTATTAACATTTCTTCAAACATCACATAACAAGATAACGGATGAGAGTGTGAAGCAGATGTTATCTAGTTAAGAATTTGAAAAGACAACTTAATGCAATCTCATTTGTCTATAGATTTACTATTGTTTAATTTCCATATACAATCTACCCTAGGGGCATATATTTTTTCTCAGATGAAATGAACCTGTGAACCTGCTTGTTATGCTATAGCTTCTTTTCTGCTATCCCCAGGGTGTCTTGCTCTTCAGTCGAACAATATGCTCAAGATTCAGGGTCACTTAGACATTTAAAATGTAGAGCTACAGCGACGTCTAGGGCTTCAAATATATCTTAAGTGTGTTACAGAAATATTACATGCATATTGATTTGTAGCAATGTGGAAGTGAAACATTCAGTCCATATGTCAAGGGAAAGTATGCTCTGATCAAAATAAGTGTCCATGATTTAATGAGACACTTTCAGCTTCTGTGAATCACTCATATGCACTTATACACCAATGGCTGCATATTTCAGACAAACATATGCTACTGGCAGAATTATTCTGGTCTTCCTGAAGTGAGGAGTAGAAATTCTCCTTAATAATCTGAGTCTTTGGCTTCCAATGAGCTATAGGACGTATACATCATTTATAAATAGTTCTGTTGTATAAATTAAAAAAAAAATCTAATTAATACATTTCTAGGAATAAGACCAAATTTATGCAGAATGCAAATAAGGCATGGTGGTATGTGGTCTGGAAGAGTTTGTGCTAGTGAATGCAATAAGCTGTAATACATAACATATTAGAGCCACTCATTGCCCCATTTATATATTCTGAATTCCTTCTCAGAGATGAGCGGATCAGACAATATTCTATTTCACATGTTCTTGTGGATTTTACCTGGAAATTTGATTAGAAGAGAGGTTATAATCCACAAATATATAGTCCCTTACTATGCTCTGGGGTCTCTTTAGGCCCCAGAGCATTAATGTAAGATGTAAAAAAATAAATAAACAAATGCTTATGCTCACCTATCCGTTTACCTCTCCAGAAGCTCCCACTGTTCCCTTCAGATTGTCTCGTTCCCTCTCTCCATTGTGTTGCATCTCCAGCCCAGAGTTAACTGTAGGCCAGTGAGTATGGCCGCAAGTATGACCCAGCATTAACTACACATGCACAATGACTTTAAATGCCTACAGCTGAAAGTTGCAACCTGGTTTTCAATCATGGTTAGGACTTCTGACAGTGAGAAGACCCTGGAGCCTGAGAAGTGAACTCCGGAGCCTGCTCATGGCCAGAAGCCCCAGCATAGAGTAAACTTTAGGCTGAAGATGCAATGTGACAGAGGTAAGGAGGACAGGGCAACAGACTGGAAACAGCAGGAGTGATAAGAAGCCAAGGTTAAAATGTAAAAAAGCAAAAACAAGCATACTCACCTCACTGTTTACCTTTCTGGCCATTCCTGCTGCTCTCTGGTGTTAAAGATATATCTACAGCCACAGTCCAAGGATCTCCCTGTTTCACCATCAATTGTACGGTCTGTGGTGGTATCAGTTCTTCCGGCATGCCCAGGATCTGCGCTACTTCACTCCTAGATGGGAGCGTGATATTACTTTCTCCCAAATTAACACATTATACTGGAACCATCCCTGTTGTGAGTTCATTTTCCCCTTAACCGTCGATGTCTGATGAACTCCCTCTTCTGGTGAAGGAAGGTAGTGAGGCTGATTACCAAATACCTGATGATGACTGGGTAACAGGAATGTTGTGAGTTCATTTTTCCCTTCACTATTGAGGTCTGATGAATTCCCTCCTCTGGTGAAGGAAGGTAGTGAGGCTGATTATCAGACACCTGGGCAGCTAGATGATGACTGGGTGCCTGGAATTGAGGACTGGATATAAGGCTGCCGACGCCCTTCTTCCTGGCTGGTGATTTTCCTGCTGGATTCTTGGAGACCAGTCTGATTCCTCCGTCTCAAAGCTAAGTTTTTCTGCTCTGCTTTGTACTCTTCTGTTTTGTTTTTTTGTTTTGCCTTGTTTTTTGGGAGTTCTGCCATCCCCGGCCGGGGGTGAGCTGAATTCCATTTTTGTCTCTGATCTGTTGATCTTTTGCTCTGTCTTCAGAATATACCTGAGTGCTGATATAGTCTTTTGAAGCCTAGCGACTTCAGGGCCTGTTTTTCCTATCAGTCGGTTGGCTCATTTTGATAGGGTTTATGCGTATGGCAGACAGCAGCTTTCCTATCCTGTCCTATGTAGTTAGCTTGGGCCCCATCATTTGCTCAACCTATCTTTCTATCTGTGTTAGTGTTTTCATCTTGCTTCACCGTCATTATATGTTGGGGGCTGCCTATTGCTTTGGGGTCTCCTCTGGGGCAGTTTAGTTTTACCCCTTTCTGTCTTTAGGCTATCTAGTTCTCCGGCTGTGATCGAGGGGTCTAGGGCACCGTAGGAACCCCCCACGGCTACTGCTAGTTGTTGTGGATAGGTCCAGGGGTCTGCAATCCGATAGCTGCCAACCTCTCTGGTTTTTCTGGACTTAGCTGTATTTTGTTTTTTCCTCCTTCGGTGACTCATCATAACAGAATCACCAGCCCTACCGCAGATCCTAGGGTACTCAATAGCAGGAGAGAATTGTAAAGGAAAGAAAAAAGAAAAAAAAGAAAGTGTCAGAATTTTTTTTTTTTGTGTGCATATTTTTTCCTCTATATCTCTGAGGCCGTAGGGGGAATTTTTCTCTCAATGGAGATGAAGCAATTGTCTGATCGTGTGGAGCAGCTTGCTGCTGAAGTGCGGGGAATTTCCGCCTATCTTGCTCATTCACATGCGGCTGAACCAAAGATTCCCACTCCGGATGTGTTTTTTGGGGATCGGTCTAAAGTCTTGAATTTCAAGAAAAATTGTAAATTATTTTTTGCCTTGAAGCCTAACTCGTCGGGGAACTCCGCGCAGCAGGTTAAAATTGTCATCTCTTTGCTGCGCGGCGATCCTCAGGATTGGGCGTTTTCTTTGAAACCTGATGATCCTATTCTGAATAATGTGAACGCATTTTTTCAGGCCTTGGGGTTGTTGTATGATGAACCTAATGCTATTGATCAGGCTGAAAAGACCCTGTTGGCATTAAGCCAGGGTTAGGATTCGGCAGAGTTGTACTGTCAAAAATTCCGAAAGTGGGCGGTCCTTACTACCTGGAATGATGGTGCCTTGGCAGCTCTCTTTCGGAAGGGTTTGTCAGAAACTGTAAAAGATACTATGGTGGGATTTCCTGTTCCCTCTGGTCTTGACGATTCTATGTCATTAGCCATTCAGGTGGATCGGCGCTTACGTGAACGCAAAACTACACGAGAGATGTTGCCACCTGTTGAACAAATGTCTGAACCTATGCAATGTGATAGAGTTTTGTCTAGGGCGCAACATCAGGAGTTCAGAAGGCATGATAAGCTGTGTTTCTTTTGTGGAGATGCCTCGCATATTATTTCTGTCTGCCCTAAACGAGAGAAACGTTGTCCACACACGTTTTCTGTGGGTGGTGTTCAACCTAAGTTTCTTCTGGCAATTACTCTGATCTGCTCCCTGTCCACATTTTCCGCCAAGGCTTTTGTGGATTCAGGAGCAGCTCTTAACCTGATGGACTTGGATTTTGCTAAACGTTGTGGATTTCCTATTACATCTCTGCGGATGCCTATCCCTTTGAGGGGTATTGATGCTACTCCTTTGGCGAAGAATAAACCTCAGTTTTGGACCCAGGTGGTAATGCGGGTCGCCCCAGACAATCAAGAAAGTTGCAGATTTTTGGTGTTGCATAATTTGCATGATACCATTGTTCTGGGGTTTCCCTGGTTGCAAATCCATAATCCAGTTCTGGATTGGAAATCTTTGTCTGTGGTGAGTTGGGGTTGTCGGTGTGCCCTTAGTGATGCTCCTGTTTTCTCCACCTCTCCCCAGTCGCATGATGTTCCTGACTATTTGGTTGACTTTTATGATGTATTTAGTGAGAATGAGTCTGCGTCTTTGCCTCCTCATATGAGTTATGACTGTGCAATTGAGCTGAACCCGGGGTGTAAATTCCCCAAGGGTCGGCTTTTCAATTTATCTGTACCCGAGCACGAGGCTATGCGATCCTATATTAAGGAGGCATTGGAGAAGGGTCATATTAGACCATCCTCTTCACCCTTAGGTGCTGGGTTTTTTTCGTGGCTAAAAAGGATGGTTCATTAAGGCCTTGTATTGACTATCGTGCCCTCAACAAAATTACTGTTAAATATCAGTATCCGTTATCCCTGATTTCTGATCTGTTCTCCAGAGTTAAAGGTGCTTGCTGGTTTACCAAGCTTGACCTCAGGGGGGCGTATAATCTTCTTCGCATTAAGCATGGGGATGAATGGAAGATGGCGTTTAATACTCCGGAGGGACATTTTGAGTACCTGGTGATGCCTTTTGGGCTCACTAATGCCCCTTCTGTCTTCCAGTGCTTCATGAACGATATATTCCGAGACTTTGTGGATACATTTTTGATTATCTATCTGGATGATATTTTGATCTTCTCCAAGAATTGGGACACTCATGTGGAACATGTTCGGACTGTGTTCCGGATTTTGAGGGAGAATTCCCTGTATGTCAAGGGATCGAAATGCCTTTTTGGGGTACAGAGGATTTCATTTTTGGGATTTATTTTGTCTCCGTCAACTATTGAAATGGACCTGGCCAAAGTACAGGCCATTTATGATTGGGTTCAGCCCACTTCTTTGAAGGCCCTCCAGAAGTTTTTGGGTTTTGCTAATTTTTATCGGAAATTTATAGCTAATTTTTCTGGTATTGCCAAGCCATTGACGGATTTGACTAGGAAGGGTGCTGATGTGCTGAATTGGTCTCCGGAGGCTGTTTCTTCCTTTCAGGAGCTGAAGCGAAGATTCACTTCTGCTCCGGTTTTGCGGCAACCTGATGTCTCACTCCCGTTTCAGGTGGAGGTGGACGCTTCTGAGATTGGTGCAGGAGCGGTGTTGTCCCAAAAAGATCCTGTGACATCTAAAATGAATCCTTGTGCTTTCTTTTCCCGAAAGTTCTCCCCATCCGAACGTAACTATGATGTGGGGAATCGGGAACTGTTGGCCATGAAATGGGCATTTGAGGAGTGGAGACATTGGTTGGAGGGAGCCAAACACCAAGTCGTGGTCCTTACTGACCACAAGAATTTGATTTACCTGGAGTCGGCCAAGCGCTTGAATCCTAGACAGGCTAGGTGGGCCTTGTTTTTCACACGTTTTGATTTTGTGGTCTCTTTTCTTCCGGGCACTAAGAATGTCAAGGCAGACGCCCTCTCTAGGAGTTTCCTTGCTGATTCTCCTGTTGTGACTAAGCCTGCTACCATCTTAGGCGAGGGGGTAGTTCTTTCTGCCATCTCGCCCGATTTGAGACGTGCTCTGGAAGAGTTTCAGGAGGACAAACCTGAGCGTTGTCCCAGTGGAAAGTTGTATATTCCTGACCAGTGGAGGAAGAGAGTGATGTCTGAAGTTCATTGCTCTGCATTGGCTGGTCATCCATGTATTTTTTTGGTACTAGAGATCTGGTGAGTCGGTCTTTTTGGTGGCCCGTCTTGTCTCGTGATGTCAGGAATTTTGTGCAGTCCTGTGGGACTTGCTCCCCGTCTAAACCTTGTTCTCGCTCTAGTGGCTTGTTGATGCCTTTGCCGGTGCCCAGGAGGCCTTGGACCCATATTTCAATGGATTTTATCTCTGATATGCCTGTCTCTCAGAGAATGACTGTTATTTGGGTGATTTGTGATAGATTCTCTAAGATGGTCCATCTTGTACCACTCCCTAAGTTGCCATCTTCCTCTGAGTTGGTGCCCTTGTTTTTGCAACAGGTGGTTCGCTTGCACGGGATTCCTGAGAACATTGTATCTGACAGAGGAGTTCAGTTTGTGTCTAGATTTTGGAGGACTTTCTGTTCCAAGCTGGGAATTCAGTTGTCCTTCTCCTCTGCGTTTCAGCCTCAGACCAATGGGCAGACGGAGAGAACAAACCAGACTTTGGAGTCGTATTTGAGATGTTTTATTTCTGCCGATCAGGATGATTGGGTTTCATTTTTGCCCTTGACCGAATTTGCTTTAAATAATAGAGCTAGTTCTGCCACTTTGATGTCACCTTTTTTTGTAACTTTGGTTTTCACCCCCGATTTTCTTCAGGGCAGGTGGAGCCTTCTGCCTGCCCAGGTGTTGACACTGTGGTGGAGAGAATGCACCAGATCTGGGACCAAGTAGTGGATAAATTGTCTCTCTCCCAGGAAAAGGCCCAGCGGTTTTCCAACCGGCGTAGGACCGTTGGTCCCCAGTTTAAGGTGGGTGATCTGGTTTGGTTGTCATCAAAAAATATCGCTATGAAGGTGGCTTCTCCTAAGTTTAAGCCTAGATTTATTGGACCTTACAAGATTTTGGAGATTATTAATCCGGTCTCTTTTCGGTTGGCTCTTCCTGTCACATTTAAAATTCATAATGTGCTTCATAAGTCCTTGTTGAAGAGGTTTGTTGAACCAGTAGTTCCTGTGGTGGCACCTCCTGACCCTATATTGGTTGAAGGTAACATGGAATATGAGGTAGAGAAGATACTGGATTCCCGTCTGGCTAGACGGAGACTCCAGTATTTGGTTACGTGGAAGGGTTATGGTCAGGAGGATAATTCCTGGGTCTCTGCCTCTGATATTCATGCCGAAAGATTGGTGCATGCCTTTCATCGGGCTCACCCGGATGGCCCTGGTGGCATGGATGAGGGTTCGGTGACCCCTCCTCAAGGGGGAGGTACTGTTGTGAGTTCATTTTTCCCTTCACTATTGAGGCCTGATGAACTCCCTCCTCTGGTGAAGGAAGGTAGTGAGGCAGATTATCAGACACCTGGGCAGCTAGATGATGACTGGGTGGCTGGAATTGAGGACTGGATATAAGGCTGCCGACGCCCTTCTTCCTGGCTGGTGATTTTCCTGCTGGATTCTTGGAGACCAGTCTGATTCCTCCTTCTCAAAGCTAAGTTTTTCTGCTCTGCTTTGTACTCTTCTGTTTTGTTTTTTTGTTTTGCCTTGTTTTTTGGGAGTTCTGCCATCCCCGGCCGGGGGTGAGCTGAATTCCATTTTTGTCTCTGATCTGTTGATCTTTTGCTCTGTCTTCAGAATATACCTGAGTGCTGATATAGTCTTTTGAAGCCTAGCGACTTCAGAGCCTGTTTTTCCTATCAGTCGGTTGGCTCATTTTGATAGGGTTTTTGCGGATGGCAGACAGCAGCTTTCCTATCCTGTCCTATGTAGTTAGCTTGGGCCCCATCATTTGCTCAACCTATCTTTCTATCTGTGTTAGTGTTTTCATCTTGCTTCGCCGTCATTATATGTTGGGGGCTGCCTATTGCTTTGGGGTCTGCTCTGGGGCAGTTTAGTTTTTCCCCTTTCTGTCTTTAGGCTATCTAGTTCTCCGGCTGTGATCAAGGGGTCTAGGGCACCGTAGGAACCCCCCCACGGCTACTGCTAGTTGTTGTGGATAGGTCCAGGGGTCTGCAATCCGATAGCTGCCAACCTCTCTGGTTTTTCTGGACTTAGCTGTATTTTGTTTTTTCCTCCTTCCATGACTCATCATAACACAGGAACTTCTGACTGGATATAAGGCAGCCAACGCCCTTCTGAGTCGCTGGTGATTTCTCTGCTGGATTCTTGGAGACCAGTCTGATTCCTGCTTCCCAAAGATAAGTTTTTGCTCTGCTATTGAACTTATTAGTTTTGTTTACCTTGCTTTTTGGAGTTCAGCCATCCCCGGTCGGGGGTGTGCTGAGTTCCATTTTTGTCTCTGATCAGTTTTTCTCTTGGCTCTGTCTTCAGAATATACCTGAGTGCTGATATAGTCATTTTGAAGTCCTAGCGACTTCAGGGCCTGTTTTTCCTATCAGACGGTTGGGACATTTTTTGGTAGGGTTTTTTACGTATTGCAGACAGCAGCTTTTCTATCCTGTCCTTTTTAGTTAGCTTGGGCCCCATCGTTTGCTCAACCTATCTTTCTATCTGTGTTAGTGTTTTCATCTTGCGTCACCATCATTATATGTTGGGGGCTGCCTATTGCTTTGGGGTCTGCTCTGGGGCAGTTTAGATTTCCCCTTTCTTTCTTTAGGCCTATTTAGTTCTCCGGCTGTGATTGAGGGGTCTAGGGCATCGTAGGAACCCTCCACGGCTACTGTTAGTTGTTGTGGATAGGATCAGGGGTCTGCAATCCGATAGCTACCAACCTCTCCGGTTTTCTGGACTTAGCTTGTATTTTTGTTTTTTCCTCCTTCGGTGACTCATTCATAACACATCCCATCATGTACAATGGCCAGCGTCTGTGCAACAAGAACCCCTGGAGGTAATTGCTCCATAATAGCGGGCTCTATCTGTATTTCGACTCCGTCCATAGGGGTACAAGCAAAACAAGCTTGGCAGAAGCTGGAACAATCACTTTCCCCAACATCTTCCCGCCACTAGTGGTCTCTTGTGCTTGACCTGCATGGATTAGCTGTTGAAATACTCTCTTTAGGGGAGTGTGAGGGCTCCACCATTTCAGGAACATGTCTGGGGAGTCGATGAGAAGACTTCTGGATTCTTCCAGCACATTCATCCCTAGAGTGACAGCGTGTCCATTATTGGCATCCCCTGCTGTCAGCACCACTCCATTCTGGCCTAGGTCTTTACCACAGGCAGTTATTTGCAAAGAGACAACCCCTACGTCAAGGATGGGTAAGTGGTTGGCAGCCATCAACTTTATCACTGGGCCCCATTTAGGCCGCATTGCCTTGGGAAAGTGTCGTCGTAAGTATGTTTCAGGCATCGTGGTCACCTGTGAGCCAGTGTCCACCAGACAATGTACAGCCAGACCATCCATTTTGGCCCAGACGAGAGGACACATGGACACTAGATTTTTGTGACTTCTGTTACTCCTTGTGGACTGTTCAAGCTCCAGGTGGCTTCCTCAAGGCTCAGAGCCTCCTAATTTAACGGACGGCGCTGGAGGGGCCTATTCAATCATGCACACCACTGAGCCAAATGTCCAGTTTCTCCGTAGTTATAACATGTGGAGAATCCCTCTCGGAGTGGCGTTCTTGTCTCGCCAAGAGGTTAAGGGATATTTCTGCCCTATGGGGATTTGATGAAACTGCAGGTTTCCTTTTTGAATCAGCCAACTCTTCTCATATATCCTGAATTTTCTTCCGCAACTCTTCCACCCATCTTGGTTTGGTGGCCATTGTCACAGATACCTTTCCACTCTGGACCTTCCCCATCAGGACTGTCACCCCCTGCTCTTGCTCTCACGTGCGCACTTCGCTCCCCACCTCAGAAAAGCTCATGCATGGATTTACCCACAAGCGCTCCGGCAAAGCCTTTTTCAGCAGCATGTCTCGCAAGCCTGTCACCAACTGATCCCATAGCACTATGTCAGTAGACCCTATGCTCATGCCATCTTTTCTAATAATGGCAGTATGGATTGCCTGTAGCGTGTTCATGTACTGGGTCACCGTCTCCCCTCCCTTTGAACCCAGCAAAATAAGCGCATGCGTAACTCCTCTACGTCCGTGAGGGCTCCATGGGTTTCCTCCAGCATCTGTACCACTTTGTTAAAGGTGCCTCACTCCCAGGCGGGTCATAACATGACAGAATCCCTTGCCTCTCCATCTAGAGCCATCATGGCAACTTCCGCTTTTAAGCAGGGGTCATGGGATGCATCCTTATCACTCCCCTGATCCACGCAGTCCAGCTCCATAACATAGTATTGTTCCCAGTAAACTTTGGTAGGTTGCTCAACATCGCCTCCAGGGATATATTGGACCTAGGGCCCACCCCAGCTGCTTGGTCTGCCGCCTCTGAACCTGTTGGACTGCATCCTGCCGACTACGTCAAGTGTGAGCAGGTTGCAGGATTCAGTGACGGACAGGAGGCAGAGCAAGCTTTAACAGATTTATTAACAGAGGTATACCCCATGCAAGAAGGTAAAGGGGTGAGGGAGGTGATATAAGCACGGTATAAGTGAGGGAGAGATAAGAGGTAAAGCAACTGTTCATAGAAGTGTTAACTTATCAGTCTGCCGGTTTTCAGGCTGCAGAGCTGTAGGTTCCAACAGTGGCACCCACGCAAGCAGTGCGTGCTTTCACCGGTGTCATCCTGAAGACGCTGGGGGTCCGGTTCCTGGTGATGGCGGTGAGTCCTCGTTGTCCTGAGTGGGGTCCTTGATCCACAATTCATCGTATGGAATGCAGATCAATCTGTGTTACTGCCGGAGCATGACTCAGCTCTGGCGTAGCAGGCAGGTGAGGAATTACACAGTTCTAACTGAGTTACCAGGTCAGTCTTAAGCTGCACACGTGCAGCAACCAGCGGCCTGGAGAGTCTGCAACTTTTGGTCACGGGAGGAAATGGGCACACGACAGTCAGTGTCAGTGTACATGGAGAATTTACAGCACGTGCCTGCGCTATATTGAAGCTCAAAGGACGGAGAACCAACCTTCCCCTGCTGCGCGCTCTGTCTTCCTGCCAAGACTCCTCTCCCTTTCCCATGCACAGCGCCTTTTAATAAAGACCCACCCCCTGCTGTTGAATACAAAGGTCGGTCCAAGTCGGAAAGCTTTCCCTGGGCAACAATGGTGACAACCCCGACAGTTCTGAACCCGGTGCAAGAGAGGTACCCCTGGTCCTGTCCATCTTCTTACAAAACCAGCACCAACAAATGACAACGACTAACATAGTGCTGTGTAATGGAGTGGCTCATGGCGACTGGATAGTTAATGTAATTTTGTGGAAAAGAAAATGTATTATTATGGAGATTTTTCCACACATAAGAAAATGAAGGGAGAACCTATATAACAGAGATCCATTATGTTAAACTAGGAAAATAGAGCTTTGTGTCATATAGTACAATATGGTGTAAAATATTAAAATAAAAAGTTCCTGTCTCATAAGTTTCTCAGGTCATTCCTTTTTGCTCCTACTGGCAGAGCACTGCCGCTGTGCTTTTTCGGATTGGTTGTTGTGTGTGAATACAAGTCCATCACAACAATATGTCAGTTCATATAGGCTCCGATTCATCAAAGCAATTTCACCAGAATTGTGGCCTAAATTGCTTTGAAAAGTGGAAAAATTTCAAAGTTGTGCAAAAATTTTGAATATATGTTTTAGTTTTCATGCAAATTTTTCCAGTTCTATATGCAGATGCATAATTAACGATGATCAATGGCAATCCATACACCAGAAATTGAACACCATGCTCTGACTGGAGTAGGATTTCTGCTATGACGCACAGAGGTGCACACCATTAATCAGATGCACTTCTTCATGAAGCAGGGAAGTCTGACTCCAACTTTTCCTCACCAAAACAGGTGTAAAAATTACTGGTCTTAATGAAACATGACCATAGTCTTGATTTTATTAAAGTAGAAAAAACTGGCTATGGAGCACAAGCAAGAAACAAATCAGATTAAAATATTGTGCAAAATGTAATGCAATGATCCCTGTTATAATGGCTTCAAAGTTGTAGCTTCAGCTTGGCTGAACAATTATTGTACATTTTAGATTCACGACAACCATGAGTCCATACAAATTTAGGCATGAGAAACCCACAAGGAAAGTAAAAGTAAAAAATTGAGAAAAATGCCTACAAAGAGGAAGCATGTTAGTCTTCTTTTGGGAAGTTGAATCAAAAGTAATGCAGTAATTCTTGTGACAATTCTTCCTAAATATTTAGCAGCATGGATAATCATCTATTGATAACATTTATTGGGCTCAATTCATCATTTACGCATTATATAGTATTAGTCACTTTTATTGTCTTGTCATATTTATTAACTTTTTTGCACTACATTTTTCAAAATGGAACGTGGTACGTGGATTTTGCATGCAATCAAAGATGCTCTTTATTTTAACATTTTTGTGACTTTTTAGGGCAAAATGTTGCATATTTCTATAAAATGCAGCAAGATTTACTCATTTTATAATCACATAAAATCATTATAAGGGGGGGACTGAGGTGTATTTGCCCCCAAATTTTGTGACTTTAAAAGTCACAACTGATGAATTGGCAGAGGTTCCCAAGTTTTCAGACATACTTGACAAGATAGGCCAACACAGCGATTTAGAAAGCAGATTTGCGATTAACAACAATCACATTCACAAATACTCAAAAAAATGGAAGACCTGGAACAACAAATTTCATATCAAATAGACTTAACAAGAGGCACTATATTTTGAAGTTTAAACCTGGGCACTTTAGTACTGGGATTCTGTATCTCCATCCAAGAATGTTACCCCATAATAAGGATTGTCGATTTTTTTTTTTCTTTTATGTTGTTATTCGATATATGTTATTCTATGCCTATTTGTGGGTTCTCTAGTTTTTAAATTTTTTTTTCCGTACCTGTACAAGGTTGTTTATTCCCCACTCCCTTCCCTCCCTTCTTACCTTCCTTTCCCTACCCTGTTTATTTCTAAAAAAACAATAAAATTATTTGAAAACAATTGATGAATTGGTTGAAAACATCTGGGAAGCCCAAACCCTGCCCAAAATTGTGAAAAAAAACAAACAGATGGACACTATTGATGAGCGAGCATGCATGGATATTGTGCTATCCAAGCATGCTCGGTGTTTCCCCAGTATCTTGAGCTTGAGTAATATGTTCAAGTCCCCGCGGCTGCATGTTTCATGGCTGTCAAACAGGATAGCGTAACAAACAGGTAATAGCCGCATGTGTTGCATGTATAACAGCTGTGAATCACGCAGCTGTGAGAGCTCGAACATATAACTAAAGCACGAACAAGGTAACACCCGAGCATGCTTGGAAAAAATGATATGCGAGCATGCTTGCTCATCACTAGTGGACATATATAAAATAGACTTTAAAACGGGTCAGTCATGGTCCTCTTCAAATTATTCACACCCATCGCATCCTGATTGATTGCCTGGACTGCCCTGATGTCACATCAATTGACCAGTAAATTTTACACTTCCTCACTATCAGATACCTGTGCATGCACGCTGAATCTGGGTGTTTGTCCCCAGCTTAATTTCATATTTGTGCATGCTCTGTATTTTTTGGATGAATTAGGGGAAGTTTTGCTTGAGAAGACCATGGTGGTGATGCACATTATTAGTGCTATCATGACTTTAGGGGCAGTTTAATATCGAAAAAGGACATGACAGGTTCAATGTAAGTACAAAGGCAGCTATGTTGGAAAGAGGTTACTGCTCCACAGAATCAGTGTAACATTGCAGTTGTATGATGGGTGCAATAGTCAGCATAGTGAATGTAATTATCCGCTACATATGACTATTGGCCAAAAATAGGAACATTTATAATATGATTGTTTGAATTAACAAATTACAAAATAATATCGCATCTCTGAGAGAGTACTTTTAAGAGAGTACTTGCATTTCTAACAAGGACTGGACACTGTGCAGTAGTTTGAAGAACATTGAAATAGAAACTTGTTTAAACTGTATACCTACTGATTCACTGAATGCTATAGAATAGATTGACCTCTTCATGTACTAATGTCTTGTACATCTACAAATAAAGACATTCCACCGGGAGTTCTAGCGAGACATTTCAGGAGATGAGCTTCATCACCCTGTACTGTATAGGCACTCTGCTACTCACAATTTACAGTCTTAGGATAGAACCCCAGCCACAATCTGGTTAGCTGGCAACTTTGCTATAATAAATATTCATGAAGCTCAGCTATTTTATCTCATATCCCCCATCTTATTATAGATTCTACATGATAAAAAAAGATTGAATATTATGAAACAGATATTCAAATCCTGCAATAGAGAATGAGTTGCTAATTAAAAAAAAGAATCAATGGTCTATGCTACATTTTTTTTTGGGTTAATGTACGGTAATTTTCCAACCTTAATAAGTTTCCTACTGCACACAATTCCAGAACACCCAGTTTCAATGATGTATGGGATAGCTAACTCAGTGAGCATCCAGTTAAGCAGAAAATGGAATGCGATCATGATGCTTACAGTGTTTTAGCTTCCACTTTGCCTCATGGGAAGCTTTTCTTAATACTTTCTGAAAATTAGATAATGGCATTCAAGGTGAAATCAGTTAATCCATGTTTAGCTCAGGCGGCACTTTCCTTTATTCTTAGGAATCTCTATAGCCAATAACCTTTAGTTTTAATTTACAGGTCTATATGTTATTTCTTGTCACTTTTATGCCTCATTGTTCCACAGCCAGCACCCTGACCTAAAACTCACAAACAAAGCAATCAGAGCGTATGGCTCAAGGTCATAGGTAATTGTTCAACATATTCAAATATATTCGGGGATGGAAATTTGTCTTTGCATAATATTGCATCCTAATAAGCTCAGATTCTTATTTGAAAGTTTTTAACACAAACTGAAATCCCACTGTAATGATGCCAAATTGGAAAAAAAAATATAATCATGTGTAGAAAATGTTTTGCTCTTTTCATGCTTAAAATGGAAATTTTTCTGAAATCGACAAGAGCACAAAGCTGTAATGAAAGAGACTGTCGTTAGCATACAAATATAGATGTTTAAGAACTACCAGCTCTTAATACACAATAGTTACTCTCCATAGCCACTAATCACTTTGAAAGCCCTTTGACAGCGAATCACTTCAGTTTAGCCGAAAACCACTGGTATAAATACACTGTATTATGTCGGCTTGCTTTTAAATTCCTTATTAAATTGTATATACTCTTACTAATAATACTAATCTACTAGCTGCACTACTGTTATTATAAGAGATACCATTTTAAGAAAATAATTGTATCTAGCAAATTAAGCATCACATTTAAGGGCAGCCATTGTGGCACAGTATTTTTCTGACAGTCTATGAGAGCTTCCTTTTACTTTCTTTTGCCTAAAATTTAATCATTCCAAGATGTGCACAGCTACTATTACAGATAAGAAAAATAACTCAAACAACTGAAATTTAAAAAAAACATATTTTCCAAAATGTGGATTTTTCGTACTTTGCCTTCCGTGCTGATTCAGCAAAGAGGCAGCTGCTTGCTGCCATTTTTCTGAATCATAAAGGTCATCAAAATGTAGAAAAAAATTGTTAGGCTATGGACCTACATAGCGTTTTAAAACGCACAATGAAAATCGGACTCCTTCCCAGAAATCGCGCTGTCTTTTCCGCGCGATTTCACAGCGATTTTACCGCGATTCTGTTCTCGATTTTGCCGCAATTTTCTCAAGCACTTTCCAAGCGATTTGAAGCATCGCTTGGAAAGTGATTCACAGGTTGGTCACACTCATCAAACATAGTGTTTGACAAGTGTGACCAGCTTTTTACTATTGAGGCAGCCTATGCAGCATCAATAGTAAAAGATAAAATGTTAAAAATGATTAAAAAAATAAAAAATCGGGGTATATTTACCTTCCGACATCCCGCGCTGCCATCCCGGGCCTCAGCGTTCCCAGCAATGCCTTGCGAGACCTGTGATGAAGTTGGTCTCGCGTTACTATAGCGAGTCACGCAAGACTACGTCATCACAGGACCTTGCCACAAGGCATTACTGGGAACGCTGTGGCCCGGGAATGCAGAGCGGGACGTCGGAAGGTAAATATACCCTGATTTTTTATTTTTTATTCTTTTTTTACAAGGGTATGGTACCCAGGGCCTGGAGGACAGTCTCCTCTCCTCCACACCGTGGGTACCAACCGCACATGAGACGCTTAACTTCCCGCATGGTGGGCATAGCCACATGCGGGAAGTAAGCGATTCTCATGCATTCCTATGGGTGCGGAATCGCGGCAATTCTTTGCGATTCCTCACAAAAGAATGAACATGCTGCAATTTTTTCCGTGATGCGATTCCGCCACGGAAAAAAGCGCAGCATTAGCACAGCATGTGCGGAATGCCATAGGAATGCATGGGGTGCGTCATGTACAAGATTTTTAAACGTTTTCGCAGTGTTTTCGTGCCGAAAATCGCGGCAAAAACTCTTAAAAATCGCATCGTGGGCACACAGCCTTATACTCACTTAACTGCCCTCCTTCCCGGCACCTCCATTCTTTATCGTCATCTATCCGGCCCTTGTTTCATCTTCTGAAGGCAGCTAATAGTGCTGAGATCCCTTCACTCTAATGTGAAACTTCTAGCTCTAACATCTCGCAAGAAGCTTCTTTGCATGCTCACATCGTGATGTCAATGATGATGAGACCTTGAACTTGCAGAACCCTCAGAATTTCAGCATGTGTGATGGAGATTAGAAGATGTTGCGAGAACTGGATGGGTGATGGTGAGGAGCAGAGGAATCGGAGACATGAACGGTGAGGTGGGACTAAGGATTTTAGATTACAGATTATTTAGCTTCTCTGCTACATTAAATTTACAGAGAATAAATTCTCTGCAAATCAAATATCCTGGAAAAATTTGTGTGAATGGGTGTTAGGTGTCGGATTCCTGCAGCTGCACAGCAGGAATCCAGAGCCATACATCCAGTGGTCTCACATTCCTTTCCAACCACTCAGGGGCCTGCACAGCAATCTCGGCGATCCAGGCGCCCTGCTCAGACCAGCTCTCTGGGTCTCGAAGTTGCTGCCACCTCTAGACCAGCAATGGTAGCGCAACCTGCTTTGCAGGAAACCACTCCAGAGGCTAAGTCCTCTTGCCGCACTACTGGGCATGCCCACGAGACGATCTCCCAGATGATCTCCCACGTGCTCAGGTCCTTGTCCTGATCTGATTGGCCCATCTCAGAGGTCTGGAAGGTCCCGGAAGCACATGGCTATAAAAGACTCGCATGGCCGCTTGGCCATGCACTAGTATAGACTATACTTGCTATTAGTGAATGGTGACGGATGTATGATTCTGGTGACTGACTTATTATAAAACCCCTTCCCTCTGATATTACGCATGTGGATAGGGAATTAGAGTAATAGGCAGCGACAGTCATTGGCAAGCCATAAGCCACAGTGCATACCGCACCGCTACACTAGCGTCTGATAGTGTGATGCCTCATGGCACTGTCGTACAACGGCAGTAGTTATCGCCGCGCTGCAGCTAGCAGCACTTACTGGCCTTGGGCCATGTCCTGTTACCATATACCGTGTGTGCACGCCAGCTGAGACCTGTGAAGCTAACAGGCTCAGCGTTTATGCTTTATTTGTACTAAAGAGCCTCTATGAGTTTAACAGAGTCCGCTCTGTGCACCTCGGGTGACATTTAACCCAAGCGCAGTATACCGCCATATTGCGAGTCTGCCATTACTCAGCAGCGGTTGTTACATCTACTGCAAGGTGGACCCAGGTGGTGAACGCACTTCCTATTATTTATATTTAGTGCATTCCACCGTCCCTAACAATGGGAAAATTTAAATTTTGCCTAAGTTGCTCGTATCTAGTTATTACTTTGTAATAATTAGTTATAGTTGATGGTGTGGCAGATTTTAAAAAGGTTACTATGACTCACAATACACCATCTTGATAACTTATCACAAAAGATTACTTCACTTGAAGGGTATTTCTGAACAAGTGTTTTCAGCAGAGGACAGCTCCTGCCTATCCTTACTTCCAGTTGCTGAAGGGGTGGCCATTCCTATTTGAGTGACAGTTCTGGTTCACTAGCTATGTCTTAAGGCCCCGTCACACTAAGCGATCTCGGTAGCGAGATCGCTGCTGTCACAACTTTTGTGACGTAACAGCGATCTCACCAGCGAAATCGCTGTGTGTGACAGCGATCAGTGAGTGGCCCCCCTGCCGGTATCGCTGATCGCTGGAAGAAACCTTTGGACATTTCTTTGGTCGCTGGTCTCCCGCTGGCCAGCACACATCGCTGCGTGTGACAGGCGGGAGGCCAGCGATCAGGTGTAAAAAATAATTAAAAAAATAAAAAATATAGTTATGCTCACCTTCCGACGTCCCGTTCAGCCATCCTGCCTCTCTCCACGCTTCGGTCCCAGTGATCCTTTGCACGAATGACCGCGAGACTTTGTTATCCCTTGAGACCGTGACATCTCGCGGTCATTCTCGCAAAGGATCACTGGGACCGGAGCGTGGAGAGAGGCAGGATGGCTGAACGGGACGTCGGAAGGTGAGAATAACTATATTTTTTATTTTGATTCTATTTTTTACAGGGATGGCAAGCGATGCCGGGCGCTCGGCATCGCTGTGCTGATCGCTGGTGAAGCTGTCTGTGTGACAGCTCACCAGCGATCACATAGCGACTTACTAGCGATCCTGACACCTTGATATCGGTGTCGGGATTGCTGGTAAGTCGCTTAGTGTGACGGGGCCTTTACTATTGATTATCGGCTCTGTACTGGGAGACATTAATGGTTTGTCACTACTTGTTTTGAAGTCTACACTGTTATCATTATATTTGCATAAACAGAGCTTTTGAACAATCGCATGGCTCAAGTGAGCAATGAATAGGAGAACTAATGCTGGAGAGGGGTGGTGATTTTGCAGGACAGATAGCAGCTCAGTCAGGAGTTGAGAGAAAGGGGAGGTGAGCAGCTAACTGCTGTATAGGAAGCGATGGGTTGCAGGGAACCGATTAAAATCTCAAGAGGTAACATCTTAAGCCCCCTTCACACATAGCGATATCGCTAGCAATATCGCTAAAACGTCATTGATTTTGTGATGCAACAGCGATATCGCTAGTGATCTTGCTACATGTGACACTTACCTCCGATCCGGCTCCCCACTGGATATCGCTGATCGCGTGAGATTGTCCTGGTCCATTTCTCATCATCGGCTTCCTGCTGGTGCCAACGAGCGACTCCATGGACGTGGGCAAAAGACATCACCCTCGCTGCGTGTGACAGATAAGTGACGACCGCAGACCGCTGCTGCATTGCTAGTGAGATCTGCCTGTTTGGCAGCTCACTAGCGACCATTTAGCGATGCACCAGCGATCCTGACCGGGTCGTATCGTTGTCAGGATCGCTGGTGCATCGCTAAATGTAATGGGACCTTTAGCCTGCAATAAAGCTACTGCTCATACTCGACCAGGCTCTGTAGGTCAACCTTCTTGGCAACAAGTTGTACACTATGTAAGGGAAAATCTCTCATAGCAAGAGAATGAAAAGTGATAGAAAAGTAAGTTAATTGTGAAATTGCTTATTTTTATACTGTATATTACAATTTCATACCATGAAAATACCCTTCTAAAAAAATTAAGATAATGTGACACTGCACAAACCATTGATCAATGTCAACTTGGGTGTCGAATTACATTCATTTTTTGTGCAATGATATGCCATTTCTGAGTCAATTATTTGAGTTAGTTTAACCTTTGCTAGATTTGTAGTTGATTAGGTTAAAAAAAGACGTAGGTCTATTGATCCAGAATAAAGTAAACACCTCTATGAAGCAGATGTTAATTATCTCATATTCCAAATATGGCAGAAATTCTAAAAATGTAGACTCCAATTGTGGATGTCTCTTTCTATTCTCATTGTCTCTGTAAACCATGTTAAGAAATTACATCCTACAGATTGCCAAGATATGCTGCAACCATTGTCTGTTTTGGTAATTTATTGAACAAAAGCAATTGATTCTCTTTATAGAGATATAAATAAAGAGTTCTAAGGCCATACATGTTCTTTCTGATTTTCATGGATAGCATATACTCATTGAAGCAAGTGAATATAATTTCAAGTTGAATATCCTAAAGAATAGCTGAATAGATCACATCAAAATCTATCACAGGAGTACTGTATTCATTGGGTACTGTATAATAATGAAGTTTATTTCGTACCAATGTGGCCTTGAGGAAGGTGCAATTCTTTCACCTTTACATTCATTTACTGTAGATTTCTCTACAAATTTCTGGTAATTCTCTTTATCTTAACATTTAATCTATGTTTATATTTCAGTCACTTAGTACAAAACAATAACTAATCATTCTAATGCAGTTTTACATTAACAATGATGAAAGTTTATAATGGACAATCATAAATCCATGCAAAAATATAATCCACACTACCTAGTACTCTGAACAACACACATAAACATCCACTATATGGAGAAAAGTCATGGGGCACAACTCTTAACTCTTGAATTCACTTTTTTTATTCACTTCCATTGTCTCAGGTATATATAATCCAGCCCCTAGCCATACAATTTGGCTTTACAAACATTTGTGAAAGAATAGCTCTTTCTAAAGTAGCCACTGAATTTGAATCTGATACTGTAATATGATGTCACTATTGTAACAAGTCAGTTTGTGAGACATTTCTCCTAAATATCCCACAATCAACCGTGTGAATTATTTTTTAAATAGTAGAAGTGTTTAGGAAACACAACAATTTAGCCACAAATTGTTAGTGCAATATGCAGAGCCTTGCGAAAGTATTCGGTCCCCTGGAACTTTTCAACCTTTTCCCACATATCATGCTTCAAACATAAAGATACCAAATGTAAATTTGTGGTGAAGAATCAACAACAAGTGGGACACAATTGTGAAGTTGAACGAAAATTTATTGTTTATTTTAAATTTTTGTGGAAATTCAAAAACTGAAAAGTTGGACGTGCAATATTATTCAGCCCCTTTCACTTAATACTTTGTTGCGCCACCTTTTGCTGCGATTACAGCTGCAAGTCGCTTGGGGTATGTCTCTATCAGTTTTGTACATCGAGAGACTAAAATTCCTGCCCATTCTCCCTTGGAAAACAGCTCGAGCTCAGTGAGGTTTGATGGAGATCGTTTGTAAACAGCAGTTTTCAGCTCTTTCCACAGATTCTCGATTTGATTCAGGTCTGGACTCTGACTCGGCCATTCTTACTCCTGGATACGTTTATTTGTGAACCATTCTATTGTAGATTTTGCTTTATGTTTGGGATCATTGTCTTGTTGGAAGACAAATATTCGTCCCAGTATCAGGTCTTTTGCAGACTCCAATAGGTTTTCTTCAGGAATGGTCCTGTATTTGGCTCCATCTATCTTCTCATCAATTTTAACCATCTTCCCTGTCCCTGCTGAAGAAAAGCAGGCCCAAACCATGATGCTGCCACCACCATGTTTGACAGTGGGGATGGTGTGTTCAGGGTGATGAGCTGTGTTGCCTTGATGCCAAACATATTGTTTGGCATTGTTGCCAAAAAGTTCAATTTTGGTTTCATCTGAACAGAGCACCTTCTTCCACATGTTTGGTGTGTCTCCCAGGAGGCTTGTTGCAAACTTTAAATGACACTTTTTATGGATATCTTTGAGAAATGGCTTTCTTCTTGCTACTCTTCCATAAAGGCCTGATTTGTGCAGTGTACGACTGATTGTTGTCCTATGGACAGACTGTCCCACCTCAGCTGTAGATCTCTGCAGTTCATCCAGAGTGATTATGGGCCTTTTGGCTGCATCTCTGATCAGTCTTCTCCTTGTTTTAGATGAAAGTTTAGAGGTACGGCCAGGTCTTGGTAGATTTTGCAGTGGTATGATACTCCTTCCATTTCAATATGATCACTTACACAGTGCTCCTTGGGATGTTTAAAGTTTTGGAAATCATTTGGTATCCAAATCCAGCTTTAAACTTCTCCACAACTGTATCACGGACCTGCCTGTTGTGTGCCTTCATCTTCATGATCCTCTCTGTGCATCAAACAGAACCATGAGACTTTCAAAGAGCAGGTGCATTTATACGGAGACTTGATTACACATACGTGGATTATATTTATCATCATTAGTCATTTAGGACAACATTGGATCATTTAGAGATCCACAATGAACTTCTAGAGTGAGCTTGCTGCACGCCCCACTTTTCAGTTTTTGAATTTCCTCAAAAATTTAAAATAACCAATAAATTTCGTTCAACTTCAGAATTGTGTCCCACTTGTTGTTGATTCTTCACCAACAATTTACATTTGATATTTTTATGTTTGAAGCATGATATGTGGGAAAAGGTTGAAAAGTTCCAGGGGGCCGAATACTTTCGCAAGGCACTGTAGATTGGGATCATTGGTTGCTGAATTGCATACTACATGGATGTCACCAATGCTCTGCTGACTCAAAAAGTCCAGTTTAAATGATTCTGGCCTTAGCACCAGTGCAAATATTTTTCAACAAGAACTTCATGTCATGGATTTCCATGGTGAAGCATCTACATGCAAGCCTTATCACCAAGCACAAATCATCAGCTGTAAAGCATTTCTCAAAGCAGTGTTAATACAGTGGGTATTGAAAGTATTTGGACCCCTTTAAATTTTTCACTCTTTGTTTCATTGCAGCCATTTGTTAAATTCAAATAAAGTTCATTTTTTACTCATTGATGTACACTCTGCACTCTATCTTGAAAAAAAACCAGAAAAGTAGAAATTTTTGCAAATTTATTAAAAAAGAAAAACGGAAATATCACATGGTTATAAGTATTCAGATACTTTGCAGTATTGAGTAGAAGCACCCTTTTGAGCTCGTAGAGCTATGAGTCTTCTTGGGAATAATGCAACAGGTTTTTCACATCTGGATTTGATAATCCTCTGCCATTCTTCCTTGCAGATCCTCTCCAGTTCCGTCAGGATGGATGGTGAACTTTGGTGGACAGCCATTTTCAGGTCTCTCCAGAGATGCTCAATTGTGTTTAGGTCAGTGCTCTGGCTGGGCCAGTCAAGAATGGTCACAGAGTTGTTCTGAAGCCACTCCTTTGTTATTTTCGCTGTATGCTTAGGGTCATTATCTTGTTGGAAGGTGAACCTTTGGCCAAGTCTAAGGTCCAGAGAACTCTGGAAGAGGTTTTCATTCAGGATATCTCTGTACTTGGCTGCATTCATGTTTCCTTCAATTGCAACCAGTTGTCCTGTCCCTACAGCTGAAAAACACCCCCATAGCATGATGCTGCCACCATCATGTTTCACTGTTGGGATTGTATTGGGCAGGTGATGAGCAGTGCCCGGTTTTCTCCACACATACTGCTTAGAATTATCACCATAAAGTTCTTTCTTCTTCTCATTAGACCAAAGAATCTTATTTCTCATAGTCTGGGAATCCTTCATGTATTTTTAGCAAACTCTATGCAGGCTTTTATATGTCTAGCACTGAGGAGAGGCTTCCATTGGACCACTCTGCCATAAAGGCCCATCTGGTGAAGGGCTGCAGTGATAGTTGACTTTGTGGAACTTTCTCCCTTCTCCCTACTGCATATGTGGAGATCAACCACAGTGATCTTAGGGTTCTTCTTTACCTCTCTCACCAAGGCTCTTCTCCCATGATTGCTCAGTTTGGCTGGACCGCCAGGTCTAGGAAGACTTCTGGTAGTCCCAAACTTCATTAATTTAAGGATTATGGAGGCCACTGTGCTCTTTGGAACCTTGAGTACTTTATAAATTCTTTTGTAACCTTGGCCAGATCTGTGCTTTGCCACAATACTGTCTCTGAGCTCCTTGGCCAGTTGCTTTGACCTTATGATTCTCATTTGGTCTGACATGCACTGTGAGCTGTGAGGTCTTATATAGACAGTTGTGTTCCTTTACAGATCAAGTCCTATCAGTTTATTTAAACACAGCTGGACTCCAATGAAGGAGTAGAACCATCTGAAGGAGAATCAGAAGGAAATGGACAGCATGTGACTTAAATATGAGCATCTGAGCAAAGGGTCTTAATACTTATGACCATGTGATATTTCAGGTTTTTTTAAAATAAATTTGCAAAAATGTCTACATTTCTGTTTTTTTTAATCGAGATGGGGTGCAGAGTGTACATTAATGAGAGAAAAATGAACTTTTTTAAATTTACCAAATGGCTGCAAAGAAACAAAGAGTGAAAAATATAAACGGGTCTGAAAACTTTCCGCACCCATTGTGAGTATGTTGCAGTGACAAACTCACATTTCGATCTGGCTGTCTATTGGATGAGTCTGGGCTTGGTAAATGTTAAGAGAATGTTACCTGCCTGACTGCATTGCATCAAAGTTTGATGGAGGAGGAATAATGCAATGGCATACTAATACATTTTAGACAATTGTGCGTTTTCAGTTTCATGGGAACAGTTTGGGGAAGGTCTTTTTTGTTCCAGCATGATCAAAGTATGGACCATAAAAGCATGCTTTAGTGATTTTCATGTGGAAGAAATTGACTGGCTGCAAAGTGCCTTGACCTCAAGCCCAGGAAACACCTCTGGGATGAATTAGAATTGACGTGGATCAGTGTCTGACCTCACAGAAGCTCTACTGGATGCATAGGTAAAAATTCCCACAGACATACTCCGAAATATTGTATAAAGTCTTCCCAGAAGCGCGGAAGTCGATATAAATACACACGGATTTTGAATGGGAAAATGTAATCTAAAGCTTTGATGTCTTCATTTAATTTTTTCTTCCACTGTTCCTTTTTAATAGTTATTTTACATGTTTGCACCATAATATGATAAACCTCTATAAAAAAAGTGTTACTATAATGAGACTTTTTATATTTCCTTTTTGCATGAAATGTTAAAGGTTCAATATTTCAGCTAATGAAACTTCTACTAACTGTAGTTCAATATTCCATAAAAAATAAACTGCAGCAGGATGACTGAGTTGGGCACCAGGGACATACTAAATATTGTTATTATGGAACCTAAAATGATCAGTTTGTCAAGGATGACATTGATGTGATGTCCCACATTACCATGGTTGATCAGGAACACACCAATGGGAAATCTGAGTGCCATGCTTGATTTGTCAACTTGTTGCTTTTACTTTGACAACATTTCAATGAATCATGTCATCACATCTGTTAAAATCCTGGAAAAATTAGATACAGCATGACAACAAAACTGTTGTGTTCCATTTTGTTGTTGTTTATGCTTGGTTTGTCCCTCCTGTGTGCCATCAGCCACAACCAAGTGTCATAACAATTTCAAAGATACCATCTGTTTGAGGAGTTTGATCCAAAGACATATACAGATTTTTTTCATGTAATTAATCCATCAATATATCATCTCCATTCCCACAGTAGATTATGAGACTGCTTTGCAAAGCCATAGTGTATATGGTAACATGCAATTACAATTTTCAATTAGCAAAGTATCTGTTTTGTGTGGACACATCCTTCTGAAGAGTTTCTGCGTTCATTTAAGTTATGAGTTAGGAATGATAGTTATCTTTATAAAACAGTATTTTTTGTTTTCACCATCTTAGAAACAATACTGCTATGAAAATCCGATGTTAACTCATTAATGTCCCGATCTATTTGGAACATTTGGACATAGCCCCATTTTTCAAATTTAGCTTGTGTCTCATGGCAATAACTTTGGAATGCTTTTACTATTTACCCCTTTCACCACTGAGTTAATTTGTAGCACTTTACTTTTTCCTAGGCCATATTCCATAAGCTCTAACTTTATAAATTTTTAAATTAACATAGCAGTACGAGGAAAAATTAACCATTCGTCAGCTCACCAATGTAGAAAATGCCATGAATAAGGTTGGAGTGCACAGAGGCATAAGGCTGGCTTCTGAGCTGGGAACCATGAATAAGGAAAGCGAAAATTCAGCACCTGCAAAAATGTAGAAAACATCACATTAATTTGGACTATTTAAAAAAGGAAAAAATAAAATGTTAAAATAGCATAGTAAACACCAGGTCTATGTGTTTCTTAGTCTTAGCCTGCTGTTTATTATGCTAGTTTAACATTCTATTTTTCTTTTTTAAATAATTCAACTAATCGTGATGTTTTATATGTTTTTGCTGGTGCTGGGCTTTCTCTTTGTTTGTTCGCAATAGCCATACAAGAGCTTGCTTGTAGAGGGCGAATTGTAGTTTTGAATGACACCATTTATGCTTCCAAATAATGTAAAGTCAAAAAAGTGAGCTGGACTATAGACTGGAATATGTTTAAAGTGTAAGATTACATTCATGATGTGGTCAGAACTCAAGGGAAAAAACAAAATCAAAATGAGCATATACCGTACCCTAAAGCAAGTAAATAAGTAAATATTAATGGTACATATAAATAGCATCGGGTACTTAGTTAACACTTTAAGAAAAACTTTATCTTTATTTATTGAAAATAGAGAGATAAAAAAAACACAATCATAATGCACTAACCATGCCAAGATATATATAAAGAAATAATTTCTGAGAAATGGAAATATCAACCATCACAGTTAAGTGATTACTCAAATCCTGAAGGTTATACCGAGTAAAAACACTGTGCATTAAAGAGCAGGATATGGAAATACATAGCAAAAATTGTTTAAGTGGTGGAGAGGATGGGGTGTGGGAGTTACAGCAATATTAATAAATATTTTTATAACACCATTGGTTCCATGGTGCTGT
This sequence comes from Dendrobates tinctorius, assembly GCF_039654945.1. Lineage (NCBI taxonomy): Eukaryota > Metazoa > Chordata > Amphibia > Anura > Dendrobatidae > Dendrobates > Dendrobates tinctorius. Next base: position 67,044,808 of record NW_027361732.1, on the reverse strand, counting down.
AGATGAGGAGGATTTACAAATAAAATGCAAATAGAAATTACAAGGAACAAACTAATAGTGACAAAAAGGTAAAGAGGGGAGAGGACCCTACATTAAGATGAAGTGCTCCCAGATGAGGCCCAAAAAGAAGAAATTAGTTCTCCCTCTTAAAGGCCAGATAGTCATCCGACGCTCTAAATTCCATTAAATTAAACCAGGTATTATGGAAAGGACCATAAGAATTATTAATTATAGAAGTGAGTTCTTCCATTAACATCATTAGTTATGGGCTAACACATGGATGTCCGGGTCCGTTGGGTTTGGCCGAACAGTTAAAAAAAAGTTTGGTTTGGATACCAGAACAGTAACCCAAACCCAAGCCCGAACTACTTATCAAAAATAGAGGGGAACCCACTCCGTTTTTTTAAAATTTATTTATAGCGCAGGCATTGGCTGATAAATACTCCGATCAGTGGCGCCTGCTCTCACTGCTATTAGGGGCAGCAGGCATAGGCTGACGGGAGTACTACTCCCATCAGCCGACACTTCTGTGACCAGTGTTTCATCTGCATGACAAAGTTGGAAACACCTAATGTTTAGTGTGACAAAACCGAATAGTAACACTGATTTCTTGGATAAGTCCATGTTTGAGCTTCATGCCCAAACAGTAGGTGTTCGGTATGGACCTTGAACGTTACTATTTGCGTTCGCCGATCTCTAAACAACACCTCATTTAGTTATTCTACCAGAGGGAGATTTTCTTCCTAAATAATGTTATTTTGATCAAAAAAACATAAAAGCAATCCTACCATGACAATGTGCTTGGCATGGTGTACTGAAAAACAGTGAATGGTGCAGTGCCGAAAAATAGCAGTTCTGATGCTTTGATTTTTCATCTCTATGATGTTTGCTATACGAGTTAATTATTTTTATTTTTTCATAGACTAGATTTTTTGTGCTTGTGAATATGAAATATACCTATTTTTCTTTCATTTTTTTATTTCTTACTTTCTTACTTTCAAATGATAAAAAGTGGACTATTAATTAGCATTTTCAATATGTCTACTATATTTTCCTTTATGATCTATTTTTTTTAGTCATTTAGATGGCTTATAAGTTTAGCAGCAATATTTGTGAAAATGATTGACTTTTACAATGTGGATAGCTCTGATCTTTGAATAAATACTTGCTTCGATTGTCTTACTAAAGAAAGAAGTTGAATTTCTGCTTCCTGGTTGGAAATCTAATTAATTTAGAATGACTATATAAGTATTTAATAATATAAGTTACTCTAGTCCCTGTTGGTCCAGTGGTTTCAAGTCTGATATTGTTGTGCAGTTTGCCATGATAATACAAAGACCTGTTTGCAAATATATTCATATTAGAAATCTTATCTTCCTGAAATGTCTGTTTTCTACACTACCGCCGTTACAATTTATTACAGCAGATGTGGCATCAAGGCTTCACAATGTAAGTGTACAGATATAATTAGATAGATGCAGGTGTAATGGCATAAATGCAATAATATCATAGAAGTTACTATATAAAGAGAAAGCACTGTGCATAAAGGGATAGATGTTTGATTGTGAAAATGTCATACGCTGTTTATTATACCCAAAAAGGATGAAATTGCTGAAGACTAGATACCAGAGTGAGAAACTTTAATCTTCACAAAGTAGTGGTACAATATTAGGAGGCGGGCTCCTTGTGTAATCCCCCAAACATATTGTAGCTTTGGAAACAATAGCCGGACCTGCATACTTTTACTGCTAAACAGAATTTGAATGACCCACCTGGACAATAGTTAATCACTTGTTTGGACTTTGACTATAACTAGTGATGATTGAGTACCTTAATATTCGTAATCGCTATGCTCGTAACGAGTAGTTTGTAAAAATCGCATATTCGTTCCGAATAGCGAGTACAATGCTAGTCAATGGAAAATGCAAGTGGTTTTCTGCTGGATCCTACAAAGGGGTCTGGGGGCCTGAGGAAAAGGCTGAAATGGATGGGAAAGTGATGAAACAGAATGGGAAGAGCCTGGAGAATATGCCTGAATGAATTTCTGATTCACTTATGATTTCTGGGAATAAGTTTGTCGCAGTATTGCGCCACTTTTCCGGATACACAAGAACAACTACCAATTCTAGATTTCTATTGAAAATGTATCCCCTATCACAGTCGCAATGTGGGGCAACCTGTCACAAGGGCTTCCAATAACAAATGTTAGTTTGGTAGGACCACTCTACGTTCAAGATTTTTCCACTGCATAATGTGCATAGGGTTTGTAAAAATTAGCCCTATGGGTTGAGTCATGGCTGATACAGGAAGCCACCATCCCAAGGGCCTCCAATCATAAATAGATAAATAGCAGCTAGGCTGGAGTAGGAATACTGTCCTGGTTTGTCCTCTGCACAATGTGCATAGTGTTTTCATCTCAAGAACCTCACAAATGTCAGCGATCCACACCCACTCAACAATTATTATGTGTGGTGGCTGACTCTCAGTCTGACGGGCATGTTGAAGCTGGTATTCAGCTAGTGCCCTCTTCTGCTCACTAATCCTCACCAACATATGATAAGTTGAGTTCCACCGCATGGGCAGGTTGCAAATGACTCAGTGACTTGGCAAATTCAAGCGCTTTTGCAGTACTGTAAGACCAGCAAAAGCAGCAGAGGAATGGTGGAAATGGGCACTAATATGGCATACCTTCTCAAGTAGGTTCGGCAAGGCAAGGTAACTTTTCAGAAATTTCTGACAACTAGGTTCAGCAGGTGAGTGATGCATGGCACGTGTACCAACTTGCCGACCTTTAAAGCCACCAACAGGTTGCGCCCATTATCGCAGATGACCAGGCCGGATTGGAGGTGCAGCGGGGAGAGCCACTGATCGGTCTGTTGTTTTAAAGCTTGCCACAGTTCTGCTGCAGTGTGTGGTTTATGGTCTAAACAGATCAACTTCAGCAGATCTGCAGAGCATGCTGCCGCTTTGTCAATGCGCTGCTGCACAGGTCCCAGCTTGGCAGTGATGGGGAGGGTACTTCAGCAGAGGATTAGAAGCAGGAGCAGGGGAGAGAGGAAGTGGAATATGAAGAAGAAGAAACACTGACATAAGTTAGGCCCGCTATTCTTGGCATGGGTAGGATGTGTGATCTTCCAGTTTGCACCTTTGTCCCACCCTTCACCAGGTTCACTTAAGGGCATGTCACACTAAGAGATATCGCTAGCAATATCGCTATAACTAGTGACGTTATAGCGATATTGCTAGCGATATCTCTGTGTCTGATACTTACCTACGACCTGCTCCCCCGCTGGTTATCGCTGATCGCGCGAGAACGTCCAGGACTGTTTCTCGTCGTCAGCTTCCTGTGGCGCTTCCTGCTGTGAGGACGAGCGACGCGTGGACGCGGGCGGGAGGACGCAGGATCGCCTGGTGTGACAGGTAAGTAGCGACCCCCGTCCCCAGCGATGTCGCTAGTGAGCTATGCCTATGTGGCAGCTCACTAGCGACCACTTAGCGATGTACCAGCGATCCTGACCGCGTCATATCGCTGGTCGGGATCGCTGGTACATCGCTAAGTGTGACAGTACCTTTAGTGTGCAATGACAGAAATGTATCATCCCTGTCCACAACAACTTGTCCAGGTGTCGGTTGTTAGGTGGACCTTCCCGGTTACGGTGTTGATGAGAGCATGGTTCAGATTGTTTAACACATGCTTGTGTAAAGCAGGGACGGCATACCAAGCAAAATAGTGGCAGCTGGGAATACTGTATCATGAGGCAGCCACAGCCAAGAAATCACAGAAAGACTGTGTTCTCAAAAGCCTAAATGGCAACATCTCCACAGCTAGCAATTTGGCAATGCACGAGTTTAATATTTGTGCCTGTGGGTGCGTGGCTGGGTATTTATGCTTTCTTTCCAAGCTCTCAGCCACGGATATTTGGATGCTTTGCTGGGACAATGCAGTGGATATGGTTGATGTTTCTTGTGTGTGAGCAACCGCAGCTTGAGGACATGAGGTATAAGTGCCACCTTCCTGAACAGCACTTTCTGAAGGACATAGCCCAGGCAACATGGCAATGGTTTGACCAGCAGACACAGATTTTTTACCCTGGTGTTCCACCCACCTACTGGGGTGCTTGGCTGCCATGAGGTGTTGCATACTGGTGGTGCTCAGGTTACCTTTGACCTGGCCTCTTTGCAACTTGGTATGGCAGATGCTACAGACTACAATGTTTTTCTCTGAAGGACTTTCAGAAAAAAAATTCCACAGCGGCTAAACGCCCCCTTGCCCTGACTTGGCGCATAGCGGGGGTGCTCTTGGGAACAGTTGACCCAGTTCTCACTCTGGGCAAACCACAACCCCTTGATGCCTGTGTTGGTGCTACATAACCATCTTCCTCTGTGTTGCTGTGGTGACTATATGTGTCAACGGTCCAGGTCGGATCAGTGGACTTATCATCGACCACCTCATCTTCCATCTCATCCTCCTTCCCAGTTGACATTGGAGGCTGATCTGATGGCAACTGTGTCTCATCATCATCAGCCTCCACCTCTGGAGACAGTAAATGATGTTCCTCCAAGTGTCTTTCTTCTGGCCATAGGTCCTCAAATACTTGAGCATCAATGCACACCACCTCCTCACGTCCCTCTTCAATGCTGCATGGTGAGAGGCCAGAGCCAACCAAAGTATACGTAGCAAACAGATCCTCAGAGTGGCCAAGCTTGGGGTCATATGTCTCCTGTGACTGATAATGGCGAGAGGAAGGAGAACCAGCTACAGGATTGGAAGGGCCAGTCTTCTGTGCATCAACAGTAGACTGTGTGGTCATGGAAGATTTGTTGCTGTTTGACAAATGCATAGAGGCCTTGTCTGCTATCCAAGACAGAATCTGATCTGATTCCTCTGGCTTTTCCACACGTTTACGTTCCAGACCGGGAAATTTTTCCAGGAACATAGTGGATGCATCCAGCTTCTTCTGACCTGACACAGACTCAGTGCCTTTCGCGCACCACTGACAACACCACGTCCATGTCCCTGTCCCTTAACAACAGGCTTTTTTGGCATTTTGGGTTTTGCTCACAGATTTTCCTATGTTGATGGCACCAGCCAAGCTAGCTGTCACAGCCAAAACAGTAAGGAAAATGGCCTGGTGCGTGCTTGGTAGCAGGTAGTCAGAAATGTTTGGACTACTGCTTTACGCAGGGCACTCACCGCCTTATTCAGTGGACTAATGTGGACAGCAGAAGGCAGGCTGTGACCACAAAAACAGAGGGTAAAAAGGCCTGGTGCATGCTTGGTAGCAGGCAGTAGGAAATGTTTGGACTACTGCTTTGCGTAGGGCACTCACCACCTTTTTCAGTGCACTAATGTGGACAACAGAAGGCAGGCTGTAACCACAAAAACAGCGAGTAAAATGAACTGGTGCTTGCTTGGTAGCAGGCAGTAGGAAATGTTTGGACTACTGCTTTGCATAGGGCCCTAACCAGCTTTTTCAGCGGACTAATTTGGACAGCAGAAGCCAAGCTGTGACCACAAGAGCAGTGGGTAAAATGGCCTGGTTCGTGCTTGGTAGCAGTAAGTAGGAAATGTTTGGACTACTGCTTTGTGTAGGGCACTTACTCAAAAACAGCGGGTAAAATAGACCTGTGCTTTCTAAAAAAAAGGCAAAATATTGCTTTGCCTCTAACAAGATCTGTTTTAAGATGGATGCTGGAAAAACACTTTAACCTCTTCCTACCTAATACACAATCTCTTCTTCCCTGTACTCTGACTTTGTTGCGTGTCTTCTGCTCTGAAAAGGGCTATTTTTTGGTGGTATTATGGAGCTAGTGACCGGCTCCTTTAAACTGTCCCTGCTCGAGTATCTCTTTCTTCCTACTCTACACTGACCTATGTAGGGATTCGCTCTGGTAGGTAATGGCAGGGCTGCAGTAACAAGGCAACACACAGGCTTAAAGTCCAATTTCAGTGGTTTAATGTCACTTTGCAAACAGCAGGTTAACAGAAAATAAGGGAAAACATAAATGTACTCCAGCTTGGAGAACCACTGGTCCCAGACTCACTCCTTGCATGGGACAGGCTTAACTAAGCGGCTTCCAGGTCCTGCAGCATCCACCAGGTGCCATTTCCAGGGTTGTTTGGAGTCTTGCTGCTCTAGCTCTGCAGCACGTGCAGTCCAGCAAACAGATTCAGGCTAACTCCAGCCAAGTTCCTGTATCTTCCACACACACTCACCATGTGCCAAATACCAACCTCCATTCCATAGCCCATAACCCCTCCCACCGGTGAGGTAGACATCACATGGGCTGATCACATGACCATGACATCATCGCAGGTCCTGTCTTTCGGGAAAAACCCGACCAAACATTAATCTGCTGGGAGAAATGTATCTCCCATCCAGTAAAACACCCTTTACTGTACCACATACCTCCCTCCTATGTTCAACCCTAAGGGGGTGGACACATGACATACAGTGAACTCTGGACAAGGCATCTGCATTCCCCTGTAATCTGCCTGCCCGATGTTCTACTGAAAATTTAAATTATTGCAGTGACAGGAACCACCTGGTGACTCGGGCATTCCTCTCCTTAGCTTGACATATCCACGTAAGAGGGGAATGATCTGTCACCAACCGAAATGTTCTCCCCAGCAAATAGTAGTGCAATGACTCCAGTGCCCACTTGATGGCCAGGCACTCTCTCTCCACAATACTGTACCTGGATTCAGCTGGGGTAAGCTTCCGGCTTAGGAAACTAACGGGATGCTCTTCCCTGTTAACCTCCTGAGACAGCCCTATCTTAGAGGCATCAGTCTGCACAACGAACTCTCTTTTGAAATTTGGAGTGATCAGGACTGGTGTACCACACAGTACCTCTTTTAACTTTGTAAAGGCCCCCTCTAACTGATCATTCCAGTGGACATCACAGATTTCCTTCCTTTTAAGCAGTCTGTTAAAGGCGCGGACAGGGTTGCAAAGTTGGGAATGAACCGCCTGTAATATCCCACCAAACCTAAAAAGGCTTTTACCTGTTTTGTTGTGAGAGGACGGGGCCAGTTATGAATTGCCTCCACTTTGCTTACTTGAGGCTTGAGAACTCCTCTCCCAATGACGTAACCCAAGTACCGAGCTTCCTCCAACCCTATGGAACACTTCTTTGGGTTGGCAGTTAGCCCTGCTTGTCGCAGAGGGTCTATCACTGCCTGTCCTTCTGCTAAGTGACTTTCCCAGTCGGTGCTCTACACAATAATATCGTCTAGATAGGCTGAGGCATAGCGGCGATGGGGACGGAGAACAATATCCATTAATCGCTGGAACGTTGCTGGTGCTCAATGCAACCCAAAGGGTAATACCTTATACTGGAACAGCCACTCGGGCGTTACAAAAACGCCGTTTTTTCCTTCACCGCCTCTGTTAGGGGTACCTGCCAATAACCTTTTGTGAGGTCCAGAGTTGTAAAATACCGTGCCGGCCCAAATCGCTCTATCAACTCGTCAACCCGGGGCATTGGGTAGGCGTCAAACTTTGAAATGTCATTAAGCTTTCTAAAATCATTACAGAATCTTAGAGACCCATCAGGCTTGGGTATTAGGACTATTGGGATGGCCCACTCACTTTAGAACTCTTCTATGACCCATAACTCTAGTATAGTTTTCACCTCTTCTGAGATGGCTTGTCGTCGGGCCTCAGGCACCAGATATGGCTATAGTCGGACTTTGGCCTGTGGCTCGGTGACAATGTCATGTTGGATAAAGGGAGGTGCGTCCGGGGAGCTCCGAAAAAACATCTGTATTTCGGCTAATGATCTCCCAGACCTCCTGAACCTGTCTAGGAGACAAAGTATCTGCAATTTTGACTGCGGGTTGGGCTTCTCCTGCCTCGCCCCAAGGTAATGGAGCCTTCTCCATCTGAAACGCAGGCAACGGACTATCCCCACCAAGATTTTCTCTATATTTCCATGGTTTAAGCAAATTAACATGGTAAACCTGTTCTGGCTTTCTCCATCCTGGCTGGTGTACCTTGTAGTCTACTGGCAGCACCTTTTCCATGATCTCGTAGGGGTTCCTGCCACCTTGCAAGGAATTTGCTATCTACGGTAGGCACAAGTAGCAACACCCAATCCCCAGGGCTAAAGGTTCTTACCCGAGCCTCCCGGTTATAGACCCGACTCTGTGACTGTTATGCTGCCTCCATATGTTCCCGGACTAAGGGTAGGACTGTCTCCATTCTTTCTTGCATTTTTGCAACATGTTCTATCACACTTTTGTGGGGAGTAGGTTGGTTCTCCCAGGCCTCTTTGGCTATATCGAGTAAGCCCTGTGGATGTCTGCCGTACAATAGTTTAAAGGGCGAGAACCCCATAGATGCTTGAGGCACCTCCCGCACTGCAAACAACAAATATGGCAATAAGAGATTCCAGTCCTTCTCATCTTTGGAAACTGCCTTTTTCAACATGCTTTTCAACGTCTTATTATTATTATTATTTATTATTATAGCGCCATTTGATCCATGGAGCTTTACATGTGAGGAGGGGTATACATAATACATACAAGTACAGTAATCTTAAACAATACAAGTCACGACTGGTACAGGATGAGAGAGGACCCTGCCCGCGAGGGCTCACAATCTACAACATTGAACCTTTCTACCAGACCGTCTGTTTGGGGATGATAGACCGATGTGCGCAACTGCTTAACATTTAGTAAACGGCAGAGTTCCTTCATAATTTTTGACATAAAGGTAGTTCCCTTGTCTGTTAAAATCTCTTGAGGAATTCCCACCCATGAAAACATACCCATGAGTTCCTTTGCTATAAGCTTAGCTGATATGTGGTGCAGAGGAATGGCCTGAGAATATCGGGTAGCAAAATCTAGAACTACCAGGATGTGTTGGTGTCCCCTTGCTGACTTATTGAGAGGCCCCACCAGATCCATTGCCACTCTCTCGAAGGGTACCTCTATAATTGGCAAAGGCACCAAAGGACTCCAAAAGTGAGGCTGGGGACTGGTTACCTGGCACACTGGAAAGGAACTACAGTACCATTTAACTTCTTCATAGACCCCTAGCCAGTAGAACCGCTGCAGAATTCGGTCTAGAGTTTTCTTTTGGCGCAAATGCCCACCAAGTACATGCGCATGCGCTAAGTCCATTACCAGCCTACGATTTGTCTGAGGAACGAGTAACTGTTCCACCAGTTCCCCACATATTTTCTCCACTCAGTGCAACAAATCTTGGTGTAGCTCAAAGCGTGGCAGTACTGTAGCTGCCTCAGGTTGTTGGGGTTCACCATTGACAAACTGTACATTTTCTCTGGCCCGGGCCAAAGTAGGGTCTCGGAGTTACGCTGTATCAAAGTTGTCACCTGACACATTCAAGTCTGACAACTCGGGTCCCGGCGGCAAGTCTTCCACCTCTCCAGTCAATACTTCTATGGGAGAACTCTTCCCCTCGTCCACCGAAGGGAAGGTTAGCCCTACCGCCAGCACTTCTTCCTCCTGGCCACCAGGTTCATGCCCTACTTCTGGAGAATATAACCTGGTTGCCTCCGGTGCCAGCAGTTGCTCCGTGGGTGAGACAACAGATGGCCACAGCATAGAAAATAAAGGAAAGTCTCTTCCAATTATCACCTCATAATGCAAATTAGCGACAACCCCCACCTCGTGGCAACGCCTCCCTGCTGGCATGCTGATCACCACAAGTGTGGTGGGATAGTCTTTTAAGTCCCCATGTATACACAACACCCCAAGTTTCTGACGCATATACTCGCTGGTTTGTATCCAGCTGGCTCGTACCAGGGTTACAAGACTCCCTGAGTCTAATAGGGCCACAGCCAGGGTGCCCTCCACTTCAACCTGACACAAATGTTCCATATTGGGACCTTTCGGGGTGCCTATTGCACACATCGGTTCGGCATAGTGAGACTGGCGGTACCCAAAGTTGGTGTCCATGGGCTCAGCCAGGTGGGGGCAATCAGCTCTCAGATGCCCTGGTTCCTGCCACTGTCAGCAGATTATGGGGCTCCTTACTTCCCCAGATAAGTCCTGAGCGGCCTTCCTGGGCTCCGCTCGCCGAAGCAGGGGTGGAGACTTTGGGAACCTTCCTGGTACCTTCTGGGAGTCCCTCCCTGTAGCTCTTTGGTGACCCCATACCTTTCTATGAGGTCTATCATATCCATGGCATTAGTAGGGGATGCCAGTCCGACCCATGTCTGGAGGGAGTGGGGCAAAGCCCTCCAAAACTTATCAGTCACTATGCGGTCCAGCATGGCTGTGGGGGATAACACCTCAGGCTGTAACCACTTTTGTGACAGGTGCAACAGGTCGTAATACTGTGAACGAGCCGGCTTGGAGGGGGTAAACTCCCACTGGTGTACCCGCTGGGCCCGAACTAACACATTTACCCCAAGACGGGCCAGTATCTCACCCTTGACGACCGTGTAGTCCGCCCTTTGCTCCGTGGGTCCTGATATGCTTTCAAAGGTCCTGGGGACAGAATCAGAGCTATGATTTCTGCCCACTGGTCCCGGGGTAGCTTCTCTCTCTCAGCGACTCCTTCGAACATCTCCAGGTACGCCTCCACATCGTCCGACTTCTCCATTTTGGGAACCGCTGTACGAACAGCTTTCCGAACTTCATGGATTCCCCGGTTAGTTCCTTTTGTCTGTGCTGTTGTGATATGCTGTATCAACAGCTGATTGGTTTCCTGCTGCTGCATAGCCTGCTGTCGCATGGCCTCCTGCTGCTGCCGCATGGCTTCCTGCTGCTGCTGCATAGCCTGCTGCTGCTGTGTAGCCTGCTGCATAGCCTGCTGCTGCTTTCACATGGCCTCTACGAGCATTTTGACCGTGGCCTCCATTTCTGGAAAGTTCCCCGCCTGGGTCTGTGCCACTTGTTTCACCCAGGACATAGGCTGGGGTATAGATCAAAAATAAGCAAAAACTGCCTGGCCTCACTGCATTTGCCCGCATTCTGCACCAATTGTAGGGATTTGCTCGGGTAGGTAATGGCAGGGCTCCATTAATGAGACAACACACAGGCTTAAAGTCCAATTTCAGTGGTTTAATGTCACTTTGCAAACAGCAGGTTAACAGAAAATAAGGGAAAAACAAATGTACTCCAGCTTGGAGAGCCACTGGTCCTAGACTCACCCCTTGCACGGGACGGGCTTAACTAAGCAGCTGCCAGGTCCTGCGGCATCCACCAGGTGCCATTCCCAGGGTTGTTTGGAGTTTTGCTGCTCTAGCTCTGCAGCACGTGCAGTCCAGCAAACAGATTCAGGCTAACTCCAGCCAAGTTCCTGTATCTTCCACACACACTCACCATGTGCCAAATACCAACCTCCATTACATAGCCCATAACCCCTCCCACCGGTGAGGTAGACATCACATGGGCTGATCACGTGACCATGACATCATCGCAGGCCCTGTCTTTCGGGAAAAACCTGGCCAAACATTAATCTGCTGGGAGAAATGTATCTCCCATCCAGTAAAACACCCTTTACTGTACCACACCTAGTATACACTGCAGATAGCCCTGAAAAGGGCTTTTGTGTTATCAAGAGCCCTAAGGACTCTCCATAGCAGCTGAGCGATCACTCCCTATGCTTGTGGATGCAATGTGCGCAAAATGGAGGTGGCAGGGCTTAAATAGATCCTACGACGCTGGGTGGCCAGCCAATCACAGTAATGCCATAACCAAGATGTCTGTGGCATTACTGTGATTGGTTAAGAAGCCCAGCATGGTTAGTGGCTGTAAAGGAGGTTCCAAAACTGCAAGGCGGGATATCCGAATATAGCGAGGCGAGTACACAAATACTTGCAATGTAACAAGTAACCCAAATACCGTATGAATAGTAACGAATATACTCGCTCATCACTAACTATAACATAATACTGAGCTTCAAGATCGTGCAGAAAACATTCATATTTGGAGCAGAATTTAAAGTCAATAATTTAAAGAGTTTGTCCACTACCAATTGTTATATTAAAATTGGTCCTACTATGGTATTAAAATGAAAAACTAGAAACCTACTGGGAAACCACTGCCTGCTTATTACAGCCTGTATCTCATGTATTTTCTTCCAGATTATAGGTCACGTAACCTCTGTGCAACCAATCAATAGCTACTGCTCAGCTGAAGCATTGACATTATATTTCATCAGGAAGAAACCTTTTTTTCTAACATAGATGGAAAACCAAGTCTGCAGTTAATCAGTTGTTGCCACTTGGCTACAGCAATCTTCTCACATCATCCAGTGCAAGAGTAAATGAAGAGACTGGTGGCTGACATAAGCTGCGGTACGCAGGAGTAGCAGAGGCCTGATACGTGAGTCTCTGTGTTTAGTGTCATAGAAGTATACACATGTCAGTATAGTGTTGAAAGTACCAACCTATGGCTTTATCTATTGTGTACCTCTGTACAAACCAAGCTGATGCCTCTTGTGAGAATGTTGAAATTGGCAAGCCCATCACCTCTTTTTGTAAGTAAAGTGTGCCTGAAATTCTCCATCCTTGATTGGGAAACCACTCCATCATTAAGGGTAATATATTTAAAGGAACAAATGACCACCTAAACAAGACTTACAAGTAGGCCCAAAGAACCACAATTCTACACTGCTACAAACAAACTATATATATATATATATATATATATATATATATATATATATATATATATATGTATATTATATATATATATATATATACAGTATATATATATATAGGAAAATAAGTATTTGATGCACTGCTGATTTTGACACCACCTATAAAGAATGGAGAGGTCTGTAATTTTTATCGTAGGTACACTTTAACTGTAAGAGACAGAATCTAAAAATAAAAACCATAAAATCACGTTGTATGATTTTTAAAAAAGTTGCATTTTATTGCATGAAATATGTATTTGATCACCTATCAGTCAGCATGAATTCTGACTCTCACAGACCTGTTAGTTTTTCTTTAAGACACCCTTCTACACTGCACTCATAAATTGCACCTCTTTTTAACTTGTTAGCTGTATAAAAGACACCTGTCCAAACACTCACTCAATCAAACACCAACTTCTTCACCTTGGCCAAGACCAAAAAGCTGTCTAAGGACACCAGGGACAAAAATGTAGACCTGCACAAGGCTGGGATGGGCTACAAGACAATAGACAAGCAGCTTGGTGAGAAGGCAACAACTGTGGGCACAATTATTAGAAAATGGAAGAAACACAAGATGACTGTCAATCTTCCTTCATCTGGGGCTCCATGCAACATTTTGCCTTGAGGATTATTCTGAGAAAGGTCAGAAATCAGCCAAGAACTACACGGGAGGACTAAACAATAAGCCGCCATGGATTAAAATCCTGATATGCACGCAAGGTCCCCCTGTTCATGCCAGCAATTGTCCAGGCCCGTTTGAAGTTCACCAATGACCATCTGGATGATCCAGAGGAAAAATGAGAGGAGTTCATGTGGCCAGATGAGTCCAAAATAGAACATTTTGGTATCAACTCTACTACGTGTTTGAAAGAAGAAGAGGGATGAGTACAACTCCAAGAATACCATCCCAGCTATGAAGCATGGTGGGGGAAGCAACATACTTTGGGGATGCTTTTTTCCAAAAGGGACAAGATGACTGTATTGTATTGAAGGGATGATGGATGGGGTCATGTGTCGTGAGATTCTGGCCAACAACCTTCTTCCCTCGGTAAGAGCATTGAAGATGGGTCTTGGCTGGGTCTTCCAGCATGACAATAACCTGATACACACAGCCAGGGCAAATAAAGAGTGGCTCCGTACAAAGCATTTTAAGGTCCTGGAGTGGCCTAGACAGTCTCCAGACCTGAACCCAATAGAAAAACTTTGGAGGGAGTATCAAATATTTTATTTCATGCAAGAAAATGCTAATTTATTAAAAATCATACAATGTGATTTTCTGAATTTTTTTAAGATTGTTTCTCACAGTTGAAGTGTACCTGCGCTATACATTACAGACCTTTTCATTCTTTATAGGTGGGAAAACTTGCAAAATCGTCAGTGTATCAAATACTTATTTTCTCCACTATATATATTTATTTTACTCATTTACATTGTGCCATTAATTCCACAGTGCTTTAGAGACATTATTGGCATTGTCACCGATGGGGCTCACAATCTAAATTCCCTATCAGTATGCCTTTATACATATACAGGTGCTTCTCAAAAATTAGAATATGATCAAAAAGTTAATTTATTTCAGTTCTTCAATAAAAAAAATTGAAACTCATATATTATATAGGGTTATTACAAACAGAGTGATCTATTTCAAGTGTTTATTTCTGTTAATGTTGATGATTATGGCTTACAGCAAATGAAAACCCAAAAGTCATTATCTCAGTAAATTAGAATACTTTATAACACCAGCTTGAAAAATGATTGTAAAATCCAAAATGTTGGCCTACTGAAGTATATGTCCAGTAATTGCACTCAATACTTGGTCAGGGCTCCTTTTGCATCAATTACTGCATCAATGCAGTCTGACATGGAGGCGATCAGCCTGTGGCACTGCTGAAGCCCAGGTTGCTTTTATAGCAGCCTTCAGGTCGTCTACATTGTTGGATCTAGTGTCTCTCATGTTCCTATTGACAATACCCCATAGATTGTCTATGGGGTAAAGGTCAGATGAGTTTGCTGGCCAATCATTCACAGTAATACTGTAGTTTTTAAACGAGGCATTGGTAATTTTGGCAGTGTGAACAGGTGCCAAGTCCTGCTGGAGAATGAAATTTCCATCTCCAAAAAGCTTGCCGGCAGAGGGAAGCATGAAGTGCTCTAAAATTTCCTGGCAGATGGCTGCACTGACTTTGGTCTTGATAAAACACAGTGGACCTACACCAGCAGATGACATGGCTCCTGAAACCATCACTGATGGTGAAACTACACACTAGACCTCAAGCAGCTTGGATTGTGTGCCTCTCCACTCTTCCTCCAGACTCTGAGACCTTGATTTCCAAATGAAATTAAAAATTTACTTTCATCTGAAAACAACAACTTGGACCACTGAGCAACAGTCCAGTTCTTTTTCTCCTTGGCCTAGGTAAGATGCTTCTGCCATTGTCTATTGGTCATGAGTGGCTTGACATCAGAAATGCAACACTTATAGCCCATGTCCTGGATACATCTGTGTGTGGTGGCTCTTGAAGCAATGACTGCAGCAGCATTTCACTCCTTGTGAATCTCCCCCAAATTTTTGAATGGCCTTTTGTTAACAATCCTTTCAAGGCTGCAGTTATCTTCGATTGTGCACCTTTTTCTACCACACATTTTCCTTCCACTCAACTTTTCATTAATGTGTTTGGATACAGCACTATGTGAACAGACAGATTCTTCAGCAGTGACCTTTTGTGGCTTACCCTCCTTGTGGAGTGTGTCAATGACCACCTTTTGCACATCTTTCAAGTCAGCAGTTTGCCACATGATTGTGGAGCCTACTGAAACTAAAGGACCTTCATAAATGCTTTTGCAGGTTGTTTTTGTTAATCATTCTAATTTACTGAGATAATGACTTTGGATTTTCATTGGCTGTAAGCCATAATCATCAACATTAACAAAAATAAACACTTGAAATACATCACTCTGTTTGTAATGACTGTATATAATATTTGAGTTTCATTTTTTATTGAAGAACTTAGGCTGGTTTCACACTTGCGCTTTTTTGCGCTGTATTTTAGCGCTAAAAAACGCATGCGCTTTTTTCCTATATTTTGCATGGGATGTGCTTATCTGCGCATACACATGCGTTTGTATGCGTTTTTACGCGCATGCGTTTTTTTGTGGTGTGCGCTCGGGCGCACAAAATGCATCCTGTTGCATTTATTGGGCGTCCGACTTGCCTAAAAAAAACGCATGCGCGCGCAATGCGTTTTTTTACAGCAAGACACCCATTATAAGTCTATGGGTGCGCATATGTGCGCATTGGCATGCTCATGTATGCTTTTTTTGCGCATGCGTTTTTTTGTTGACCATTGGTTAGACAATGGAAATTAGGGGTTTGGGTTAGAGTTAGGGTTAGTTAAGGGGGTTTAGGGTTAGGGTTTGGGTTAGGGTTAGTATGGTTTGGTTAAGGGTTAGGGTTTAGGGTTTGGGTTAGAGTTAGGGTATGGTTTGGTTTGGTTAAGGGTTAGGGTTAGGGTTAGTAAAGTCATGGTTTGGGTTGGTGTGAGGGGACAACTAATGTTGGAAAAAACGCAAACGTGGTAAAAACGCACTAAAAACGCTGCGTTTTTTTCATGCATGCTCATAAAAATGCTTGAGAAAAACGCAGCATTTGTATGCGTTTGTATGCGTTTTTTCCATGCGTTTTTTTGTGGGAAAAACGCGCTGCAAAACAAAGCAAGTGTGAAAGTAGCCTTAAATAGGTTAACTTTTTGATGATTTTCTAATTTTGTGAGAAGCACCTGTACTGTATATGCATATCATGCACATGACAGCACGACAAACACCCGCTGTTCGGGTAGCTGAACCCGAACAGTAACACATACTACCTGGTGAAGTCCGTGTTCGGTGTCCATGCCCGAACAGTAGGTGTTCGGTACGGACGCTCAACTTTACTGTTTGGATTTTCCCATCTTTAAACACAATACATGCAATGAAAACCAATAGAAATCTTTGGAGGGAGCTGAAATTCAATGATGCCCAGCAACAGCCCCAAAACCCGAAAGATCTGAAGAAGATCTGTATGGAGGACTGTGCCAAAATCCCTGCTGTAGTGTGTGCAAACTTGGTCAAGAACTACAGGAAACATCTGACCTTTGTAATTGCAAGCAAAAGTTTCTGCACCAAATATTAAGTTTTGTTTTAATATGGTATCAAATAATTATTTTATGTGATAAAATGCAAAATAATTATGTAAAAATTATACTATATGATTTTCTGGTTTTTATTTTTATATTCTGTCTATCACAGTTGAAGTGTACAGTGCCTTGCGAAAGTATTCGACCCCCTGGAACTTTTCAACCTTTTCCCACATATCATGCTTCAAACATAAAAATATCAAATTTAAATTGTTGATGAAGAATCAGCAACAAGTGGGACACAATTGTGAAGTTGAACGAAATTTATTGGTTATTTAAAATTTTTGTGGAAATTCAAAAACTGAAAAGTGGGGTGTGCAATATCATTCAGCCCCTTTACTTTCAGTGCAGCAAACTCACTCCAAAAGTTCATTGTGGATCTCTGAATGATCCAATGTTGTCCTAAGTGACTAATGACGATAAATATAATCCACCTGTGTGTAATCAAGTCTCCATATAAATGCACCTGCTCTGTGATAGTCTCAGGGTTCTGTTTGAAGCACAGAGATCATCATGAAGACCAAGGAGCACAACAGGCAGGTCTGTAATACTGTTGTAGAGAAGTTTAAAGCCGGATTTGGATAAAAAATGATTTCCAAAACTCTAAACATCCCAAGGAGCACTGTGCAAGCGATCATATTGAAATGGAAGGAGAATCATCCCACTGCAAAATCTACCAAGACCCTGCCGTCCCTCTAAACTTTCATCTCAAACAAGGAGAAGACTGATCAGAGATGCAGCCAAGAGGCCCATGATCACTCTGGATGAACTGTGGAGATCTACAGCTGAGGTGGGACAGTCTGTCCATAGGACAACAATCAGTCATACACTGCACAAATCTGGCCTTTATGGAAGAGTGGCAAGAAGAAAGCCATTTCTCAAAGATATCCATAAAAAGTGTCATTTAAAGTTTGCAACAAGCCACCTGGCAGACAACAAACATGTGGAAGAAGGTGCTCTGGTCAGATGAAACAAAAATCGAACTTTTTGGCAACAATGCCAAACAATATGTTTGGCATCAAGGCAACACAGCTCATCACCCTGAACACACCATCCCCACTGTCAAACATGGTGGTGGCAGCATCATGGTTTGGGCCTGCTTTTCTTCAGAAGGGACAGGGAAGATGGTTAAAATTGATGGGAAGATGGATGGAGCCAAATACAGGACCATTCTTGAAGAAAACCTGTTGGAGTCTGCAAAAGACCTGAGACTGGGACGGAGATTTGTCTTCCAACAAGACAATGATCCCAAACATAAAGCAAAATCTAAAATGTAATGGTTCACAAATAAACATATCCAGGTGTTAGAATGGCCAAGTCAAAGTCCAGACCTGAATCCAATCGAGAATCTGTGGAAAGAGCTGAAAACTGCTGTTCACAAATGATCTCCATCAAACCTCACTGAGCTCGAGCTGTTTGCCAGGGAAGAATGGGTAAGAATTTCAGTCTCTCGATGTACAAACCTGATAGAGACTTACCCCAAGCGACTTGCAGCTGTAATCGCAGCAAAAGGAGGCACAACAAAGTAGTAAGTTAAAGGGGCCGAATAATATTGCACGCCCCACTTTTCAGTTTTTGAAATTCCATAAAAATTTAAAATAACCAATAAATTTCGTTTAGCAAAATCAACAGTGTATCAAATGTTTATTTTCCCCACTGTATACTTTTATACATACACTTTTTATCCGATAACACTAGTCATATAAAAATTTTGTAATGTTCTGAACTTTTAACACAAATTGGTAAAATAGTACTTACAATGAACAAAATAAATAAAAGTAGTTTCATGGTCATGATGATGCTGCTACTGCAACTAGAATAAGATACTGCTGCTATTGTAATATATGTATAATAATAAGGAAAAATATATTTCTGCATTTCCATAGAATTCTTCCGGCATAGTCTGAACATAAGAATATTGATGTGTGTCTGAATATATTGCAGAGTTCCCAAGACATACTTCTATCAACCACCTTGCAAACTTGGAAACTTTTAAGGCTATTTTTTACTCAAACTGGAAAGAATAGTTTTAGAAATGAATTATCAGAAAATAATAGAAAAATACCAGCTATTGATAGAAGTCAGATTCCAATAATCTCTTTTGTTAACACAAAATAGCTAATGCCATGTACTCTATTATTTTGCAACAATTCTTTGAAGAATTTTAGAAAGTTTTCCATAGTAAATGATTCCTGCTGTTGTTACCCATCACAAGCTAGACGGAAGCAGCTCCCATATTTTTATTGTGCATGTTTTTATTAAAAAGTGGTGTGGCAATTAGCGAGTGACATGACACTTGGTAATACAGTGGGAAAGTTGAACAAAGATTTCATAGCAAAAAATAATCACTATTAAAAAAAAATAGTAATATTGAAAAGTTTTCAGAGGGAAACAGCACAAAAAAATTCAGATTTTTGTCAGAGTTTTCCTTCTTTTGGTGGGTTTTAGTAAACTAACAGCTTGCATAACTCACACAGATAACGGTGTGACAAGTAGAGATGAGGAAAGTTTTTTTATGATGATTGCCAAGACTGGATATACTGTAACAAATTTTCAGTTATTCAAGATCTCAAGCAGAGATTTTAATAATAATGGAATTTGATTCAAAGTATGTTCTAAAGTTTGATATCTGATGTAAACAAACTACAACTACAGTTTCCCATACACATCAAATGGCTGATGACAGACAATAGTTTTGTTGATCGTTTGTCTGACAGACAGACGGACAGATAGCTCTTCCACACAAAGGAGTGCTCGTTCATCCTATGTTTTCTTTGAGAGCACAGCTTATTTTGGGAAGAATAAAGGGATGGGATCAGAAGTCCAAAAATAGACATATCAAATGCTTAACTCCTTGACAATCCATTGTCTGGGACCCCATAAACATTAGCGCATTGGCCGAACTCTCGACTAATATGTATGGGGGAGGGGTGTTGGACTGTTGATTCCAGTGAAAAAAATGTATTGCTTTGAAAACCAATGCACATACACTATATAAATATACACACAATGGGTATAAAAAGTCATCTAAGCACCCTTGCTAAAATGCCAGGTTTTTGTCATGTAAAAAAATCATATCAAGAAGATAAATGTCAGAATTTTTCCACCTTTAATGTCACCCATATTCCATACAGGTCCATTGAGAATCAAACAAGCTAAAATAATTCTGAGTGGGGAGGTGGAATAAACATAACAAAATAATGTGGTTGGATAAGTATGAGAACATTCGTATAATTGGGAATGTGGTTGTGTTCAGAATTACAGAATTAATCAATCATATTTAAATTCATGTTAAATAGTAACCAGTACAAGATATATATATATATATATATATATATATATATATATACAGTATATAACAGCAAACAAGTCCATGTAATCTTACTGTGTCAGCTCCCAGCTCAGCAGACGAGATAGACTGAGAGATCCCAGCTCCTCCTGATTATATCAGCTGGACCAGTCAGGAAACCAAAACCTGGATTGAATAAGTGGAGGGGGAACTACCAGTCCTTTCCATGCTGATCACTAAGGAAACCAGGACTGGATTACAGTGAAATAAACTGGCTTCATCATCAGTACAGGGAGACATATGAAATGAAACAGGGAGAAATATACCTGTTTTCTAGTACCTCTCCCCTTGGAACCTCACACACCCCCCTCCTCTGTTCGAGCCCGTGGGGTCGGACACGACGAGTCACCAAGCAGTGCGTTCTAGACAACGCATCTGCATTTCTGTGCGCTGTGCCCGCCCTGTGCTCAACAGAAAATGTAAACCCTTGTAATGCTAAGAACCAGCGTGTCACCCGCGCATTGCCTTCTTTTGCCCGGGACATCCACGTTAGGGGCAAATGGTCCGTCACTAGTCTAAACTGGCGACCTAGTAAATAATAGCGCAAGGTGCACAGGGCCCATTTCACAGCCAGGGCTTCCCGCTCAACTACACAGTAGTTCTTTTCTGCTCTCGTAAGCTTTCTGCTTAGATAGGCCACTGGGTGTTCCTCGACATTTACTTCTTGAGACAAAACCGCTCCGAGGCCCACCCCAGAGGCGTCCGTTTGGACAATAAACTCCCATTTAAAGTCTGGTGCAACCAACACTGGTTGGTCACAGAGGACTGTTTTCAATCGCTGAAAGGCCTCCTCTGCTTCTGCGTTCCATTTTATTGTGACAGATTTCAACCCCTTAGTAAGATCTGTGAGAGGAGCTGCGACGGTCGCAAAATGTTTGATGAACCGCCTATAATAACCAACGATCCCTAAAAAAGCTCCAACCTGTTTTTTGGTTACCGGTCGTGGCCAATTTTGAATAGCGTCCACTTTATTGGCTTGAGGCTTCACGACGCCTCTCCCTATGCTATATCCCAGATAGCGAGCCTCTTCCAATCCCAACGTACATTTCTTGGGATTGGCAGTCAGCCCAGCTGTTTTTAGGGAGTCTAAGACGGCTTGTACTTTTGACAAATGCGTGTCCCAGTCATCGCTAAAGATAATGATGTCATCCAAGTACGCGGATGCATACTGGCCATGGGGTTTTAGGACAATATCCATTAGACGTTGGAAGGTGGCTGCGGCACCATGCAACCCAAATGGCATATCTCGGTACTGGAATAATCCCTGGGGCGTAACAAAGGCAGTTTTCTCTTTGGCTGATTCCGTGAGGGGAATCTGCCAATAACCTTTTGTTAAGTCAATAGTGGATATGTACCTGGCCGAACCCAGTCTCTCTATCAGTTCATCGACTCTTGGCATCGGGTAGGCATCGAATTTCGATACTTCATTTACTTTCCGAAAATCGTTACAAAATCGGATAGTCCCATCGGGTTTGGGCACCAGTACGATAGGGCTAGCCCAATCACTCCGGGACTCCTCAATGACCCCGAGCTCTAACATCTTCTTCACTTCCCGGGCAATGGCTTGTCTCCGAGCCTCCGGAATTCGATATGGTTTTAACCGTACCCGCGCCTGTGGATCAGTAACAATGTCATGCTTAATTAGGTTAGTCCGGCCAGGAAGTTCCGAGAAAATATCTGCGTTCCTCTGTATGAACTCCCTGGTCTCTCGTTTTTGGCTTTCGGATAGCGTGTCTGCAATGCCCACTTCTGGCGGAGCTACCTGGGGGTCCTTTACCTTAGAAGGTGGTGCCCCTCGAGGCCCATCCTCAAGGGCAGCTCCTGCCACCAGACTCTCCCTGTCCCACCAGGCCTTAAGCAAGTTTATGTGGTATATTTGTTCGGGCTTTCTCTTGTCTGGTTGGTGTATCTTATAATTTACTTCACCTATTCGTTCCAGCACTTCGTATGGTCCCTGTCTTTTCGCAAGAAATTTATTCTCTACAGTTTGCACCAATACCAACACCCTGTCTCCAGGTTGAAAGACTTGTGCGCGCTCTAAACACTCTTTAACTATTGGCATAACTGCTGCAATTCAGTCCTGCATAAGTGTTATGTGTTCAATTACACTGCGATAAGGAGTCACCTCTTGTTCCCTAGTCTCCTTGGCAATATCTAACAGGCCTTTAGGACACCGCCCATAAACCAACTCAAAAGGTGAAAAGCCTGTGGAGGATTGGGGTACCTCACGTATAGCGAACAGGAGGTATGGTAGTAGGGCATCCCAATCTCTCCCGTCCTTATCCACCACCCTTTTCAACATTCCCTTTAAGGTTTTGTTAAAGCGCTCCACCAAACCGTCAGTCTGAGGGTGATATACTGAGTTACGCAAATGGGAGATTTTTAGTAGTTTACATAAATCCTTAAGTATACGAGACATAAAGGGGGTCCCTTGATCCGTAAGTATCTCTTTCGGAATGCTGGTGCGGGAAAACATATTAACCAGCTCCTTTGAAATTGATTTCGCATTGGCATTCCGCAAGGGCACTGCTTCGGGATAACGCGTGGCGTAATCCAATACTACCAAAATGTACTGATGACCCCTGGCAGATTTAACTAATGGACTGCCTATATCCATTGCTATCCTCTCGAAGGGCACCTCTATTATTGGTAAGGGCACTAAGGGGCTTCTAAAATGTGACATAGGTGCGGTCAATTGACACGTAGGACATGACCGACAGTACTGGGTCACGTCTCCCACTAGACCCGGCCAAAAGAAACGTTGCAGAATACGGTGTTTTGTCTTTTCTACCGCCAGGTGTCGTCCCAAGGGATGTTTATGTGCCAACTCCAAAACTACCTGGCGAAAGGACTTAGGTACCACTAGTTGTTCTACCACCACCCCTCGCACCTTGTCTATGTGATACAACATATCCTGCTGCACCGCCACGTGTGGGAACTCGTTTTGAGCCCCTGGGTACAATGGTCTTCCCTCGGAGACCTTTATGTTTTCCCACGCCCTTGCTAGAATAGGATCCTGGTGCTGAGCGGTCCCGAACTTACCACGGGCCACCTCAAGATCAGGCATTTCTAAAACATCCTCTAGCTGGTCTGCCTCACCTGCATACACAGCCAGAGGAGAGTCCGCAAATTCTAGTACATCCTCTGAGATGGGTTCTCCGTCGTCTTGCTGCAATGGTTCAGGGGCTAGCTCCGGAGTACCGTCTTCAACTAGAGGGTTCATGCCACTTTTGAAGTTCCACAAGTCCCAAAATAAGGGAAAGTCTCTCCCCAGACACTGTGTCCCATAGACTTTATGACTGCCGCCTGATGTCTTTTGGTCCCTACTGGCGTGGCAAGAGTAACCCAGGCAGTGGGGTAGTTCTTAGTATCCCCATGGATGCAACTAATGCCCATGGTTAAGTTCATTAGGGCGCTAGAGTCCACCAAACTGGCATGTACCAAAGTTACTTGACTGCCGGAATCCAAGACGGCATTCACACTATAACCGTCAACCTCGACGTGGCACACGTGTTGTTCATTTCCCGTGAGGGTCTCCGCCACACAGACTGACTGCACATATAACGAAAGACGCCTCATAGCGTTACAGTCCATTGGCTCTGTAGTCATTGGGCAGTTAGCTGCTACATGGCCAAGCCCGCGACATCGCCAACATTGTATAGGCCTTTGTCTCCTCGATGGAGATCCCAGACGAGGTCTGCTGGCTTGATGTGAGCCCGTACCACCTCCATAGTCCTTTGTAGGTCTGCTACCCTTCATTGTGACGTTCTCTTCTTTTGAAGAAGAAGTAGGTTTCGCAGGACTCTCCAGCGATTTCTTGGGGAGCCAGTGGGGTGCTAACGTCCCTTGGAGTAGGCTTTCAGAAGCATTGTAGCGTTCGACCATATTCACCAACTGGTCAGTGGTAGTTGGGTCACTCTGTCCAACCCACCTCTGGATCTTAGCGGGTAAGGACCGCAGGTACTTGTCTAGAACAACATGCTCCACCATCTGTGCGGACGTCAAAGCCTCTGGTTGCAGCCATTTTTTTACTAGATGGATGAGATCATGCATTTGTGAGCGGGCTGGCTGATGCTCCACAAAATTACATAAATGCACCCTCTGTGCGCGTACATACGTGTTTACTCTCAGCCTTGCCAGGATTTCGCCTTTGAGTTTGATATAGTCCATAGCATCCGCCCCACTCAGATCGTAATAGGCCTTTTGTGGATCTCCGCTCAGAAATGGAGTAACTACCTCAGCCCATCTGTCTAGCGGTAAGTGCTCACGTTCTGCAATACGTTCAAACACGGTGAGGTATGCTTCCACATCATCGTCTGCGGTCATTTTAAGCAAAGTCTTCTGTACGGCTTTCTGCGCACTAGCAGCGCTTTGTGCACGGTCTCCCTTATCTCGGGGTTGCCGAACCAAGGCCTGTTTTATTGCCTCCAACTGCTCTTGCTGCATCTGGTGTTGCTGCTCCATAGCCTTCTGGAAGCAAGTATTAGTCTGCTGTTGTTGCACATTTGCTTGCAATAACTGCTTCACTAGTTCCTCCATATTACTGGACTCTTGGCTCTTCAAAACGCAGAAGCTTTCAGCCAGGACATACACAGCATTTTCTCTGCAGTCACAGTCCAGCAGCCACAGTTGCCCGTATTCGAAACACCATTTGTGGGGAATAGATAGCTCAGCTGGGATCTTTGCTTTGGCACAAGCGTGTGGCTATGAAGTCACTTCAGCAGATTAGCAAGTTCCACATGAATATGGACACGGCATATTTATTGTGCACACTTGTTATTCAATGTTACACATGCCAAACATGCAATAAAACATCTAAGGCCGTCTGGCCACTAACTAACAATAGCAGGCTAACTACAAAATAAACCTACCGTATTTTTCAGACCATAAGACGCACTTTTTTCCCCCAAAATTTTGGGGAAAGTGGGGGGTGCGTCTTATGGTCGCAATGCACGGTACCTGGTGCACTGGTGGCAGCGGGCGAGGCTCTGCGGTGCGGTGGTGGCAGCGGGCGGCGCTCTGCGGTGCGGTGGTGGCAGCGGGCTGTGCTCCGGTGCAGGGGCGGTGGCTCCGCCGGCGTTTCTTCGCAGCCCGGAGGCCCCCCGCACACCCCTTGCTGGGCGCCGCCATGTTGCGGTGGCCTCCGGGAGCATGGACGCCGGAAAGATGGCCGCCGGTCCGGGGACGGCGCATGCGCAGCTTCAGATCTCGTGCCGAGATCTCGGGGGACGAGATCTCGTTGCCGAGATTTGAATCTCGCCCCCCGAGATCTCGGCACGAGATCTGAAGTTGCGCATGCGCCGTCCCCGGACCGGCGGCCATCTTGCCGGCGTCCATGCTCCCGGAGGCCACCGCAACATGGCGGCGCCCAGCAAGGGGTGTGCGGGGGCCTCCAGGCTGCGAAGAAACGCCGGCGGAGCCGCCACCCCTGCACCGGAGCACAGCCCGCTGCCACCACCGCACCGCAGAGCGCCGCCCGCTGCCACCACCGCAGAGCCCACCTGTCCCTGCCACAGCTGCCCCAGCACAGCTGCCCCTGCCCACCTGCCGCTGCCCCTGCCCCAGCACAGCTGCCCCTGCCCACCTGCCCCTGCCACAGCTGCCCCTGCCCACCTGCCCCAGCACAGCTGCCCCTGCCACAGCTGCCCCTGCCCACCTGCCCCAGCACAGCTGCCCCTGCCCCAGCACAGCTGCCCCTGCCACAGCTGCCCCTGCCACAGCTGCCCCTGCCCCAGCACAGCTGCCCCTGCCCACCTGCCCCAGCACAGCTGCCCCTGCCCACCTGCCCCAGCACAGCTGCCCCTGCCCACCTGCCCCTGCCACAGCTGCCCCTGCCACACCTGTCCCTGCCACAGCAGCCCCTGCACAGCCCACCCGCCCCAGCCCCAGTGCAGCTGCCCCAGCACAGAGCCGCCGCCACCGCACGAGCCTGGACCACTGAATGACCCCTGTGACTACTTCTCCACCTGTGCCGGATCCCTTCCCAGGTAAGCTGAATTCGGACTGTAAGACGGACCCCCATTTGACACATTATTATTTTTTTCCCTATTTTCCTTCTGAAAATAGGGGTGCATCTTATGGTCCGGTGCGTCTTATAGTCCGAAAAATACGGTATATAACAGCAAACAAGTCCATGTAATCTTACTGTGTCAGCTCCCAGCTCAGCAGACGAGATAGACTGAGAGATCCCAGCTCCTCCTGATTATATCAGCTGGACCAGTCAGGAAACCAAAATCTGGATTGAATTAGTGGAGGGGGAACTACCAGTCCTTTCCATGCTGATCACTAAGGAAACCAGGACTGGATTACAGTGAAATAAACTGGCTTCATCATCAGTACAGGGAGACATATGAAATGAAACAGGGAGAAATATAACCGTTTTCTAGTACCTCTCCCCTTGGCACCTCACAATATATAAAAGAGACCCTAATTTCGGGATCATTACAGTTTCTGTGAAAAGTGCCTAATTGCAGCTGTTCCCATTACTGCCATATAACGTAATATAGAAAAATGGCAAAACGCACTTGAATATTTTCAATTCTTAATTTATAAAAATTCATTTTCATTTCCAGTATGTTAAATACTTTTTTTTTTACAGAGATTTAGTATAATAAACAATTTGCATTCACCACAGTGGAGTCTCAATTCAGTAGAATTGGTGTAGACACTCCTCTTAATTTGCTTGAGGAAAGGGGAGGATCCCTGAAACATTCGTTGCAGTGATGGCTGCTCCCTGCGATGCAATCTGGAGTATTTTGCTTTAGTGCACGTGAGCACTAAGATGTCATTTAGTACACCAGGGTCCAGGTTTCGGGTAGCTATGAAACATGGGCAGGTCTGGCTGCCTATAAACCTCACTTGTGGGTGTGGTTGCAGCCTATGTAATGGAGGTTGTTGTTTGGCACATGGTCTGTGTGCAGAGAAGGGGATGCCTTCCTGTGTGTGTGGACATTGAGGTTTTGTCTGCCTGATGTAAAGACTGTTTACCTTTTGTTGGTGTTTTGGTAGCTTATGAAGCAAATAAACCCACATGGACTTTCAAGAGAATGTGCTTTCTGTTTCCTCCTACACATCTGAGTGAGTACAAAACCTTACAATTGGTGCTAGACTGCAGGCATCAATCCAAGAGGTACCTGGGAGGGTTGCGGCAGGTGACTTGCTTTGGATTGGTGGGTCCACGAACTCCAGGCGGCTTGCTGTGGATCAGCAGGTCCTGGAACTTTAGGCGGCCGGAGGTGGACAGGTGTGTGCGTGAAAATCTGAGGAGTGGAGCTTTGTGGAGCCATGCAGAGCCGAGCAGAGCCTTGCTTAGCTGGGCAAAGCTACGCAGAGCCATGCAGAGCCGTGCGGGGAGGTGCAGAGTCTTGTGAAGCTGTTCAGAGCATTGCTGTCACGGTCACGTGTGTCTGGACGCAGCGAGTACCGCAAGGCGAACCCATATGACACATGTGACCCTGGATACACCGCCTCCAGTGGGGCAAATTTAAATAATAAAACATGCAGCTGGATACACCGCCTCCAACTGGCGAATTTAGGTAATACACGTTATATATACAGTAGTCTGGAAACCCCGCCTCCAGTAAGGCGAATTTAAGTTATAAAAGGGAAACCTGGGTAACAATAACAATGGTGGGCCCTGCGATAGGGAATAGGGATGTGGAGACCTCCTGTACTCCCCTGAGCCAGTGTCCCTGCACTCCTAACATTCCCTATGCCGGTTCTGCACCGGGTGACGCACACGTACCTCAAACCCTGACTCGCCCTGCGCCTAAACCCTCACTAGGGAATTGGTCGGTGCGGAAACTAATCCTACCACTGCACTGAACACACATAAGGGAAAATGACAATACAGGGGGAACACCACTTAGCTTTGCTCTGTTGCGTACACTCCTAGCAACAGAGTCCACCACCTGCGTGCATCTTCTCCTCCAACCGGATCCATCACCATAACCGGATCCATCACCCTAGTGCAGCCTTGGAGCAGAGTCAACCACCAGTTGCAGCTGCCCTGTAAATAGAGTCCCAAAGATGAGTCCAGCTTCTGCCAAAAAGTCCAGCATGCTTGAGTCCAACTTTTCTGCCAATAAGTCCAGCATGCTTGAGTCCAGTTTTGAGCAACCAAGTCCAGCATGCTGAGTGCAACTCTCACCATTGTCGCCACTCCACCAAGCCATGCAAGCTCTTCCTGCTGACACCATAAACTGTGACTCCACCATGCCATGCCAGCCCTTCCTGCAGACCACATCGTTGGACTCCACCAATCCATGCCAGCACTCCCTGCAGACTCTATAGCTGACTCAACCCTTCTGGCTGGGCTGCCCAGGACTCTCATTCAGCTCCTACATGACCCAGGCTTGCTTCCCAAGTGACGAACTATCAATATCACCAACAATCATCAAACACACCTGAAACTCTTTTATAGAGCCTCACACCTGATTTGTAATATGTGCCCATTAAAACTAAAGTGTAATACCACTCACCACCACCAGGGCAACTTAGAACAAACGACACCACGTGTAATAATTCTAATGGCCACCGGGGGCAATAAACCCACTTTGGTGCCAAGCCAAAGGGAAAAAAGTTCACTTTGTCCATTTACTTGTCAGATCCACCTTGGATCATGACACTTGCAGAGTATTGTGGAGCCTCACTGTAAGGAACTGTTGTGGCAGATAGACTGCCGTGCACAGGCAGTGAGGGGCCTGAGAGGGCATGGGGAGTCCACGGTGTGCACCCCAAGAAGGGATGGTTGTCCAAAAGGGGGTGGAGTCCCAAAAGAGGCAGTCACCCAAAAGGGGTGAAGTCCCAAAAGGCGGCAGTGACTCAAATAGGGGTGGTGGCCCAAAAAGGGGCATGGCAAATGCACCAAGGGATTATTGCCAGAAACAGTGTTCGAAAATCACATGTCTGGTATCCTGTGTCAATCATACATCTGAAAAGACGTCACAGAGGTGCTTTGTAGAAGTCAATGGCGAAAGCATGACTGGACTTTTTGACTCAGAGAGCTCGGTGACTCTGGTAAGCGCCACACTCCCTGTCTATCTGATCTCCGAAAGGAATATAGACATCCTTTGCATCCATGGGGTCCCTAGGGATTATCCGGTGTCCAGGGTAATCAATGAGACATCCACAGTTATTACCAGCCATGACATCACTGTGATCCTGGGCTTGCCACATCCTATTGTAATCAGTCAGGACTTTGAATTGTTTTGGGACTTGTGAGAGGAAGGAGGAATGTCTGATTGCTTAGAGGGGGCCAGAATGATCCTCAGGGAGCCCCACCACAGCAGGTAACATAGTAACATAGTAATATAGTAACATGGTTATTAAGGTTGAAGGGAGACTTTAAGTCCATCTAGTTCAACCCGAAGGCTGAAGGGGTTCCTGTTAATGGGATGCATAAAGAGGAGGGCCCTAAGGTCAATGTCTCAGAGTTAGGGGTGACCGGGGAAAAGTGTAGGTATGCCCAACTCTGGGATTTATGGCAGTTCAATAACCGGTCATGAAGGAGCGCAGAAAATGGAAGTGGGGAGTTAAAAAGCTGCTTTATTATCCACAACGCATTTCAACAGAATAATCCGTCTTCCTCAGGTGGCAGTACAGATCACAGGGCGCTGAAACTGACGATTATAGAACATATCAAGGATGATGTTATTAACCGTTATGAGAATTTAATCAGGAGGGAAAGTTTCTGGATCTTTAAATTAGGGACACTAGCACCTGAGGGGTTAAATCTCACTATTGAGAAATCATTATGATATTCTGCTTATGTTGCTTTTAGCTTATTTTGATTGCTTTTAATATCATTGAGTGTTCAGTGTATGTGTTTTGTTTAATTTTTGTTTATACTTAGTTTTTACACCCTTTATTCCTTGTATTTTATTTATAATGTTGCTGTGATTTTTTAATTAATAGCCATTTATCATTGGCTATTGCTCCTTTAAATACCTCCCCTTCCCACTGTGATCGTTACTGCCACCTGAGGAAGACGGATTATTCTGTTGAAACGCATTGTGGATAATAAAGTAGCCTTTTAACTCCCCACTTCCATTTTCTGCGCTGCTTCATGACCTGTTATTGAACTGCCATAACTTTTTCCTCCTCTTTGAGGTGCCCGGCTGGAGCAGCACTCCCCTAACCCCACGCACGGCTGGTGCTCCTTTTGACCATCCCTACACTACCCGGACAACTCTGGGACTTAGCAGAGGAGACCAACAGTATGACCATTAAAAATGGTGTAGCTCCAGAAAAGGGGCCTGACACCTGTTTAAGTAAAAACTTTTTGTTCCAGGGTGACTCCCATGCAGACTGTGATGCAATAGAAAAAGAGTGCAGTAAGGTGGATCCAGGTACAAATGGCAAGTTATCCTCTCATCGCCGAGGACACGGCGGTCGCAGAAAGACAGGATCAGGTGCAAACAAGGTTAATGTCCTTGTTAAGAAGGTCACTTTACCACTGACAAACCCCAGCACAGAGGTAGTCCATGGTGTTGGGAAAATAAAACTGACCCAGGCTGGTGGTAGGGATCCAACAGCTAAAATCACAGTAGGAGAAGAACTCCAAAAAATACTGAAAGCCTGCAGGAGAAGCTGTCCGAATCGACTGCTGCCACCTGACAACGAGAAGATAAAATCAACAAACCGACAAAGGAAATGTGCACGTGGAAAGAGCACGACAAGGTGGGTCAACAGCTGGCAAATAAGAAGTTGAAGGTGTCGAGTATGGAAGCCACCAACTCGCAGCTGGATCAGGTGAGTCACCTGGAGTCTGAGCTCACGGCAGAAAAGGCTCAGCTCGGAGAGAAGGAAGCACAGGAGTAGAAGTTGCTTCATACCATCTGCTCCAACAAGGAGAAGCTGCGCTCTGCTCAGCAGGTTGTCGCAGAACATGTGTCCCAGCTATAAATGACCTGCAGCAACAAAACATAGGAGCTCCAGGACCTCGCCAAAGAGTTTGTTTGTGAGAAGAAAAAATTGGCAGATTTGCAGGACAAATTAAAGCGTCTGGAAGAGCAGATGTCTGAGGAAATTGCGGCACTGGAGTCAAAAATAAGTTCAATGCGGAAAGCGAGGACACAGTGTACAAGCCCTCCTGGAACTGTTTGCAGACTTGGAGGAGAAGAACGCATACATCAGAGAGGCCAATGAGAAGCATCAGCAGGAACTTCACTCGAGAGAGCTGGCAGGGGAGCGGGATAAAGTTCTCAGAGAGCTCAAGATCGAGCAGGAGGCTAAGGCCCAGCTCCAGAAATACATGGACGGCCGAGAAAATGAGCACTTCCAACCTGAGGTATAGAGAGACAAAAGGGTTCTCTAAAAACTAGAAGTACGCAATGTGAAGCTAAAAGGGTTAGATGTAGTGACTCCTCTGTTAACTAAGTGTTGAGTAGCATAGACTGGAGACCCTGTAGAAGACATTGTGACAAAGGGTCAGACTCAGGCTAGTTTCACACTAGCGTTACAGGGCGCAGCGCACGGCCGCCGCTAAGCTCTGCCCCCGGCCGTGCCCCCTTCGGTCAGCTCCTCCTATGATCGCATGACGCTGCATGCGATCAGCGTACCCTATATTTAGCATTGGGTACGCTGGTCATGCGCTGGTACACTTTTGCCGGAGCATCCGCACTTTTGGCGCTGCGCCGAGCGCACAAAAATGCAACACAGTGCGTTTGGCGCACGTCGGCGCAGCGCCAAAAGGGCGGATGCGTCAGCAAAAGTGTACCAGCGCACGACCAGCATACCCAACGCTAAATATAGGGTACGCTGATCGCATGCAGCATCATGCGATCATAGGAGGAGCTGACCGGAAGGGGTGCAGCTGGGTGCGGAGCTTAGCGGCGGCCATGCACTGCACCAGGTAACACTAGTGTGAAACTAGCCTCAGACCAGACAGTAGGCTCGAATGTAAGAAAGTCTCACGGCACAACAAACTAGTGGAGACGGTCAGGGAGAGAAGGGTCTGGAGAAGGAGCAGCTCTAATAGAGGAGGTGATGGAATCAGATGATACATTGTTCCAAAAAGGTTCAGTGACAGGGCCCAATTTTGACAGATGGGTGTACTAACAAAGGCTACCGAGAGGGGTCTCTGGTCGGGTAATGCAAGGTGCCAAGCTCCACGCCTTTAGGCAGAGGGAGAGGTATGTAAGGAGGCTAATGGCTGTGTAGTCAATTGGAGGTATGTGTTGCAGAGATGGCTGCTCCCTGCTATGCAACCCAGAGAATTTTGCTTTAGTGCACTCGAGCACTAAGATATCATTTAGTGCACCTGCGTCCGGGTTGCGGGTAGCTATGAGAGATGGGTGGGTCAGGCTACTCATATACCTCACATGTGGGTGTGGTTACAGCCTATGTAATGGAGGTTGTGGTTTGGCACATGGTCTGTGTGCCGAGAGGGAGAAGCCTTCCTGGGTGTGGCTCCAGACTGAGCCTGTGTGCTGGACATTGCACAGCCTGTGTGCCCACAGGCCTGAGGGAGCAGAGCACTGCTATGGACATTGAGGTTCTACCTGCCTGATGTAAAGACTGTTTTTCTTTTGTTGGTGTTTTGGTGGTTTATAAAGCAAATAAACCCACATGGATTTTTAAGAGAACGTGCCTCCTGTTTCTTCCTATGCACCTGACTGACTACAAAACCTTACAATATATATATACACATATAAACACAGATACTGTAGATAGAGAAAAAGGATAGGTTTATAAAGCATGGGACTTTATAATCTGTTGGATTAGAGGACGAAGATAAGGATAAGCAAATTATTTTAAAGAGACAATCCTAAAGTTCACAAAAAGTTTTAAGATCATATTGTAGTCATTTTGTGCATGGAAAACACCCATATTCTGAGGCATATACTGTATATTAGATAAATAATGGGAAGTGCCAGTAGAAAGCCCATAGTATAGCAACAAAACAAATCAAACCAAACAACCTTTAATAAAAGTTATATTTGAAGAACAAATATATTTTTTCAACCTAATAACTTATACATCTTTAGAAACTGTCAGAGACACCGCACTACACTTGCTCATAGAGCCAGTGCACGTGTCCTGAGTACAGAAGCAGTGCTAAGAGTTACCTGGGGAGCAGGGCAGCAGAGGTGACAAAGCGTGCTTCAACTAATAGTGTCAGAGAAGCCAGAGAACTCAGATTATGGTAAAGCAGAAGTCATGCACGGTACAGACCAGCGAGGTACAGGAGGGAAAAACAGACGGGAGGTCAGACAAAGCAAAAGGTCATACACAAGATATCAGTACAGTACAAGGGAGGAGACAGAACGGATAATCAGGGCCAAGCAGAGATCAAAACCAAACAGACATAGGAGGTACCAGGCAGAATCCAAAGCGATATCCAGGGAACAGACCGAGTCATACACAGAGAATCAAGCAACCAGAACACAGCACTAACACACTCAGGGGTCACCACACAATGCCAAGGGCAAGAGTATAACTGACAGGGATGGGAGCGTCCTGAGGCTATAAGAAGCCTCCCCCAGAACCAGGGAGAGGCCACAATCATAGCCCCAGGTGTGCAGGTAAGCCTGCATCGGGATCACAACCTTTAACCTCAGAAATGCCAGTCATCAGCACTTGTTCCAAACATTAACCCCACGTGTGCGAGTCAAACCCGCACTGAGATCATGACAGAAACACTATATACTATTAACACAAAATAAATTATAGAAAGCAGTCAAAATAAGGTCAGAAAAACAGACTGATTTGGTCAATATGTGAAATTGTGTAGTTCTGCAGTAAACAAAATGTCTTCTAAAGCAAGGGTGGGCAATTAATTTTCCTGAGGGGTCACATGAGAGACCATGACTGTTGTGGAGGGCGAACAAATAGCTTGAAATTAATTCTACTCAATATTAATTTACTAATATTAATTGTATCACTTACAGTAATATTGAGCAGAATTAAGTATGCTGACACCCCCTATATATTGTTGAACCCCCCACAGCCCCTTATATACAGCATGAGCCTCACACACCCTACTACATATTCGGCATGAGCCCCACACAGCATCACAATATACGGCATGAGCCCCACACAGCCTCCCAATATTCAGCATGAGCCCACACAGCATCCCTATATACAGCATGAGCCCCACATAGCCTCCCTATATACAGCATGAGCCCCACACAGCCTCCCCATATACTGCATGAGCCCCAATTTCCCAATATACTGCATGAGGCCCCGCACAGCCTCCCCATATACTACATGAGCCCCACACAGCCTTATTATATACAGCATGAGCCCCACAGTCTCTCCACATACTGAATGAGGCCCCACAAAGCCTCCCATATACTGCATGAGGCCCCCACAGCCTCCCCATATTCTGATTGAGCCCACACAGCCTCCCCTATATGGCATGAGCCCCACACAGCCTTCCAATATACTGCATGACAGTATACAGCCTTCCCATAGCCTCACCATGTGCAGCATGT
Organism: Dendrobates tinctorius; assembly: GCF_039654945.1. Taxonomy (NCBI): domain Eukaryota; kingdom Metazoa; phylum Chordata; class Amphibia; order Anura; family Dendrobatidae; genus Dendrobates; species Dendrobates tinctorius. The sequence continues at coordinate 67,010,229 of NW_027361732.1, read as the reverse complement.
CACCCCCATAGCCTCACCATGTGCAGCATGATACCCCATAGTCTCCCTGAGTGCAGTATGACACCCACCTAGCCTCCCCATATGCAGCATGACTCCCCATAGCCTCCCCATGTGCAACATGACACCCCCATAGCCTTTCCATGTGCTGCATGTCACTCCCATAGTACCCCATGTGCTGTACGTCACGCCCCCAGAGAATCCTCATGTTCACCCCATTAGAATCCCCATATTCAACCCCATAGAATCCCCATATTCAGGCACATAGAATTCCCATGTTCACCCCCATAGAAACCCCATGTTCAGCCCCATAGAACCCCCATGTTCAGCCCCATAGAAACCCAATGTTCAGCTCCATAGAAACCCCATGTTTACCCTCATGTTCAGCCTCAGAATGCCCATGTTCAGCCCCATAGAATCCCCACATTCAGCCCCATAGAATCCCCATGTTCAGCTCAATAGAATCCCCATGTTCACTCCCATAGAATCCCCATGTTCAGCCCCGTAGAATCCCCATGTTCAGCCCCATAGAAACCCCATGCTCAACTCCATAGAAACCCCATGTTTACCCCCATGTTCAGCCTCATAGAATCCCAATGTTCAGCCCCATGGAATCCCCACAATCAGCCCCATAGAATTCCCATGTTCACCCCAATAGAAACCCCATGTGCATCCCCGTGTTCAGCCCCACAGAATCCCCATGTCCAACGCCATAGAATCCCCATGTTCAGTCCCATAGAATCTCCATATTCAGCCCCATAAAATCCCCGTGTTCAGCCACATAGAATCCCCATGTTCAGCCCCATAGAATCCCCATGTTCAATCCCATAGAATCTCCATATTCAGCCCCATAGAATCCTCATGATCAGCCCCATAGAATCCCCATGATCAGCCCCATAGAATCCCCATGTTCACTCCCATAGTATCCCCATATTCAGCCCCTTAGAATCCCCATGTTCAACCCCATAGAATCCCCATGTTCACCACCATAGAATCCCCATGTTCACCCCATGTTCAGCCCCATATATTCCCCATGTTCAGCTCCATAGAATTACCACATTCAGCCCTATAGAATCCTCATGTTCAGCCCCAATGAATCCCCATGTTCACCCCCAGGTTCATCCCCAAAGAATCCCCATGTGCACTCCCATAGAATCCCCTTGTTCAGACCCGTAGAATCCCCATGTTCATCACTATGTTCACCCCCATAGACTCCCCATGTTCAGCCCCATATAATCTCCATGTTCACCCCCATGTTCACTCCCATAGAATCCCCATGTTCAGCCCAATAGAATCCCCATGCTCAGCCCCATAGAATCCCCATGTTCAGCCCCATAGAATCCCCATGTTCACCCCATAGAAGCCCCATAGAATCCCCATATTCAGCCCCATAGAATCCCCATGTTCAGCCCCATAGAATCACCACATTCAGCCCCACAGAATCCTTATGTTCACTCTCATAGAATTCCCATGTTCAGCCCCGTAGAATCCCCATGTTCAGCCCCATAGAATCCCCATGTTCAGCCCCATAGAATCCCCATGTTCAGCCCCATAGAATGTCCATATTCAGCCCCATAGAATTCCCATATTCAGTCCCATAGAATCCCCATGTTCAGCCCCATAGAATCCCCATGTTCACCCCCATAGAATCCCCATGGTCACCCCCATGTTCAGCCCCATATATTCCCCATGTTCAGCCCCATAAGATCCCCATGTTCAGCCCCATAGAATCCCCATGTTCATCCCAATAGAAACCCCATGTTCATCCCCATGTTCAGCCCCATAGAATCCCCATATTCACCCCCATGTTCATCCACATAGAATCCCCATGTTCAGACCCGTAGAATCCTCATAGAATCCCCATGTTCACCCCAATAGAATCCCCATGTTCAGCCCCATAGAATGCCCATATTCAGCCCCATAGAATTCCCATATTCAGTTCCATAGAATCCCCATGTTCAGCCCCATAGAATCCCCATCTTCAGCCCCATAGAATCCCCATGTTCAGCCCCATAGAATCACCACATTCAGCCCCACAGAATCCTTATGTTCACTCTCATAGAATTCCCATGTTCAGCCCCGTAGAATCCCCATGTTCAGCCCCATAGAATCCCCATGTTCAGCCCCATAGAATCCCCATGTTCAGCCCCATAGAATGCCCATATTCAGCCCCATAGAATTCCCATATTCAGTCCCATAGAATCCCCATGTTCAGCCCCATAGAATCCCCATGTTCACCCCCATAGAATCCCCATGGTCACCCCCATGTTCAGCCCCATATATTCCCCATGTTCAGCCCCATAAGATCCCCATGTTCAGCCCCATAGAATCCCCATGTTCATCCCAATAGAAACCCCATGTTCATCCCCATGTTCACCCCCATGTTCATCCACATAGAATCCCCATGTTCAGACCCGTAGAATCCTCATAGAATCCCCATGTTCACCCCCATAGAATCCCCATGTTCACCCCAATAGAATCCCCATGTTCAGCCCCATAGAATGCCCATATTCAGCCCCATAGAATTCCCATATTCAGTCCCATAGAATCCCCATGTTCAGCCCCATAGAATCCCCATCTTCAGCCCCATAGAATCCCCATGTTCACCCCATAGAATCCCCATGTTCACCCCCATGTTCAGCCCCATATATTCCCCATGTTCAGCACCATAAGATCCCCATGTTCAGTCCCATAGAATCCCCATGTTCATCCCAATAGAAACCCCATGTTCATCCCCATGTTCAGCCCCATAGAATCCCCATATTCAACCCCATGTTCATCGACATAGAATCCCCATGTTCAGACCCGTAGAATCCTCATAGAATCCCCATGTTCACCCCCATAGAATCCCCATGTTCACCCCCATAGAAACCTCAGGTTCACCACCATATTCAGCCCCATATAATCCCCATGTTCACCCACATGTTCACTCCCATAGAATCACCATGTTCACTCCCATGTCCAGCCCAATAGAATCCCCATGTTCAGCCCCATAGAATCCCCATGTTCAGCCCAATAGAATCAGCATGTTCAGCCCCATAGAATCCCCATGTTCACCCCAATAGAAACCCCATGTTCACCCCCATGTTCAGCCCCATAGAATCCTCATATTCAGCCCCATAGAATCCCCAGGTTCATCTCCATAGAATCCCCATGTTCACTCCCATAGAATCCCCATGTTCAGCCCCATAGAATCCCCATGTTCAGCCCCATAGAATCCCCATATTCAACCCCATAGAATCCCCATATTCACCCCCATGTTCAGCCCCATAGAATCACCACATTCAGCCCCATAGAATCCCCATGTTCAGCCCCATAGAATCCCCATGTTCAGCCCCATAGAATCCCCACATTCAGCCCCATTGAATCCCCATGTTCGGCCCAATAGAATCCACATGTTCAGCCCCGTAGAATTCCCATGTTCACTCCCATAGAAACCCCATGTTCAACCCCATAGAATCCCCATGTTCAACCCCATAGAATCCCCATGTTCAACCCCATAGAATCCCCATATTCAACCCCATAGAATCCCCATGTTCACCCCCATGTTCAGACCCATAGAATCACCACATTCAGCCCCATAGAATTCCCATGTTCAGCCCCATAGAATCCCCATGTTCACTCCCATAGAATCCCCATGTTCAGCCCCATAGAATCCCTATGTTCAACCCCATAGAATCCCTATGTTTAGCCCCATATAATCCCCATGTTCACCCCCATGTTCAGCCCCATAGAATCATCACATTCAGCCCCATAGAATCCCCATGTTCATCCCCATAGACACCCCATGTTCATCCCCATAGAATCCTCATGTTCATCCCCACAGAATCCCCATGTTCACTCCCATAGAATCCGTATGTTCAGACCCGTAGAATCCCCATATTCAGCACCATGTTCACCACCATAGAATCCCCATGTTCACCTTCATAGGATCCCCATGTTCACCCCCATAGAAACCCCATGTTCACCCCCCTGTTCAGCCCCATAGAATCCCCATGTTCACCCTCTTGTTCAGCCCCATAGAATCCCCATGTTCACCCCCATGTTCAGCCCCATAGAATCTCCATGTTCAGCCCAATAGTATCCCCATGTTCACCCCCATAGAATCCCCAAGTTCACCCCCATAGAATCCCCATGTTCACCCCCGTGTTCAGCCCCATAGAATCCCTATATTCAGCCCAATAGAATCCTCATGTTCACCCCATAGAATCCCCATGTTCACCCCCATGTTCAGCCCCATAGAATCCCCATGTTCACCCCCATAGAATCCCCATGTTCAGCCCCATAGAATCCCCATGTTCAGCCCCATAGAATCCCCACGTTCAGCCCCATAGAATTCCCATGTTCACCCCATAGAAACCCCATGTTCATCCCCATGTTCATCCCAATAGAATCCCCATTTTCAGCCCCATAGTATCCCCATGTTCACTCCCATAGAATCCCCATGTTCAGCCCCATAGAATCCCCATGTTCAGCCGCATAGAATCCCCATGTTCACCCCAGAGAAAGCCCATGTTCACCCCCATGTTCAGTCCCATAGAATCCCCATGTTCACCCCCATAGAATCCCCATTTTCAGCCCCATAGAATCCCCATGTTCAGCCCCATAGAATCCCCACATTCAGCCCCATAGAATCCCCATGTTCAGCCCCATAGAATCCCCATGTTCACCCCCATGTTCAGCCCCATAGAATCCCCATGATCATCCCCATAGAATCCCCATGTTCACTCTCATAGAATCCCCATGTTCAGCCCCGTAGAATCCCCATGTTCATCACCATGTTCACCCCCATAGAATCCCCATGTTCACCCCCATAGAAACCCCATGTTCAGCCCCATAGAATCCCCATATTCACCCCCATAGAATCCCCATGTTCACCCCCATAGAAACCCCATGTTCTGCCCCATGGAATCCCCATGTTCATGGACATGAAGAAAAAAAAAAAAAAAAAAGAACACCTGATACTCACCTTGGTTCCATTCCCAGGCGCACTGCTTCTGCTCTCTGGAGTTACACAGCTGACGCGATGAGATGACTTCATCGTGTCAGTTATTTTACACGCTATTTGGTGGAGGAAGTGGCCGGAGGCCTCTACTGCACCAATGCTGACTGCGAGAGACAAAGGAGACAGCGAGCGGGCATGGTGAGGCCCGCAGACCTCAGGTTTCCAGCCTCACGGCTGTCTCGGGCCGCCCTTTGCCCAGGTCTGTTCTACAGTGAAGATAAATTAAAATCTCATTTGAAATCTAATAAATAAAATCTTTGTATCAGTTTTATTTAGTTAATGTAGGCACAATAAAGAACTTAAGAGTGATGATAATAGTATAATAATTTTGAGTTCTTCTGTTAATAATATATTAAACCCCTTCATATAGCTATCATTTCAAGTTAAACTGACATATTTTAAGGAAATCACCAAAAATAGAATGGTAAATATCTACTGAAGGTCATAAAAATGAAAAATTGCATGATGTAATCTATATTTATAGCATTATATAATACAGTCCTTTACAGATTTAATAAAAATAATTGCTTGTTCATAAAATTGATAACAAGAAATATAGGGAATTCAGTAAAACTTCGATTAAATTCCATATTAGCATTCTAGAATATTTAGTCTAAATTTGATAACATTGGGCCGTAGTAGTCGAACAATCTCCAAGAGAAAGAATAAGTGTCAAAACATTGACTAGAGTTTTATTTTAAACAGGTTGTGCCACTGCAAACACTTTTCCACTTTGGGAAATTTTGCACATGTCTATCCTGCTCATGCATATCTTTGTTAAAAACTAGGATTTTGAAGACACTAAAAATCAGATCTCCACTTATTTTCAAAACCTAATGTTTTAAAAAGTGGATGTCACAGATCAACCTATTCAGGGAATTTTCAGACAGTGTTTTTGCAATGTCTTTCCTTGTTTTTTTGGTCCGGCAAGCAAAATGCTGTGGTTAGATGATTTTGTGTCTTAGGTGCATTTTTGTGTTCTGGGAATTTATTTTCCAAACCTAGCTAGCTTTAGGTATAGCAATGTCCATGTACTCTTTTCCTTGAAGCAGCATTTCCTGTAAGACTCAATATCCATTTGTTCATTTTAAGGAGAACTATTATTTTCCCCATGATACTTTAATGGCATTACACTCAGCCAAATATACGCTGCTCTATACTGCTGAGGGGCAAACACCCTCGGTGTGTGCCTTGCCACAAATCCTACTTCAGTCCTTGCCAGAGTAAGACTTAATAATAATAATAATAATTTTCTATAGCGCCAATATATTCTGTAGCACTTTATATTTCAGAGGGTTCTTGTACAGACAATAAAGACGTAGCAGAGTAATCACATAATTAAACAGATACCAAGAGGAGTGAAGGCCCTACTTGCAATCTATAAGGAAATAGGGGAGACATGAAAGGAAAATAGGAAAAAATGCTTGTCATTTATGGTCCAGCGATCAATATAATAAATATTAACTTGAGGCATAGTGAATGCCACTTGTCATGAATTTGATAAGCAGTGGTCACATATACTGTCCTGCCTGTTGTGAATGCCCTTGCTCGGACTACTGAGCTGGAGCTCCCTCTGGTGGTTACTGGGAGTAATGGAGCTGGCCTGTCTGATGGAAGTTTGCCACCTGATGATAATTGGGAATCTGGGATTACTGGCTGGAAGCATATAAGTGAGCAGGCTTCCCTTAGTGGTTGCTGATGATTTCCTCCTTGTGCATTTTGAGCTCTTCAGTCTCTTGCCTGATCTGCATGGTTCAGTTAAATGATTCTTTCGCTAATCCTTTGCATCTAATCTGGTTGTGCCTTTTTTTTTGCTTTGTGCTTGGTGGCGAGGGTTCAGCATACTCCCTGCTAGGGGCAGCGCTGGGCCCCACTCCATATGTTATAGCTTGTGTCAGTTTGTTCAGTCTCCTGATATATTAGTATCTTTTGCTTTGCTTCCAGTTCACACCAGAGTGCTGATCTAGCGGGGGTGAGGTCGTGTGGCCTCAGGTTTTTTGTATATCAGATGTGTTGGATTTTTTAGGGTTTCTGCATGATTGCAGACAATATCTTTTCTGTTCTGTCCTATCTAGACAGTTTGGGCCTCATCACTTGCTCAGTCTATTTTCTGCCTATGTTTGTGTCTCATCTTGTCTCACCGACAATATATGTTTGGGGGCTGTCTATTCCTTTGGAGATCTGCTCTGGGGCAGTTTAGATTTCACCGTTCTGGCTTTAGGCTTAGTTAGTTCTCCGGCTGTGCTGAGGTGTCTAGGGCATCGTAGGAACGCTCCACGGCTACTGCTAGTTGTGTTGTTTGGATCAGGGGTCTGCAATCTGCTGAGTTACCAACCTCTCTGGTTTCCTGGTGGATTAGCCTGTTCCTGCCATCCTCCTCGGTGACCCATTCATAACACCTGCCCCAGCTCTACCCACTTTTTCAAAACTGGGCCAACACCAAAACTCAAAAATTATAGTTCAGCCTTGAGTTGCACCAAAATAATGTGACTTTTCACATTTTTTACACCAGGATATTGGCATAAAAGCTTTGATGAATTAGACCCTATTTGAGTAGGAAACCTCAGTCTGATATGTCTGATCTAAATAGAATATACTTGATTACAAGAATTTATCACTATTATTTACTAATAAAGTAACTGATTCATAGACCTTTATTTCAATTATCGTCTTTATTTCCAACTTCCTCATCATTTAATTTTATACCTTAAAATTTGTTTTCTGGAATGAAAATAATTAATTTCCTGTCTAATTCAAAGCAATATCAATCTCACTCTTTTAGTAATGCAATTGCCAATATCTTTTCAGTATTTGAGATTATACATATTTGGAAAAATTTGACTTCTGATTTTGGCTTGGGTCACGTAAAGGGGTTTCCAGCTAATAGAACAACCCCTTCTTATTCACACTAGCCCTAAGCTCAATTAGCACTGGTGTCACTGTCCCCATCTTTAGACATATTAAACATCAACAGGAAGTCAGGACTGCTGCTGCTCTCTGATTTGCTCTTGATGTTCGATTTGTCCAAAGGCGGTGACATTGACAGCAGCGCAGCGCTAATTGGGCGCAGGACTCACATGACATAATCTCACGTCTAGAAGAGGTGGAAATAGGATATTAAAGTTGAAACAATGAGAGGCTTTTTGGATATATACCCTTAATACCATGGAACCATATGGTCTTAACCGTGAATATGAAGTGTTCCATTAAATTTCTTTTGAATATAGATCTATGTACATTTCTTTGCTTAATATGATTATATTATATATAGATATATGTATATGCATTTCTTGGACAGAGATTTGTCGTCTATCTGCTCAACATGTTTATTTGATTATTAAGAAGTTTTTTTCTTTTTATTTTTGGTCAATTAACAGTCCAATAGGTATACAGCAGCTCACTAAGTGGACTTTATGGGTATTCTGGTTTTCTCTTTTTGTTTTGGGTTTGTTTCTCTTTATCCCTTTCTCCCCTTTTTTCCCCTCAATATGTTTTTCATATCATTTGTGCACCTGTTACTTCTGGATAAGAGATAGGCATACTAAATGTGTTTTTATCTGATCATAGGAGGTCCTTATGCACTAGTTTTGGGCCATCTATGATATCTACAATATATACTTAGTGCGCATATATTTATCTCCTTATATCCTCTAGTTTCTATGACTATCAATTATTTATATTCTTGGAATGCTTATTTTTATCCCCTTATATTTACCGCGGCTTCCCAGATCTTTGTGCTTATTCTAAGTTTTCATTACTACCTGTCTCACATAGTACACATTTGCTAGCCCGATTATGCTTGCGTGATACTGTTATATCGCATGATTTATCTCAGTTCTCTGCGTGAGTTCTGTGTTTCTATGACAACTTTCACTAAACACAGCAGGCGCCGCTTAACCCATTTGTGCATGCGCCATTCGGCATCACCGCGTCAGTCACTTCAGCTTTATTCTTTAAGACCGCCCTTGGCTCTTATAGCGCATGCCTGAATTACTCATATCGCGATACCCACCACAGCTGTGTCTTATTTATCTTATTATAAAGAGACACACATTCATATGCCCTGCACACTCTGCAACACCATGCTGGCGGCACACATTTCCCTTAGACATAGGTAAACTGATAATTTTACCCTTTATTCTCTGTTTCACCCGATCTTTGGTTGGTGTATGTATGCATATTTATAATAGCTGCCACTTACTGTATACTGTGGGTTTGTTTTTTCTTTATTTTATTCACAGTTTCTCATCACTTTTGCTTTCACTATAAGGTAATTTACCTTTATATCACTTACTCTTATAGCTGCCATACCTGCTGCCTGTCTGACCTCCTTTTTTGAACACATGATATAGGGTCCAGTGTATTATATAAAGATCCTACGTATAGATGTACCTGCTCCTTATAGATTGAAATATTCTACCAATTAAATGCTGGTTATTATTTAGAGATATATTTATCCATATACATTAGACAGTTTGATTTTTTTCTAACTTTGTTTCTTTAATTTTTTAGAGGTATATTAAACCTGAACTGAGGATTTTTCTCTTCGAACATTAATTGTCTGTAAGATTATCATATTAGTGTTTTGTCTTGTGATACTGAACTATATGCATTTTATGTATTAATATGGTGACTGATATACTGTTTTTGGTTTAGATATATCGTAATCAAGGCCTTGCATGGCCGAAACGTTGATTTTTTGCTTACGCCAAGCGTGCACCATATTGAAAATATGAATAAAAATTATTGCATCAATTAGTGCCTAAGGTTTTTTGCTGAAACTATAATCTCACGCCAGCCCCAGGTACACAAGTGCTGACACCTCTAGAACGAAACTGGCACTGGAGGTGAGTATTAGTATTTTTCTTTCAAAGGGGGTCAACATAAGTAATAGGAAGGGGTTGTTCTAGTAGAGATCAACCCCTTTAATTGATATCAACTCCATCATTTATCTGTTTCTTGGTTTAATAGCATATGTTCCTTCTCCCTTGTCTAGCTATCTGACTATTTGCTATGTTTAGATGTATTTATGAAAAAGGGTATTCTCAGCATTTTATCTTTACGACCCTCTAAAAAGTCAATGAAATATGAAAAGCATTTTGATGCTGAAATTATTAAAACTTAATTTCAAACATTTTTATTTTACTGTATATATGGTATTTAATACTCTTTAAAGATATACAGTACATCATAAGTATGCTACTGTATCTACTTCTTAAACATTTCCTGGAACAGAAAAAATAAAGAGTAATTGCCTTATTACTGTTATGAGATATTAAGCGTTCAAAACAACTTTCCTATTAGCTACATTGGAGCAAATTTATAATGAATGTATTTTAATTTTTGTTAATGAACAGATCATGCTCATTATCTGTGATCATTACTGGCACGATTTGACTGGCGAGTGACGTGGGACCAAGGGCACCTTTCCTTGCCCTAACACTAGGGGGCGCCCTAGCTCGCCCTGCTTCCCGGGATACTTCAGATGGCGAAGATGGCGGGGCCTCCGCCCTTGTCCTAACTCCTAGATTAGCCCTTCAACTGTTCTCTTCCCCCATCCAGGGAAGAGGGAGCGCCACTGTGCACCGCAATACACCAACCCGACAAACAGGGCAGCTTAGACAAGGGTAAACTGAAAATTCACACACAAAATATACACTCACATGTAACAGAGGTATTCACCAGGGTGTGTAGGGAGGGGGAAGAAAGCAAAACAGGAAAAGTTAAGGAATTCCCAAGCATACAAACCAGGCAACAGTCGCTCATAAATTCCTCCAGCACTCCTTCACAAAAATCAACTTCTCCCACTCCTATGTCTTGCAGCAATTGCTAACTCAGACAAGAACTTGGTAATTGAGCCCAGATTTTATAGGGGAAAAGAGTGGCTAACTGAGCACAGCTGAATGCAGGAACTTCCAACATGGCCAATTAACGCCTGTTCTACTGAAAGAAATAAACACGTTTAATACACTGGAGAAGTGCTTCTCAGCGGCAGAGAAGGAGCCAACAGATGCTACTGTCTTCTGACTCTGATCCAGTGCGGTAACCCCTTGACAATTACTTTTGGACTTTTACCAGTCATCAGTTTTGGATAACTTCTGCTGACTGCAGTGGCGCCACAAAATCTCTAGTGACTGACAGTAAACACAATTCCTTTTTTATAAAAAATATGAATATAAAAATGTTACATTTTATGCTTTGTTAAACGGACAAAAGTTATCCAAAGTGAAGCAGCACTTTGATGGTTTCATTTTCTGTGTATAAATGTAAATGCTCTCAAACCAGTAAGCTTCCCGAATGTTCCTTGTTCTATATGAGTAGTAGAGCAGATCAAAATCATTGACACAGATAAGGCTTGACACGACAGCAATTCCCATTGCCTAACTCATACAATTCCAGTACATCTCACTCTTTTTTATTTCTCTCCCAGAGGCACTCCAAAAACTCTCAAAATCCTTTTACTTGAAAATCAGGTCTCCCAAAGGTAGATGAATGACTTTTGCACGTCCTTAATATGTAGTTTTTCTTACATCTCATTGACAATGTAACTAGAAATGAATGTCATATTGCAAAGAGGACAAAGTAATTACCACTAAAACTGTTCTTCAATCAATGTGCTTCTTAATACATTTTAAATGCATTTTAATTGAGTATATCGGAACTCTTTTAAAGATGTTAGTGGTGAAGCACTGAAAGTATTATTATTTTGTTCCTAAGTGTATTTCAAATTGTATTCAGCCATTAAGCAAAGAAATGCTAGAGCACAACTTATTCTTTCACATAGAAGCAAATAACTGTCTGGTGAATGATCATAATCTTAACCAATTCTGCATTCAACATAAAGGACATAGTGATGAGTGAGTATACTCGATGCTCGGGTCTCCCTGAGCATGCTCGGGTGGTCTCCGAGGATTTTGGTGTGCTTGGAGATTTAGGTTTCGTCACCTCAGCTGCATGATTTGTGACTGCTGGACAGACTGAATACATGTGGGGGTTGCCTGTTTGTTAGGGAATTCCCATATATATTCAGCCTGTCCACAAGTCGCAAATCATGTAGCTGAGACGACGAAAACTAAATCTCCGAGCACACCAAAATACTCAGAAATCACCCGAGCATGCTCGGGGAGACTCGAGCAACGATGCTACTTGACCATCACTAAAAGGACATTAATGGCATGCCTTACTATCATATTTTTTGGGAGAAAACAAGTTCAGATGTTTGGCTGTCAATGATTATTCAATAGTAGATATCTGCCATCAGGATGGATAATTTAGATTCAAATACTCCTATTTTCTGAGTGGCTGGTAATTTTAACTTAGTAACATTTATTGGTCACAGGTTTTTTTGCATACAGGTGAAGGAAAACAAGAAGTTAGGAACAAAAATAACAGTGCTCTCCCTCATCTTTCATAAAGAAATCGGTTAAGACTATGTTCACGTGACAGTATTTTCTCGCATCCAAGAGAATCAGCCTTTTATGCTAATCACACTCTCGTCAAGCTCCGATTAGAGTGTGAGGATATTGTGATTAATTTTTCTCAGATGAGAAAATGGAAAAAATATTTGTTTGGTGTCGGGATTCTTCTGCTGCAGGGGATAGATCTGAAGCTTTGTCTTCCTCTGCGGTCTACCATTCTGGTTCACCCGCTGCGGATGCTGCTCAGCATGGACGTCAGTCCCAGGCCTGTGCTATGTGGTTGGTTACTGCTGGCTCTCCAGCCAGGTCCTTAGTAACCAGTGATATTCAGGTGCAGCCTGGCACTCTGGAGTCTAAAGTCCAGAGATCACCGTACTGGGCATGTCTGTGATGTGGTGTCTTATTATTGGTGGTTGGATGTCAACTGCTCTGGTGATGTGGCAGCTCCGGATTGGCGCACGAGTTATATCAGTATGAGTGTTTGGAGTGGAGCTTTGGGTATAAAAGGATCCCAGCAATGCCTGTGGGTGCATTAGTATCATTCACTTTATGTGTATGATTGGACTTTGCATCAGTCTGATCTTTGCCAGCATGTTCTCAGGGTGGGCGGTAAGCCGTTAGAATTCTGGTACTTCAGGAGAGGAGTTTGCTTCTGTGGATTAAGGGCTGGCATCTAGCCATTACAATTCTGGCACCTCCGGAGAGGAGTTTGTTGAGTGCATTCGCTGACTGTGTGATCAATGCTTGCTTTTTATCCCATGAGCGGGCTATGTCTCTCTGTGAGGTTAACAGGGGTTTGTATCTACTGTAGCACCATACCTCTTTACTTTGCACCAAGCTGCACTGTTCTCTGTAAGGGCAGCTCTATTCCTGTTGTCACCTCTCTGAGTAGCTATCAGAGTTTGGTAATTAGCATTCTGTTCATACAGGGTGACGTTTAAGCCAGTGTGTGCTTTGAGATCGCTTGCCGCATGGTTCCGCCATTACTCTCTTGCAGCAGGTTAACATCTCTGCACGGTGGACCACTGGTTGCGAGCGCACTTGATTAGTTATTTTTATTTTGTGCAATCAGCCAACCCTACCAATATTTTTCCATCTTTTCCATTCCATTTTCCATTAACAGAGTGCAGTCTGATTTTTTCCACGGATTCTTTGACTTGCATGGCCGAGTGTGATCTGATTTCTGTATGAAAATCGTGCATGCTGTGATTTTTTTCCCTCGGATATATTCACAGACCCATAAAATAATTTTGGTCCAAGTGAGATCTGATGTTTTGTCAGATCACACTCAGATACGAATATATACAAGAGCCCTAAAAGGCAACCCGTTAAAATGATTTTAGTCATCACACTAGTGGTATGTCTTGTGGAAGTAATCTGATATAAGTATTTTTTGCTTATACAATAGGTTGTACACAGTAGAGAGGAGTGAATTTATTCAGAAAAAGTTTGTCAATCTCAAATTTGGCTTCAACCTTGCATATTCGAATTTATTTTCGGATTCCAGAGCATTTTTCTCAAATTCGGCAAAATTCAGCCAAACTTCGGTAAGTGTGCGTGTTTCCACTAATGCTTTTGTTAGAACATTGGCTAGGTTAGTGGTGCTGTATTAAGAGTGGGGGGGACGTGTTTGAGGGGAGGGGGTGGTGGGAAGTCAAATGAGTGAAGGACAGTTATTCTTTTTTTTTAAATAATTTAATGTGTGGAGATTGCGGCAGCCAATCTGTCATGCCCGCCATGTCCGTTATGCCTATCATGTCCGTTATGCCTGTCATGCCCGCCATGTCTGTTATGCCACATTACTCCTGCAGCGGTGTGCATGTGCACTGAATTCTCATGCCCGTTATGTCTCGTGCTGCAAGATGCCTGGAGCATTGTGCACGCGCACCTTACCTCATGGCTGCACACCGTTGCAAGGTAACCATCCGTCTCTGCTCTGATTCTGCAATCCTCTGTATTCCTGGAACCCCTGATCACGTGACCTTTCCTATGTTCCAGTGCTGTCTGATTCTGTAATCCACTATGTGGATTTGAACCCCTCTCTATAATCTTTGAAAATTCTTGGAGAACAGGAGAAGTGCCAGAAGACTGGAGAAGAGCAAATGTTGTTCCTATCTTCAAAAAGGGGAAGAAGGTGGACCCAGGTAACTATAGGCCGGTGAGTCTGACTTCTATACCAGGAAAGATCTTTGAACAAATTATTAAACAACATGTATGTCAATACCTGGATAAGAATGAAGTGATTAAACAGAGTCAGCATGGGTTTGTAACTAATAAGTCATGTCAGACTAACTTAATTTCCTTCTATGACGGTATCACTGATTGGGTGGATCAAGGAAATGCTGTAGATATAGTATATCTTGACTTCAGCAAAGCATTTGACAAAGTCTCTCATACAATCCTTATTGAAAAAATGATTAAGTATGGAATGGACAAGGCAACTGTTAGGTGGATTCATAACTGGCTTAGTGATCGGACCCAAAGAGTGGTCGTAAATGGCTGCACATCCAGTTGGAAGAATGTCTCAAGTGGGGTACCACAGGGCTCTGTCCTGGGCCCTGTATTGTTCAACATCTTTATCAACGATTTAGATGAAGGAATTGAGGGTAAACTGATTAAATTTGCTGATGACACAAAGCTAGGAGGGATAGCTAATACTAGAGAAGAGAGAGAGAGGATTCAAAAAGATTTAAATAAACTGGAGAAGTGGGCAGCAACTAACAGAATGGTTTTTAACAGGGAGAAATGCAAAGTACTACATCTGGGCAATAAAAATGGAAAAAGCATATATAGAATGGGAGGAATAGGGCTAAGTGACAGCACATGTGAAAAAGACTTGGGTATACTAATAGATCACAGACTGAATATGAGTCAACAGTGTGATGCAGCAGCAGAAAAGGCAAATGCAATTCTAGGATGTATTAACAGAAGCATACAGTCTAGATCACGTGAAGTCATTATTTCCCTCTACTCCTCTTTGGTCAGACCTCATCTGGAATATTGTGTCCAGTTTTGGGCACCACATTTTAAAAAAGACATCAACAAACTGGAGCAAGTTCAGAAAAGAGCGACCAGAATGGTGACCGGTCTGCAAACCCTGTCTTATGAGGAAAGGTTGCAGGATTTGGGAATGTTTGGTTTGCAAAAGAGAAGACTGAGAGGAGACTTAATAGCTGTCTACAAATATCTAAAGGGCTGTCACATTGTAGAAGGATCAACTTTATTCTCATTTGCACAAGGAAAGACTAGAAGCAATGGGATGAAACTGAATGGGAGGAGACACAGATTAGATATTAGAAAAAACTTTTTGACAGTTAGAGTGATCAATGAGTGGAACAGGCTGCCACGAGAAGTGGTGAGTTCTCCTTCAATGGAAGTCTTCAAACAGAGGCTGGACAGACATCTGACTGGGATGATTTAGCGAATCCTGCTTTGAGCAGGGGGTTGGACCAGATGGCCCAGGAGGTCCCTTCCAACTCTACGATTCTATGATTCTATGATTCTATGTATTCCTGGATCCCCTGATCATGTGACCTTCTCTATGGTTCAGCCCAGTCTGATCTAGCAACGCTCTCTATGATCCTGGAGGAACTGAACCGGAAGTCCTTCCCTGATTCTGACCCGGAAGTCCAGGTGCTATGGTGCTATATCAGACCGCCCCTTCCTATGGTCGGGGCCTGAGTATCATGTTGCTTCCCTGCATTGCTGCTTGGTCTGCTCGGTCGCTCTCTGTATTCTGTGCCCCTGCACTCTGCTCTGTAGTGCATCTCTGCACACGCTCTGTGCTTGTACTCTGCCTCCTGTCTCGTGCCATGTCTTGTGTTGTCTCTTGTGCCATGCTTGTCCTTGCCTTGCTTTGCCTTGTAGTACTTCCGCTGATCTCTGCCTTAGCCTGTTTCGCCATGTCTGGTCTTTGCTATTCTGAGCCTTGTAGTACTTCTCATGTTTCTTGTCTCTGCCTGGTTTTCCCTACTCTTACCTATGGTGCTCTGTTGTGCCTCCTGGCACACGCACCATTCCTCCTTTCTTACCTATGGTGCTCTGTAGTGCCTCCTGGCACACGCACCATTCCTCCTCTCTTACCTCTGGTGCTCTCTTGCACATTTCCACGCTAGACTCAAGGTTCTCCCTTGACCCGGCTCTGGGCTCCGCTGCTAGCTCTGTTCTCGCTCTGACCTGGCTCTGTGTTTCTGCCTACGTTCCGCTCATTGTTCCGTACCCTGCCTGGCTTTGCTTTGTTTCTTGCTTTGCCTTGTCTTGTTTCTTCGTGTGCCCTTTGCATGCGCCTGGCCTTCCTAGCCTCCTGCTTGTGCCTCAGCCATGCTCATCGGTCAGTGACAGCTGTGTCGCCTGCTATGCCCCAGCCGGGTTTACTGGAGTCTTGCCTGCCTGTTTGTGCTGCAGCCCGTCCAGCTAACCAGTGCCCCAGCCGTGCTCTCTGTGCTTCCTTGCACCTAGGCCGTCTCTGCACTGTGCTCTCCATGCTTCTCTTAGCGTGTGCAGGCCCTCGCCTGCCCCGTGGCATACCTCCCCGTGCTTCTGTAAAAGTACGCGCAGGTCTAGCCATGTACCCTGTCGTGCCCTCTCACACGCACAGGTCCTAGCCTGAACTCTGTCCCTGGCATGCCCTCTGCACATGCAGGACTCTGCTTTTAACCCTGACCCTGGTGTGCCCTCTGCACGCGCAGGACTCTGCCTTGAACCCTCACCCTGGCGTGTCTCTCTGCACACGCAGGACTCTGCCTCGAACCCTGACCCTGGCGTGCCCCTCTGCACGCGCAGGACTCTGCCTTGAACCCTGAACTTGGCATGCCCCTCTGCACACGCAGGACTCTGCCTTGAACTATGACCCTGGTATGCCCTCTGCACGCACAGGACTCTGCCTTGCCCCTTGTGCCTTGGCGTGTCTCTACACATGCATCCTGTCTTGTATGTTGAACTTTGATCCCTGGCATGTCCCCTACACACGCACCGTATATTGGACGTTGAACCTGGCGTGTCCCTACACACGCACCTTGCCTTGCACCTTGCCCTGGACCCTGGTGTGCCCCTAGCACGCACCCTGCCTGGCATCTTGCCTTGGACCTCGGCGTGTTCCCTAACACGCACAATGTCTGGAGATCTGTCGTGCCTCCTTGCCTGTACCCTGGTTTGCCTGCTGGATTCCCAGAACCTGCCATCACTGCCAGAGATCGTAAGCATGAAGTCTACAACCTGATGCCCTGATCCTTGCCAGCTGTCCGGAGTCCGATGCCATCGTGTCCTTGCCGGTAACCAGGCTTGCCTTCTAGCACATACTATTCCATGGACCTTGGCGTGCCACGCACGCACCTTGCCGTGTTTGCTTGTTATCATGTTTTGCACTGAATGTTATCCTGAACTTGTCTTAATGAAGATACCTTGAACTTACATCTTGTCTTGTTTCCTGCACTCGTATCTAGTGTCTACTTGAGCCGGCCGTCTTCTGCCAGCAGTCGTGGTGGCTCACCCCCTTGGTCTTGCCCCTGACACTCCCTGTATAGGGGGTGGTTCCTCACAAGGTCAGCTTGCCCTAGGTGGGTGGGTGCCATGACCCAGAGGGTCCACTCTAAAGAAAAAGTCGACTCAGCGTAAGCTGACCTCGTCACACAATCATAGTAACATACAGTAGTTAGCAAGGCAAAAAAAGGACATTTGTCCATCCAGTTCAGCCTATATTCCATCAGAATAAATCCCCAGATCTACGTCCTTCTAAAGAACCTAATAACTGTAAGATAAAATATTGTCCAAGAAGACATCCAGGCCTCTCTAGACCTGAGTTTGACATCACCACATCCTCAGGCAAGGAATTCCAGATTCTCACTGCTCCAACAGTAAAGAATCCTCTTCTATGTTGGTGGAAAAACCTTCTCTCCTCCAGACACAGAGAAGGCCCCCTTGTGACTGTCACCTTCCTTAGTATAAACAGATCCTTGGAGAGATATTTGTATTGTCCCTTTATGTACTTATACATGGTTTTAGATCACCCCTCAGTCGTCTTTTTTCTAGACTAAATAGTCCTAATTTTGCTAGTGTTAGGGTCGGCGGAACGCACCAGATATAAATAATAGAAGGTGCGTTCGCCACCCGGGGTCCACCGTGCGGTAGATGATAAGACCGCTGCTGGACAATGGCAGATATACCGCTAGGTGAAGTACTGCGCTCGGGTTAATGTCACCCGAACGCTAAGAGCGGCTCTGTTCAGACACAGAGTCGCTTCACAGTAAATAACACAAAGACGCTGGCCCTGTTAGCCTCACAGGATAACCAGCGGGTGGCGTTGCAACTGCAACCACCAATGGACGCTGCTACCACAGCGCGGCAATAACTATAGCCGCTAGACAACGGCGCCGGAAAGCCGGACACCGCCGGACACTAGTGTGCAGTGCAGGAAGCACAGTGGCGCTTGGCTTGCCACTAATGGGAACTGACTATTACCAACACTCTGTCACCATTCGTAATATCAGAGGGAAGGGGTTTCTTAATAAGTCAGTCACCAGAACATGCATCAATCACCATTCACACTCAGCATAATATGCTACACTAGCGCATGGCCGAGCCGCCATGCGGGCTTTTTATAGCCATGCGCTTCCAGGACCTTCCAATACCCTGGAAGGAACCAATCAGATCCGACGCAGGACCTGAGCACGTGACCTCTGCTCTTCCTTTAGAGGTCAAGTTGCGGGCATGCCCGGTAGCACGGCACGAGGACTTAGCTTCTGGAGTGATTCCCTGCTGAGCAGGTTACGCTACCATTGCTGCACCAGAGGTGGCAGCAACATCCAGGCTCACAGAACAAGTCTGAGCAGCACGCCTAGCTCGCCGTGATTGCTGAGCAGGACTCGGAGCGGAATGGGAGACCGCTGAATGTACGGCTCTGGATTCCTGCTGTGCAGAGCCAGAAATCCGATGCCTAACAGCTAGTCTCTCTGGGTATTGTAGCTCCCCCATCCCCTTTATTAATTTTGTTGCTCTCCTTTGTACTCACACTAGTTTCATTATATCCTTCCTGAGAACCAGTGCCCAGAACTGTACACCGTACTCCATGTGCGGTCTAACCTGGGATTTGTAGAGAGGCAGTATGAGGCCGGGGTCACACTAACCGACGCAAAATGCGGTCCGTAGTTTACAGGCGTAATACGTATGAATGATCCCTAAATAGTGCTCCGTATGTCATCCGTAAGCAAGGTGTGGTCACGTATTTTGCGCATGTCAGCATCCGTATGTAATCCGCATGGCATCCGTATGGCGAGATTTTCTCGCCGGCTTGCAAAATGGACATATAATGGAGCCCTATGACAGGTTTAATAACACAAACGAAAGAATAGATATAGACACATAGAATACATACATATATACACTCACTGGCCACTTTATTAGGTACACCATGCTAGTAAGGGGTTGGACCCCCTTTTGCCTTCAGAACTGCCTCAATTCTTCGTGGCAGAGATTCAACAAGGTGCTGGAAGCATTCCTCAGAGATTTTGGACCATATTGACATGATGGCATCACACAGTTGGCGCAGATTTGTCGGCTGCACATCCCTGATGCGAATCTCCCGTTCCACCACATCCCAAAGATGCTCTATTGGATTGAGATCTGGTGACTGAGGAGGCCATTTGAGTACAGTAAACTCATTGTCATGTTCAAGAAACCAATCTGAGATGATTCGAGCTTTATGACATGGCGCATTATCCTGCTGAAAGTAGCCATCAGATGTTGGGTACATTGTGGTCATAAAGGGATGGACATGGTCAGCAACAATACTCAGGTAGGCTGTGGCGTTGCAACGATGCTCAATTGGTACCAAGGGGCCCAAAGAGTGCCCAGAAAAAATTCCCCACACCATGACACCACCACCACCAGCCTGAACCCATTGATACAAGGCAGGATGGATCCATGCTTTCATGTTGTTTACGCCAAATTCTGACCCTACCATCCGAATGTCGCAGCAGAAATCGAGACTCATCAGACCAGGCAACGTTTTTCCAATCTTCTACTGTCCAATTTCGATGAGCTTGTGCAAATTGTAGCCTCAGTTTCCTGTTCTTAGCTGAGAGGAGTGGTACCCAGTGTGGTCTTCTGCTGCTGTAGCCCATCTGCCTCAAAGTTCGACGCACTGTGCGTTCAGAGATGCTCTTCTGCCTACCTTGGTTGTAACGGGTGGCAATTTGAGTCACTGTTGCCTTTCTATCAGCTCGAACCAGTCTGCCTATTCTCCTCTGACCTCTGGCATCAACATGGCATTTCCGGCCACAGAACTGCCGCTCACTGGATTTTTTTTCTTTTTTTTGGACCATTCTCTGTAAACCCTAGAGATGGTTGTGCGTGAAAATCCCAGTAGATCAGCAGTTTCTGAAATTCTCAGACCAGCCCTTCTGGCACCAACAATCATGCCACGTTCAAAGGCACTCAAATCACCTTTCTTCCCCATACTGATGCTCGGTTTGAACTGCAGGAGATTGTCTTGACCATGTCTACATGCCTAAATGCACTGAGTTGCCGCCATGTGATTGGCTGATTAGAAATTAAGTCTTAACACACAGTTGGACAGGTGTACCTAATAAAGTGGCCAGTGAGTGTATATATACATGTCATTGAGACACATATCTATATCTATATATATATATATATATATTTATATTTCACAGAGTTCTTCATAGCAGAATAGCCGCCGTTAATTCAATTGACGGCTTTTGTGAAATCATTCCCCAAGCGGACATGAAATGACACATGGTTTACATACAGTAAACCATTTCATTTCATGTTTTGTTTTGTATGTCTTTCATTAGTAATTAGATGAGGGTTGATGTGTAAAATTTGGGAGGTGTAGGTGTTAATTTAAGGGGTTAATTCGTTGTAAACAAATGTGTGGGCTCCCGCGGTAATTTGTCAATGCGGGAGCCCACATATTTTTTACAACGAATTAACCCCTTAAATTAACACCTACACCTCCCAAATTTTACACATCAACCCTCATCTAATTACTAATGAAAGACATACAAAACAAAACATGAAATGAAATGGTTTACTGTATGTAAACCATGTGCCATTTCATGTCGGCTTGGGGAATGATTTCACAAAAGCCGGCAATTGAATTAGCGGCTATTCTGCTATGAACAACTCTGTGAAATATAAATATATATATATATATATATATATATATATATATAGATATGTGTCTCAATGACATGTGTGTATATATATATATCTATGTATGTATTATATGTGTCTATATCTATTCTTTCGTTTGTGTTATTAAACCTGTCAGTGTGATTTTACTGTATAGCGCACCGAATTGCCGGCTTTTCTAAAGGACACTGGGTGCGTATTTCTCGCAAGTCACACATCTGGTCCATGTGTAATGCGTATTTTTAGCGCACCCATAGACTTGCATTGGTGTACTACCTGCGATTGGCACAGACCGTAGAATACAGATGAGAAATATACGGCTGATGGGAGCAAACCCATAGAGAATCATTGGTCCGTGTGTAATGCGTGCTTTTAACGCCTCTCACTCATCCGTATTCCTCGCCAGTGTGACCCCGGCCTAATGCTCAGATCATGTGTATCCAGACCTCTTTTAATGCACCCTATGATCCTGTTTGCCTATCAGCTTATCATTAACTAGGATCCCCAAGTCCTTCTCCATGTCAGATTTACCCAGTGGTTTCCCGTTCAGAGTGTAGTGGTGATACTGATTCCTTCTTTCCATGTGTATAACCTTACATTTATCATTGTTAAACCTCATCTGCCACCTTTCGGCCCAAGTTTCCACCTTATCCTGATCCATCTGTAGCAGAATACCATCTTCTCTTGTATTGACTGCTTTACATATTTTTGTGTCATCTGCAAATACTGTGGAAACCATCTACCAGATCGTTAATTGATATGTTGAAGAGAATAGGTCCCAATACCGACCTCTGCGGTACCCCACAGGACACAGCAACCAAGTTAGAGAATATACCATTTTTAACCACCCTTTGCTAATTTTGTGGTGCAGCCACAAGTCGCTACTTCAGCATATAAATCCATAGTGCTGCTGATTCTGTGCTACAGCGACCAGTCGCCACTTCAGCATATAAATCCATAATGCTGCTGATTCTGTGCTACAGCAACCAGTCGCCACTTCAGCATATAAATCCATAGTGCTGCTGATTCTGTGCTACAGTGACCAGTCACCACTTCAGCATATAAATCCATAGTGCTGCTGATTCTGTGCTACAGTGACCAGTCACCACTTCAGCATATAAATTCATAGTGCTGCTGATTCTGTGCTACAGCAACCAGTCTCCACTTCACCATATAAATCCTGAGTGCTAATTGTGTGATCCAGCCACCAGTCCACATTTCAGCATCTAAATCCTTTATGCTAATTGTGTGGTTCAGCCATCAGTTATCATTTAAGAATATAAATCTTTTATGCTAATTCTGTGGTTCAACCACACAATCTCAGCAAATAAATACTGATTGTTAATTTTGTGACAGGTGACTGACAGGTCTGGACCTGGAGTTGTGAAACATCTAGTTAAAAGAGGAAAAGGGTACATCCAACATGAGGGCTAAAAAAGTGAAGTTGTGGTGGAAAGGGGAATAGATGAGGTGTTTGAAGTGTACGTGGGGTAGGTGGTTATTGTTTCTGAAAGCTTTAATGAACAAACACCCGCTTGTCCTATCCAAAGACAACTGACAACTTCTTTTACTGGATGGGCTACTTGACTCCCTTTCTTTGGCAGCCACACAGCAGCATGCCTTGTAAATAAGGGCTAGAAAGAGCATGTGCTCCAGAGGATAGCAAGTGTTGCTTCAAGTGGCCTCTCCTTCTCTTTCTCAATTTTAACATCACACACAGTACGGTCCTCAGAGGTGGCACCCTAATTAATCTTGTTTCCCCCGTACTTACTGTGCTGTCAGGGCAGAAAAAGGAGGAGGATGGCTCTTAGGGTGAGAAGTGAGAGAACAATGAAAATTGCAATAAGTTTGTAGATCCCACTTGGTGTGAACCCAGAGGCACACAGCTCAGTAGCTCAGCAGAGGAGGTGGAGTAGGATGAACATGAGGAAGTTATGTTGTGGCTTTCCACACAGACACAGATTGATGCAACCATGACAAGCACTGCATCTTCCGCTACAACTATAGCTGTGGCCAGCAGTGGCCATGGGTCTGCAGTTTGCAGAGGTGGCAAGGGTTGCCTAGCCTGGGTCTTTTTTGAGACCACAAAAAATGACCTATCTCATGCTATCTGAAACTTTGAAAAAAATGATTCAACAGAGGCAAAAATTCCAATAATTTGACTACTACATGCATGAATCGGCACATACCCAATCAACATGAATTAGTCTGGGTATCTCACTGCACTGAAAAGTGTCCTAGTGGCCCTTGACAACCACCAGCCACCCCATCAATCGCATCTGATGCTTTTTCCTCCTATAACACCATGGCAAGTATTCTCACATAGGTCTGCGGCCAAAGAACATACACTTGTTTACCAGCTACAGTTGGGGTGAGTGAGAGCCCATCAGCTGTTACGGAAGTGGAAATGCCTGCTGTTTTTGATCAATCTCAGACAATGAGCACAACACATATTTCTCAATCCACCATAACATCTCTGCCTGCACCTCCCTCACAATCCAGGCAGTTTGTCATGTACACCCTACTCCACCCTCTCTCAGCTCAGCAGCCAGTCTTCAGTCATGCAGTTGTGGTCGCATAAAAGACTTTTTACTCCTACACATGCCAAAGCCAAGAGCTTGAACTTTACCATCTTTAATCTGTTGGCCACGGAAATGCTGCCTTTCCGCCTGTTGGATACAGATGGGTTTTGAAAGCTTATGGCCGCCGAAGTGCCCCAGTATCAGTTGTCTTTCACCATTACTTCTGTAAGAAAGCTAGGCCTGCACTTCACCAGCATGTCGCAGACAATATCACCCATTCCTTGAAAAAAATCTATATCGGCCAGGGTGCATTTTTCCACTGACACCTGGAAGAGCAAACATGAGCAGGGGCATTATATCTTGCTGACTGGGCACTGGGTTTATTTTGGCTACTGCGGAGTAGGCGGGGAAGGGGCTGTATCACAAGTCTTGAAATCCCCTCTTCCTCCACTGCTTCTACCTTCTCCACCTCCTGTAGGGTCTCCACCTGCACCCTCAACCTCTCCCTTAATGAGACATATGTTCCAAAAGTGTAGAAAGAATTCCTCCCACCTTCATTCTACGCAGCCAGGGCTCATCGCAATCAGGCAATTTGATTTGGAGATCGCAGTCACATAGCTCAAGAGTTGTGGGTAGCTATCCAGTCATAGTTTGGCTGTATTTACTGAATCTGGAGCCAGGGAAAGCTGTGTGAGATAACGATGCAAACTTGGTGGCGGCCCTGCGCAACCTCAAAAACGTGTCTTGCATGGTTCACATCTTGAACTTAGTGGTACAGCAATATCTTTGCCACTATCCCATCCTGGATGCGCTGCTGCAGAAAGCTCGGTCACTGTGTGCTCATCTAGACCTACATCGCTACAGAGTTCTTTCGGCCTACCAGTTAACTGGTAAATATGGGATGTTCAGACATAGTGAAATTCCACTCTGCACTTGTGGCAGCAGCAATTATGGCAGCAGCAATGAGCCCTGGTGCAGTATGTAATTTTGTGTAGCCTGGGCCAACGCAGTACAGAAGCGGTGCAATTCACGCTTTCGAAGTGGACACAGATGAAGGACCTTTGCACTCTTCTGTACAGTTTCAAAATGGTTACAAAGATTGCTAGCCCTGACACCAAGGGAACCTCTACCATATTTTCTGGGGTTGTTGAAAAATCAAAAACCTCTGGCTTCAAGTCACACAGCACATTAGCCTCATTGCTAAGGACTTCACAATTACACCCGAAAGAGCACTTCTTTCATTAGACATGGAACAATTTGATGATTCGGTAAGACACATTATCATACACATCCTCTTAGTGACCAAGACCATGTTAGCACAATGGTGGAAGAAAGCAGAGGTTCCCAAGTTTTCAGACATACTTGACAAGATAGGCCAACACAACGATTTAGAACGCAGATTTGTGATTAACAACAATCACATTCACAAATACTCAAAAAAATGGAAGACCTGGAACAACAAATTTCATATCAAATAGACTTAACAAGAGGCACTATATTTTGAAGTTTAAACCTGGGCGCTTTAGTACTGGGATGCTGTATCTCCTTCCAAGAATGTTACCCCATAATAAGGATTGTCGATTTTTTTTTCTTTTATGCTGCTATTCAATAGATGTTATTCTATGCCTATTTGTGGGTTCTCTAGTGTTTAAATTTTTTCCGTACCTGTACAAGGTTGTTTATTCCCCACCCCCTTCCCTCCCTTCCTATCTTCCTTTACCTACCCTGTTTATTTGTAAAAAAAAATAAAATTATTTGAAAACAAAGATTGCTAGCCCTGATGATGCCATTATCAGCATCACTATTCCAGTCATCTACATGCTAGCGCACACTTTGAATAATCTCTAGGAGGTGATGATGGTCCCAGAGGAAAAGGAGGAGGATGCGGAAGGGATAACAATATCTCTACGTTATGGACTGTCATTGCACAGGTGGGTGCCATGGAAGGGTACCAGGCAAACTGTTAGTGAAACTGTAGGAGACAAGAAAAAAATGGAGGAGGATGAAGAGGAAGAGGTGATGGGCAATGGGCATGCAACAATCAGAAGATGAAGAGGATAATGATCCTCTCTTTGTTGTCTGTGGTTGGCGGCAGGGGATTGAGGAAGCAAGCTTGAATGTTACACTGCCACTTACACACCATGGACTTAGACCTCAAGGAAGCGCCCGACATATGAGCACATTCTTGATGCACTATCTGCAACATGATGTCAGTATTGTTAGGAGTAGTAATACTGCTGACTACTGGTTTGCCACTCTGTTAGATCCACAATACATGAGTAAATTTTGACATATGCTTAGGGACGGGCACATACTGGAGTATTGAAACACGCTTGTAGACAATTTTAAGAGTGGTTTTCACTAAGACAGCAGTGAGGCACACAGTGTGCTTTGCAGTTCTAGACTTCCAACCCCGGAAACGTTGAGTTGTCAATGCAAAAACATTAGCAGCAGCATTGTAAGGGGCAGAAGCAGTTTTTGTGAGTCGTTTCACAATTTTTTTTGACCATCCCATGCACCAGCAGAACTGAGTACAAGTCTGACACATAGTGAACGACTGGAGAGTATGGTGCAGGAGTATCTCAAGCTAAATATCAATGCCATCAGTGGAAAATGTGGATCCTTTTACATTTTGGTCTTCAAAAACTGAAGGGTAGCCAGAGCTCGCCAGTCATGCAGTGGAGATTTTGTCATGCCCGGCAGGCAGCTTTCTCTCAGAATGTGTCTTCAGTGCTGCTGGTGATGTCCTGACTGATAAGCATATCTTGCTGTCCCATGAAAGTAACCAAATTATTGAACATACACCCTAATAATCCTTATATATAAACATAATATTATCCTCAAATAAAATATAGAATGACAAAAGGGTGAAAAAATGTCCAAGAAGAATTGAATGGATTTCCACTCAGATAAAAACACCTAAATCACCACCAAGGTGCAGATGAAAAAAATAGGGAGAGAAAAAAATAATAAAATATAATGACAAAAAAAAAATTATATATATGTATAATATGATTAAAAATGTACAAAAGATATTATGCAAACCATGTGTATATTAAAAAAATATACATACACATATATATGTATATACATATATACAAATATAAATCACATAACGATTGCAAAATATATGTACCCAAAATAATGATATTAATAAATACAAAAATATATATACATATAAAATAATGAAGGCAGGAAAAAGAAATGTAAGTAAAAATGAGTTTATTAATCCAAAGTATGGCAAATATGTGCAAAAGCATGGCAAAAGGGTGTCCACACACTAAAAATAAGTATATAATATGCATATAAAAATTTTTTCTATATATATATATATTAATAATAAATGCATATGGATAAAAATGAAATAAAATATGGTGACCATACCCATACCAGTCCGCTAAATAGCCATCTATATGATGACATACCATATAACAAAATTGTGACACTGCATCATAAATAGTCACCAAAAGATAAATAAAAAGTGGCAGCAGGTCAGATGTATATAAAAAAACATAACTCACCACTAAATTGAATGTGCTGAGAAAACAATGAGTATGTACCTGGATATAATAAGGCAGGACACCGGTGTGCAGAGCACTCCCCGACGCGCGTTTCGGATTGGCCTGACCTCTTTATTTTAACTTAAATTCAACACGTTAAATGGTAGCCCAGACCCTGTCTCATGCATTACCCATGCCTGACTGGTCTGCCATTATGAAATTTCCTATGTGGTGTCAATTGATGCCACTTTTCTGGTGTCTGCCCCTAATATTTGGAAATAGTTGGACTCCAAATTGGGTCTCCTTCTTTTGTGCTGCCTGTGCTTGGCAGGGCTTACAGAGCACCAGGCTTACACCTATCACTTATCCACTTGTTACTGATCAATGCTTCAGCTATAAATGTTGGTCCAAGCCTTGCCCCACATCCTGTCGCATGTATCCATACTGCACAATTGTACTATTTGTAATGTGGGTCAATTCATGCCTTTTTTCCTTTTGGCAGCTTTTTGCCCACCTGAAGGTTTTGCCTATGTGTTTGGCTTTGCCTCCCATTGAATTCAATGTAGTTTGGATAAGTTCAGCTAACTGTTTGGTGAACTGTTTGGATAACATAGGTAAGTTATCCGATCACTCATCTCCAGTACACAGCTTTAATAATAAAATCCCTCACTTATCTACTCATGTAGAAATCACCAACCTAATTGCCCGACCACTATGCTATATAGACTTTGAGTTTTAGCAAAATAGCATTGAAATGTCAATGCTGTGTATTAGTAACCACTATACCAAAATAATATATCTGCACCACCCTTTTGCTGCAGCATGATTGGCAAATAGCTTTGTGATTACTACATATGTATACATTGAACTTGGTGGCAACTATCACAAATTAACATGCAATGCTGAGTATAAGTATAATAAATACCATGTTAATAAATCTTAATGAGAATGACATACTCATTAATTTATAAGCAGCACCTTACAAGAAGAATACACCATCTTTTAGTTTTGGTACACGTCCTGGCAGCAACAAGACTTGATTTTAACAAAAAAGTAGCATTATTAAGAAAAATGAATTGCTGAAGTTAGACGATGATTCAAGAATTTATGCTAAATTGAGGCCATAGAATATAGATTAGGAAAGTATTTAATAATTAATCAAGTCTGTCAAAGAAAGTAGATTCATTTCCCAGGACACAAAATGTGCCTGAAAAACATTTATCTTCCACAACACAACAAGCTTAACAGCTTTAAGATACTGCAATAACTGTGATTCAGGTGAAGCAACATAAACTTGCTCTGCATATTAAATCAAGACGTAGAGCAATATCATCAGTACTTTAGAAACCTGCGGAGATCATGTCACATTCTAGATCAAGAGAGATATTTCCAACCTTTTAAGATGTGGCAGTTCACATTTACTATTGCCATCAATTACATTAGTTACGGATCTGGATTTCTGAGAATATGTAGACTGAAAGTTAGTGTGGGTATCAGACTATGGCAAAATTAATTCTATAGATAGTGTAGTTATTAGTGATGGGCGAGCACTAAAATGCTCGGGTGCTCATTGCTCGGGTCGAGCAAACTGGAATACTTGGGTACTGGGACAGAACAACGAGCCCAATGTACTGTAAGTCTATGGGAGACCCGAGCATATTTACGGCGATCCCCCCAGGGGTCCTTTTAAGGTCTAAAAACGACTGAAAATGATGGAAACACTGCTCAAATGACATGGGGACATCATGGGGATCGCCCCTGGAAGCATTTCTGATGCCTAGTTCACAGTTTTAAACAATGTCAGAGTTTCATGCAATTTTTACCGATGCACCAAAAAATATACCAAAACGAAACCAAAATGGATTTTGCTGAGAAATATGTAAAGGTACATCCTTTCCAGGTTAATGACTTGTATATAAGGCAAAATAATTAACCCCAGACCAAAATGCTCCTCCCCCACTTGGACGTTTTTGAAGCGTTTTACAACTTTAACATCGCTTTCAACCAATACAAATGCATTTACTTGGAAATTTAACAACCCTAGCTGGCCATGTGGTGTGTGACACATAAGCAGAAACATCTTGTTTCATTTATGAATGAGAGACTCAAAGTCACAGAGCCTATTTTTACCGGGGCATCAGGCAGCATTAATCTTCTTAAAGGGCCATTATTAAACAGAGGGTCTCCTAAACTGTTATTGCCTACACAGTGAGTGGATGGGCTGCCAAGAATTATGACGCACCACAATACGCCATTCATGAGAGGTACCGGAGGTCATCATGAAAAAATGTTGCATTGAATGCAAGGCCTGGCTTGCCCCAAGGTTACATGCACCCCAATAAGCCTTTGAACCCACTTACTGGATGGGCACAGGAAAATCCACTTCACATTATTCATTTTGTACTCCCATTCTGTTTTCTTATCCATTGACTGCAAGGCCTGCCCTGCTACCAAGTCATATGCACCCCAATAAGCCTTTGAACCCACATACTGGATGGGCACAGGAAAATCTACTTCATATTATTCATTTTTGACTCCCACTCTGTTTTTCTTATGCATTGAGTGTAAGGCCTGCCCTGCTACCAAGTCATCTGCACCCCAATATGCCTATGAACCCAGGTACTGGATGGGCACAAGAAAATCCACTTCACATTATTCATTTTGTACTCCCATTCTGTTTTCTTATGCATTGACTGCAAGGCCTGCCCTGCTACCAAGTCATATGCACCCCAATATGCCTTTGAACCCAGGTACTGGATGGGCACAGGAAAATCCACTTCACATTATTAATTTTGTACTCCCATTCTGTTTTCTTGTGCATTGACTGCAAGGCCTGCCCTGCTACCAAGTCATATGCACCCCAATAACCCCAATCCCCCTTGGAAAAAACATGTAGGAGGGCCTATTAACAAAAAATGTCCCATTAAAAAGGAGGGGACTTGTAATAGCCATACACTAAGTGTATTGGGCAGACAAACATTTTCCCCTGTGGGGTACATCTCAACCTTTTCCATAACAAGTATTTAACGCCAAACAAAAACACCCACCCTTGTTAGGATTTCGACACTGGCTGTAGCAGCACAGAACACGTTAATGCTGGTGATCTAGTGGTGGTGGATGATGAGACGTGGAGGAAAGCCTGATTAAAAGCTATGGCCAATTTAAAGGAGCAGATCTCCTAGACTTGGAATGCTCATACACTCAGTGTATGGGCTGTCAAACATTTTCCCCTGTGGAGTACACTTCCACCTTTTCCATAACAAGTATTTTATGCCCAGCAAAACCACTCACCCTTGTTAAGCAATTGACACTGGCTGTAGCAGCACAGAACACGTTAACACTGGTGATCTATTGGCGGCGGATGATGAGATGTGGAGAAAGGCCGGATTTAAAACTATGCCCAATGTAAAGGAGTGAGTCTCCTAGACTTGTAATGCCCATACACTAAGTGTATTGAGCTGACAAACATTTTCCCCTATGGGGTACACCTTCACCTTTTCCATAACAAGTATTTTATGCCCAGCAAAACCACCCACTCTTGAAAGGATTTCAACACCTGCTGTAGCAGCACGGAACACAGTAACACTGGTGATCTAGTGGTGGCAGATCATGAGACGTGGAGGAAAACCTGATTAAAAACTATGCCCAATTCAAATGAGCAGTTCTCCTAGATTGGAATGCCCATACACTTAATGTATGGGCTGGCAAACACTTCCCCTGTGGGGTACACCTTAACCTTTTTCAGAACAAGTATTTTACACACAGCATAACCACCCACCCTTGTTAGGATTTTGACACTGGCTGTAGCAGCACGGAACACGTTAAGGCTGGTGATCTATTGGCGGCAGATGATGAGATGTGGAGGAAGGCCTGATTTAAAACTATGCCCAATGTAAAGGAGTGGATCTCCTAAACTTGTAATGCCCATACACTAAGTTTATTGAGCTGGCAAGCATTGCCCTAAACTTTTTCCATAACAAGTATTTTAGGCCCATCAAAACCACCCATTCTTGTTCAGAATTCGACACTGGCTGTAGCAGCATGGAACACGTTAACGCTGGTGATCTAGTAGCGGCGGATGATGAGACAATACCTGTTTTAAAACTATGCCCAATTTAAAGAAGCGGGCCTCCTAGACTTGGAATGCCCATACACTTAGTGTATGGGCTGGCAAACATTTCCCCCGTGGGGTACACCTCAACCTTTTTAAGAACAAGTATTTTACGCACAAGCATTACCACCCACCCTTGTTAGGATTTGGACACTGGCTGTAGCAGCACGGAACATGTTAATGCTGGTGATCTAGTGGCGGCAGATGATGAGACATGGAGGAAAGCCTGATTAAAAACTATGCCCAATTCAAAGGAGTGGGTCTCCAAGACTTGGAATGCCCATACACTAAGAGTATGGGCTGGCAAACATTTACCCTGTGGGGTACACCTCAACCTTTTTAAGAACAAGTATTTTATGCACAGCATAACCACCCACGCTTGTTAGGATTTGGACACTGGCTGTAGCAGCATGGAACATGTTATTGCTGGTGATCTAGAGGCGGCAGATGATGAGACATGGAGGAAAGCCTGATTAAAAACTATGCCCAATTCAAAGGAGTGGGTCTCCTAGACTTGGAATGCCCATACACATAGTGTATGGGCTGGCAAACATTTACCCTGTGGGGTACACCTCAACCTTTTTCAGAACAAGTATTTTACGCACAGGATAACCACCCACCCTTGTTAAGATTTCGACACTGGCTGTAGCAGCACGGAACACGTTAAGGCTGGTGATTTATTGGCGGTGGATGATGAGATGTGGAGGAAGGCCTGATTTAAAACTTTGCCCAATGTAAAGGAGTGGATCTCCTAAATTTGTAATGCCCATACACTAAGTGTATTGAGCTGGCAAGCATTTCCCCTGTGGAGTACACCTCAACCTTTTCCATAGCAAGTATTTTAGGCCCATCAAAACCAATTCTTTGGTGAAAATCCACACACAAAACTCAAAGAATAATTGACATGTTGGGGATTTTAAATATGCACTACAAAATCAATTTTTTACAGCATGAAAAACCAAAGTGGACATGAGAAATGTATAAATCCCAACCATTTTGCTGGAACTATAGGATGCTACATTTTTTGTGCATCAAAAATATAAATGAAGTTGCATATATACTGCAATACTGTGGTATTGTAGCGAATAAAATATGTTATCAAATGATTGCAAGTTAAAATCACTAAAAACTACGAAATAAATTAAAAATTATACTAAACTTTAAAACAACGAAAAATATCTAAAAGGTTAAATCACTCTGTATACCTATTTTTAGAGAAATTAAAAACAACATATTTGGAATATCTGCATCTGTAAATGTCCAATTTTTCAAGAAAGAAATTATTTTAACCATATGTTAAACTCCAAATATAAAAAAAAAATTGGGGTGGGGGCATTGCACTCTTCACTTCGTATGAGTGAACCTAAACTGTAAAGTGTCCGGTACCGTACTCCGAATACGAACCTTTCCCTGGAAGTCTGTTTCACTTGTCAGGTTCTGTGACAAATACATTTTTTTGAGTGGCCTACTCTTCACATAAAATGCAATAAAAATAATATAAATATCAAGTGTGCCAAAGTGGTATCACTAAAAGCAAATGTTCGGCACATAGAATACAAGCCCTTACACTCCTCCATTGGCATAAAAATAAAAAGTTATCTGTCTCATAAAGTGTCAACACAAGCAAATTATATCTTTTAACAAAATTTGGAATTTTATTTGACTAAAACTATTCTAAGGTTGATATTGACACATTCATACCTCCCTGAAGAATAATGTTATTTGGTCATTTTAGCATATAATAGCAAAAAAAAGCACCTTGGCAAAATTTATTTCACCATTTTAGCACACACAGTGAAGTCACAACCAAATAAATGGAGCAAGTCACCGAGCCCAATGATTGACTGCGGGAGACATGTGACTCTTTGTTCCTCTAACCCCATCTCTGATACAGACTGTAAACAATCACAAGTATCAGCAATGGAAATGCATTGCTGGAGCAGGGAACAGTGAGTATTGCAGTACTTGTAATTTTCAGCATCCACAAGTCTATGATGTACTGAATTTATGTTATAAATCTATGTACTCTGAGTGAAATGATAAACGTGGATCCATATTTCAGTCTGCAATTATTTTAAAAGTGTACTTTTCCTTGTCAGTGCAATTTTACTCACAAACTGATCATCATTTCCATCCATAATTTGGCTGCTAATGAAGGACCATGTGAAAAAACCAGTCTATCGGCCACCACCAATTCTAAAACACATAGATATCATAGAATGGTAGACTTGGAGGGACCTCCTGGGTCATCTGGTCCAACCCCCCTGCTCAAAGCATGATTCATTAAATCATCCCAGACAGATGTCTGTCCAGTCTCTGTTTGACGATTTCCATTGAAGGAGAACTCACCACCTCTCGTGGCAGCCTGTTTCACTCATTGATCATTCTAACTGTCAAAAGGTTTTTTCTAATATCTAATATGTGTCTCCTCCCATTCAGTTTCATCCCATTGTTTTGAGTCTTTTCTTGTGCAAAAGCTGTTTAACTTTTGGAGAAGGCTGATAGCCTGGTCTGGTCACATGTTCCTTCCAGGAGAAAGTGGCCCACTCCTTCAAGCATTGTGGGACTACATTTCTCTTTAATTATGGCTACAAGTATTTAGGGGTATGTCTCTTAGTTTTCTCTTGAAGCAATGACTCCAGCAGCAGTCCACTCCTTGTGAATCTCCCCCCAAATTTTTGAATGGCCTTTTCTTAACATTTCTTTCAAGGCTGCAGTTATCCCAGGTGCTTGTGCACTGTTTTTTACCACTCTTTTTCCTTCCAGTCAACTTTTCTTTAGTATGCGTGGATACAGCACTTTGCGAACAGCCAGATTCTTTAGCAATGTCCTTTTGTAGCTTACCCTCCTTTTGGAGTGTGTCAGTGACTGCCTTCGGGACATTTGTCAAGTCAGCAGTCTTCCCTATGATTGTGGAGCCTACTGAAACAGACTAAGGTACCTTTCTAAATGCTTAGGCCTGTTTCACACTTCCGTTTTTGACCATCAGTCAAAATCCGCCGTTTTTGAAAAAAAACGGTTCCGCCATTTTTTTGGGCGAATCCGTTTTTTTCCCCATGGACTTGCATTACCGGCAGATCTTGAAGGATGGCCATCCGTTGGATCCATTTTTTTGCGGATCCGTCAATTTTTTTGCGCTCACCGAGATGCCAGGACGGACCATGTAACGTTTTTTCTACTGCAGGATCCGCATTTTTATAGAGCGCATGCCCGGAGAAATGAAGTCAGGAGGAAATTTAACCCTGAAATCATTTCTGGCGGACAGAGAAAAAAAATTCTCTCTCTCTCTCTCCCCTTTTCCCGGGCAGTGGTTCCTTTAAAATTCTTCATTCGGCCGATCCGTCAAAAAAACGTATCCGGTGGCATCCGTTCACATCAGTTAGGAACGGATCCGCTTTCCGCCTTTTTGGCGGATTTTAACTGACACAAAAAGCTGAAGTTTGAAACAGACCTTAGGAATAGAGATGGGCGGACACCTGGATGTTCTGGTCCGGTGGGTTCAGCTGAACAGTTACAAAAAGTTCGGGTCCGGGTACCAGAACAGTAACCAGACCCAAACCCGAACCCCATTCTCTTGAATGGGGGGCCCGTACAACCAGTGTTTGCCATGCTGTCACATGCATGACAAACACCCTTCTGATCATGCTTTATAAATAAAATATAATTTTAATATAAAATTCTATTATTTTATGTTGATATCTAATGCCTCCATGTAGTTTATTCCCTGTTGGCATGTATTTGAGTGGAATTTATTCACAGCTGATTTAAAAAAGGTTGCCACTTTTTCTTGTTAGTGCAGCTTTGCTCACAAACTGAACAGAACTGTCCATAAAATTGCTGCTGATAGAGGAGCATGTGACCACATCCGTCCTTCTACATCCTCCAATTGTAAAACTCCTCATATGAGAAAGATTATTTATTTGTTGAAGGAAACTGATAGACAAGTCTAGGCACATTTTTCTCTATAAACAATTCTTTTATGGAAATAAGTCCTTTTTAATTTTGCGAGGAAAACTGCACTAAGAAGAGAAAGTGATCAACCCCTTCAATTCCTTAACAACCGGCTTTTAACAGCGGCAGTTAATAGTACTTATGCCTCAGCGCCGCTGTTCAACGGTGCTGAGTAATAAGTGTATAGCGCCCCTCTGAGTCAGAATTTCTCCGGGGTCTTGGCTACCGGGGATAGCTGAGACCCCAGAGAACATGATTCAAGTCTGTTTTTACCGACCCCATTGTTGTGATCACCGTTATTAACGGTATAACGACTATTGCAAAAAAATCTGATTTTTCATTTAATTTTTCTCTCCTTTGGTGTGATCACAAATCAGAGGAAAGAGAAATAGGGTCCCCAGATATCTCTGGTATCCCTGGAACCCCCCCCGTGTAGTCCCCCAGGCCACCGGCATCTTTCATTAGAAAATAGCGGGTGCATGAGCAGTGCACCCATCGATATCTGTCGGCCGGCAACCTGCAACAATAGGAAATTTTTCCTATTGGTTCATTTTGATCACTGTGATGGACCCTATCACACTGATTGAAATAAAAAAATAGTAAATGAAACCCCTCTTTATCACCCCCTTAGTTAGGTATAAATAGTACAATTTTAAAAAGTATTTATTTCTATTTTTCCATTTGAGTTATAGTTGGGCTAAAGTGAGTTGGGCTAAAGTTAGGGTTAGGGTTGGGTTAAAGTTAGGGTTGAGCTAAAGTTAGGGTTAGGGTTGGGCTAGGGATGGCATTGGGACTAGGGTTAGGGTTAGGCTAACTTTAGGATTGGGCTAAAGGTAGGGTTGTGGTAATGGTTGGGATTACGGTTAGAATTGAGATTAGGGTTGGGGTGTGTTAGGGTTAGGTTTATGGTTAGGGTTATGGCTAAGGTTGGGATTAGGGTTAGTGGTGTGTTGGGGTTAGGGCTGTCGTTAGGGTTATGGTTAAGGTTGGGATTAGGGATAGGGGTCTGTTGGGATTAGGGTTGGAGTTAGAGTTGGGGGTTCCACTATTTAGGTACATCAGGGGGTCTCCAAACATGATATGGCACCACCATTGATTTCAGCCAATTTTGCATTCAAAAAGTCAAATGATGATCCATCCTCTCTGAGCCCTGCCATGCACCCAAACAGTGGCTTTTCCCAACATATGGGGTACAGGCGTACTCAGGAGAAATTGCACAACAAACTTTGTGGTCCATTTTCTCTTACTACTATTGTAAAAATTAAAAAAATGATTCCAAAATAATTTTTTTGTGAAAAAAAAGAAAATGTTCATTTTTTCCTTCCACATTGCTTTAGTTCTCGTGAAAAACCTGAAGGGTTAATAAGCTTCTTGAGGCTGTGTGCCCACGATGCGATTTTTAAGTGTTTTTGCCGCGATTTTCGGTGCGAAAACATTTAAAAATCATGTACAGAACGCCCCCCATGCATTCCTATGGCATTCCACACATGCTGTGGTAATGCTGCGCTTTTTCCGCAAAAGAATCGCATCGCGGAAAAAATCGCAGCATGATCATTCTTTTGTGCGGAATCGCAAAGAATTGCCACGATTCCGCACCCATAGGAATGCATGAGAATCGCTTACTTCCCGCATGTGGCTATGCCCACCATGTGCGAAGTTAAGCGTTTCATGTGCGGTTGGTACCCATGGTGTGGAGGAGAGAAGACTGTCCTCCAGGCCCTGGGTACCATACCCCTGTAAAAAAAAGAATACAAAATTAAAAATCGGGGTATATTTACCTTCCGACATCCCGCGCTGCCATCCCGGGCCACAGCGTTCCTAGTAATGCCTTGCGGCAAGGTCCTGTGATGACGTAGTCTCGCGTGACTCTAGCAGTCTCGTGAGATCGCTATAGTAACGCGAGACCAACGTCACACTTGTCACACGTCACACTATGTTTGACAAGTGTGACCAACCTGTCAATCACTTTCCAAGCGATGCTTCAAATCGCTTGGAAAGTGCTTGAGAAAATCGCGGCAAAATCGCGAATAGAATCGCGGTGAAATCACGTGGAAAAAACGCGCGATTTCTGGGAAGGAGTCCGGTTTTCACTGTGCGTTTTAAAACGCTACATGGGCACATAGCCTGAATGTGGTTTTGCGCACCCTGAGGCGTGCAGTTTTTAGAATGGTGTCAGTTTTGGTTATTTTCTGTCATATTGACCACCCAAACTCACTTCAAATGTGATGTGGTCCCTGAAAAAATTGTTTTGCAAATGTTTGAAAAATGAGAAATAGCTGGTCATCTTTTAACCTTCATAACGACTTAACAAAAAAAAAGTTTCCAAAAGTGTGCTGATGCATAGTAGACATGTGGGAAATGTTATTTATTAACTATTTTGTGTGACACCACTCTCTGATTTAAGTGTACAAAAATTAAAGGTTTGAAAATTGCAAAATTTTCAAAATCTTTGCCAGGTTTCTGTTTTTTTTCATAAATGAATGCAGGATATATCGAAGAAATTTTACCACTAACATGAAGTACAATATGTCATGAAAAAGCATTCTCAGAATCAGTGGGATAAGTTGAAACATTCTAGAGCTATAACCTCATAAAGTGACAGTGGTCAGAATTGTAAAAATTGGGTTGGTCATTAAGTACCAAATTGGCTCTGTCACCAAGGGGTTAAGCTAAGGAGCAATATTTTTAAATTTTATTTTTGTGTGACTATTTATTACTAAGGATTTTGGGTTGAGGTGGTCAATTTCAAATTTTTGATTAAAAAAAGCTAGAATAGTCACTGATGAGATATCCTTGTGAGAACTTGAAGCTATGTTTGCTGACACAGCTCAACTTTTTTCATATACATGTAGATCCATTTTTTAAAACTAACAAATAACAAAACACAGATGGATTCTGCAGGCAATCTGCTTATACATTCTGTCTCGTTTGGATTATTCATTATTCTTCATTGATTGACAGAACCAATGTTTCACATACTTTGAACATTTTGCTTAATCAACTTTTTTGTTCTTTGAAGTATAAACAAAATAGCAGACTCTTCCAAGTGCCTGGCCTTTGCAGCAACTGGAACTTATGCGATAGAATCTCTTAACATCCAAGTGCTCTTGTTGCATCTTATCATCTTAATGAATCAGAGCTTGTTGAGACTTAACACTAAAATAAATGGATGGTACTTGAATAATTAATAACATGAGACAGAAGGAGACGGTGATTTTGCAAACCACATAATAGTTTTAACTAAATAGAAGCAGGATTGATATTCCAAAGAATTAAATTATTTCCTGATTTGCAACAAACCACTAAACAACTAAAAATAATGGTGGCTACATCTTATATATTGATTCAAGCATGAGGGAATACTGTAATACTATGTGTAATGAGCATATTTTGAAATAAACAAATTTGTTAAATTAAGGTCGCTTCTTGTCATAATTGTATCTTATAGTTATATTCTATGCATAAAATATAAAATAAATCTTAGCGATTCCACCCATAGTATCTTCCCAGCGTTTAAATATTCATATTATAAATATATATATATATAAAGCTGAGTGTATGTGTGTATCAAGCCCCGTCCCTTATTATGATGTCATAATGGTTGCCATGGCGGCGCTGATGTCATAATAGGTTGCTATGGCAAAGATGATGTCATAATGGTTGCCATGGCGACGATGATGTCATAATAGGTTGCCATGGTGATGATGATATCATAATGGGTATATGGGCACTGGACTATGGGATGGAAGATATGTATGATGGGTATATGGTTATGGGGTTATGGGATGGTGGATCTCTATGATGGGTATATGGGCAAAGAACTATGGAATGGAGGATATGTATGATGGGTATATGGGCACGGGACTATGGGATGGAGGATGTGGGATGGGTATATGGGCACTGGACTATGGGTTGAGGATATGTATGATGGGTATATGGGCACAGGATTATGGGATGGCTGATATGTATGATGGGTATATGGGCACGGGACTATGGGATGGAGGATATGCATGATGGGTATATGGGCATGGGACTATGGGACGGAGGATAATCATTATAATTTTTTGTAACTAACCACAGTTAGTTACTATGCCCGGGAAATGCCGGGCTCTTCAGCTATTATATATTTATATATACAGTAGTGGCATGTAAAAGTTTGTGCACCCCTGGTCAAAATTACTGTTATTGTGAACAGTTGAGCAAGTTGAAGATTAAATGATCTCTAAAAGGCCTAAAGTTAAAGATGACATATTGCCTTTGTATTTTATGTTAAAAAATTAATCCGTTGCATTTTAAAAATTACCAGAAGTTTGGGCACTCTGCATGATTAGTGAAGAAAGAAGAAAAAAAGCACTCCAGCTCCCATAAAAACGTGGATTTTTATTTTTCCATTAAAAACATTTGAACAAAGGCATGCTCATGTGAGGTAGCTCAGGGAACAAGTGACGCGTTTCGATCAATGAGATCTTTATCACAGCCTGTCTACAGATGGCAAAAATAAATTATTTAAACTATTGAATGACCAATGAATGAGTTGGTTCACATTACATGATAATCTCAAAGTTCCTATTCAACGAAAATACAAACACTGAAAAAATTGAAGTGCTGAATGACCAATCAATGAATGCATTTACTTCACATGACGAATTCACAGGTCCTATTCAGCAAGAATATACAATAAACTATGTTTCATAATGGAACATCAATTCATTCTTTTTGTTTAGTCCATTTGGAAACCTAGAATTTAAATTAAAAATCCAAAAAGTCTCCCGCGTTAGAAGGCGCTGTCTAGCATCACCTTCACATGGGGAGGCAATGATCTTTTCTATTCCAGAAACACAGAAAGTATGTGTGCTGCGGTTATGGTGAAAAATAAAATGTTTTGCCGCAGCTGACACATTACGATTAGGAGCTACACTGTCAATGTCTTGTAGGTGTGCAGAAATTATAATTTTAAGTTTTCTTGTATTGCAGCCAATGTAAAACAAATCGCAAGCTATGCATGTAATTTTATAGACAACAAAGGTAGAATTACAATTTTTGTATTGTTTACACAATACATTGGTATAAGAGTTCCAACATAGCTTTATGAGCGAACCAAGTATTATTCATTTGTTTTCCATTTAAACCAAATGCACATTTACCCCTTTCTTTCCTTACTATTTTACGGAAAGATGATGTTTTACAGCCTTCAACACCATCTTGGTATACTGTTTCATTAACCGGTGTTAGATCGTGAGTGTTTATATGGAAGCAATTATAGTCCTCATCACAGGTATTTGCTCCAATGTGTTAAAGTATGCATTCTTTTCTCCGAGTACTCATTACTTATTATTTTAGCACTTTTTTGGACTATTATGTAACATCACAATGTACCACAGACAATGTAATACTGTATGGATGAGTAATTTATTACAAAAAAAATTTCACTGCTTTTTTGGACTTTTTTGTAACACTGATGTGTACCTCAAAACATGTAATAGTATATGGATGAGTAACTGAATACAGAAAAAAATTTCAACCCTTTTTTGTACTGGCTATTCACAGGATCCATAGCTTTTTCATCTATTTCCTATTACTACATACTGATATATATGTTCTGTAAGACAACGCTTATTGAGTGTGTTGGGGGACACTCGCTTGGCAACGGATAAATGTAGACAGGCATGGTTTTTCACATGAACAGTCTATTTTGGTTTATTCAAACATCATAAACCGCTGTAGGCCATGTTAAACTTCACAGGCTTAACCCATAGTCCACAACACTTCTTAGTACACAGTTTTAAAACACAGTCACTAAACACGCCGAACCTCTTTGCCCAGTTACCGTGGGTGACCACACGACAAACAGTTCATTAATGTCCATGGAACACAACAGGCACCAACACACAACATTAGGTTGCAGTCTCTAAACTTGCTGGACCTTGCTCCATCCAGTTATCATGGGTGACCGCACAGTTCATTAACTGACCCCCTGTCAGTGCACTCAGTTCCCCATACTCTAGGTTACCATCCAGTAGCTCCTGCTCCACATACTGACTCCTGTCAGTACCAGGGAAGCTGTCGAACTGGGATCACCATCCTGGACAATGCCTTGCTCACCTGGCCACCTGACAGTTCCAGATCCTTGTTTGCCTTAATAATATTGTTTTACTCTCCTCTCATAATTTATATGCATTGCATTTCAGACTTAAGGCCCTGTCACACATAGCGATCTCGCTAGCGAGATCGCTGATTTTGTGACACATCAGCGATTTCACCAGCAAGATTGCTGTGTGTGATGGGGATCAGTTACCGGCCCCCCTGCCGGTTATCGCTGATCGTGGAGCATCGGCAAGGGCCGTTTTTTGATCACTGGTCTCCCGCTGGCCAGCGTGCATCGCTGCGTGTGGCGAGAGACAAGCGATCAGCGATGCTGGACGCTGGTTTCTAATGTAAACATCGGGTATCCAGGAGTCGCACAGCTCCTAGATACCTTGTAAACCAGCGTGTAAGCCGGTTTCCAAGGTAAACAGCGGGTATCCAGGAGCCGCGGCTCCTGGATACCCGACGTTTACATTAGAAACCAGCATCGCTGGTCCTGATCACTGGGGCTGTCTATGTGACAGCTCACCAGCGATCAGCCTAACAATGTCCCAGCAATCCCATCATGTCGGATCGTTGGTGGGATCGCTGGGACATCGTTATGTGTAACGGGGGCTTTAGGCCTGGGTCACATGTGCGAGTGTGATGTGAGAAACTCGTGCGAGTCTCTCGCATCAATACCCGGCACTGCCGCTGGCACTCGGGACTGGAATGTGCGGCTGCATGTATTTCTATGCAGCCTCACACTCTGGTCCCAAGTGCCAGCAGTAGTGCCGGGTATTGATACGAGAAACTTACGCGAGTTACTTGCATTGCTCTCACAAGTCTGACCCTGGCCTTAGACACTATTCCCTGAAGAGCATTTATTGCACTGTTCATCATTGTATACTATTCTCAATTCAAAAATAGAATTGTGAGACTCATTGAAGATTACCAGATAGCCAGGGAGAGATTAAGAGAGATGGAGCAGGGTGAGGTAATTCTGCTGCATAACAATGCAGATGCAATAGTATTCAGAGCCTGCAGTAAATTTTATAAAACCAGATAAACTTGTCTTTTTACTTATTTTGCAGTTTTACATAAAAAAACAAAATTTTTGTAATAATGGGAAGATTTCTTTACCATTTTGCAAATACTCTTATAAATCCCAATGTGAATGACTGGATAATGTCATTTTACACTTCATCCCAAAGCATAAAGCATCTAATTTTTTTTATAATAAGGACAATATGTATGCTGTCAGCCTTTATAAATAAATAAATAAAATGATGTGCCAGTGATATTAAAATCTACAGTGTGGATCTAACTTTACCACATCAGCACTATTAATAAAACTGTCAACTATTATTTAAATCTGATTTGATATATCTCTCAGTTTATAACTTGCACACAGAACCAAAAAATGCCTTGGGGAGCATTTTTGCTGCAGTGTAACTCAGATAGCAAGTAACATTCAGATAGCAAGTATGTATTCCTGAACAATATCCATTATTGTTCAAAAGCATACATTTTATTACAGGGACTTTTACTGACAGTTTAAAGTATTGATTGTCAGATTATCCTTAGTATAAAAAAATATCAGATCGGTACTGATCAAACACCTGGCATCACCCCAGATCAGCTGTTTTAGTTCTTGTGGCTACTGGATTTAAACAGTGAACGTTGCATACCATTGGAGCAACCTGTGCACCTGTGCAGCCCCAACAGGACTGTAATTTTTATCGTAGGTTCATTTCAACTGTGAGAGACAGAATCTAAAAATAAAAACCAACAAGAATTCTGGCTCTCACAGACCTGTAAGTTTTTTTATTTAAGAATACCTCCTACTCTGTGCTCATTACCTGTATCAATTGCACCTCTTTGAAGTTGTTACCTGTATAAAAGACACCAGTCCACACACTCAATCACACTCCAACCTTTCCACCATGGCCAAGACCAAAAGAGCCATTTAAGGACACCAGAGACAAAATTGTAGACCTGCACAAGGCTGGCATGGGCTACAAGAAAATAGGCAAGCATCTTGCTGAGAAAATAACAACTGTTGGTACCATTATTGGAGAATGGAAGAAAGATGACTGTCAATCTTCTTTGTTCAGGGGCTCCTTGAAAGATCTCACCTCATGGGGTATGGATGATATTTAGAAAGGTCAACAATCAGCTCAGAACTACAAAGGAGTACTTACCTGAAGAGAGCTGGGACCACAGTCTCAAACATTACTGTAAGTAACACACTATGCCATCATGGATTAAAATCCTGCAGGGCACACAAGGTCCCCCTGCTCATGCCAGCACATGTCCTTGACCATCTGGATGATCCAGAAGAGGCATGGGAGATGATCATGTTTTCAGATGAAACCAAAATAAAACTTTTTGATATTAACTACATATACCATGTTTGGAAGAAGAAGAAGGGTCATGTATTGAGACATTTTGGCATTCAATCTCCTTCCCTCAGAAAGAGAATTGAAGATGGGTCTGGATGGGTCTTCCAGCATGATGATGACCCAAAACACACAGCCAAAGCAACTAAAGAGTGGCTCCGTAAGAAGCATTTCAAGGTCTTGGAGTGGTCTAGCCAGTCTCCAGATCTGAACCCAACAGACAATCTTTGGAGGGAGCTGAATTCAATGTTGCCCAGCGACAGTCATGAAAGCTGAAAGATATGAAGAAGATCTGTATGGAGGAGTGGGCTAAAATCCCTGCTGCAGTGTGTGAAAATGTGGTCAAGAACTACAGGATACGTCTGACCTCTGTAATTGCAACAAACATTTCTGTACCAAATATTAAATTTGTTTTTTCTACTGTAACATAGTAACATAGTTAGCAAAACCGAAAAAAGACATTTGTCCATCCAGTTAAGCCTATATTCCGTTAGCATAAATCCCCAGATCTACATCCTTCTAAAGAACCTAATAATTGTAAGACACAATATTGTTACGCTTCAGACGACATCCAGGCCTCTCTTGAACCACTCAACTGAGTTTGACATCACCACCTCCTCAGGCAAGGAATTCCAGATTCTCACTGCC
The DNA here is from genome assembly GCF_039654945.1 of Dendrobates tinctorius. Classification (NCBI taxonomy): domain Eukaryota; kingdom Metazoa; phylum Chordata; class Amphibia; order Anura; family Dendrobatidae; genus Dendrobates; species Dendrobates tinctorius. Next base: position 66,965,462 of record NW_027361732.1, on the reverse strand, counting down.
CTAACAGTAAAAAATCCTCTTCTATGTTGGTGGAAAAACCTTCTCTCCTCCAGACACAGAGAATGTCCCCTTGTGACTGTCACATTTCTTGGTATAAACAGATCCTTGGAGAAATATTTGTATTGTCCCCTTATATACTTATACATGGTTATTAGATTGCCCCTCAGTCATCTTTTTTCTAGACTAAATAATCCTAATTTTGCTAATCTCTCTGGGTATTGTAGTTTCCCCATGCCTTTTATTAATTTTGTCGCCCTCCTTTGTACTCGCTCTAGTTCCATTATATCCTTCCTGAGCACCGATGCCCAAAACTATACACAGTACCTCCATGTGCGGTCTAGCCAGGGATTTGTACAGAGGCAGTATAATGCTCTCATCATGTGTATCCAGACCTCTTTTAAGGCACCCCATTTCATGCAATAAAATGCTAATTAATTACATAAAACATCATACAATGTGATTTTCTGGATTTTTTAAAGATTTTGTTTCTCACAGTTGAAGTGTACCGATGATAAAAATTACAGACCTCTCCATTCTTTCTAGGTGAGGAAACTTACAAAATCAGTAGTATATCAAATACTTATTTACAATACTTACTGTTTTTCTCCATTGTATGTCCTCTTTCTATATGTGAAGTTTACTCTACTATTGTATGTACTTAGTGTCACACTAGGAATTCTCCTCTGCCTAAAACCTTGCCTTTTGCTTTTTTTTACGTCTTTTCTGGGTTCAAACAAGTATATGGTAAATCGTTAATTTTTTTACGTCCAGAAAAACGGATGATTTTTCATCTATATTGTCATTCATATGCAATTCATATGCCATTAGGGTGTTCATTCTTTACATTTGGTTTCAGTTCAAATGTCCATTTTGTCCGATCTCAAGGCATTTGTTTTTTTAATAAAACTATTTATTGAGTAATAAAGGACAAACACAGTTTCCAAGATTTATAACTGTAGTGCATCCATGACATACTGATGATTATCCATATGTGATCTGTTTTTTATGCACCTATTGACTTAGATTGAGTGAGTCTGATCCAGAATACAGATTAAAGTAGTGCATGCTGGGATTTTTTTTTACACACTGGGTATAAGTCTGTGAGTAAAAATGCTCTTGTGGACTAACAATTGCATTGATCTGTGTGCTATCAGTTTTGCAAGCGTCAACACTAGTATTGAGCGATACCTTCCGATATTGTGAAATATCGGCTCGGATTGGATTGGACCGATACCAAAAAAGTATCGGGTATCGCCGATTCCGATACCGGAAACCAATGCAAGTCAATGGGACAGAAATATCGGAATTAAAATAAACCCTTTCTTTCCTTGTAGGTTAATTCTACATGAAGAAAAACAACTAATAATAATGTAGAATGTATTGTGGGAGGTGTAGGAGACATTAAAGCCATAGAGGTTTAGCCCAATCAAATGGAATAGCAGGAATACATTTTATTTTTTAAGACGTTCGGAGTTACAAAGATATTGACTATGTTAACCTTTTTTATATTTTGTCAGATATGTATGTTTCACTACTTCCATGCTCTTCACTAGAGTTGAGCGAAACGGGTCGAAAAATTTCAAAAGTCGCCGACTTTTGGCAAAGTCGGGTTTCATGAAACGAAACCCGACCCTAGGATGAGGTCGGCCACGAGGTCGGCGACTTACGCGCCAAAGTCGCGTTTCAAAAGTTTGTTTTGCGCTCTTATTCAGCCAATCAGGATCCACGGACACTGTGGGCAACGTGATGACATAGGTAGGAGTCAGCACCATCTTTCAGAAGGGCATGCAAGTGATTGGCTTGCTTTGGTGGGCGTCACAGGGGTTATAAAAGGGCGTGCACGCCGACCGCCATCTTACTTCTGCCGATCTTAGCATAGGGAGAGGTTGCTGATTCTGTAGGGAGAGCGTTAGGCAGGGAAGAAGAAAAAAAAACTGCTTCTGCTGCTAGCGATTTTTGCCTGTACAACACACCAGTCACTGTGTGTGCAGTGCAAGGGGAGGCTATATTGTGGTGGATCAGCGGTGTTGGTTGTTAGGCTGCCTTCTAAGGCTTCCTGACAGCTGCATTGCTGTTTACCCACTGCTCTGCAAACTGCTTTTTTAAAAGCAATTCCAATTTTTTTTTTTGCCCTGCAGAGGTACTGAGCGTGCATTTTTTCACACCATACAGCGGTGTACGCTCCTCACGCAGTACCGTGTAATGGCTGTTATCACAGCCACAGTGAAGCTATCTGTGTCTCACTGTGGAAGGATAAGTGGAGGACTTGTTCCGTTCTTACAGACCTACACTCTAGGGAGATTCCTATTCTGCCCAATTCTACATACACCTTGTAGTTTGTGATACACTAGCCAATTTCTGCCTGTGACATAGCGCTCTGATATTCAGTGGGCCTCACACAATCCAAAAGTGTCCAGTGTCCACTAGTGTGTGCAGAAATTCAAAATCTCTGTGATCCTGTAGTCACTTTTTTCACACCTGTGCCATCGAGCCTGTGACATAGCGCTCTGATATTCAGTGGGCCTCACACAATCCAAAAGTGTCCAGTGTCCACTAGTGTGTGCAGAAATTCAAAATCTCCCTTATCCTGTAGTCACATTTTTCACACCTGTGCCATCGAGCCTGTGACATAGCGCTCTGATATTCAGTGGGCCTCACACAATCCAAAAGTGTCCAGTGTCCACTAGTGTGTGCAGAAATTCAAAATTTCCCTTATCCTGTAGTCACTTTTTTCACACCTGTGCCATCGAGCCTGTGACATAGCGCTCTGATATTCAGTGGGCCTCACACAATCCAAAAGTGTCCAGTGTCCACTAGTGTGTGCAGAAATTCAAAATCTCCCTTTTCCTGTAGTCACTTTTTTCACACCTGTGCCATCGAGCCTGTGACATAGCGCTCTGATATTCGGTGGGCCTCACACAATCCAAAAGTGTCCAGTGTCCACTAGTGTGTGCAGAAATTCAAAATCTCCCTTATCCTGTAGTCACTTTTTTAACACCTGTGCCATCGAGCCTGTGACATAGCGCTCTGATATTCAGTGGGCCTCACACAATCCAAAAGTGTCCAGTGTCCACTAGTGTGTGCAGAAATTCAAAATCTCCCTTATCCTGTAGTCACTTTTTTCACACCTGTGCCATCGAGCCTGTGACATAGCGCTCTGATATTCAGTGGGCCTCACACAATCCAAAAGTGTCCAGTGTCCACTAGTGTGTGCAGAAATTCAAAATCTCCCTTATCCTGTAGTCACTTTTTCACACCTGTGCCATGGAGCCTGTGACATAGCGCTCTAATATTCAGTGGGCCTCACACAATCCAAAAGTGTCCAGTGTCCACTAGTGTGTGCAGAAATTCAAAATCTCTGTGATCCTGTAGTCACTTTTTTCACACCTGTGCCATCGAGCCTGTGACATAGCGCTCTGATATTCAGTGGGCCTCACACAATCCAAAAGTGTCCAGTGTCCACTAGTGTGTGCAGAAATTCAAAATCTCCTTTTTCCTGTAGTCACTTTTTTCACATCTGTGCCATCGAGCCTGTGACATAGCGCTCTGATATTCAGTGGGCCTCACACAATCCAAAAGTGTCCAGTGTCCACTAGTGTGTGCAGAAATTCAAAATCTCCCTTATCCTGTAGTCACTTTTTTCACACCTGTGCCATCGAGCCTGTGACATAGCGCTCTGATATTCAGTGGGCCTCACACAATCCAAAAGTGTCCAGTGTCCACTAGTGTGTGCAGAAATTCAAAATCTCCCTTATCCTGTAGTCACTTTTTTCACACCTGTGCCATCGAGCCTGTGACATAGCGCTCTGATATTCAGTGGGCCTCACACAATCCAAAAGTGTCCAGTGTCCACTAGTGTGTGCAGAAATTCAAAATCTCCCTTTTCCTGTAGTCACTTTTTTCACACCTGTGCCATCGAGCCTGTGACATAGCGCTCTGATATTCAGTGGGCCTCACACAATCCAAAAGTGTCCAGTGTCCACTACTTTGTGCAGAAATTCAAAATCTCCCTTATCCTGTTAGTCACTTTTTTCACACCTGTGCCATCGAGCCTGTGACATAGCGCTCTGATATTCAGTGGGCCTCACACAATCCAAAAGTGTCCAGTGTCCACTAGTGTGTGCAGAAATTCAAAATCTCTGTGATCCTGTAGTTACTTTTTTCACACCTGTTCAATCGAGCCTGTGACATAGCGCTCTGATATTCAGTGGGCCTCACACAATCCAAAAGTGTCCAGTGTCCACTAGTGTGTGCAGAAATTCAAAATCTCCCTTTTCCTGTAGTCACTTTTTTCACATCTGTGCCATCGAGCCTGTGACATAGCGCTCTGATATTCAGTGGGCCTCACACAATCCAAAAGTGTCCAGTGGCCACTAGTGTGTGCAGAAATTCAAAATCTCCCTTTTCCTGTAGTCACTTTTTTCACATCTGTGCCATCGAGCCTGTGACATAGCGCTCTGATATTCAGTCGGCCTCACACAATCCAAAAGTGTCCAGTGTCCACTAGTGTGTGCAGAAATTCAAAATCTCCCTTGTCCTGTAGTCACTTTTTTCACATCTGTGCCATCGAGCCTGTGACATAGCGCTCTGATATTCAGTGGGCCTCACACAATCCAAAAGTGTCCAGTGTCCACTAGTGTGTGCAGAAATTCAAAATCTCTGTGATCCTGTAGTCACTTTTTTCACACCTGTGCCATCGAGCCTGTGACATAGCGCTCTGATATTCAGTGGGCCTCACACAATCCAAAAGTGTCCAGTGTCCACTAGTGTGTGCAGAAATTCAAAATCTCCCTTATCCTGTAGTCACATTTTTCACACCTGTGCCATCGAGCCTGTGACATAGCGCTCTGATATTCAGTGGGCCTCACACAATCCAAAAGTGTCCAGTGTCCACTAGTGTGTGCAGAAATTCAAAATCTCCCTTTTCCTGTAGTCACTTTTTTCACACCTGTGCCATCGAGCCTGTGACATAGCGCTCTGATATTCGGTGGGCCTCACACAATCCAAAAGTGTCCAGTGTCCACTAGTGTGTGCAGAAATTAAAAATCTCCCTTATCCTGAAGTCACTTTTTTCACACCTGTGCCATGGAGCCTGTGACATAGCGCTCTGATATTCAGTGGGAATCACACAATCCAAAAGTGTCCAGTGTCCACTAGTGTGTGCAGAAATTCAAAATCTTTGTGATCCTGTAGTCACTTTTTTCACACCTGTTCCATTGAGCCTGTGACATAGCGCTCTGATATTCAGTGGGCCTCACACAATCCAAAAGTGTCCAGTGTCCACTAGTGTGTGCAGAAATTCAAAATCTCCCTTATCCTGTAGTCACTTTTTTCACACCTGTGCCATCGAGCCTGTGACATAGCGCTCTGATATTCAGTGGGCCTCACACAATCCAAAAGTGTCCAGTGTCCACTAGTGTGTGCAGAAATTCAAAATCTCCCTTTTCCTGTAGTCACTTTTTTCACATCTGTGCCATCGAGCCTGTGACATAGCGCTCTGATATTCAGTGGGCCTCACACAATCCAAAAGTGTCCAGTGTCCACTAGTGTGTGCAGAAATTCAAAATCTCCCTTGTCCTGTAGTCACTTTTTTCACACCTGTGCCATGGAGCCTGTGACATAGCGCTCTGATATTCAGTGGGCCTCACACAATCCAAAAGTGTCCAGTGTCCACTAGTGTGTGCAGAAATTCAAAATCTCCCTTATCCTGTAGTCACTTTTTTCACACCTGTGCCATCGAGCCTGTGACATAGCGCTCTGATATTCAGTGGGCCTCACACAATCCAAAAGTGTCCAGTGTCCACTAGTGTGTGCAGAAATTCAAAATCTCCCTTATCCTGTAGTCACTTTTTTCACACCTGTGCCATCGAGCCTGTGACATAGCGCTCTGATATTCAGTGGGCCTCACACAATCCAAAAGTGTCCAGTGTCCACTAGTGTGTGCAGAAATTCAAAATATCCCTTATCCTGTAGTCACTTTTTCACACCTGTGCCATGGAGCCTGTGACATAGCGCTCTGATATTCAGTGGGCCTCACACAATCCAAAAGTGTCCAGTGTCCACTAGTGTGTGCAGAAATTCAAAATCTCCCTTATCCTGTAGTCACTTTTTTCACACCTGTGCCATCGAGCCTGTGACATAGCGCTCTGATATTCAGTGGGCCTCACACAATCCAAAAGTGTCCAGTGTCCACTAGTGTGTGCAGAAATTCAAAATCTCCTTTTTCCTGTAGTCACTTTTTTCACATCTGTGCCATCGAGCCTGTGACATAGCGCTCTGATATTCAGTGGGCCTCACACAATCCAAAAGTGTCCAGTGTCCACTAGTGTGTGCAGAAATTCAAAATCTCCCTTATCCTGTAGTCACTTTTTTCACACCTGTGACATCGAGCCTGTGACATAGCGCTCTGATATTCAGTGGGCCTCACACAATCCAAAAGTGTCCAGTGTCCACTAGTGTGTGCAGAAATTCAAAATCTCCCTTTTCCTGTAGTCACTTTTTTCACACCTGTGCCATCGAGCCTGTGACATAGCGCTCTGATATTCAGTGGGCCTCACACAATCCAAAAGTGTCCAGTGTCCACTACTTTGTGCAGAAATTCAAAATCTCCCTTATCCTGTTAGTCACTTTTTTCACACCTGTGCCATCAAGCCTGTGACATAGCGCTCTGATATTCAGTGGGCCTCACACAATCCAAAAGTGTCCAGTGTCCACTAGTGTGTGCAGAAATTCAAAATCTCTGTGATCCTGTAGTTACTTTTTTCACACCTGTTCCATCGAGCCTGTGACATAGCGCTCTGATATTCAGTGGGCCTCACACAATCCAAAAGTGTCCAGTGTCCACTAGTGTGTGCCGAAATTCAAAATCTCCCTTATCCTGTAGTCACTTTTTTCACACCTGTGCCATCAAGCCTGTGACATAGCGCTCTGATATTCAGTGGGCCTCACACAATCCAAAAGTGTCCAGTGTCCACTAGTGTGTGCAGAAATTCAAAATCTCCCTTTTCCTGTAGTCACTTTTTTCACATCTGTGCCATCGAGCCTGTGACATAGCGGTCTGATATTCAGTCGGCCTCACACAATCCAAAAGTGTCCAGTGTCCACTAGTGTGTGCAGAAATTCAAAATCTCCCTTATCCTGTAGTCACTTTTTTCACACCTGTGCCATCGAGCCTGTGACATAGCGCTCTGATAATCAGTGGGCCTCACGCAATCCAAAAGTGTCCAGTGTCCACTAGTGTGTGCAGAAATTCAAAATCTCCCTTGTCCTGTAGTCACTTTTTCACACCTGAGCCATCGAGCCTGTGACATAGCGCTCTGATATTCAGTGGGCCTCACACAATCCAAAAGTGTCCAGTGTCCACTAGTGTGTGCAGAAATTCAAAATCTCTGTGATCCTGTAGTCACTTTTTTCACACCTGTGCCATCGAGCCTGTGACATAGCGCTCTGATATTCAGTGGGCCTCACACAATCCAAAAGTGTCCAGTGTCCACTAGTGTGTGCAGAAATTCAAAATCTCCCTTATCCTGTAGTCACTTTTTTCACACCTGTGCCATCGAGCCTGTGACATAGCGCTCTGATATTCAGTGGGCCTCACACAATCCAAAAGTGTCCAGTGTCCACTAGTGTGTGCAGAAATTCAAAATCTCCCTTATCCTGTAGTCACTTTTTTCACACCTGTGCCATCGAGCCTGTGACATAGCGCTCTGATATTCAGTGGGCCTCACACAATCCAAAAGTGTCCAGTGTCCACTAGTGTGTGCAGAAATTCAAAATCTCCCTTTTCCTGTAGTCACTTTTTTCACACCTGTGCCATCGAGCCTGTGACATAGCGCTCTGATATTCAGTGGGCCTCACACAATCCAAAAGTGTCCAGTGTCCACTACTTTGTGCAGAAATTCAAAATCTCCCTTATCCTGTTAGTCACATTTTTCACACCTGTGCCATCGAGCCTGTGACATAGCGCTCTGATATTCAGTGGGCCTCACACAATCCAAAAGTGTCCAGTGTCCACTAGTGTGTGCAGAAATTCAAAATCTCTGTGATCCTGTAGTTATATTTTTCACACCTGTTCCATCGAGCCTGTGACATAGCGCTCTGATATTCAGTGGGCCTCACACAATCCAAAAGTGTCCAGTGTCCACTAGTGTGTGCCGAAAATCAAAATCTCCCTTATCCTGTAGTCACTTTTTTCACACCTGTGCCATCAAGCCTGTGACATAGCGCTCTGATATTCAGTGGGCCTCACACAATCCAAAAGTGTCCAGTGTCCACTAGTGTGTGCAGAAATTCAAAATCTCCCTTTTCCTGTAGTCACTTTTTTCACATCTGTGCCATCGAGCCTGTGACATAGCGCTCTGATATTCAGTGGGCCTCACACAATCCAAAAGTGTCCAGTGTCCACTAGTGTGTGCAGAAATTCAAAATCTCCCTTATCCTGTAGTCACTTTTTTCACACCTGTGCCATTGAGCCTATGACATAGCGCTCTGATATTCAGTGGGCCTCACACAATCCAAAAGTGTCCAGTGTCCACTAGTGTGTGCAGAAATTCAAAATCTCTCTTATCCTGTAGTCACTTTTTCACACCTGTGCCATCGAGCCTGTGACATAGCGTTCTGATATTCAGTGGGCCTCACACAATCCAAAAGTGTCCAGTGTCCACTAGTGTGTGCAGAAATTCAAAATCTCTGTGATCCTGTAGTCACTTGTTTCACACCTGTGCCATCGAGCCTGTGACATAGCGCTCTGATATTCAGTGGGCCTCACACAATCCAAAAGTGTCCAGTGTCCACTAGTGTGTGCAGAAATTCAAAATCTCCCTTTTCCTGTAGTCACTTTTTTCACATCTGTGCCATCGAGCCTGTGACATAGCGCTCTGATATTCAGTGGGCCTCACACAATCCAAAAGTGTCCAGTGTCCACTAGTGTGTGCAGAAATTCAAAATCTCCCTTTTCCTGTAGTCACTTTTTTCACATCTGTGCCATCGAGCCAGTGACATAGCGCTCTGATATTCAGTGGGCCTCACACAATCCAAAAGTGTCCAGTGTCCACTAGTGTGTGCAGAAATTCAAAATCTCCCTTATCCTGTAGTCACTTTTTTCACACCTGTGCCATCGAGCCTGTGACATAGCGCTCTGATATTCAGTGGGCCTCACACAATCCAAAAGTGTCCAGTGTCCACTAGTGTGTGCAGAAATTCAAAATCTCCCTTATCCTGTAGTCACTTTTTTCACACCTGTGCCATCGAGCCTGCGACATAGCGCTCTGATATTCAGTGGGCCTCACACAATCCAAAAGTGTCCAGTGTCCACTAGTGTGTGCAGAAATTCAAAATCTCTGTGATCCTGTAGTCACTTTTTTCACACCTGTGCCATCGAGCCTGTGACATAGCGCTCTGATATTCAGTGGGCCTCACACAATCCAAAAGTGTCCAGTGTCCACTAGTGTGTGCAGAAATTCAAAATCTCTGCGATCCTGTAGTCACTTGTTTCACACCTGTGCCATCGAGCCTGTGACATAGCGCTCTGATATTCAGTGGGCCTCACACAATCCAAAAGTGTCCAGTGTCCACTAGTGTGTGCAGAAATTCAAAATCTTCCTTTTCCTGTAGTCACTTTTTTCACATCTGTGCCATCGAGCCTGTGACATAGCGCTCTGATATTCAGTGGGCCTCACACAATCCAAAAGTGTCCAGTGTCCACTAGTGTGTGCAGAAATTCAAAATCTCCCTTATCCTGTAGTCACTTTTTTCACACCTGTGCCATCGAGCCTGTGACATAGCGCTCTGATATTCAGTGGGCCTCACACAATCCAAAAGTGTCCAGTGTCCACTAGTGTGTGCAGAAATTCAAAATCTCCCTTAATCTGTAGTCACTTTTTTCACACCTGTGCCATCGAGCCTGTGACATAGCGCTCTGATATTCAGTGGGTCTCACACAATCCAAAAGTGTCCAGTGTCCACTAGTGTGTGCAGAAATTCAAAATCTCACTTATCCTGTAGTCACCTTTTTCACACCTGTGCCATCGAGCCTGTGACATAGCGGGCCTCACACAATCCAAAAGTGTCCAGTGTCCACTAGTGTGTGCAGAAATTCAAAATCTCCCTTATCTTGTAGTCACTTTTTTACACCTGTGCCATCGAGCCTGTGACATAGCGCTCTGATATTCAGTGGGTCTCACACAATCCAAAAGTGTCCAGTGTCCACTAGTGTGTGCAGAAATTCAAAATCTCTGTGATCCTGTAGTCACTTTTTTCACACCTGTGCCATCGAGCCTGTGACATAGCGCTCTGATATTCAGTGGGCCTCACACAATCCAAAAGTGTCCAGTGTCCACTAGTGTGTGCAGAAATTCAAAATATCTGTGATCCTGTAGTCACTTTTTTCACACCTGTGCCATCGAGCCTGTGACATAGCGCTCTGATATTCAGTGGGCCTCACACAATCCAAAAGTGTCCAGTGTCCACTAGTGTGTGCAGAAATTCAAAATCTCTGTGATCCTGTAGTCACTTTTTTCATACCGGTGCCATCGAGCCTGTGACATAGCGCTCTGATATTCAGTGGGCCTCACACAATCCAAAAGTGTCCAGTGTCCACTAGTGTGTGCAGAGATTCAAAATCTCTGTGATCCTATAGTCACTTTTTTTCACACCTGTGCCATCGAGCCTGTGACATAGCGCTCTGATATTCAATGGGCCTCACACAATCCAAAAGTGTCCAGTGTCCACTAGTGTGTGCAGAAATTCAAAATCTCTGTGATCCTGTAGTCACTTTTTTCACACCTGTGCCATCGAGCCTGTGACATAGCGCTCTGATATTCAGTGGGCCTCACACAATCCAAAAGTGTCCAGTGTCCACTAGTGTGTGCAGAAATTCAAAATCTCTGCGATCCTGTAGTCACTTGTTTCACACCTGTGCCATCGAGCCTGTGACATAGCGCTCTGATATTCAGTGGGCCTCACACAATCCAAAAGTGTCCAGTGTCCACTAGTGTGTGCAGAAATTCAAAATCTCCCTTTTCCTGTAGTCACTTTTTTCACATCTGTGCCATCGAGCCTGTGACATAGCGCTCTGATATTCAGTGGGCCTCACACAATCCAAAAGTGTCCAGTGTCCACTAGTGTGTGCAGAAATTCAAAATCTCCCTTATCCTGTAGTCACTTTTTTCACACCTGTGCCATCGAGCCTGTGACATAGCGCTCTGATATTCAGTGGGCCTCACACAATCCAAAAGTGTCCAGTGTCCACTAGTGTGTGCAGAAATTCAAAATCTCCCTTAATCTGTAGTCACTTTTTTCACACCTGTGCCATCGAGCCTCTGACATAGCGCTCTGATATTCAGTGGGTCTCACACAATCCAAAAGTGTCCAGTGTCCACTAGTGTGTGCAGAAATTCAAAATCTCACTTATCCTGTAGTCACCTTTTTCACACCTGTGCCATCGAGCCTGTGACATAGTGCTCTGATATTCAGTGGGCCTCACACAATCCAAAAGTGTCCAGTGTCCACTAGTGTGTGCAGAAATTCAAAATCTCCCTTATCTTGTAGTCACTTTTTTACACCTGTGCCATCGAGCCTGTGACATAGCGCTCTGATATTCAGTGGGTCTCACACAATCCAAAAGTGTCCAGTGTCCACTAGTGTGTGCAGAAATTCAAAATCTCTGTGATCCTGTAGTCACTTTTTTCACACCTGTGCCATCGAGCCTGTGACATAGCGCTCTGATATTCAGTGGGCCTCACACAATCCAAAAGTGTCCAGTGTCCACTAGTGTGTGCAGAAATTCAAAATCTCTGTGATCCTGTAGTCACTTTTTTCACACCTGTGCCATCGAGCCTGTGACATAGCGCTCTGATATTCAGTGGGCCTCACACAATCCAAAAGTGTCCAGTGTCCACTAGTGTGTGCAGAAATTCAAAATCTCTGTGATCCTGTAGTCACTTTTTTCACACCTGTGCCATCGAGCCTGTGACATAGCGCTCTGATATTCAGTGGGCCTCACACAATCCAAAAGTGTCCAGTGTCCACTAGTGTGTGCAGAGATTCAAAATCTTTGTGATCCTATAGTCACTTTTTTTCATACCTGTGCCATCGAGCCTGTGACATAGCGCTCTGATATTCAATGGGCCTCACACAATCCAAAAGTGTCCAGTGTCCACTAGTGTGTGCAGAAATTCAAAATCTCTGTGATCCTGTAGTCACTTGTTTCACACCTGTGTCATCGAGCCTGTGACATAGCGCTCTGATATTCAGTGGGCCTCACACAATCCAAAAGTGTCCAGTGTCCACTAGTGTGTGCAGAAATTCAAAATCTCCCTTTTCCTGTAGTCACTTTTTTCACATCTGTGCCATCGAGCCTGTGACATAGCGCTCTGATATTCAGTGGGCCTCACACAATCCAAAAGTGTCCAGTGTCCACTAGTGTGTGCAGAAATTCAAAATCTCCCTTATCCTGTAGTCACTTTTTTCACACCTGTGCCATCGAGCCTGTGACATAGCGCTCTGATATTCAGTGGGCCTCACACAATCCAAAAGTGTCCAGTGTCCACTAGTGTGTGCAGAAATTCAAAATCTCCCTTAATCTGTAGTCACTTTTTTCACACCTGTGCCATCGAGCCTGTGACATAGCGCTCTGATATTCAGTGGGCCTCACACAATCCAAAAGTGTCCAGTGTCCACTAGTGTGTGCAGAAATTCAAAATCTCCCTTTTCCTGTAGTCACTTTTTTCACATCTGTGCCATCGAGCCTGTGACATAGCGCTCTGATATTCAGTGGGCCTCACACAATCCAAAAGTGTCCAGTGTCCACTAGTGTGTGCAGAAATTCAAAATCTCCCTTATCCTGTAGTCACTTTTTTCACACCTGTGCCATCGAGCCTGTGACATAGCGCTCTGATATTCAGCGGGCCTCACACAATCCAAAAGTGTCCAGTGTCCACTAGTGTGTGCAGAAATTCAAAATCTCCCTTATCCTGTAGTCACTTTTTTGACACCTGTGCCATCGAGCCTGTGACATAGCGCTCTGATATTCAGTGGGCCTCACACAATCCAAAAGTGTCCAGTGTCCACTAGTGTGTGCAGAAATTCAAAATCTCCCTTATCCTGTAGTCACTTTTTCACACCTGTGCCATCGAGCCTGTGACATAGCGCTCTGATATTCAGTGGGCCTCACACAATTCAAAAGTGTCCAGTGTCCACTAGTGTGTGCAGAAATTCAAAATCTCTGTGATCCTATAGTCACTTGTTTCACACCTGTGCCATCGAGCCTGTGACATAGCGCTCTGATATTCAGTGGGCCTCACACAATCCAAAAGTGTCCAGTGTCCACTAGTGTGTGCAGAAATTCAAAATCTCCCTTATCCTGTAGTCACTTTTTTCACACCTGTGCCATCGAGCCTGTGACATAGCGCTCTGATATTCAGTGGGCCTCACACAATCCAAAAGTGTCCAGTGTCCACTAGTGTGTGCAGAAATTCAAAATCTCCCTTATCCTGTAGTCACTTTTTTCACACCTGTGCCATCGAGCCTGTGACATAGCGCTCTGATATTCAGTGGGCCTCACACAATCCAAAAGTGTCCAGTGTCCACTAGTGTGTGCAGAAATTCAAAATCTCCCTTATCCTGTAGTCACTTTTTTCACACCTGTGCCATCGAGCCTGTGACATAGCGCTCTGATATTCAGTGGGCCTCACACAATCCAAAAGTGTCCAGTGTCCACTAGTGTGTGCAGAAATTCAAAATCTCACTTATCCTGTAGTCACTTTTTTCACACCTGTGCCATCGAGCCTGTGACATAGCGCTCTGATATTCTGTGGGCCTCACACAATCCAAAAGTGTCCAGTGTCCACTAGTGTGTGCAGAAATTCAAAATCTCTGTGATCCTGTAGTCACTTTTTTCACACCTGTGCCATCGAGCCTGTGACATAGCGCTCTTATATTCAGTGGGCCTCACACAATCCAAAAGTGTCCAGTGTCCACTAGTGTGTGCAGAAATTCAAAATCTCTGTGATCCTGTAGTCACTTTTTTCACACCTGTGCCATCGAGCCTGTGACATAGCGCTCTGATATTCAGTGGGCCTCACACAATCCAAAAGTGTCCAGTGTCCACTAGTGTGTGCAGAAATTCAAAATCTCTGTGATCCTGTAGTCACTTTTTTTCACACCTGTGCCATCGAGCCTGTGACATAGCGCTCTGATATTCAGTGGGCCTCACACAATCCAAAAGTGTCCAGTGTCCACTAGTGTGTGCAGAAATTCAAAATCTCCCTTATCCTGTAGTCACTTTTTTCACACCTGTGCCATCGAGCCTGTGACATAGCGCTCTGATATTCAGTGGGCCTCACACAATCCAAAAGTGTCCAGTGTCCACTAGTGTGTGCAGAAATTCAAAATCTCCCTTATCCTGTAGTCACTTTTTTCACACCTGTGCCATCGAGCCTGTGACATAGCGCTCTGATATTCAGTGGGCCTCACACAATCCAAAAGTGTCCAGTGTCCACTAGTGTGTGCAGAAATTCAAAATCTCTGTGATCCTGTAGTGACTTTTTTTCACACCTGTGCCATCGAGCCTGTGACATAGCGCTCTGATATTCAGTGGGCCTCACACAATCCAAAAGTGTCCAGTGTCCACTAGTGTGTGCAGAAATTCAAAATCTCCCTTATCCTGTAGTCACTTTTTTCACACCTGCGCCATCGAGCCTGTGACATAGCGCTCTGATATTCAGTGGGCCTCACACAATCCAAAAGTGTCCAGTGTCCACTAGTGTGTGCAGAAATTCAAAATCTCCCTTATCCTGTAGTCACTAGAGTTGAGCGAAACGGGTCGAAAAAATTCAAAAGTCGCCGACTATTGGCAAAGTCGGGTTTCATGAAACGAAACCCGACCCTAGGATGAGGTCGGCCACGAGGTCGGCGACTTACGCGCCAAAGTCGCGTTTGAAAAGTTTGTTTTGCGCTCTTTTTCAGCCAATCAGGATCCACGGACACTGTGGGCAACGTGATGACCTAGGCACGGGTCACCACCATCTTTCAGAAGGGCATGCAAGTGATTTGCTTGCTTTGGTGGGCGTCACAGTAGGTATAAAAGGGCGTGCACGCTGACCGCCATCTTACTTCTGCCGATCTTAGTATAGGGAGAGGTTGCTGCTGATTCTGTAGGGAGAGCGTTAGGCAGGGAAGAAGACAAAAAAACTGCTTCTGCTGCTAGCGATTTGGCCTGCACAACACACAAGTCACTGTGTGTGCAGTGCAAGGGAAGGCTATATTGTGGTGTATCAGTGGTGTTGGTTGTTGGGCTGCCTTTTAAGGCTTCCTGACATGCTGGCATTGCTGTTTACCCACTGCTCCGCAAACTGCTTTTTTAAAAGCAATCCAATCTCCCTTATCCTCTAGTCACTTTTGTCACAGCTGTGCCATCGAGCGTGTCACATAGCTCTCAGATATCAGTGGGCCTCACACAATCCACAAGTGTCCAGTGTCCAAAAGTGTGCGCAGAGATTCAAAATCTCCATTATCCTCTCGTCACTTTGGTCACAGGCAGCTGTGCCATCGAGCATGTCACATAGCGCTCAGATATCAGTGGGCCTCACACAATCCACAAGTGTCCAGTGTCCAAAAGTGTGCGCAGAGATTCAAAATCTCCATTATCCTCTCGTCACTTTGGTCACAGGCAGCTGTGCCATCGAGCGTGTCACATAGCGCTCAGATATCAGTGGGCCTCACACAATCCACAAGTGTCCAGTGTCCAAAAGTGTGCGCAGAGATTCAAAATCTCCATTATCCTCTCGTCACTTTGGTCACAGGCAGCTGTGCCATCGAGCGTGTCACATAGCGCTCAGATATCAGTGGGCCTCACACAATCCACAAGTGTCCAGTGTCCAAAAGTGTGCGCAGAGTTTCAAAATCTCCATTATCCTCTCATCACTTTGGTCACAGCTGTGCCATCGAGCCTGTCACATAGCGCTCAGATATCAGTGGGCCTCACACAATCCACAAGTGTCCAGTGTCCAAAAGTGTGCACAGAGATTCAAAATCTCCATTATCCTCTCGTCACTTTGGTCACAGGCAGCTGTGCCATCGAGTCTGTCACATAGCGCTCAGATATCAGTGGGCCTCACACAATCCACAAGTGTCCAGTGTCCAAAAGTGTGCGCAGAGATTCAAAATCTCCATTTTCCTCTCGTCACTTTGGTCACAGGCAGCTGTGCCATCGAGCGTGTCACATAGCGCTCAGATATCAGTGGGCCTCACACAATCCACAAGTGTCCAGTGTCCAAAAGTGTGCGCAGAGATTCAAAATCTCCATTATCCTCTCGTCACTTTGGTCACAGGCAGCTGTGCCATCGAGCGTGTCACATATCGCTCAGATATCAGTGGGCCTCACACAATCCACAAGTGTCCAGTGTCCAAAAGTGTGCGCAGAGATTCAAAATCTCCATTATCCTCTCGTCACTTTGGTCACAGGCAGCTGTGCCATCGAGCGTGTCACATAGCGCTCAGATATCAGTGGGCCTCACACAATCCACAAGTGTCCAGTGTCCAAAAGTGTGCGCAGAGATTCAAAATCTCCATTATCCTCTCATCACTTTTGTCACAGGCAGCTGTGCCATCGAGCCTGTCACATAGCGCTCAGATATCAGTGGGCCTCACACAATCCACAAGTGTCCAGTGTCCAAAAGTGTGCGCAAAGATTCAAAAATCTCCATTATCCTCTCGTCACTTTTGTCACAGGCAGCTGTGCCATCGAGCCTGTCACATAGCGCTCAGATATCAGTGGGCCTCACACAATCCACAAGTGTCCAGTGTCCAAAAGTGTGCGCAGAGATTCAAAATCTCCATTATCCTCTCGTCGCTTTTGTCACAGGCAGCTGTGCCATCGAGCCTGTCACATAGCGCTCAGATATCAGTGGGCCTCACACAATCCACAAGTGTCCAGTGTCCAAAAGTGTGCGCAGAGATTCAAAATCTCCATTATCCTCTCGTCACTTTGGTCACAGGCAGCTGTGCCATCGAGCCTGTCACATAGCGCTCAGATATCAGTGGGCCTCACACAATCCACAAGTGTCCAGTGTCCAAAAGTGTGCGCAGAGATTCAAAATCTCCATTATCCTCTCGTCACTTTGGTCACAGGCAGCTGTGCCATCGAGCGTGTCACATAGCGCTCAGATATCAGTGGGCTGCACACAATCCAAAAGTGTCCACTGTCCACAAGTGTGTGCAGAAATTCTAAATCTCCCCTGTCCTATAGACACCTTGTACCTTGTTTTACATTACTATATAGTTTGTTGGATTTTGTCTACATTTCTACCAAAAATGAGGAAGGCTGGTGGAAGAGGCCGTGGAATTGGGCGGGGGTTGGCAGCTGGTAATGATGGTGTTGGTGGTGGATCTGATGGTAGTGGCAAGAGCAAAATAGGACCGAATGCAGGAGTGCTGACCCTACGTCATCGTCTGGCTACATAAGGCCTCGAACGCTTAGTTTTCTAGGAGTTGGCAAACCGCTTTTAAAGGCAGAGCATCAGGAAAAAGTTTTGTCTTACATTGCTGACTCAGCCTCCAGCTCTATCGCCTCCTCTTCTTCAGTTGTAAAAAGTAAAAGCACTGAGTCGTCATTGGAGGCTCATGTTCATGAACCACACCTTTCCTTGTGTCCTTCACCCCAACCAAGATTAAAGGATGACGCAGGCCATACTACTGATTACTCCATGGAGCTGTTTTCACATACCATGCCTGGCTTATCAAGTGAAATGGTGAATTACCCAGGCCAAGATGAATCTGACATGGAGTGCACTGATGCACAGCCGCTGATGGATGATTCTGCTGGTACATTCACTCAGAGCACTACATTGTCCTCGCAGTGTACAGATCCAGATTTTGACCCTGATGAGACTCAGGTGCCCCTTCTTGCACACTATACCACCATACACGGTGACACAGAGAAAGGTGCACATGACATAGAAGAGGAGGTGATGGATGACCCAGTTGTTGACCCAGATTGGCATCCATTGGGGGAAGAGGGTGCTGCTTCCAATAGCTCAGATGAGGAGCATCCACAGCAGACATCGACATCGCAACAGCTGTTATCTGGCAGGCCCAGACACAACACCAAACCTCAAGTGCCACATGTGCAACTGATCACAACGAAGGTAGTCAGCAACGCTACATTGTTTCCCCCACTGTAAGCCCACCGGTTAGCACAGCAGCAAATGTTGAGGTGTCGTTGCAAGACCACAGCAGTCAGGGAATCCCACTGTTATATCAACGAAAGACTGATTCTAGGCCATCAGAAAGAACACCAACTCCATCACCATCATCAACCCTCTCTCAGTCCGCCCTGTCCACCGCTACTTCCACCATATGCAGCTCTCAAGTCCAGCTCACCCTCCTAGACACTATGAGTAGGTCAAGAAAGTACTCAGTCTCTCATCCGCGTACACTGGGTTTGAACGCCCACATTGCCAAACTAATCTCGTTTGAGATGATGCCCTTTCGGTTGGTGGAAAGCACAGCTTTCCACGAACTCATGGCCTATGCAGTACCACGCTATGACCTACCCAGTCGCCACTTCTCTCGCAAAGCCATCCCAGCCCTCCACCATCATGTGAAAGACCGCATTGTCCATGCACTCAAGCAGTCAGTGAGCGGAAAGGTGCACCTCACAACTGATGCATGGTCCAGTCGGCATGGCCAGGGCCGTTACGTGTCCATCACTGCGCACTGGGTTAATGTGGTGGATGCAGGGTCCACAGGGGACAGCGGTGGTGGGACAGTGCTGCCTAGCCCACGGTATAGGAAACAGTTGGCTGTAGGCGTTCGACCCTCCTCCTCCTCCTCCTCCTCCAGAAGCGAAAGCTCGTCCACAGAGTGCAGTCGTACGAGCACTCCATCTGCAGCTGCCACTGTTGCACACGATGGGTCCCCCTATCGAGCAGCTAGTGGAAAGCATCAGCAGGCTGTGTTGCAGATGATGTGTTTGGGCGACAGACACACCGCCGAGGTGCTGGCCGAGTACTTGAAGCGACAAACTGAGTCATGGCTGGGCAGTGTACATCTTGAGGCAGGCAAGGTAGTTAGTGATAACGGCCGTAATTTTGTGGCAGCCATAGCCCTTTCAAAACTCAGCCACATACCTTGCTTGGCTCACACCTTGAACCTGGTGGTGCAGTGCTTCCTCAAAAATTATCCGGAGTTAACAGCCCTGCTTCAGAAGGTGCGAAGACTGTGCGCGCACATCCGCCGGTCGCCTGTACACTCCGTTCGTATGCAGAAGCTGCAGCGATTGCTCCACCTTCCCAACCACTGCCTCATTATCGACATTGCAACAAGGTGGAACTCCACCCTACACATGGTGGAGCGGCTGTGCGAGCAGAGGCAGGCCATAATGCATTTGTGGGAGGATACACGGCCAGGCACTTTGAGAGCAGACATGGAGTTGACAGGAGTGCAGTGGTCGAAGCTGAAAGACCTTTGTAAAGTCCTTCAGTGTTTTGAGGAATGCACACGGCTGGTAAGCGCAGACGACGCCATCCTAAGCATGAGCATCCCACTTATGCGTCTGCTCATGCAAACTTTGACGCACCTTAAGGAGCAGGCGTCTGCAGCCAATGTTGATGAGGAGGAAGAGGAGGAGGGAATCCTTGATGACATTCAGCCATTGTCTGCTCAGAGACCTCTCCTGGACGAGGTGGAGGAAGAAGAGGAGGAGGAGGAGGATGATGGGGATGATTACTTAGGGGAGGAGGATGCATCTCGTGGGGCAAGTGAAAATGTTGGTGTGGCAAGGTCTGGTACAGGGTTTGTGAGTGACTGGAGGGATGTGGATTTGCCAGAAAGTGCTCCTCCACCCAGCACTCGCAGTGCATCATTGACACCGGGAACATTGGCCCACATGTCAGATTATGCCTTGCGGATCCTAAAAAGGGACCCCCGCATTGCCAAAATGATGAACGATGACGACTACTGGTTGGCCAGCATCCTGGATCCACGCTATAAAGGCAAATTACAAAACATCATGCCACAGGAGAACCTTGACCTAATATTGGCTAATAAACAAGCAACTCTGGTAAATCAGTTGCTTGAGGCATTCCCAGCACACAGCAGCGGTGATGGTTCTCACACGAGCCGTACGGGCCGGGGGCAGCTTGGCAGAGGTGTTCGTGGTGCACACAGCAGAAGTGGCGTTGGAGACAGGGGTTTCATGACAATGTTGTGGACTGATATTTCAAATACCGCTCACACAACTGGTAATACTGCATCGATGGAAAGTGACAGGAGACAGCAGTTGTCAACTATGGTTACAAACTACTTTTCCTCCCATATCGATGTTCTCCCACACAGGTCATTCCCCTTTGACTATTGGGCCGCTAAACTGGACACCTGGCCTGAATTGGCCCAATATGCATTACAGGAGCTCGCTTGCCCAGCTGCAAGTGTGCTATCGGAAAGAGTCTTCAGTGCAGCTGGATCAATCCTGACAGAAAAAAGGACCCGTCTGTCAACCCAAAATGTGGATGATCTAACCTTCATTAAAATGAACCATGCATGGGTTTCCAAGGATTTTGTCCCACCTTCCCCTGATGACACATAGGGTGACAGAAAAATGGCTTGCTTTGGTCCACCTCTTCCTGGTACTTCACCTATTTCGCCTTTTGCATCAGCTGAATGTCCAACATCAACATATGCCACTTTCTAAAACTCCCTAACTGTGCTGCCTCCCCCCCATGGCCGGGGTCACCACCTACCGCACGACACCGTGCGAGTGCCGTTGCCCTGGACAGGTGGGTATGCCGAGTCTTGGGCGCGGGCACTGGCACAGGGTCCCTCATAGTGCAATCAAGTGTCTCTGACGGTGGTGGTGCACACCCGCCGTCAGACACACCGCTGTACTATGAGGGGCCCAGTGCCAGTACCGACGCCCACAAGTGGGCCCCCCTTGCTTGGGCAGGGCCCCAGCATTTGCAATCTTTACCTCTCCCTGCTCCTCCGCTGTGTAATCTGGGCCGTCAAATCCATACTGTGCCTGACACCGTCTGAGCCTGCCTCCTGAGACATATATTTTGAATGTGTACGCTATCCATACATGTTATCCGGGGATACGGTACCCTTTCTAACCTTTGTGCAATCACGTGCAATCCATACAGGGCCTAACACCGTCTGAGCCTGCCTCATGCTGTATAGACATATACTTTGAATGTGTACGCTATCCATACATGTTATCCAGGGATACGGTACCCTTTCTAACCTTTGTGCAATCACGTGCAATCCATACTGGGCCTAACACCGTCTGAGCCTGCCTCATGCTGTATAGACATATATTTTGAATGTGTACGCTATCCATACATGTTATCCAGGGATACGGTACCCTTTCTAACCTTTGTGCAATCACGTGCAATCCATACTGGGCCTAACACCGTCTGAGCCTGCCTACTGAGACATATATTTTGAATGTGTACGCTATCCATACATGTTATCCAGGGATACCGTACCCTTTCTAACCTTTGTGCAATCACGTGCAATCCATACTGGGCCTAACACCGTCTGAGCCTGCCTCCTGAGACATATATTTTGAATGTGTACGCTATCCATACATGTTATC
This sequence comes from Dendrobates tinctorius, assembly GCF_039654945.1. NCBI lineage: Eukaryota > Metazoa > Chordata > Amphibia > Anura > Dendrobatidae > Dendrobates > Dendrobates tinctorius. The sequence goes on along the minus strand of NW_027361732.1, from coordinate 66,943,870 downwards.
CAGGGATACGGTACCCTTTCTAACCTTTGTGCAATCACGTGCAATCCATACTGGGCCTAACACCGTCTGAGCCTGCCTCATGCTGTATAGACATATATTTTGAATGTGTACGCTATCCATACATGTTATCCGGGGATACGGTACCCTTTCTAACCTTTGTGCAATCACGTGCAATCCATACTGGGCCTAACACCGTCTGAGCCTGCCTCATGCTGTATAGACATATATTTTGAATGTGTACGCTATTCATACATGTTATCCAGGGATACGGTACCCTTTCTAACCTTTGTGCAATCACGTGCAATCCATACTGGGCCTAACACCGTCTGAGCCTGCCTCATGCTGTATAGACATATATTTTGAATGTGTACGCTATCCATACATGTTATCCAGGGATACGGTACCCTTTCTAACCTTTGTGCAATCACGTGCAATCCATACTGGGCCTAACACCGTCTGAGCCTGCCTCCTGAGACATATATTTTGAATGTGTACGCTATCCATACATGTTATCCAGGTATACGGTACCCTTTCTAACCTTTGTGCAATCACGTGCAATCCATACTGGGCCTAACACCGTCTGAGCCTGCCTCATGCTGTATAGACATATATTTTGAATGTGTACGCTATCCATACATATTATCCGGGGATACGGTACCCTTTCTAACCTTTGTGCAATCACGTGCAATCCATACTGGGCCTAACACCGTCTGAGCCTGCCTCATGCTGTATAGACATATATTTTGAATGTGTACGCTATCCATACATGTTATCCAGGTATATGGTACCCTTTCTAACCTTTGTGCAATCACGTGCAATCCATACTGGGCCTAACACCGTCTGAGCCTGCCTCATGCTGTATAGACATATATTTTGAATGTGTACGCTATCCATACATGTTATTCAGGGATACAGTACCCTTTCTAACCTTTGTGCAATCACGTGCAATCCATACTGGGCCTAACACCGTCTGAGCCTGCCTCATGCTGTATAGACATATATTTTGAATGTGTACGCTATCCATACATGTTATCCAGGGATACGGTACCCTTTCTAACCTTTGTGCAATCACGTGCAATCCATACTGGGCCTAACACCGTCTGAGCCTGCCTCATGCTGTATAGACATATATTTTGAATGTGTACGCTATCCATACATGTTATCCAGGGATACGGTACCCTTTCTAACCTTTGTGCAATCACGTGCAATCCATACTGGGCCTAACACCGTCTGAGCCTGCCTCATGCTGTATAGACATATATTTTGAATGTGTACGCTATCCATACATGTTATCCGAGGATACGGTACCCTTTCTAACCTTTGTGCAATCACGTGCAATCCATACTGGGCCTAACACCGTCTGAGCCTGCATCATGCTGTATAGACATATATTTTGAATGTGTATGCTATCCATACATGTTATCCAGGGATACGGTACCCTTTCTAACCTTTGTGCAATCACGTGCAATCCATACTGGGCCTAACACCGTCTGAGCCTGCCTCATGCTGTATAGACATATATTTTGAATGTGTATGCTATCCATACATGTTATCCAGGGATACGGTACCCTTTCTAACCTTTGTGCAATCACGTGCAATCCATACTGGGCCTAACACCGTCTGAGCCTGCCTCATGCTGTATAGACATATATTTTGAATGTGTACGCTATCCATACATGTTATCCGGGGATACGGTACCCTTTCTAACCCTTGTGCAATCACGTGCAATCCATACTGGGCCTAACACCGTCTGAGCCTGCCTCATGCTGTATAGACATATATTTTGAATGTGTACGCTATCCATACATGTTATCCGGGGATACGGTACCCTTTCTAACCTTTGTGCAATCACGTGCAATCCATACTGGGCCTAACACCGTCTGAGCCTGCCTCATGCTGTATAGACATATATTTTGAATGTGTACGCTATCCATACATGTTATCCAGGGATACGGTACCCTTTCTAACCTTTGTGCAATCACGTGCAATCCATACTGGCCTAACATCGTCTGAGCCTGCCTCATGCTGTATAGACATATATTTTGAATGTGTACGCTATCCATACATGTTATCCGGGGATACGGTACCCTTTCTAACCTTTGTGCAATCATGTGCAATCCATACTGGGCCTAACACCGTCTGAGCCTGCCTCATGCTGTATAGACATATATTTTGAATGTGTACGCTATCCATACATGTTATCCGGGGATACGGTACCCTTTCTAACCTTTGTGCAATCACGTGCAATCCATACTGGGCCTAACACCGTCTTAGCCTGCCTCATGCTGTATAGACATATATTTTGAATGTGTACGCTATCCATACATGTTATCCAGGGATACGGTACCCTTTCTAACCTTTGTGCAATCACGTGCAATCCATACTGGGCCTAACACCGTCTGAGCCTGCTTCATGCTGTATAGACATATATTTTGAATGTGTACGCTATCCATACATGTTATCCAGGGATACGGTACCCTTTCTAACCTTTGTGCAATCACGTGCAATCCATACTGGGCCTAACACCGTCTGAGCCTGCCTCATGCTGTATAGACATATATTTTGAATGTGTACGCTATCCATACATATTATCCGGGGATACGGTACCCTTTCTAACCTTTGTGCAATCACGTGCAATCCATACTGGGCCTAACACCGTCTGAGCCTGCCTCATGCTGTATAGACATATATTTTGAATGTGTACGCTATCCATACATGTTATCCAGGGATACGGTACCCTTTCTAACCTTTGTGCAATCACGTGCAATCCATACTGGGCCTGACACCGTCTGAGCCTGCCTCCTGAGACATATATTTTGAATGTGTACGCTATCCATACATGTTATCCAGGGATACGGTACCCTTTCTAACCTTTGTGCAATCACGTGCAATCCATACTGGGCCTGACACCGTCTGAGCCTGCCTCCTGAGACATATATTTTGAATGTGTACGCTATCCATACATGTTATCCAGGGATACGGTACCCTTTCTAACCTTTGTGCAATCACGTGCAATCCATACTGGGCGTGAGAACGGATGGCGAGCTGTTAAGCAAGCTACAGCACCTGTCCAGACAAGTACAGGGATTCCCTAGCGAGGAGACTTATTTGATTGTTTTCAATGTTGGGACAGCAATTTTTGGGGAGCACTATACTCTGGAGAATGATAGATGGGGCCCACCATACACTGGAACATTCCAAAGGTGGACATCAGACACTGGAGCAGCATTTACAGGGCCCATTATACACTAGAGCATTAGAAATGGGGCCCATTATGTTTGGAGCATTATTTGGGCCCATAAGACAGTGGAGCTTCATCCATGGGGACCATCATATACTGTAGCATTATGTGGAGCTCATCATATACTGTTTCAAACATTATATGGGACCAATGATTCTGTATGGAGAAATAGATGGGCCTCGTCATGAGATGTAAAAAGTGAGGTATTTTTCATTGTACTATACCACTATTTATCTGCCGTATCGGAGCATGATGAGTTGTGGTATGTGTTAAAGGGGCGCTCTTTCGCCCAGGGCACATGAAAACCTGCAGCCAGCCCTCCCCCCCACAACTTTAGCCAAATAACCCCCATTTTTCAGTGCGTAACTTGTATTATGAAGTTAATTAAGGTTGACAAGCTTAAGTAAGAAGAATTGATGCTTTTGGCATTCAAATGGGCACTGTAGGTGTGTTTCCTGTCCTCCTCTCACTGCCGACTTTTATTCCCCATTGACTTACATTGGGTTTCGTGACGACCCCGACTTTTCCCTATAATCGGACGATCTTGCTCGACCCGACTTTTGGAAAAGTCGGGTTTCACGAAACGAAACGCGACCCTAAAAAACCAAAAGTCGCTCAACTCTAGTAGTCACTATTTTCACACCTGTGCCATCGAGCCTGTGACATAGCGCTCTGATATTCAGTGGGCCTCACACAATCCAAAAGTGTCCAGTGTCCACTAGTGTGTGCAGAAATTCAAAATCTCTGTGATCCTGTAGTCTCTTTTTTCACACCTGTGCCATTGAGCCTGTGACATAGCGCTCTGATATTCAGTGGGCCTCACACAATCCAAAAGTGTCCAGTGTCCACTAGTGTGTGCAGAAATTCAAAATCTCCCTTATCCTGTAGTCACTTTTTTCACACCTGCGACATCGAGCCAGTGACATAGCGCTGTGATATTCAGAGGGCCTCACACAATCCAAAAGTGTCCAGTGTCCACAAGTGTCTGCAGAAATTCAAAATCTCCCCTGTCCTATAGACACCTTGTACCTTGTTTTACATTACTATATAGTTTGTTGGAGTTTGTCTACATTTCTACCAAAAATGAGGAAGGCTGGTGGAAGAGGCCGTGGAATTGGACGGGGGTTGGCAGCTGGTAATGATGGTGTTGGTGGTGGATCTGATGGTAGTGGCAAAAGCAAAATAGGACCGAATGCAGGAGGTGTTGAGCCTGCGTCATCGTCTGGCTCCACAAGGCCTCGAAGGCTTAGTTTTCTAGGAGTTGGCAAACCGCTTTTAAAGCCAGAGCTTCAGGAAAAAGTTTTGTCTTACATTGCTGACTCAGCCTCCAGCTCTATCGCCTCCTCTTTTGAAGTTGTAAAAAATAAAAGCACTGAGTCGTCATTGGAGGCTCATGTTCATGAACCACACCTTTCCTTGTGTCCTTCACCCCAACCAAGATTGAAGGATGACGCAGGCCATACTACTGATTACTCCATGGAGCTGTTTTCACATACCATGCCTGGATTATCAAGTGAAATGGTGAATTACCCAGGCCAAGATGAATCTGACATGGAGTGCACTGATGCACAGCCGCTGATAGATGATTCTGCTGGTACATTCACTCAGAGCACTACATTGTCCTCGCAGTGTACAGAGCCAGATTCTGACCCTGATGAGACTCAGGTGCCCCTTCCCGCACACTATACCACCATACACGGTGACACAGAGGAAGGTGCACATGACATTGAAGAGGACGTGATGGATGACCCAGTTGTTGACCCAGATTGGCATCCATTGGGGGAAGAGGGTGCTGCTTCCAATAGCTCAGATGAGGAGGAGCATCCACAGCAGACATCGACATCGCAACAGCTGTTATCTGGCAGGCCCGGAGCACTCTAAAGACAGGTTCCAAAAATCAAAAGAGTTGTTGGACAGCTTGTCCAGAGGGTCAAAAGATCACAGCGTGCTAGGCCGCAAAATGTCTGCCAAAGTAGGAAGAGTGCAGTGTGGCACTTTTTTGAACAAAATCCTCATGATCAGGCCAAGGTTATCTGTAAGAAGTGCGCAAAGACCTTTAGCCGAGGGAAAAATCTGAAAAATTTGAATACCAGTTGCATGCTTAGACATTTAACCACCATGTACTTGCAAGCGTGGACACAACACCAAACCTCAAGTGCCACATGTGCAACTGATCACAAAGAAGGTAGTCAACAACGCTACATTGTTTCCCCCACTGTAAGCCCACCGGTTAGCACAGCAGCAAATGTTGAGGTGTCATTGCAAGGCCACAGCAGTCAGGGAATCCCACTGTTATATCAACGAAATACTGAATCTAGGCCATCAGAAAGAACACCAACTCCATCACCATCATCAACCCTCTCTCAGTCCGCCCTGTCTACCGCTACTTCCACCATATGCAGCTCTCAAGTCAAGCTCACCCTCCCAGACACTATGAGTAGGTCAAGAAAGTACTCAGTCTCTCATCCGCGTACACTGGGTTTGAACGCCCACATTGCCAAACTAATCTCGTTTGAGATGATGCCCTATCGGATGGTGGAAAGCGCAGCTTTCCGCGAACTCATGGCCTATGCAGTACCACCTACCCAGTCGCCACTTCTTCTCTCGCAAAGCCATCCCAGCCCTCCACCATCATGTAAAAGACCGCATTGTCCATGCACTCAAGCAGTCAGTGAGTGGAAAGGTGCACCTCACAACTGATGCATGGTCCAGTCAGCATGGCCAGGGCCGTTACGTGTCCATCACTGCGCACTGGGTTAATGTGGTGGATGCAGGGTCCACAGGGGACAGTGGTGGTGGGACAGTGCTGCCTAGCCCACGGTATAGGAAACAGTTGGCTGTAGGCGCTCCACCCTCCTCCTCCTCCTCCTCCAGAAGCGAAAGCTCGTCCACAGAGTGCAGTCGTACGAGCACTCCATCTGCAGCTGCCACTGTTGCACACGAGGTGTCCCCCTATCGAGCAGCTAGTGGAAAGCGTCAACAGGCTGTGTTGCAGATGATTTGTTTGGGCGACAGACACACCGCCGAGGTGCTGGCCGAGTACTTGAAGCGACAAACTGAGTCATGGCTGGGCAGTGTACATCTTGAGGCAGGCAAGGTAGTTAGTGATAACGGCCGTAATTTTGTGGCAGCCATAGCCCTTTCAAAACTCAGCCACATACCTTGCTTGGCTCACACCTTGAACCTGGTGGTGCAGTGCTTCCTCAAAAATTATCCGGAGTTAACAGCCCTGCTTCAGAAGGTGCGAAGACTGTGCGCGCACATCTGCCGGTCGCCTGTACACTCCGTTCGTATGCAGAAGCTGCAGCGATTGCTCCACCTTCCCAACCACCGCCTCATTATCGACATTGCAACAAGGTGGAACTCCACCCTGCACATGGTGGAGCGGCTGTGTGAGCAGAGGCAGACCATAATGCATTTGTGGGAGGATACACGGCCAGGCACTTTGAGAGCAGACATGGAGTTGACAGGTGTGCAGTGGTCGAAGCTGAAAGACCTCTGTAAAGTCCTTCAGTGTTTTGAGGAATGCACACGGCTGGTAAGCGCAGACGACGCCATCCTAAGCATGAGCATCCCACTTATGCGTCTGCTCATGCAAACTTTGATGCACCTTAAGGAGCCGTCGTCTGCAGCCAATGTTGACGAGGAGGAAGAGGAGGAGGGAATCCTTGATGACATTCAGCCATTGTCTGCTCAGGGACCTCTCCTGGACGAGGTGGAGGAAGAAGAGGAGGAGGAGGATGATGATGGGGATGATTACTTAGGGGAGGAGGATGCATCTCATGGGGCAAGTGAAAATGTTGGCGTGGCAAGGTCTGGTACAGGGTTTGTGCGTGACTGGAGGGATGTGGATTTGCCAGAAAGTGCTCCTCCACCCAGCACTCGCAGTGCATCATTGACACCGGGAACATTGGCCCACATGTCAGATTATGCCTTGCAGATCCTAAAAAGGGACCCCCGCATTGCCAAAATGATGAACGATGACGACTACTGGTTGGCCAGCATCCTGGATCCACGCTATAAAGGCAAATTACAAAACATCATTCCACAGGTGAACCATGACCTAATATTGGCTAATAAACAAGCAACTCTGGTAAATCGGTTGCTTGAGGCATTCCCAGCACACAGCAGTGGTGATGGTTCTCACACGAGCCGTACGGGCCGGGGGCAGCTTGGCAAAGGTGTTCATGGTGCACACAGCAGAAGTGGCGTTGGAGACAGGGGTTTCATGACAATGTTGTGGACTGATTTTTCAAGTACCACTCACACAACTGGTAATACTGCATCGATGGAAAGTGACAGGAGACAGCAGTTGTCAACTATGGTTACAAACTACTTTTCCTCCCATATCGATGTTCTCCCACACAGGTCATTCCCCTTTGACTATTGGGCCTCTAAACTGGAAACCTGGCCTGAATTGGCACAATATGCCTTACAGGAGCTCGCTTGCCCAGCTACAAGTGTGCTATCGGAAAGAGTCTTCAGTGCAGCTGGATCAATCCTGACAGAAAAAAGGACCCGTCTGTCAACCCAAAATATGGATGATCTAACCTTCATTAAAATGAACCATGCATGGGTTTCCAAGGATTTTGTCCCACCTTCCCCTGATGACACATAGGGTGACAGAAAAATGGCTTGCTATGGTCCACCTCTTCCTGGGACTTGACCTATTTCGCCTTTTGCATCAGCTGAATGTCCAACATCAACATATGCCACTTTCTAAAACTCCCTAACTGTGCTGCCTCCCCCCCCATGGCCGGGGTCACCACCTAGCGCACGACACCGTGCGAGTGCCATTGCCCTGGACAGGTGGGTAGGCCGACTCTTGGGCATGGGCACTGGCACAGTGTCCCTCATAGTGCAATCAAGTGTCTCTGACCCGCTGTCAGACACACCACCGTACTATGAGGGGCCCAGTGCCAGTACCGACGCCCACGAGTGGGCCCCCCTTGCTTGGGCAGGGCCCCAGCATTTGCAATCTTTACCTCTCCCTGCTCCTCCGCTGTGTAGTCTGGGCCGTCAAATCCATACTGTGCCTGACACCGTCTGAGCCTGCCTCCTGATGTATAGACATATATTTTGAATGTGTACGCTATCCATACATGTTATCCGGGGATACGGTACCCTTTCTCACCTTTGTGCAATCACGTGCAATCCATACTGGGCCTAACACCGTCTGAGCCTGCCTCCTGATGTATAACGAAAAAAGTGGTTTGGTACCGTGTTAGCCAGTAGAAAAAAATATATAAAGTGCTCTCAGTGAGAGAAACAAAATAGGAATCTTGTGCGTATGATACCTTTTAATGGCTAACAAATAATAGTGAATGTTGTTACAAAGCAAGCTTTCGGGACTGCTTATGTCCCTTCATCAGGCTGATAAGCGGACATAAGCAGTCCCGAAAGCTTGCTTTGTAACAACATTCACTATTATTTGTTAGCCATTAAAAGGTATCATACCCACAAGATTCCTATTTTGTTTCTCTCACTGAGAGCACTTTATACAGTGGGGAAAAAAAGTATTTAGTCAGTCAGCAATAGTGCAAGTTCCACCACTTAAAAAGATGAGAGGCGTCTGTAATTTACATCATAGGTAGACCTCAACTATGGGAGACAAACTGAGAAAAAAAAATCCAGAAAATCACATTGTCTGTTTTTTTTTCATTTTATTTGCATATTATGGTGGAAAATAAGTATTTGGTCAGAAACAAAATTTCATCTCAATACTTTGTGATATATCCTTTGTTGGCAATGATAGAGGTCAAACGTTTTCTGTAAGTCTTCACAAGGTTGCCACACACTGTTGTTGGTATGTTGGCCCATTCCTCCATGCAGATCTCCTCTAGAGCAGTGATGTTTTTGGCTTTTCGCTTGGCAACACGGACTTTCAACTCCCTCCAAAGGTTTTCTATAGGGTTGAGATCTGGAGACTGGCTAGGCCACTCCAGGACCTTGAAATGCCTCTTACGAAGCCACTCCTTCGTTGCCCTGGTGGTGTGCTTTGGATCATTGTCATGTTGAAAGACCCAGCCACGTTTCATCTTCAATGCCCTTGCTGATGGAAGGAGGTTTGCACGCAAAATCTCACGATACATGGCCCCATTCATTCTTTCATGTACCCGGATCAGTCATCCTGGCCCCTTTGCAGAGAAACAGCCCCAAAGCATGATGTTTCCACCACCATGCTTTACAGTAGGTATGGTGTTTGATGGATGCAACTCAGTATTCTTTTTCCTCCAAACACGACAAGTTGTGTTTCTACCAAACAGTTCCAGCTTGGTTTCATCAGACCATAGGACATTCTCCCAAAACTCCTTTGGATCATCCAAATGCTCTCTAGCAAACTTCAGACGGGCCCGGACATATACAGGCTTAAGCAGTGGGACACGTCTGGCACTGCAGGATCTGAGTCCATGGTGGCGTAGTGTGTTACTTATGGTAGGCCTTGTTACATTGGTCCCAGCTCTCTGCAGTTCATTCACTAGGTCCCCCCGTGTGGTTCTGGGATTTTTGCTCACCGTTCTTGTGATCATTCTGACCTCACGGGGTGGGATTTTGTGTGGAGCACCAGATCGAGGGAGATTATCAGTGGTCTTGTATGTCTTCCATTTTCTAATTATTGCTCCCACAGTTGATTTCTTCACTCCAGGCTGGTTGGCTATTGCAGATTCAGTCTTCCCAGCCTGGTGTAGGGCTACAATTTTGTTTCTGGTGTCCTTTGACAGCTCTTTGGTCTTCACCATAGTGGAGTTTGGAGTCAGACTGTTTGAGGGTGTGCACAGGTGTATTTTTATACTGATAACAAGTTTAAAAAGGTGCCATTACTACAGGTAATGAGTGGAGGAAAGAGGAGACTCTTAAAGAAGAAGTTACAGGTCTGTGAGAGCCAGAAATCTTGATTGCTTGTTTCTGACCAAATACTTATTTTCCACCATAATATGCAAATAAAATGAAAAAAAACAGACAATGTGATTTTCTGGATTTTTTTTTCTCAGTTTGTCTCCCATAGTTGAGGTCTACCTATGATGTAAATTACAGACGCCTCTCATCTTTTTAAGTGGTGGAACTTGCACTATTGCTGACTGACTAAATACTTTTTTTCCCCACTGTATATCCTGATGTATAGACATATATTTTGAATGTGTACGCTATCCATACATGTTATCCGGGGATACGGTACCCTTTCTCACCTTTGTGCAATCACGTGCAAGCCATACTGGGCCTAACACCGTCTGAGCCTGCCTCCTGATGTATAGACATATATTTTGAATGTGTACGCTATCCATACACGTTATCCGGGGATACGGTACCCTTTCTCACCTTTGTGCAATCACGTGTAATCCATACTGGGCGTGAGAACGGCTGGCGAGCTGTTAAGCAAGCTACAGCACCTGTGGCTTGCACACGTAAGTTTTTCATTTTTTCAGGAATGACGGTTAGACCTAATTCCGGGACTGCGGTTGACCTGCACTTACTGGGAAATCATCGTTCGTGGGTAATAACTGTAATCAGTGATCCCCATCACTAACGTTGTTCAGCGGGTTATCTGCACCTGTAAGCGACAAACGCTGGCCTTTTCAGTGTAGCGCACATGCAGCCACGGACATGTAAGGGCATGACACACCAGTTATTGGCCAATCTCATGTGCCAGAGCCTCACGTGTCCCTCTAGTAAGCCGGACTCGGACCGCGGGGCATGACGGAGTCTCGTTCGTTAACGGAATTAAACTTGCAATGTGTGCATCTGTTCTGTAGCTGGCATGGTTGAGGTTTCCCAGGTGGAGTCGAATTTAACCGTAGGCTCCACTCCTGGTGGTGCCCTTCTGGACATTCCTTTAAGGTTCAGCTTTGCAACCATACTGCCCACGTAAAACAAACACTTTGCCTTCATGAACGCTGTTTGGAGGGTCATGACTCGTGGGAATAATGCCGCCCAATCAGTTAACCTGCTAAAGAGATTCTTCGTTGCTCCCAAGCATGACATCACACTCCCTAGGAGGAAGGTAATGCCACTGTGGCGACCGTACTCCTGGGGGCGACACAAGTGCACTGATGCCCAGCCACTGCTCGATGAATCTGCTGGTACATTGACCCAGACCACTACATTCCCCTCGCACGCTACATGGCCTGAATCTGACCCTGATGAAACTCAGGTTACCCTTCCCATATACAGTTCCATCCTACACGGTGACAAAGAGGAAGCTGCAGATGAAAGTGCAGGTTCGGCCCACCCGCCATCAGACACACCACCGTACTATCAGGGGCCCTGTGCCAGTGCCGTCGCCAACGAGTGGGCCCCCCCTGCTTGCTCAGGATCACAGCACTTGCAAGGTTGAAATACTGTGCAGTGAGATGGAAGATGGGGACGACGAGGAGTCCAGACTAGTACAGGGATTCCCTAGCGAGGAGACTTATTTGATTGTTTTCAATGTTGGGACAGCAATTTTTGGGGAGCACTATACTCTGGAGAATGATAGATGGGGCCCACCATACACTGGAACATTCCAAAGGTGGACATCAGACACTGGAGCAGCATTTACAGGGCCCATTATACACTAGAGCATTAGAAATGGGGCCCATTATGTTTGGAGCATTATTTGGGCCCATAAGACAGTGGAGCTTCATCCATGGGGACCAACATATACTGTAGCATTATGTGGAGCTCATCATATACTGTTTCAAACATTATATGGGACCAATGATTCTGTATGGAGAAATAGATGGGCCTCGTCATGAGATGTAAAAAGTGAAGTATTTTTCATTGTACTATACCGCTATTTCTCTGCCGTATCGGAGCATGATGAGTTGTGGTATGTGTTAAAGGGGCGCTCTTTCGCCCAGGGCACATGAAAACCTGGAGCCAGCCCTACCCCCCCACAACTTTAGCCAAATAACCCCCATTTTTCAGTGCGTAACTTGTATTATGAAGTTAATTAAGGTTGACAAGCTTAAGTAAGAAGGATTGATGCTTTTGGCATTCAAATGAGCACTGTAGGTGTGTTTCCTGTCCTCCTCTCACTGCCGACTTTTATTCCCCATTGACTTACATTGGGTTTCGTGTTTCGGGACGACCCCGACTTTTCCCTATAATCGGCCGATCTTGCTCGACCCGACTTTTGGAAAAGTCGGGTTTCACGAAACGAAACTCGACCCTAAAAAACCAAAAGTCGCTCAACTCTACTCTTCACCTTAATTTTTATTTCTTCCACACTTTCTCCTTCATGTTCCTCAGCAGCAGCAGCATCTTTTTCATCAACTTCTTCTTCTCCTTATTCATCTTCTTCTTCTACACCTTCTTCCTATTATTCTTTTTTTTTACATTCTTCATATTGTTCTTATTCAACTATTATTCTTCATATTCTACTTCTTCATTTTCTTCCTATTCTTCTTCTTCTTCATCATATTCTTATTTGTGACAGGCATTCCTGTAGTTGTTGTCTATAAAAGTTTGAAGATTACACCAGCCATTCTGCCTGTCAAAAAAGATTTACAACAGGATTTGTCCGCGTTCAGTTTGGCCTGCAGCAGCAGGCATTTTCCAGGGGCAAAACGAGGAGGAACGGACTCACCCCCTTACACTGCTTACTCTACTTCTGCCTATAATTTAGATAATATCTTTTGCTCTGATTTTTAGTCTTATGCTTAATGTTTTTCTGCTTTTTGCTCTTCTGCTTCTTGGTCTTCTGTCTCTTGTTGTTCTGTATCTTGGTGGTTGTCTTCATATTCTTTGTCCTCTTGGTCATCTTCTTCAGGGTCATCTTTTTGGTCTTCTTTGGGGTGGTCTTCAGGGTCGTCGTCAGGGAGATCCAGAGTGATTACCAAAAACCATTTCAAAAAGTTTGATCTTGGAAATGTAGCAGAAGGTACAAGAAGGCTGAGGAACTGCTGAGAACCAGCTGACGGTACTGGAACCCGGATGGGTAGCAGAAGGAACAAGAGCCAATGGCACTACCGAAGACCAGCTGATGGTACTGGAACTCGGTTACTAAGCAGGAGGTACCTGTGCTAGAAAGCACTACTAAGGACCAGCAGACGTTGCTGGAACTCGGATACTGAGATGGAGGCACCTAAGCCAAAGGCACTGCCAAGAACCAGCTGACGGTGCTGGAACCCGGAGGGGCAGCAGAAGGAACAAGAGGCAATGAAACTATCGAGGACCAGCTGACGGTGCTGGAACCTGGATGGGTAGCAGAAGCTACAAGAGCCAAAGGCACTACCGAGGACCAGCTGACGGTACTGGAACCCGGTTACTAAGCAGGAGGTATCTATGCTAGAAAGCACTACCAAGGACCAGCAGACGTTGCTGGAAGTCAGATACCGAGATGGAGGCACCTATGCCAAAGGCACTGCCGAGAACCAGCTGACGGTGTTGGAACCCAGAGGGGCAGCAGAAGGAACAAGAGGCAATGGAACTACCGACGACCAGCTGACGGTGCTGGAACCCCGATGGGTAGCAGAAGCTACAAGAGCCAATGGCACTACCGAGGACCAGCTGACGGTACTGGAACCTGGTGACTAAGCAGGAGGTACCTGTGCTAGAAAGCACTACCAAGGACCAGCAGACGTTGGTGGAACTCGGATACCGAGAAGGAGGCACCTAAGCCAAAGGCACTGCCGAGAACCAGCTCATGGTACTGGAACCCGGACGGGTAGCAGAAGGTACCCATGAAAAATAAAGTTGCAAGGCCGCAGTTACCGAAACCCACAGTCCTACAGGGGGTGCTTGTCCTATTGGCACTATGGAACCAGCATTTATTGCCAGATCCCGCAGCCCACATAGGAAGCACCTAAACTGCAGGCACCATAGAGTCGGCTAACCCGACCGCAACACGACAGGACAACGTATTGGTGGCAAAGTGACGTTGACACTACCCGGAAACAGCTGGCGTGCTGGAACTAGGCTGGGCAGGAGGGAGTACCGTGCCAAAAGACACTGCCGAGAACCAGCTGACGATGCTGGAACCCGGATGGGTAGCAGCAGCTACAAGAGCCAATGGAACTACCGAGGACCAGCTGACGGTGCTGGAACTCGGAGGAGCAGCAGAAGGAACAAGAGCCAATGGCACTACCAAGGACCAGCTGATGGTATTGGAACCCAGTTACTAAGCAGGAGGTACCTGAGCCAGAAAGCACTACCAAGGACCAGCAGACATTGCTGGAACTCGGATACCGAGAAGGAGGCACCTAATCCAAAGGCACTGCCGAGAACCAGCTGACGGTACTGGAACCCGGATGGGTAGCAGAAGGTACCCATGAAAAACAAAGTTGCAAGGCCGCGAGCCGGCCACAGTTACCAAACTCCGCAGTCCTACAGGGGGTGCTTGTCCTATTGGCACTACGGAACCAGCCTTTATTGCCAGATCCCGCAGCCCACATAGGAAGCACCGCAACACAACAGGACAATGTATTGGAGGCAAAGTGACGTTGACACTAAACAGAAACAGCTGGCGTGCTGGAACCAGGCAGGGCAGGAGGGAGTACCCATGCCAAAGACGCTGGCGGTGCTGGAACCCAGGGTAAATACTACCAACAGAGTGGAGACAGAGGCCTAATTGGAGCAAGTTTAAAATCTGTAGTTGTATGGGTGTGGACAGAGCAGGAGAAATTGCCGGACACACAACTGGGGATCAGCTGACGTTACTGAACTCCAATAAGACTGGAGCATATGTTGACTGTGCAGACGGCACTTCTGAGCAGCAACTGGCGGTGATGGAGCACAGGGTTAATACTACAAACATAGTGAAGCCAGAGACCTAATTGGATCAAGATTAATATCTGCTGTAGACTACAACTGATTTTAAACTTGCTCCAATTAGGCCTCTGGCTCCACTCTGTTTCTAGTATTTACCCTTGGCTCTAACACTGCCAGTTGCTGCTCAGAAGTGCCGTCTGCACAGTCAACACTTGCTCCTGTGTTATTGGGGTTCAGTAACGTCATTCTAGTGGGAATGTGGACAGAGCAGGAGAAATTGCCGGACACACAGCAGGGGATCAGCTGGCGTTACTGAACCACAGTAACACTGGAGCAAGTGTCGATTGTGCAGACGGCACTTCTGAGCAGCAACTGGCGGTGTTGGAGCCCAGGGTAAATACTAGAGACAGAGTGGAGCCAGAGGCCTAATTGGAGCAAGTTTAAAATCAGTAGTAGTGTGAATGTGGACAGAGCAGAAGACATTGCCGGACACACAGCAGGGGAGCAGCTGGCGTTACTGAATGCCAGTAACACAGGAGCTAGTGTTTTTCTCTGTGCAGATGGCACGTCTGAGCAGCAACTGGGGGTGTTGGAGCTCAGGGTCAATCATGGAGTAGGTTGAGGCCTACTTGGAGCAAGTTTAAAATCTGATGTAGTTTGAATGTGGAGGGAGCAGGAGATATTGCCGTACACACAGCAGGGGAGCAGCTGGCAATACTGAACCCCACTAACACAGGAGCTAGTGTTTTTCTCTGTGCAGACGGCACTTGCGAGCAGCAACTGGCAGTGTTGGAGCCCAGGGTCAATCAAGGAGTAGGCTGAGGCCTAATTGGATCAAGTTTAATATCTGATGCGGGGTAAATGTGGAGGAAGCAGGAGATATTGCCGTACACACAGCAGGGGAGCAGCTGGCGTTACTGAACCCCACTAACACAGGAGCTAGTGTTTTTCTCTGTGCAGATGGCACATTTGAGCAACAACTGGCGGTGTTGGAGCCCAGGGTCAATCATTGTGTAGGCTGAGGCCTACTTGGAGCAAGTTTTAAATCTGATGTAGTTTGAATGTAGAGGGAGCAGGAGATATTGCCGGACACACAGCAGGGGAGCAGCTGGCGTTACTGAACCCCACTAACACAGGAGCTAGTGTTTTTCTCTGTGCAGACGGCACATCTGAGCAACAACTGGCGGTGTTGGAGCCCAGAGTCAATCATTGTGTAGGCTGAGGCCTACTTGGAGCAAGTTTTAAATCTGATGTAGTTTGAATGTGGAGGGAGCAGGAGATATTGCCGGACACACAGCAGGGGAGCAGCTGGCGTTACTGAACCCCACTAACACAGGAGCTAGTGTTTTTCTCTGTGCAGACAGCACTTCTGAGTAGCAACTGGTGGTGTTGGAGCCCAGGGTCAATCATGGAGTAGGCTGAGGCCTACTTCGAGCAAGGTTAAAATCTGATGTAGTTTGAATGTGGAGGGAGCAGGAGATATTGCAGTACACACAGCAGGGGAGCAGCTGGCGTTACTGAACCCCACTAACACAGTAGCTAGTGTTTTTCTCTGTGCAGACGGCACATCTGAGCAACAACTGGCGGTGTTGGAGCCCAGGATCAATCATGTTGTAGGCTGAGGCCTACTTGGAGCAAGTTTAAAATCTGATGTAGTTTGAATGTGGAGGGAGCAGGAGACATTGCCGGACACAGCAGGGAAGCAGCTGGTGTTACTGAACCCCACTAACACAGGAGCTAGTGTTTTTCTCTGTGCAGATGGCACTTCTGAGCAACAACTGGCGGTGTTGGAGCCCAGGGTCAATCATGGTGTAGGTTGAGGCCTACTTGGAGCAAGTTTAAAAACTGATGTAGTTTGAATGTAGAGGGAGCAGGAGATATTGCCGTACACACAGCAGGGGAGCAGCTGGCGTTATTGAACCCCACTAACACAGGAGCTAGTGTTTTTTTCTGTGCAGACGGAACTTCCGAGCAGCAACTGGTCATGTTGGAGCCCAGGGATTACAGTTCAGGTGGAAGAAACATGAACACAACAGGAGACCTGGATACTGTTGCCAACCAATTATTTAACCTGGAAGAGGACTGGCAAATTCAGGCGAGGATCCAGGCCTTGTTCATTTTCAGAAAAGTAAGCCGGTCAACGTTACCGGAGGATAGTCGCATGCGACGGTCTGTTAGTACACCACCTGCGGCACTAAAGACGCGTTCCGATAATACACTAGCAGCAGGGCAAGCCAGCACCTCCAATGCATACTGGCTAAGCTCTGGCCATATATCCAGCTTAAAGACCCAAAACTTGAAGGGGGAAGAGCCATCTGGGAGTACATTGAGAGGGCAAGACATGTAGTCTGTCACCATCTGACGGAAACGTTGCCTCCTGCTGACTGGAGCCGTCTGTGATGCTGTAGACATTTGTGGCAGGCACACAAAACTTTGCCACATTTGGGCCATACTGGTTTTGCCTTGTGCTGAGGCACTGCTTCTGCTCCCTCTTTGTGCAGAGCTTCCTCCACTGCCTCGACGCACAGAGCTGCTTTGTAAAGCACTAGCAGCACTGCTCTCGGTTGGAATGGAGAACATGATGGAATGCACCAGTGTGTCTTGGTACTCCCGCCTTTTATGTTCCCAGTTCAATGGTGTTATGAGGCTTTGTAAGTTGTCCCGGTAGCAAGGATCTAGGAGGGTGTACACCCAATAATCAGCCGTGTTGAGAATGTGGGCGATGCGGCGGTCGTTTCTCAGGCACTGCAGCATGAAATCAACCATGTGCTGCAGACTCCCAACTGGCCAAGAAACGCTGTCCCCTGCTTGAGGCGTCATCTCTGAGTGCTCTGCATCACCCCACCCTTGCTCTACATACTGACTATTATTCATTGTGTTCCTCCCTCCTCTGGAGAGATGTCTTCCTCCTCCATTGACTCCTCCTCATCCTCCTCATAAAGTGTCCCCTGCCTAAGCCTTTGTGAGGAACCACGTTGCGCAGACTGCTCAGAAGCAGATGGCATTTGTGACTCCTCATCCTCCACCTCTTCCAAAACCTCCTCCCTTAGTGCTTGCAGTGTTTTTTGAAGCAGGCAGATAAGGGGTACAGTCATGCTGACTAGTGCATCATCTGCTCTCGCCATCCGCGTGGAATCATCAAAGGCAAGCAAAACGTGGCAGATGTCCTTCATAGAGGCCCACTCAGTGGTGGTGAAGTGTGACCGGCGCGTAGTGCAACTTGTTTGCGCCTGATGCAGCTGGTACTCCATTACTGCTGCCTGCTGCTCACACAACCGCTCCAACATATGTAAAATTCTACCTGTTGGGTAGGTCACATATGATGCGATGTTCCGGAAGGCGGAATCAGCGCTGCAGAGCTGCAATGCGTGATCTTGCCATGCTAGAACGCCGCAAGTGAGCGCACTCTATGCGGACCTTGTGCAGCAGTGCATCAAAATCCGGATAGTCCCTCAGAAAGCTCTGCATGACCATGTTGCGCACATCTGCCAGACATGGGATGTGAGTGAGGTTGCCTAGGCCCAGAGCTGCCACCAGATTTCGGCCATTCTCACACACTACCAATCCTGGCTGGAGATTCGCTGGTACAAACCACATGTCGCTCTCCTGCTTTTGGCATTCCAGAGCTCCTGTGCTGTGTGGCTTCGATTCCCCAAAGAAATTAATTTAAGGACGGCCTATTGATGTTTGGCCACGGCTGTGCTCATATCGGTCGTAACAGGTAAGCATTCACGGGTCCATGTGGAGGTAGACCGTGACGGCTCCTGCAGCGCTGATTCTGAGGAACTGGAGTATGAGGAGGAGTCAATGTGTACAGACTGGATTCCTGCAATCCTTGGAGTTGGCAGAACACGTACAGCGCCACTCTCAAGATCTGTACCCGTCTCCACAACATTGACCCAATGGGTGGTGAGGGAAAGGTATCTTCCCTGTCCATGGTTACTGGTCCACGCATCGGGGGTCAGGTGGACCTTGCTACTGACGGCGTTTAGTAGTGCATGTTTAATTTTTCCCTCCACATGCTTTTGCAGGGCAGGGACGGCTTGCCTGCTGAAATAAAAGTGGTTGGGCATGGTGTATTGTGGGACTGCCAATGCCATGAAGTTACGGAAGGTGTCAGTCTCCACCAGCCTGAATGAGAGCATTTCAAGGGCCAGTAGTTTTGCAATGCCAGCATTCAGAGCCCGTGCTCAGGGATGGTTAGCCGAGTATGGCCGCCTTTTCTCCCATGCCTGTGCTACCGATGGCTGTAGAGTGGACTGGGAGTGTGAGGATGACAGGGAACGTGGTGCTGTGGGTGGAATGTCACTGGGTCTCTGGACAACAGTGCCAGAGGTTCTTCCTTGGCGATCCTGTGCAGAAGCTGAACCAGCTGTGTGTGAGCTGGAGGAAGAGGCTACAACACGAGCTGAAGAGGTGGTAGGTGGTGCTTTAGGTTTGCCTACGTCTTCAGTGAGTCTTTGTAACTCCACCACGTGCTTGGTCCGCACATGTTTCCACATATTTGTGGTATTCAGGTTGCTGACACTTTTCCCTCTTTTGACTTTCTGATTACACAGCTTGCATTTGACCTATTCATCTACACTCCCCTCTTCAAACATAGAATCATAGAATCGTAGAGTTGGAAGGGACCTCCTGGGCCATCTGGCCCAACCCCCTGCTCAAAGCAGGATTCGCTAAATCATCCAAGTCAGATGTCTGTCCAGACTCTGTTTGAAGACTTCCATTGAAGGAGAACTCACCACTTCTCGTGGCAGCTTGTTCCACTCATTGATCACTCTAACTGTCAAAAAGTTTTTTCTAATATCTAATAAACACCTGCTTCTCCTGGGCAGTCTCGCCAGCACAGTACGCACCAGAAAGTGGCACCTAAGTCTCATCATCTGATGCGTACTGAGGTGTGCTCACCATAGGCACTGGCCCACCCGCCTCTTCAGTTTCAGAGGGACAAAGCAGTTGCACATCACTGCATACTCCCTCTTCTTCACATTCTAGAATGCTGCTTGGCTGGTCCCCTGTTTCCAAGCCAAGAGATTCATAGAACAGAAGTAGAGATGGCTCCTATCCAGGGCTCTCTGACTGCCTGGGCAATTTGGCAGGTGGTAAAGAGACAGATGGTTGCTCTGCAGTGCTCTGGCCCTGAGAGGATGTGGAAGTAATTGAAGCTGATGCGTTAGCTGCCATCCATCCGACAATGGCTTCAATTTGTTCGTCCCGCAATAGTGGGGTACGGCGAGGTCCTACAAAGCTGTGCATAAAGGACTGTTCCCTAGTAAAACTGGGGGATGCTGAGTCACTGGTGCCCGCAGCAGGCACAGAATCCCCACGTCCTCTCCCTGCTGAAACTACATGCCCACGACCACGTGCCTTACTCCCAGCCTTCTTCATCTTGGTAGACTGATAAAGATAGGCAGAAAAGTACAAAGGGGGGGCTTAGTGTGCTTATTCCTGAATAGCTGCTAACAGGTATATGAAGCAATAATTTTATAAAGTGTGTGGACTACACTTTAATATGAGTAATGTGGCCTACACAACTGTCAAGTGGAGTGTTTGGTGAACTTTATTTACGTGGTTTTTTTTTCAAAAAAACAAAAAGGATGTGACCAAAGATGTGAAAGCAATAGTATCACAAACTTTTTGTAGCTATTACAATGCAGGAAGGTAACCTACAATGCAATAGATGAGGCTCCAAAAAATACGCTATTACTTATCTGGCTGGGGCTACAGGGCACAAGCCAGAAAAAAGGCTCCTCTATCTTCTCCTATATAGTGTTTGCAACCAATCTAGCTGGATACAGATGGAAGCACACTAATAGGAGAATTTCAGGAGAAATAAGCAGCACTAAAGCAAAAAAGAACAATGTATGAGGCAGTGGCGCACGCTGAGCGGGCTACAACCAGAGGTGGCTGCAGAACACACTACAGCGTGAGCTGCACTCACACACAGAGACCTCACAGACAGCCATGAACAGTGCAGAGAACTGTACACTAGCACTGAAAAGCTGCAGAAAGGCTTCGCTGTCTACTCCTATATAGTGTTTGCAACCAATGTAGATGGATACGGATGGATGCACACTAATAGGAGAATTAATGAAAAATGAGCAGCAATAAAACAAAAATAAATATGTATGAGGCAGTGACGCACGCTGAGCGGCCTACAACCAGAGGTGGCTGCAGGACACACTACAGCGTGAGCTGCACTCACACAGACCTTGCAGACAGCTGTGAACAGTGCTGCAAGGCAAAAGACAGCTTCTCACAGGGGTTGCTAAACTAGCCTGGGTAAAGCACAATCTAGCAAATCGATATTTCTAACTGTCCCTCAGAGTCACAATAGCAGCGTCCTGTCCCTAACTGAATTCACAGCAGAGTGAACCCAAAATAGCGGCGGCAGCTTTTATAGTGCATCATGACATCATTTCAGCAGCCAATCACAGCCATGCCATTAGTTAACATGCCTACATGCCTAACAGGATGTGCCCACACTTCTTAGGATTTCTCATTGGCTGAATCAAATCAAACTGGCTCATAGCATTATGGGAACTTCTGATTCCGGTTTTCAATATGCTAAAAGTATCGAACTCAGAATCAGAATTCCGATACCGCGAATATCGGCCGATACCCGATATTTGCGGTATCGGAATGCTCAACACTAGTCAACACATGAACATTTGACCCTTAGATTCATTCAGACTTAAGCTTTTCTTGAGCAAGGATTATCTTTGCTTTTCACAGATAGTACACATACCTACGACAGTTTATGGTGTAATTCACATGCCAATTTTTTCCTCAGACTGAATGGTCCGAGCTAAAGCACAGAGATAATGTTCCAAATGTGGGTTCAAACTCGCCAGTGTACAGTCTGTTTTTAACTGACTATTATAGATGAGAAGATGGAGCAACCTTCATCATTTGTTTTTTCACCAAAGATGAACTGAGGAAACTCTGATCAAACTCTAATGGTAAAAACTGATGCACTAATAAAACTCTGAGGACTCTGATTAAAAACACATATTAGGCCACATTCACATGTTCAGTATTTGGTCAGTATTTTCATCCGTATTTGTAAGCCAAAACCAGGAGAGGAACAATCAGAGGAGAAGTGTTGTAGAAACACGTCACCACTTCAGTATTTTTCACCCACTCCTGATTTTTTGCTTTCAAATACAGAGCTAAAATACTGACCAAATACTGAATGTGTGAGCATTTCGTTTAACTCAGACTGTTATCTGTATAGAAAAAAATCCTTGATGTCTCTGTGAGCCCTTTTACAGAGCACAAGGATGCCAATAAGTGTGTGTTAGCTGCAATAATTAGGTTTACTTGGATAAAAATTACGGTATCTGACAAAATACAGAACATAAAGAGATTCTCAAATAATGTTTCTTTTTAATATTTACTATTAATAAAAGTTAGCAAAATACAAAATTCTTCTGACAGAAGGCGACAATGAAGGCTACTTTATACCCAAAACTCCATTATGCTCTTTTTCACACATTGGGGGAATGGGATGCTATGGATTTGTGGAGTGTATGAGCCAGGAGCTCTACAGGCATATAGGCTAAATATTTTTATAAAACAGCATCAAAAAGTAGAAACATATCAATTGTATCCATACTATAATTTTCCTTAAAGACAATAACATGGGATAATGTAACAAATTAGTCATGTGTATAAATGACTTAGTATTTAAGGTAAACATTTGAGCATAACTGGAGTTGATATCATTAAGATTCCTTAGTAAGAATGACCTCGCTCCCACCTGCTGAGCTGTATTCATTAATGCTGTGTAGGAGCATATTTTAGTCTTCTCCCATATCCAATTACTGTATTTTGAGCAGGATCCAACAATTTCCTGTAACTTAATTTTATTCGACTAAAATGACAAGACATAATTGATTCATTCTAAGCCAATTAACCTTGGCAGGTTACAGACTCTAAAAGACTTGCATGATTCTATGAATTATTATTGGAAGTAGTACTTTGTGTCAAGGAGCCATCATTATGAGGTGTAAGTACATGTGCTCCATAATAGACATACATATGTGCAATACAGCGGCTTTAAAGTTCAAAGCAAAATAATAAAAAATGACACAAATCAAAAAAATTCAGTATTTACCGTATTTATCCTTTCTCACAGTTTTAGTGGATATCATGTGGTCTTCAGTCAAAGTCTAGTTTCACACTCCATGTGCCAGTAGCTTATTAGTTGCATTCATTTAAGTTTTATGTGTGTTTTGACCATTTGTATGCCTAAAACATTGTTTAACATACTTTCAATGGGTATAGACAGAGCCGGTTTTAGACAAAGTGGGCCATGGGCAAATGTGGGGTGCTAAATGCTAAACATTGTGCACCATCACACAAAACATTTACGTTGCATTTTCATGAGTTTCTTGAGTTTAATGAGTGTGATCGACAATATTCAAGTAATTCAGCACTTGTTTAGCTGCCTCTTTTTACAGGCTGACAAGGAATCAGGGGCACAGAATGATCACTAATAGATTTATCTGTATCCATACAATATCATATTATCAGCAGGACATCTCCAATTTACACCGGCAATGTGCTGCTGAGAATAATGATTTTTGTTCCGGCATAAACAATTCAATAACCCAATGAATGAGCATCATTTTGCTTATTCTTTAGGCAATTGTCAACATGTTTACATTTATAAACTGTTATTTATGCTGCCAGTATTAATATAGTGGATGCTGCAGCCACACATGGTATGTGACACAAACACTATATGATACACACAAATGTCTATACAAATAGAACACACATGTATACACAGAGCATATACACACACATTTATATGTATACAAAGAACACGTACACACATGTATACACAGAGCACATAAATACATACAAAAACATGCATACAGAGAGCACATACATACTGTGAGATAGTGACCGGTGTTATTGTGAATGGCCAGTATGTGTCACAGAGGTGGAGGTCCTCTGTGCTGTAAGCCTGGAATGTTTCTCTGGGACCTGTAGTCCCACGAGCCTTGTTTAGTTTTTGAGGGCTGGGCTTGCAGGTTAGCCGGAGAGTTGGGCAGGTCTGGCTAAACACCTACCTCTCAACAATGGGTGTGTCTCATGGATATATTGAGACTGTTGTTTGGTCACATGGTCTCTGTGTTGGAAGGTCCTTGAAGAGGACCGTTTTTTCCTGGAAGCGCATGGAGAAGTTCATGTGCCTGCAAAGTCCATGACGGCTATCTGAACTGGGGGAAGACACCATCCTTCTGAGGGTCTGGAACTGAAAGGATTGAGCATGTCAAGCAAGTCATAGTAAGGGTCCCAGTAAGGCAGCTTCCCTGGAAGTCAGGACAGACTATGAGTCAGCGTGTGGAGCAGAGCTCCTGGAAGGTAACCTCGTTCAAGGGGTTTTAGGAAAGGAAGACAGGTGTATCTGCTATTGGAACAGACTGGTGGTCATAACATGTTTCGTAGATGTAACGAAATGGACTGTACTTTATGCGGTTTATGCTGTATCTAAGTAAAATGGATGTACTGTTTAAGTGGAAAACAATTCCTGTATGCCTTAATCTCGTTGCCAAGTGAGTGTTCCACAACATATTCAGTGAACGCTATTTCACAATATATACTTGTATACACCAAGCAGTTTCTCACTCAAGCATACACAGAACACATATATTTATGCGCAGAGCACATACACACATATCCACAGAGTACATACGTTTACATTGGAAATGAGTGTGGAATAGAATTCTACTCAATTTTGCAAAAATCCACATTTGCCAAAATGCAGGTTTTTTGCAATTCACTTTTGTGCAAATTCAGCAAAATGCTTAAATTGGATACAGCAAAAGTGGTAAAATTCACCTGTAAAAGGCCATCCAAATGTTATAGACAACTGTTTGGTCCATCTTCAGATAATTGGTTTGCACTGAAATCCCTGGGCATCTCACACTGGCCCCTGACTTCTGACTTTCAGTAGACTGGTAAGGGTTCTTCACATGCTACTGCAAAGGTCATGATCATAACATTATGGCATGAGAGGTGGCCTTTGTTGGTGCATGCACAGAAGCCCCCATGGTATAGTCAACCACAGAAGTCAGATCCTAACGTGAGTGGTGGAGATCTGAAGATGCAACAAGGGCCAGTTGGGTGATGGTCAGAAGTGAAAGGGCAAGAGAGGTGAATGGTGAGTATAAGGATTATTTTATTTTTTTATATACAACTTTTATTATGCTTTTGCATCTGGAGAAAACCCAGACTTTTAATAAAGGACATTCAATTTATAGAGAATAACTTTTTTGAGAATCAAGTTTCCAAAGAAAATCTGAGCAAACACGCAAATTCAAATTGTGCTTGATCTGCTCAACTGTATTGCATATAAATGTAAATACAGAAAGAACAAAAACACACACGTATACACAGAGTAGATACATACACACATGTGTACACATACAGTGAAGAGCAAAGGGTTAACAATGTTTTGAACTTTTGACTTTCTGGCTTCATAACTCAACATCCACTACTGCTTTGTTCGTGAGACTATCATCATTTTATAGACAATCAACTCATACCTAAATTTGACTGTCAACTTTTTAGCATATAATCACAAAAATATCCAAAAAACATATATCCATAATTATAGTGGCTAGAGACATATCAATGTTTGTCTCCCCATCATTATCCAGTTGGACACACTCCCCTTGAGAAAGGAAAACTGCAAAACACGTATTGGGGCAGTTGTGGCATTGCATGGTTCACTGACTTCACCTTGGGAAAGCAATATATTGCATTTCTCTCTTTATGGACACAATAACTTCATTCAGAGTTATCTCTTTCACGTATACTTTTGAATTTGAACAGTATCCTTTGGTTTTAAAAACATAATTTTTACTGTTACCCATAGACTGACCTCACTTACCATCTCTTTTTTTCTACACTTGATTTATTTTCCTTCTTGGAATCCTCCAACATGTTTCAGTTATTATATGGTTCATGTTTTTTAACTTAATTTATTTTGTAATACATGTGTATTCTATTTTACATTTCTATGAGTGGGGTTTTTGGATAGTTTATATCCTTATATAGGTTGTGTATTTAGCATATGATTTGTTATGTGGTTTCTTGTCATGACACTGAATTGCTACTGTTTTGCTCCTGGTGGTGGAAAATATTTTTCTTCCTGAATATTACAAAATACAACCTGTTTTCACATTCCATAATAGCACAGTGTATTATTAGATTGATTCCCAAGTGAAAGTTCATTGGTTTGAATTGAGGAGCAGCCATTAATATGATTTCCCAAGAAAAGAGAAACAGTATCATCAAGCTCATCGATAGCAGTCTCTTGGCCAAGAAAATTGCCAAACTGCATCACGTGATTGCCATGACAGTTGGAAGAATACGAAATGAAGTCCGTCCCTTCATTCAAAAACCAATACATGGACATACAAGAAAAATATGAGAGTGAACAAGTTGGATGATAAGGTGTTATTTACCCTAGCCTTACAGGAATAACAGAGCAAGTTAGGGTGAGCTGCCGTGGAGCAGGGATGTCAAAATCGGGCTGTTAGGTAGCAACAATTTAGCGACTTATAGGGTCATCTAGTCCCATCAATTGTGATACAACCTGAGAGAATGATCTATAACTGTAACACACAACAATGATTTATTGTGTGTAAGAAAATATTATCTTTGCCAAACACACAAATCTACACATACATCATCTATACATACATTGGGTACAGAAAGTATTCAAACCCATTTATATTTTTCACTCTTTGTTTCATTGCAGCAATTTGGTAAATTAAAAAAAGTTCATTATTTTCTCATCAATGTACACTGCACCCCATCTTGACTGAAAAAAGCAGAAAAGTAGAAATTGTTGCAAATTTATTACAAAAGAAAAACAAGTATCACATGATCATAAATATTCAGACCCTTTGCTCAGACACTTATATTTAAGTCACATGCTGTCCATTTCCTTGTGATCCTCCTTGATATGGTTCTGCTCCTTCATTGAAGTCCAGCTGTGTTTAATTAAACTGATAAGACTTGATTTGTACAGGCACATACCTGTCTATATAAGACCTCAGAGCTCCCAGTGCATGACAGACCAAATGAGAATCATGAGGTCAAATAACTGTCCAAGGAGCTCAGAAACAGAATTGTGGTGAGGCACAGATCTGGCCAAGGTTACAAAAGAATTTCTGCAGTACTCAAGGTTCCTAAGAGTACAGTAGCCTCCATAATCCTTAAATGGAAGAAATGTAGGGATTCCAGATGTTTCCATGGAGCCTGCTTTGCCCTTGTCCAAGATGGAGTCTGGTACTTTGCCCTGTCCTGGAACTTAATGTCTGTGCTGCTATTTAAATCCAGGTTGGGAGATCCACCTTGCCTGATTATTTTGTTGCTGTTTGCTTCTGAGCTTCCTCCTGGCTTGCTTCTGGAGTTCCTGCTGCTGCTCGTTACTCACCACTTCCAGTTGCTTTCAGTCTTCTAAGCTTCTTCTGGATCCTTGCTGGGGTTACCTACTCTCCTGACTTCTGAGATTGTGTTCTGTTGCGGGCTGCTTGGCGGGGCTTGAGCTGGAATTCTCAGCCCAAAAGGTACATTTACGGACCTTCTCCCTGTTATGCTTCACCTACTTCTGGACTTCCATGAGGGGTGTTGTCTCCTCTATCTGCATAGTTCTGCACTTCCACGTATAAGTTCCCCTCACACTCTTGCTGCATACTACTGCTGGACTTCCATGTACAAGTGCAGGTTGCACTCTTGTTTGCATACTACTGCTGGACATCCACGTATAAGTGCCGGTCGCACTCTTGCTGCATATTACTGCTGGACTTGTTTGTATTAGCGGTCGTGCCCCGCAACTAAGTTTGCTGGACATTTCTGGCTTGAGCTGTCACTTTGTTACAGTTGCAAGAGAGTCTCTGTTAGTTTATGTTCTATTTGCTTTGTTAAATACACTTTTTTGTCTCAACGGGATACTCAGGCCATTAAGGAATCTGCTGGGATAATGACAGCTGAAACAAAGTTGGATCAGTTATTTTCCATGATTAACTCTTTACAAGGGGATGTGGAGGCTTTACAAAACAAGGTTACTAACTGGGAGGCCCATTTCGGGCAAGCGCTTCAGGACTTAAGTAATCAAATAACAGTACGGGCGCCTTCACCTTCGGGGCAGCTACCGCCAGCTAGCTCTCCCAAATTACCGCCGTTTAGATTTAATGGAGACCGCTACAAATTTTGTGTGTTTATTAATCAATGCATTTTGTATTTTGATGTGCATGCTGCCTACTTCCATACAGATCGATCCAAAGTATTATGTATAATCATGTTACTTACCTCACGAGCACTGACTTTGGCAAATCTGCTAATCGAGACTTGTGACCCTCGACTGAATAACTTGGATGATTTTTTAGCTGCAATGTCTATGATGTTTGATGATCCTAATTGTCGCACTACAGCTGAAACTGCATTGTTGTCTTTACATCAGGGTAAGCGTTCTTTTGTTGAATATGCTACTGAATTTAGACAGCTGTTGGTGGATATGGCTAGGGACTGTTATGCTCAATTACCCATTTTTAAGAGGGGACTTTCTAGTGTGATTAAGGACGAGTTAGCCCATGCAGATGCTCCTCAAAACTTAGAGGTGTTTATACAGCATTTCATGCGTATTGACATACGTATTACAGAATGTAAACAGTAGAGATTTGCAGCCTACAATCACTTCACTAACTCTTTCCTTCCTTCTAAAGAACCTGCAGGCAAATCCCCTTGGGAAGCTGAACCAGTTCCCATTCAAGTGGATACTTTACAGCGGTGTGAGAGTAACAAGAGCAGGGAGCATCATTTTTGTGAGAGCTTGTGGATTTACTGCAGTCAGTCCAACCATTTCTTTATTAAATGTCCTAAGCAGCCACACAAGGTACTAGCTGCTGTGGGGGAGTATGAGGATCAGGATGCAAAATCTGTTGTTTCTGGGTCCAGTTTTTCTGTGAAAGCTGTCTTTTCATTCCATTTCAATGACTACCTCTCCTAAGATATGAAAGGATAGAGATTCACATTGCTCCCTCACAATTAAGATCTTGTTGTTTGGACAATGAATCTCCTGCTCAGTTAAGGTGGATTTTAGGGTGGAGGGTAACTTTATGGACCTCACCTTTGCCAAGGAACATGGCACACAGATGCAACAGAGAGCCACCCCAGTAACAATGGAAACAGTGGATGATTCCCTCTAGTTTCAGGACCAATGGATCTGGAGACAGTACCTCTAGAGAATTGCATAGAATCCAATCATCAGGAAGTGCTTTCCTTTATGTTAATTTCTTCACCACATTTTCCTTTAAGGGTACCGTTACACCTAGCGATGCACCAGTGATCCCGACCAGCGATATGACGCGGTCAGGATCGCTGGTGCATCGCTAAGTGGTCGCTAGTGAGCTGCCACACAGGCAAATCTCACTAGCGACATCGCTGGGGACGGGGATCGCTACTTACCTGTCAGACGCGGTGATCCTGCGTCCTCCCGCCCGCCTCCACGCCTCGCTCGTCTCTCCACAGGAAGCGCCGCAGGAAGTGGCCAACGAGGAATGATCCAGGAGCTTCTCGCGCGATCAGCGATAACCAGCGGGGGAGCCCGTCGGAGGTAAGTATCACATGCAGCGATATCGCTAGCAATATCGCTGCAACGTCACAAAATTGGTGACTTTACAGCGATATTGCTAGCGATATCGCAGTGTGTAACGGGGGCTTAATTCTAGGAATTCCTAGGCTGCAGGAACAAAATCTAATCATCA
The DNA here is from genome assembly GCF_039654945.1 of Dendrobates tinctorius. Lineage (NCBI taxonomy): Eukaryota > Metazoa > Chordata > Amphibia > Anura > Dendrobatidae > Dendrobates > Dendrobates tinctorius. Next base: position 66,914,149 of record NW_027361732.1, on the reverse strand, counting down.
ACTGTTTGACCAAAGAGATCACTTATTCACCAAGAGACACACTAGTAACAAGTCAGGCAAGATCTCAGGATACAGAAAGTACCAATAAGGTATCTATTATAATGGATTTTCTGATATCTGTGATAAGAAAATGGCAGATCAACTTCCTTCTCACAGACCCCATGATTGTCCTATTGAACTGCTCCCAGGGGTGGCTATTCCATTTAAGAATGTCTACCCACTAGCAGCTCCGGAGCTGGCTGCAGTCGCAAAATCCTATTATCAATTGGGAGACTAAGGAAATCACTTTTCCATCAAAGGAGACACCGGTAACAGGCCAGGCAAGTCCTCGGGATACAGAATGTGCCACTGAGGTATCTTCTTTACCATCTGTTTATATTGAATTTTTGGACATTTGTGAGAAGATGGGGACCAGCTTTCTCCTCACAGACCATATGATTGTCCTATTGAACTGTTTCCAGGGGCGGCTATTCCAGTTAAGAATGTCCACTAGCAGCTCCTGAGCTGTATGTCTTAAAGGAATACATTGATGAGAATTTGGCTAAGGGTTTCATTCGGCCCTCCTCATCACCGGCAGGAACAACCATCTTTTTCGTAAAAAAGAAGGATGGAACTATTACATCATGTATTGACTATCGGGAGCTCAACAAGGTAACCATTCGGAACCATAATCCTTTGCTATTAATTTCTGGACTGCTGGAAAGAGTACGACACGCTAAGATCTTCTCTAAGTTGGATCTTCAAGGAGCTTATAGCCTAATTTGGATCGGCTCTGGAGATGAATGGAAGATGGCAATTAGATGTCATTATGGGCACTTTGAGTACCTTGTAATGCCTGTTGGTCTCTGCAATGCTCCAGCAACCTTTCAACACTTGGCTAATGACATTTTTAGAGATCTGCTAGATAATTTTAAGGTTGTCCAGAGACTGCTTAAAGGCAAGTCCCATGAATCCCAGAAGATGCATAACCCCCTGCGGGGGGGAAAAACCCTTGTATGGAAAGAGGCAGGCAATATGGGGGGAAGGTGTGTGAAAAGACTTATGTTAAATACACTTATCTGTCTCAGCTTTGGTCTCAGACTCATTTTATCCCATGCAATCAGATTCCTTAGTACCCACATAATTGTTACAAGAAGTTTGGGACCACCAGAAGTCTTCCTAAACCTGACCATCCAGTCAAACTGAGCAATCATAGGAGAAGAGCCTTGGTGAGAGAGGTAAAGAAGAACTCCAAGATCACTGTGGCTGATCTCCACAGATGCAGTACGGAGATGGGAGAAAGTTCCACAAAGTCAACTATCACTGCAGCCTGCCACCAGTCATGCCTTTATGGCAGAGTGGCCCAACAGAAACCTCTCCTCAGTGCCAGACATATGAAAGCCCACATAGAGTTTGCTAGAAACACAAGAAGGACTCACAGACTATGAGAAATATTGTCTGATGAGACTAAGATAGAACTTTTTGGTGATAATTCTAAGTGGTTAGTGTGGAAAAAACCAGGTACTGCTCATCACCTGCCCAATACCATCCCAACAGGGAAATATGGTGGTGGCAGCACCATGCTATGGGAGTGTTTTTCAGCTGCAGGAGCAGAATGACTGGCTGCAATTGAAGGAAACATGAATGCGGCCAAGTACAGAGATATCCTGGATGAAAACCTCTTCCAGAGTACTCTGGACCTCAGTCTTGGCCCTAATCACACAGCTAAAATAACAAAGGAGTAGCTACAGAACAACTATGTGACCATTCTTGACTGGCCCAACCAGAGTTCTGACCTAAACCCAATTAAGCATCTCTGGAGAGACCTGAAAATGGCTGTCCAACAACGCTCACCATGCAACCTGACCGAACTGGAGAGGATCTGCAAGGAATAATGGCACAGGATCCCCAAATCCTGGTGTTAAAAACTTGTTGCATCATTCCCAAGAAGACTCATGGCTGTACTAGCTCAAAAAGGGTGCTTCTACTCAATACTTAGCAAGGGGTCTGAATACTTATGACCATGTGATATTTCAGTTTTTCTTTTTTAATACATTTGCAAAATTTTCTACATTTCTGTTTTTTTCAGTCAAGATTGTGCAGAGTGTACATTAATGAGAAAAAATGAACTTTTTTGAATTTACCCAAAGGCTGCAATGAAACAAAGAGTGAAAAATGTAAAGGGTTCTGAATATTTTCCGTACCCACTGTAATTGATACTATTAATATATACACATTATGATACAAAACTGAAATGTTTTTAGAACTTTCCAATTATTTTTTTCACTCTGTTATCTGAAATCTTGCAAGGAGCACCTTTTCATGGCCGGTATATGGTGAAATGTTTTTTTTTTCCACTTCCAAATTATGGCCCCAGAAGTGCTCAATGGAACCTTCAGTAGTTTATAAATTCTTCTGTAACCAATGCAATCAGTATGTTTTGTAACAATAAGGTTACAAAGGTCTTGAGACAGCTCACTGAATTTAACAATCATGAGATGTTTATTTCGTGGCACCTTTTTATAGGCTATCAGTTAAACTAGCTGATATTATTTATCAATAAGTGGCAGGATTGCTTTATAATTTTTTGGTACTTTGGCTCATTGTCATCCTTGTGGATGTAAATGACAGGTCACTGAATCTTCAATGACATGTATTCTGTTTTAAATATTGCACATGTGCAGTTAATATTGTGATCTTTACAAAAATAAAAATTGGTTCCAGCAAAATAGCGCCAGCACATGTGCAGTATCATATATCGGCAAGCGATGTTCTGAATCTGCGCAAGTGCCACCTGTGCCATTTTGTTGAAGGAAAAGAAATTTCAGCGGAGCCAAATTTTTTAATGTAAATACCACAATATTAACTGCTAAGTGCAGTATTTAAAATAGGAGGCAGGTCACAGAAGGTTTAGTGACCTGTCATTTAAGCCCACAAGTATGACAATGAGCCAAAGCACCAAAAAGAGGTCCATCCACAGGCCCGCCCGAAAGCACGAGAATCTCATTAACTGAAAACTGCAAAGATTAAACAACAACCAATTTGAAAATGCCTGTAGTTTACTTTGCAAAATCCTGATGACAGGTTTGCTTTAAATGGTTAAGCAACTTTAAAAAAAGACTAAAATATGCTTAAAATATATATCCTTTAAAATTACTAGAATATGGAAATCCTTGATGGAGATGGCTTCCAGATATCAGAAGGATTGAAAAAAAAATGTATAGAATTTGTGTTGAGGAGATTATAATGCATAAAGTGGGAGTCGAACCAGAATTAATAGGATGTGCAAAATAAGTAAATGGGTCTAAATTAGTGATGAGCGGATATACTCGCTGTTCAGGTTTCCCCAAGCATGCTCGGGTGTCTTCCAAGTATTTGGGACTGCTCAGAGATTTAGTTTGTGTTGACGTAGCTGCCTGTTAGTTAGGGAATCCACACAAATATTCAGGCTGTCTAGCAACTGCAAATCATGCAGCTGCGTCAACACAAATAGTCAAAACTAAATCTCTGAGCACTCCCAAATACTTGGAGGAAACCTGAGCATGCTTGGGAAAACCCAAACAGTGAGTATACCCGCTCATCACTAATTTAGACCCATTTAAAAAAAAACTCGATCTACGAGTATACTCGCTCATCAATAGTCTTAATATGTAGAAACCAAGGGAGCAATGTATGGTAATGCTTAAAAAATTTAAAACTAAATAACCTTTGTAGAGGTACTGTCAAGCCATTAAATGTAAGGTGATGTGTATGGAGTGGGCACAGAAACTAAGCCCTCCAACCTCTTTCACCTGAGCACCCAGACCTCACAGTGCAATTAAGGGTTCTCAGTGGTTCATCATGGAAGTTGTGTGTCTATGTAAGTTCCCATGTTTGCTACTTTTGTTTATCTAGCTTCTTAAAAAAAGTAATAAAAACAATACCAAAAATTATACATACCCAAAAATAATACTAGTAAAATTACCACTAGAATACACCAATAAAACAAGCATTCATGCAGCTGCAATGGATGAAAAATAAAAAAGTTGTTTGTCTCACAAAATTATACCACAATCTAATTTATTTTTTAAACCAGAGCATAAAAAAAAGCTTTGAAAATTTAGTGTAATCATTCTGACCTGCAAAATAAAGTCCCAAAAATGAAACCTGAGCAACAATGCTGGAATTGCAATTTTTTACCACTACAACCCCCAAAACCCTTTTTTTCCTATTTTTCACATGACATAGTAAATTGAATGAAAGCTATCTAAACTATAATGTGACCTTGAAAATAAAAACAGTCCACATATGGCTATGTCAAAGGAAAAATAAAAATACTATGACAATTTAAAAGTAGGGACACAAAAATGGAAACAAAAAGGTAAAAATGTTGAGGATAAGTAGTGTGATGTTTTGTTTAAATGAAGACTCATTCTGGCATAATAGATCACAACTGTCACCTTATACTTAAAATATTGTCATTAGTTACGAAAGCAGCTATTTTCTCCACAAATTACAGTGGCAAAAGTTAAGCAAACTTTATAGCTTTTTTAAGGTAGCGCTTGTTATTCAGGTAGGGGACACTCGCTAGGCAGCCAAATAACCAGGTCCGGCACAGGTTTTTCATATACCTCCAACAGTCCATGTGGTTTATTAGGCATCATAAACCATGAACAGCAACAGAAAGTTCATATACAACAGCATAGCGTCCATGACAGAGCTTCACTCTGTTAATCCTGTAGTAACAAAGGTTATGCAATGTCCAATATGCAGGCTCTCTAGCCTAACAGTTATCTCACCCCGTGGCCGGGTTACCTCATGGTTGCTTCGCCACACTGCGGACATCCATTCCCTCCCCTGGGAACTCTCAGGCACTTGCAGCCATTAAACTCAGCATCCACACGTGCTGTTAGGAAGGCAGCCACGTCAGCCAGATGAGACCTTCCATACGGACCAACCAGGTACAAGCATTTCCTCATGTGACCTACCCTGGTTACCTTATATGGTTCGTAGCCACGCCCACCGGATCACATGGCTATGACCTCATTGCAGGTCCTTCACACACATCCACTTTACTATGGCATTCTAGACACCGCCCTAGGTGGATTTGTAGGTTGCTGGTTCCGCCCATCTCACCAGCTACCTGGAAAGCTCTCCTTGACACAGTGTAACGAAAGCTCAGCAGTACCTCTGCTGATCAACACACATATTCAAGCTTCCATCCCAAGGCCACCTACCTTAGGATATATAATGATAATTCAGCATCCTGCCACTCATCCTCTCTCCTGGGACACCCACACAGCGCCCCCTAGCGGACACAGTGGTCACTACACCACACTTTATATTATTGTTTTATTGTTTTATTTTTCTTCTCTTTTGTAACACAATATTTTAAATCATGTTTCTTTAAATCGTGTTAAAATTGGAATTTGACGTTAAAAGAGGAAGTGTATGACACATCTTAATTTATGGATTTCAATTAATTTCAGACACAAAATAAATACAGAAAAAAACAAGAAAGGGATGAGCGAGCACTAAAATGTTCAGGCGCTCGTTGCTCAAACCAAGCAATTCCAACCATTCGCATTCTCATTTCGAGCAACGAGTATAACGGGAGCCAAGTTTTTCTGGAAGACCCTACAAAGAGGTCTGTGGGACAGTGCAAATGTTCAAATGGATGGGAAAAGTGCGGAATGGAAGGAGAACAGCATAGGGAAGACCCCTGGAAGCATCTCTGACTCCCAAATCGCTGCTGAGAATAAAAAAACACTTTAAGGACTGACAATAAAATACTCCAAACCCATAAGAAATTTCATTTTACAGGAAAAAATGTTAAGAAACATTTTTTCATGTACAGTATAATGACTTATATATAAAGCAACATTTAAAAAAAAATATAGTTGAAGCAAACCAAAACGTTTTTTATTACAAAAATAGGATATTGGAAGAATGCTGTAAAAGACTTGAGACTGGGGTGTAGGTTAATCTTCCAGCAGGACAACGACCCTAGGCATAACTGCCAGAGCTACAATGGAATGGTTTCGGTCAAAGCATATTCATGCATTTGAATGGTCTAGTCAAAGTCAAAGTCCAGACCTAAATCTCATTGAGAATCTGTAGCAAGACATGAAAATTATTGTTCACAGGTGCTCTCCACCCAATCTCACTGAACTAGACCTAGTTTGCAAAGAAGAATGGGAAAAAATTTTAGCCTCTAGATGTGCAAATCTGGTAGAGAAATACCTCCAAAAACTTACTGCAGCAATTGCTGCGAAAAGTGGTCCTACAACGTATTCACTCAGGGGGGCTGAATACAATTTTCAGATTTATATTTTTAAAATAATTAGAAAACCATGTATCATTTCCTTTACACCTTGACATTTCATAAATACTTGCTACTTTTTGTTTGTATATTACATTAAATCCAAATAAAATGCATCTAATTTCATGGGTGTAATGTGAAAAAAAGTGGAAAAAATCATGGGGTATGAATAATTTTTAAAGGCACATTGCATTTATGTTGAATACAACAGCTACATACACTATTAAGTGGGTAATGCAGATCAGCTACAATTAAAAGTGTAATATTATGAAAATTGTGGGTTTTTTATAAGTGCATATTTTTTAATAAGCCTAAATGTAAGTTAAGTCATTATTATGATGTTACCCATTGTTTAATCTTTCAGGCCCACATCCTTTTATCCGTCAGCTTTATTTTTAAGCTTATTGAGCTGAGCACTCATCCCATCACTGTGATGCTGCATTCACACATCCGTGTATCATGGTCTGAGTGCAGACAGTGATGCACAGACTGTCTGAGAATCTCCTGGCCTAACTAAAAGGAGTGGTCCAAAGGTAAAGCATTTTTCTCCCATCTATTTAGTCCCATAATTGTAAGCTATTCTCTACTATACTCGATTTAAAATTTCCCTACCGTTCCCTAATTACACTGTCTAACAGCTATTGGCTATTGTATTTTTTTGTCCTATTTCCTGTGTGAAATAGGATGAAAATTCATTTGAGTATCAGCAGTACATGTTGGGAAACTTAAACAAAGCATTATAGAGAGGGCAAAGTCTGGTCACTGTCACAACCTCTGCCCACTCCTTGAAGCAAAGTATCAGTGACTCTCATTTCAGGGAAAGGGGGTGCTGTCCTTGCTTTGCCCCCAAGTGCAGTCTCCCCCAGAGAGTCCAGTCTGTTGTCTGTATAGAGGAATAGTAATAAGTCGGCAGCAGAATAGTGTCAGTATACCTGGCATGCAGGAGACCAGCACTACCCTCGCATGTGATGCCATTGGTCTTCGCAGGATATAGCTTTATTTATTTATTTTACTCATTTATATATTGCCATTAATTCCACAGCTTTATATCTGATGGGGCTCACAATCTAGAATCCCTATCAGTATCTTTGACATGTGGGAGGAAACCGGCTGAGGAAACACACGCAAAGCCAGGGAGAACATTCAAACTCCTTGCAGATGTTGTCCTTGGTGGGATTTAAACCCAGTACCCTAGTGCTGCTGCCCCAGTTTTAAAAGTATATTTTGTCTGTGTATAAATATATATGTATAAATATACTGTATATCGCCAATATAGAAACTCCTCAATTTTAATTATATAAACACATTTTTATGGATGCACATAATTTTAGGTAGTTTCAAATGTATGCACATCATTACCTTTTAAACTATTTAATAATTTTTTCCTTTTTAATCTTCCCTTTTACATGTATTTTCCTATGGAGTACCCTTGACTTGGTCTTGGTTGTGTAAGACTAAGTACAGTCATATGTTAAAGTTTGGGCACCCCTATTAATGTTAACCTTTTTTCTTTATAACAATTTTGGTTTTTGCAACAGCTATTTCAGTTTCATATATCTAATAACTGATGGACTCAGTTTATATTTCTGGATTCAAATGAGGTTTATTGTACTAACAGAAAATGTGCAATCTGCATTTAAACAAAATTTCACCGGTGAAAAAGTATGGGCACCTCAACATAAAAGTGACATTAATATTTCATAGATCCTCATTTTGCAAAAATAACAGCCTCTAGTCGCTTCCTGTAGCTATTATTGAGTTCCTGGATCCTGGATGAAGGTATTTGTGTCCATTGCTGTTTACAAAACAATTCCAGTTCAGTTAAGTTTGATGGTCGCCGAGCATGGACAGCCCGCTTCAAATCATCCCACAGATGTTCAATGATATTCAGGTCTGGGGACTGGGATGACCATTCCAGAACATTGTAATTGTTCCTCTGCATGAATGCCTGAGTAGATTTGGAGCGGTGTTTTGCATCATTGTCTTGCTGAAATTTCCATCCCCTGCGTAACTTCAACTTCGTCACTGATACTTGCACATTATTGTCAAGAATCTGCTGATACTGAGTTGAATCCATGCAACCCTCAACTTTAACAAGATTCCCTGTGCCGGCATTGGCCACACAGCCCCAAAGCATGATGGAACCTCCACCAAATTTTACTGTGGGTAACAAGTGTTTTTTTTGGAATGCTGTGTTTTTTAGCCTCCATGCATAACGCCTTTTTGTATGACCAAACACCTCAATCTTTGTTTCATCAGTCCACAGGACCTTCTTCCAAAATGTAACTGGCTTGTCCAAATGTGCTTTTGCATACCTCAAGCGACTCTGTTTGTGGAGTGCTTGCAGAAACGGCTTCTTTTGCATCACTCTCCCATACAGCTTCTCCTTGTGCAAACTGCGCTGTATCCGATGCACAGTGACACCATCTGCAGCAAGATGATGCTGCAGGTCTTTGGAGGTGGTCTGTGGATTGTCCTTGACTGTTCTCACCTTTCTTCTTCTCTGCCTTTCTGATATTTTTCTTGGCCTGCCACTTCTGGGCTTAACAAGAACTGTACCTGTGTTCTTCCATTTCCTTACTATGTTCCTCGCAGTGGAAACTGACAGGTTAAATCTCTGAGGCAACTTTTTGTATCCTTCCCCTGAAAAGCTATGTTGAATAATCTTTGTTTTCAGATCATTTGAGAGTTGTTTTGAGGAGCCCATGATGCCACTCTTCATAGGAGAATCAAATAGGAAAACTACTTGCAAGTGGCCACCTTAAATACCTTTTCTCATGATTTGATACACCTGGCTATGAAGTTCAAAGCTCAATGAGGTTACAAAACCAATTTAGTGCTTCAGAAAGTCAGTAAAAAGTAGTTAGGAGTGTTCAAATCAAGAAAATGATAAGGGTGCCCATACTTTTGCACTGGTAAAATTTTGTTTAAATGCAGATTGCACGTTTTCTGTTAGTACAATAAACCTCATTTGAATCCAGAAATATAACTGAGTCCATCAGTTATTAGATATATGAAACTGAAATAGCTGTTGCAAAAACCAAAATTGTTATAAAGAAAAAAGGTTAACATTAATAGGGGTGCCCAAACTTTAACATATGACTGTATATCATTTGCCCTTTTAATTACTGATTGTGTACATAATTGATTACCATATATAAGTTGATTATTGGGGACTCATAACCATCACAATTATCCGGCAGTCCAACACAGCCAATAGATGGGGCAATCATATGTGTGGGTGTGCATTTTAACCTTAATAGACCACCAATTACTTCTATGTATACACATGAACAATAGGTACAAGGGTATAGCAGAGTATTGAGACATGGGGGTTGGGAATTGTGTGCAGGCAGTGCATATATAAATGGGGTCGAGATGGAGGTGGTAATCCTGAAAAAGAAGGACGGAGTCCTTTGAAACACATCGATTTGCTTTTTAGCCCCAGCGACGCTCTGTAGCCTTAGTGACGTCACATGCTACCAGGCACTATCGGCCATTTTTTCCTTCTGCCAGTAACCAGGGATGCCACCGGCCAGGGCGCCCCTGGCTCTGCACAGCTTCCCCGTGCTCTCCCACCGATACATACTGCAGTGACACACTCCACCAACCCACCTCTATTCACATATGCGGACTGGATCCTACAACTCATAACTTAGGTGAACGGGAAGCGGGGTAAGCAGCAAGCCGCACGGGTTGCATCAGACCTCTTGCTGTGCACATACCCTTTGGGCATCGGACCCAGCACAGGTCACGATTGGCATATCTCAAACTGGCATACCTAGTTTGGTTCAAATATTGGCAAAGGTATATTTAAAAGGACCGCATGTACCACATGTCCTTTTGTGAACCAGTGAATGCACTGACACACTCCCTACATCCACATACATTAACATAGATATAAGTGTGTTCTGAATTGCATTTTGGTTTGGCCACTATGCACATTCTGAGTGGGGTGCTCACCTACTCAGTGAGTATTCATATTTTGATCATATACCCTAAAGCATGGTATCTTTTTATGAATATTTTAGTTCTCTAAGATGTTTGGGGAAACATTCCTGCCTATTTCATTCAAAAACTGTGTGTAAGGCCGGGTGCCCATGATCTGGAACTAGCAATGCTAGTTCTATTGAACACAGGTAAATCCTCATGTGTTCACCGAACCATGCAGATTTACCACTTCCAATACTTTCCATTGATGCAATTTCTGGTCTGGAAATATGCGCCGCATGTCAGTCTCCACGGGTGATCTGCAGGTGTTTGTGGAATCATAGTGGACATGGGATTTCTTCAAATCCCATACACTTTGCTGTCACAGCTGGCTGCTGCTGGTTTGATGCTGAATAAATATGCAGTATCAAACAAGCAGCAGTTCCTGATCGTGGGCACGTACCCTTAGTGGGCATAGAAAAATTGATATTTTGATGCTGTTTTGAAAGCAAATGGGTGGTCACTCCAAGTATTGCGCTCATTTAGATTTCTCTTTTGTTCACTAACTTTTTATTTTGCTAAATGATGAAAAAGAACTAATAATATTTCTAGTTTTGCAAGCATTCATATTTTGCAGTATTTTTTCCACACCTACCAAAAATCTTTGCACAGTGCTGTATGTTTATGAAAGTTTGGATTTTTCTTAAGGTCCATTTACACTGCAAGGTATTTGAATACTCTTGCAGTCCAAAATAGGCTGCTAATCACCTGAAGAATCAGCAAAATGTGAAAAGATATTTTGTGCAGCACAAAAGATCATCATTCTAGGCATCACATAATCCTGTGTAAACAGGACTCCCTGCTGCTGAAAACAATAGCAACCTACAGGTGCTTCTCACAAAATTAGAATATCATCAAAAAGTTAATTTATTTCAGTTCTTCAATACAAAAAGTGAAACTCAGATATTTGATTGAGTATTTACAAACAGAGTGATCTATTTCAAGTGTTTATTTCTGTTAATGTTGATGATTATGGCTTACAGCCAATGAAAACCCAAATGTCATTATCTCAGTTAATTATAATAATTAACAAAAAACACCTGCAAAGGCTTCCTAAGCGTTTAAAAAGGTCCCTTAAGCCCCGTCCCACATAGCAATCTCGCTAGCGAGATTGCTGCTGAGTCACAAATTTTGTGACGCAACAGCGATCTCACCAGCGAGATCGCTGTGTGTGACACCTATCAGCGACCAGCCCCCCTGCCGGTATCGCTGATCGTTATTGGAAGGCCCTGGATATTTTTTTGATCACTGGTCTCCCACTGGCCAGCACGCATCGCTGCGTGTGACAGGTGGGAGACCAGCAATCAGCGCGCTGGTAACTAAGGTAAATGCAGGGTTTCTAAGCAGCGTGTGGTGCTTAGAAACCCTCTGTGTACCTTAGTTACCAGTGCACTGATGCAGGGAACTGGTAACCAAGGTACACATTGGGTTTCTAAGTGACGCGCGCTGCTTAGAAACCCGATGTGTACCTTAGTTACCAGCTCCCTGCATCAGCGCGCTGGTAACTAACGTACACAGTGACGCACCCGCTCGGCATCGCTGGTGCTGACCGCTGGTGAAGCTGCCTGTTTGGCAGCTCACCAGCGATCATGTAGCGACACATTAGCGATCCTGACAAGTTGATATCGTTGTCGGGATCGCTGGTGAGTCGCTATGTGTGATGGCGCCCTTAGTCTGTTTTAGCAGGCTCTACAATCATGGGGAAAACTGCAGATTTGACAGATGTCCAGAAGGCAGTCATTGACATGCTACACAAGGAGTCATTGCTAAAGAAGCTGGCCGTTTACAAAGTACTGTATCCAAGCATATTAATTGATAGTTGAGTGGAAGATAAAAGTATGGTAGAAAAAGGTGCACAAGCAACTGGAATAATCTCAGCCTTGAAAGGATTGTTAAGAAAAGGCCATTCAAAATTTTGGGGGAGATTCACATGGAGTGGACTGCTGCCGGAGTCATTGCTTCAAGAGCTACCACACACAAACATATCCAGGACATGGGCTACAATTATTACATTCCATGTGTTAAGCCATTCATGACCAATAGACAACGCCAGAAGCATCTTTCCTTGGCCAAGAAGAAAAAGAACTAGACTGTTGCTCAGTGGTCCAAGGTGTTGTTTTCATAAGAAAGTAAATCGTGCATTTCATTTGGAAATCAAGGTGCCAGAGTCTGGAGGAAGAGTGGAGAGCCACCCAATCCAGATGCCTGGAGTCTAGTTTGAAGTTTCCACAATCAGTGCAGGTTGAGGGAGCCATGTCATCTGCTGGTGTAGGTCCACTGTGTTTTATCATGACCAAAGTCAGCACAGCCGTATACCAAGAAATTGTAGAGCAGTTCATGCTTCCCTCTGCCGACAAGCTTTTTAGAGATGGAAATTTAATTCTCCAGTAATTCTTGGCACCTGTCCACACTGCCAAAAGTACCAATACCTGGCATAAAAACAACAGTATCACTGTGCTTGGTTGGCCAGCAAACTCGTCTGACATTAATCCCATAGAGAATCTATGGGGTATTGTCTAGAGTAGTGTTTCATAAAATCCAGTCTTCACGGACTCCACGGGTCATGTTTTCAGGATTTCCATAGAGTTGCACAGGTGAGAGAATTCCTGATGCTTTGATGATACTTCCACCATCTGTGCAATAATAAGGAAATCCTGAAAACATGATCCGTGGGGTCTGTGAGGACTGGAGTTTGGGAAACACTGGTCTATTGCAAGAAGAGAGACAACAGACCCAACAATAGAGACTAGCAGAAGGCTGCTTTCAAAGTAACCTGGGCTTCCATAACTCCTCAGCAGTGCCACTTGCTAATCGCCTCCATGCCACACTGCAATGTTGCGGTAATTGAAGAAAAACGAGCCCTGACCAAGTATAGAGTACATTTACTGAACATAGATTTCAGTAAGCCAACATTTTGGATTTTAAAATCATTTTTCAAGCTAGTGTTGTAAAATATTCTAATTTCCTGATATTGTCATGATCCAGACCAGGGTTGGAGTCCTGTTTTTCCTTTTTTCTGGTCTGGTTATGTAGGGGTTAACCTTTCTCAGTCTGGGTTCAGAATTGCTATTCATCACCGTTGCTTCCTACAGGCGATGTTAGTTATAGTTTTTGCCTAGGGCTGCTGTAGCTGACTCTGATTGCTCTGAATGGTTCTGCTACGTTTGCTATCTGATCCTGTGCCTCTGTTTTCCCCTATTCCCATCCTGACTCAGTGTTTCCCTTTAGTGTGCTGACTCCCTGGTTTTGACTTGGCTTGTATTCTGACCTGCTTCTGTCTTTTGTCTTTTTATAATCAGAATCCTTTAAACAGAACACATATTTTTTATAAGAAAATCAATCCCTATACCAAGTGGTGAGGGGCGCTATTTCAGAACAGGATGCTCCCATCATTCATGAAAACAACAAAAAGACAAGCACGATATATCCCATAAAATTATATCAAATTTATTAAGAAAGATATTACATAAAATATTAAATAACAAACGTCACATAAGTTGACCAAGTCCATAGACAATTAGCACAGATGTAGAATACATTGGCCCCAGTAACATGTAGTGGATAGAAGAAGATGATGAAGTAGTAAAAAAAATTATTTTTTTTACATATAAAGTGCTAATGCTAATGCAATTTTTTGTTCCCAAGTATCAGAAAAAAGAAGGGGTTCACCAATCACATGATTATTTATATATTAAAGGTATCAGAGGGATATAGTCACCAATTAAATTATACGGCGCATATCACTTTAAGGGAAACAAAAAAACTGCACAATAAAGTCTAACTTCTTACCTTATCCATAGTAACCACCTGGGACCACCGCACTGCGTGCCCCAATGCGCATTTCACATGGGCTTCCTTGGGGGGCTGTTACTACTTCATTATCTCTCCCTATACACTACATGTTACTAGGGCCAATGCACTGTGCTAATCATCTATTGACTTTGTTAATTTATGTGATGTTTGTTATTTAATAATATTTTATGTAATATCTTGCTTGATAAATTTGATGTAATTTTATGGAATATATCATGCTTGTCTTTTTGCTGTTTTTGTGTCTTTTGTCTTTTATCTTATCTGCTTCCGACCGATGCTGATTACCTGGCTTGTCTCTGACAGTGAGTTTGCTTATTCCTTTTGTACTGCATTACAGTATAAGATTTGACCCAGCTTGTTTGACTATTCTGCTGCCACCTGTTGTAGCCTCACTGCTGCATTGCAGGCCAGCTCTGTTTAGGTGCAGTCCTGCTCCCACTCTACTGCCATCTTGTGGAGTCTGCACCGACCTGCATTGCAGAAGCATGATAGATATAATGACTTTTGGGTTTTCTTTGACTGCAAGCCATAATCCTCAACATTAACAGAAATAAACACTTGAAACTGATCACTCTGTTTGTAGTGACTCTGTATAATATATGAGTTTCACTGTGTAAATAGGTTATTAAATTACTCTGATCTGTAACTATTTTCTGTTTGGTGGTTATTTAATTTAAACACTAGATAACTAATGTACAGATTCATTTCAAGTATTATATTTTATGTTAATAATGTTTTTTCATATAGTTTTTTAATTCATATAATTAAAAAAATATATAATAAGGAAATAATAATATAAAATATTATCTTTTCCATTCTTATTATTTTATCTTTCCTTCTAAAGTATGGAAAAAATAATACTGTATTTTTAATGTGTCAAATGGGGGTCTGTCTTACAGTCAAAATTCAGCTTACTGGGGGGAATTGTCAGTGCTTTTGGAACATGGTCACAGGTGGTGTTTGGTGGTCCAGCGATATGACTGCCATCCCAGGCTGGTGCGGCAGGTTCGGCGATGCTCTGTGGTGAGGGGGCTGTGCCGGCATTTTTTGAAAGCCCGGAGGCCCCGCACATCCATTGCTGCAATGCGGTAGCCTCTGGGAAAATGGCCACCAGGGGTGGCACAAGTTCAGATAGAGATCTTGGCAACGAGATCTCGGTGCCGAGATCTCAATCTGAGCATGTGCCTCCACCGGCGGCCATTCTCCCGGAGGCCACCGCATTGCATTTTTTGGGGCCTCCGGGCTTTCAAAAAATGCTGGCGCAGCCCCCGCACCACAGAGCAACACCGAACCTGCCACACCAGCCAGGGAAGGGAGTGTGATCATCATCCTGCAACGTCAGAACACCGCAGAATCGCCCGACTCCGGCTGCTACCACACTACTTGTAAGTATATTCCAACTATAAGATGCACCCCCATTTTCCCAAAAACATTTTTGGGAAAAAAGTGCATCTTATAGTTTGAAAAGTACAGTAATTTCTATTTATTAATCTATATAAATAAGTTACAAAAGCAAGTAGAAGACTATCTGTGTAGGCTCTGTTTACACTACTGTTATAGTCTCCTTAACAAGTATACCAGATCAATTTTTTTAAAGCACAGTTAATGCTGATGGATATCTTTGACTAAGGCTAGGTTCACATTTGAGGTTGCGTACGCAGCGTATCATCTGCAACCGCAAACGCATGTAAAAATGCATGTAAACGCATGCATGCGTTTGCGGTTGTGGACGATTGGCAAGTGCTATTTTCCTAGCTAATTTTTTAATGTACACAAGCCACACCCAATGGGCGTGTATTATGTAAATTCTTGCATATGCAAATGCAAAGCGTATGCATGTGCTTGTGTACGCATGTGTTCCCATATACTGTAATGCGTTGTTTAGTTGCATTCCTTCCTCAAGCGTCTGCATGCGTTTGGAAGCGGCAATTTGCCGCCTCCAAAACTGCAACATGCTGCGTTAGCCACCCCCGCCGTACAACCCGAAACAACGCATGCGTAAGCAAACGCGGTCGAATGCATACAAATGGATGGAGAAAGATAAATGTTGTGAAGAAGAAACGAAGAGTGGTGGTCATGGGGGATTCCCTGTTGAGAGAACCAGAGGCCGCTATCTGCAGACCGGATATAACCTCAAGAGAAATGTGCTGTCTTTCAGGTGCAAAAATTAAAGATGTGTCTGACCGGATATCAGGACTCTTCAGACCTACTGATGACTACCTGCTACCTGCTAATACATGTGGGGACAAATGACACAGCAAGAAACAACCTGGAAACCATCTGCAGTGACTTTGAAAACTTAGGTAAGAAAGTGAAAGAAATGGGAGCGCAGGTGGTCTTCTCTTCCATCCTCCCAGTGGATGGCCATGGAACAAGGAGGTGGAATAAGATTCTGCAGGTGAACAACTGGCTACGTCGATGGTGCCATCAGCAAGGATTTGGATTTCTGGATCACGGAGTAAATTACCTATAGGATGGACTACTTGCTAGAGATGGGGTGCACCTTACGAAGACTGGAAAACATGTATTTGGAAGTCGCCTTGCTACACTTATAAGGAGAGCTTTAAACTTGAACAATGCAGGAAGGGAAGCAAAAGGCCAGAAAAAGCCATACACCTGACAAATGCTATTAAGAACTCTGCTATTAGAAGTGGAAAGGAAGAACAAAGACAAAAGAATCTAAATAATAAAAATATTGGAGAAAGAGAAACCAATCACAAACTAAAATGTTTCTATACTAATGCACAAAGCATGGGCAACAAACAAGGAGATATGGAACTACTAAAGCAGGAAAAGAAATATGATGTCATTGGAATCACATAAACTTGGTGGGACAATACACATGATTGGAATACAAGGCTAGAAGGATACAACTTATTTGCAAGAAACAGACTAGATAAACGAGGAGGAGGTGTCGCATTGTACGTTAGAAACACGTATATCTGCACAGAGATTGAAGTTTCAGAGACTGGGAGTTCTGTGGTAACTGTTTGGGTAAGAATACAAGGACAGAACAGTGGAAAGGACACCATTGCAGGCATTTACTATACAGGCCGCCTGTGCAAACTGAAGATATGGATGGACTCTTTATGCATCAAATGGCCGAGTTCTCCAAAAAATATGACATAGTTGTCATGGGAGTTTTCAACTATCCAGACATTTGTTGGGAATCTCTCTCAGGCAAAACTAATAGGTCAAGAAAATTCTTATCCTCTCTTGCTGACAACTTTATCTTCCAAAAGGTAGGGGAGAAAACAAGGGGAACTGCTACCTTGGATCTAATCCTTATAAACAGGGAGGAAATGGTTGAGGAGGTAAAAATGGCTGGGACCATAGGAGGTAGCGACCATGCTATTTTAGAATTTTGGATAACTAGAGGAGAAAGACCTGTGAAGACTCAGATTTCAAGGTTAGATTTCAGAAAGGCATATTTTAAGGGATTCAGAAAGAGAATTGGAGGGATCCAATGGCTGGATATCCTTAAGGACAAAATGTCCAAGAAGGATGGGAAATCTTGAAAAATGAAATTCTTAAAGCACAATCGTTAACAATTCCGAAAAGAGAGAAGAATAGGAAACATTTAAGGAAACCAGGATGGATGAACACAGAACTTAAGCACATGCTAAAAAGGAAGAAAGAAATGTTTATAAAATGGAAAGAGGGAGGCATATCTAAAGAAGAATATAATGCTGTCTGCAGAACCTGCAGGGCACAAATCAGATTATCTAAAGCTGACAATGAATTGAGGCTTGCAAGAGACGTCAAAATCAATAATAAAGGATTTTGGGGATATGTCAAAAGTAAAAGAAAAGTCAAAGATGCTATAGGATTTTTACAGGATGAAAATGATGAAATGGTAAGACAGGATGTTGAGAAGGCTGAACTTTTAAATTCCTATTTTGCATCTGTTTTCTCTCAGAAAGGAAATGTAGCATCAACTATTCTTCACTGTCCTATTAAGGGAATAGAAGAATCCAGGATATCTATAAACAGAAATATAGTGTGGAAACACTTAGCTAACCTAAATGAATTCAAGTCTCCAGGTCCAGATGAATTACACCCCAGAGTATTGAAGGAGATAGCAGAAGCAATTTTTGAACCGCTCTCCATAATCTTTGAATATTCGTGGAGAACAGGAAAAGTCCCAGAAGACTGGAGAAGAGCAAATGTTGTTCCTATCTTCAAAAAGGGGAAGAAGGTGGACCCAGGCAACTATAGGTCGGTGAGTCTGACTTCTATACCAGGAAAGATCTTTGAACAAATTATTAAACAACATGTATGTCAGTACCTGGATAAGAATGAAGTGATTAAACAGAGTCAGCATGGGTTTGTAACTAATAAGTCATGTCAGACTAACTTAATTTCCTTCTATGACAGAATCACTGATGGTGGATCAGGGAAATGCTGTAGATATAGTATAAAGCATTTGACAAAGTATCTCACACAATCCTTATTGAAAAAATGACTAAGTATGGAATGGACAAGGCAACTGTTAGGTGGATTCATAACTGGTTTAGTGATCGGACCCAAAGAGTGGTCGTAAATGGCTGCACATCCAGTTGGAAGAATGTCTCAAGTGGGGTACCACAGGGCTCTGTCCTGGGCCCTGTATTGTTCAACATCTTTATCAATGATTTAGATGAAGGAATTGAGGGTAAACTGATTAAATTTGTTGATGACACAAAGCTAGAAGGGATAGCTAATACTAGAGAAGAGAGAGAGAAGATTCAAAAAGATATAAATAAACTTGAGCAGTAGGCAGCAACTAACAGAATGGTTTTTAACAGGGAAAAATGCAAAGTACTACATCTGGGCAATAAAAATAAAAAAAGCATATACCGAATGGGAGGAATAGGGCTAAGCAACAGCACATGTGAAAAAGACTTGGGTATACTAATAAATCACAGACTGAATATGAGTCAACA
This sequence comes from Dendrobates tinctorius, assembly GCF_039654945.1. Taxonomy (NCBI): domain Eukaryota; kingdom Metazoa; phylum Chordata; class Amphibia; order Anura; family Dendrobatidae; genus Dendrobates; species Dendrobates tinctorius. Next base: position 66,895,141 of record NW_027361732.1, on the reverse strand, counting down.
GTGTGATGCAGCAGCAAAAAAGGCAAATGCAATTCTAGGATGTATTAACATGAGCATACAGTCTAGATCACGTGAAGCCATTATTGCCCTTTACTCCTCTTTAGTCAGACCTCATCTGGAATGCTGTGTCAAGTTTTTGGCACCACATTTTAAAAAAGACTTGAACAAACTGGAGCAAGTTCAGAAAAGAGCGACCAGAATGGTGACCGGTCTGTAAACCCTGTCTTATGAGGAAAGGTTGCAGGATTTGGGAATGTTTAGCCTGCAAAAGAGAAGACTGAGAGGAGACTTAATAACTGTCTTCAAATATCTCAAGGGCTGTCACATTGCTGAAGGATCATCTTTATTCTCATTTGCACAAGGAAAGACTAGAAGCAATGGGATGAAACTGAATGGGAGGAGACACAGATTAGATATTAGAAAAAACTTTTTGACAGTTAGAGTGATCAATGAGTGGAACAGACTGCCATGAGAGGTGGTGAGTTCTCCTTCAATAGAAGTCTTCAAACAGAGGCTGGAAAGACATCTGTCTGGGATGATTTAGCGAATCCTGCTTTGATCAGGGGGTTGGACCAGATGGCCCAGGAGGTCCCTTCCAACTCTACGATTCTATGATTCTAAACGCATGTACCTGCATCCACAATGTTAAAGATAGGAAAACATGATGCATGCGGATGTATGCGTCAGAAACGCTGTGGACACAACCACAAATGTGAACCCAGCCTTATACAGCAGACTAAGCTACTTTTGATACAAAAACACTTAAACCCCCAAAAGGACAGATTATGAATAGAGCCTCGGATGGATTTTTCAAGGATAAATCTTGCTAATTTATACATTATGCACATCTTAAAATGGTCAAAAAATCTAATTGGGATAAAATGTAGAAATCAATCTTGCCTTTTTATAATTATGAAAATCTGATTTATAGAAAAACATTTTAGGTTTATATGTATAAAGAAAAGAAAAATAGCTCTAAAAAATTCTTTGTCTTAGCTGCTGACAACTGCTGCGTATAATATTGCAAAGCACATCTTGAACATCTTTCATAGCTTAGCTTTCACAATTGATGCACAGTTCAGTGTTGTTGTGGTATCTGTGACAGTAGTCTTGTAAGAAATGTTGTTTAAATTCATTCCACATTTTCAGTGGATTTGTAGGTGATCCAAAAGCACAGATGTAAGCAAACATCTCCCAAAGTTGCATGTTCAGAACATTGCCATCTAGTGTAGTATTTCTCCAGACACTATCCTCCATTAATAATCTGAGTGCTAAGGCAGCATCTTGAAAGGTTTCATGTGTAATACCAATGACAGATTTAAGGTTCTGAAAACGTATTGCTCCTTTTACATGTAATAACAACAAACATAAATAATAGCGTTCTTGGTCTTTCAGACTAACTGTATACAGTCTTCCTATTACAGTGTGGACTCTTTGCTTTCTGTGTTCCCATATGCCATGTTTCTAAACATAGTGTTCCGGAATGTCTTTGTAATAATATTGATGTGCATTAGGGTCAATCTTACTAAGTTTAAATTACGCCATGAGTGTTGAATTTTAAGTAGTTTTTGTTGTATGTTGTCAATGGGATCATCTTGATGAAAATATAGTGGCTGAGAGTTAGGTAGATGTACTGCTTGGTGAATAATGGCATCAGATTGTTTATGCATAGGAAAAGCAAAGATTCTCCACGCAGCTTCTGCTGCACTGACGTATTGTGAATTGACAAATTGGTTTGTTTCATCATGTCGGAGGTTTTTTGAGCTATTTCAATATTAGCCTTGTCATGTCCGTTGAATATGTATTTAAATAAATACTTGACACTTTGGATGCTAGCACAAATGCACTCTATGCATCTAGATAAGTTTCTTGGAGGGTCTAGTTTCCAAAATGGTGTCACTTGTGGGGGAGCTCCAATATTTAGGCACACAGTAGCTCTTCAAATGTGACATGGCAACTGCTAAATATTCCAGCATATTTTCCATTCAAAAAGTCAAATGGCGCTCCTTCCCTTCTGAGCCCTGCCGTGTGCACAAACAGTGGTTTATGACCACATATGAGGTATCAGTATACTCAGAAGAAATTGCCCAACCAATAATAGGATCCATTTTATCCTGTTGCCCATGTGAAAATGAAAAAATTGATGCTAAAAGAAAATTTTTGTTGGAAAAATTAAAATGTCCATTTTTATCTTCCTCGTTGCTTTAGTTCCTGTGAAACACCTGAAGGGTTAATAATCTTCTTGAATGTACTTTTGAGTAGCTTGAGGGGTGCAGTTTTTAGAATAGTGCCACTTTTGGGTATTTTCTGTCATATAGACCACTCAAAGTGATTTCAAATGTGAGGTGGTCCCTAAAAAGAATGGTTTTGTAAATTTTGTTGCAAAAATGAGAAATCACTGGTCAACTTTTAACCCTTATAACTTCCTAACAAAAAAAGTTGTTTCCAAAATTGTGCTGATGTAAAGTAGATATGTGGGAAATTTTATTTATTAACTATTTTGTGTCACATAACTCTGGTTTAACAGAAAAAAATTTCAAAATTTAAAAATTGCGAAATTTTCAAAATTGTCACTAAATTTCCATTTTTTTCACAAAATAAACTAAAAAATTATTACCTAAATATACCACTTACATGATGCCCAATATGTCACGAAAAAACAATCTCAGAATTGATAGGATCCGTTGAAGCGTTCCTGAGTTATTACCTCATAAAGGGACACTGGTCAGAGTTGCAAAAAATGGCCCGGTCATTAAGGTCAAAATAGGCTGGGTCATGAAGGGGTTAAAGCAGTTGATTTTCTGTAAGGAAATACCAATACCCTATTCTCCTCAATATTAGGAACAAATGTTACATCTAAAAAATCAATTTGTGACTTCTCAGAAAAAACAGTAAATTGGAGATTAGAATCATTGTTGTATAAATATTCAAGGAAAAACTGAGCATCATCCTCCATATCTTTCAAAAGAAAAAACAGATCATCTATATTTCTTCCCATCCAGACCAGATTGGGTGTGAAGATATATAGATAAAGTTCTCTTTCCAGGTTGCCATTACAATATTAGTGAGTGAAGGGGAAAATTTTGCCCCCGTACTCACACAGCTGATCTGCAAAAAATATCTAGCGTCAAAACATACAATAATTATGGCTCAAGAGAAATTTGGTTGCTTCAAGTAAAAAATCACATAGAACCTCTGAATAGCTACTATATTTCCTGAGATAGAAAGATAAACATTTAAGAGCTATATTATGGGGAATAGAGAGATACAGACTAATTACATCACACGAAAACCATGTGAAATTAGCCTCCTATTTTAAAGTCAGTGAAACTAGTGGTTGAAGATGTGCATCCACCCACTCACCCAGCCTTTCACCCAGTACACCAAACCCTGCCACTATAGGTCTCATGGGAGGTGAAAATATATTCTTTTGAATCTTTGGCAGGGAATGATACACTGGTATGACAGGATGGTCCAAATAGCAGTTTTTTTTATTTTTTTCATCCAAAGCTCCAATTGTTACACCTTCCTGGAGTAAATTTAGAAGTTCACCATTAAATCTCACAGTGGGATTCTCTTTTAATTCCAAATAAACATCCGGATTCTCTAGATCTCTAAGGTTTAGAATTTTATATGATCCAGCATTAATCACCACAATCGCCCCACCTTTGTCCGCATTTCTGATTAATAGATCTTTATTCTGTGTTAATTGATCTAACGCTATTCTTTCTTGTCTGCTTAGATTACCCTTGGATTTTTTTGTATTTTTGCTCAATTCATTTAGTTCCAATTCAATAACCTCCTGGAATTTATCCAGGACTACTGGTCAGGAACTTAACCAACTGATCCCCAGGTTTTTTATCAGTCATATCCACATCATATAGATCCTTTAATGTCCTCTGTTCTTCAAACATCAGTAGTTCATCTTTTTTCCAGGAAAATTCCATATTCAGCTAAGTGTCTGTTGTTTCTAGAGTGCTGTTGTCATTAATGTAGTGACAATTTAAAGGTAAATTCCATGCAAACCTATTGATATCCATAATGGTTTGGTACAAATTGAAGTCCTTATTAGGGGAGATGCCCAATCCCTTTGATAGCAGGGATATCTGGGCTTGGGAAAGCACATAGCTGGAAAGATTCCAAATCCGGATATTCACCATCTCCGGTTTTTGCCTCGTGTCTGGTAACCCCCTCCCTTGATGCTTGCGCCCCCTCCTCCTCTTCCTCCATTTTTTCACCTCATTGTATCCATATCCACATTGCTCACATTAGGTTTGACTTTGGGATTATATATTGCAGCACCTGCACTGACTAAAATGTCTGAAGCTTCATCTGACGAATTCACTGATGATTGTTCTGAAGTTGAAAAAGTTACTTTGGGTTGAGCAGAAAGAGGATTTTTCTTATTATTTTTACCTTTTTGCGGCTTTCTGAGAATGGGACGAGGGGTTTTATTCCACTCATAAACCATATTATTTTTTTACACAAACAAGAAGTATTCAGCTCACCCCTCTTCACTCCTGATCACACCTCCGACGCACGGAAACACCCTGACCCGGGTGTATAGTGCATGCACAACATAAAGAAGGATTTTTCCAGCGTCTCCAGGAGATAAAATAATAATTGCTTTATTGAGAATATAAAATCTTCATACCATCAGGTAAAAACGACATAAAGAGGCGTATGGAGGGGAGCAATTTCCTACGCGTTTCACCCTGAAAGGGCTTAATCATTGAATGCGTACGCATTCCATGATTAAGCCCTTTCAGGGTGAAACGCGTAGGAAATTGCTCCCCTCCATACGCCTCTTTATGTCGTTTTTACCTGATGGTATGAAGATTTTATATTCTCAATAAAGCAATTATTATTTTATCTCCTGGAGACGCTGGAAAAATCCTTCTTTATATTGTGCATATTATTTTTTTAATCCTCCAAATCTCGTTTAAACTTTCTTTGCTTTGTTTCAGTTATTGTGTTTTCAAGTTTAGTTAGATTTTTATCCATTTTTCTTTGTAGTTTTTAAAATCCTCATTATTTTGAAAGGATGTGGTCTGATCTTGTAGAGATTTATTCATGGTTTTAATTGCGTTTAATTCTTTTTCTTCCTCTTCAATGTTGAGGTGAATAAAGATCCATTGAACAGTTGCTTAAAATAGCCTCCCATTTCAATCTGAACACTGATAATTTGTAGTTCTTAGTTTTTTTTATTCTTAATCCTCTGGGGATCATGTTCTTATCTGCATAGATGCTAAGTGAATTGTGATCCCACCAGAGCTTGAGCTCCTTAGGGGCCCATCACACATAGTGAGATCGCTAGCGAGATCGCTGATTTTGTGACGCATCAGCGAGCTCACTAGCGATCTTGCTGTGTGTGGCACGCATCAGCGGCCGGCCACCCCTGCCGGGTATCGCTGATCGTGCAAGAGTGTCCTGGGTCAATTTTAGATTGCTGGTCTCCCACTTGCAAGCACGCATCACTTGTGGCAGCGGGAGACCAACGATCAGCGAGCTCCCAGCGCTGTAAGCAGACACTGGGAGCTGGTATTCAAGGTAAATATCGGGTAACTAAGCGTGTGTGCGCTTAGTTACCAGCTGTGTACCTTGGATACCGGCGTGCTCGCGCTGGGAGCTGGTATCCAAGGTAAACAGCAGGTAACTAAGTGCTGCACGTGCTTAGTTACCCGAAATTTACCTTGGATACCAGCTCTCAGCGTGAGCACGCTGGTATCCAAGGTACACAGCGGGTAACTAAGAGACGCGCACACTTAGCTCCCGATATTTACCTTGGATACCAGCGTCCTCGCTGGTCCTGATCGCTGGTGTGTCTGCCTGTTTGGCAGCTCACCAACGATCATGTAGCGATGCACCAGCGATCCTGGTTGTATCGCTGTTGGGATCGCTGGTGCATCATTTGGTGTGACGGGACCCTTACTCTTTGCAGATTCCAGCTTTCTCATAATGGTAAGTATATACATTCTATATATACATATATATATATATATCTTTCATTAACAATATTTCATTGTTTGCCTTTCATTGCCTCTTTGCCTATTGCTGCCTGACAATGAGTTAACTGAAGATCTGTCTTTTTCCTTTTTCTGAGCTCCTCTCATCTGATTTATTTCAACAAACCACATCAGTGTTAAAGGTATTGGAAAACAAAGAGCATTTAAAAAGCAAATGGTGCAAACATTATAATGAAACCCAACTTATAAAAATGATGTTTATCCTCCCAAAAACATGCATTAAAGTGAAGAAAGAATTTTAGTTCTCCTTTAAAGCTGGAATCACAAATGCAAACTAGCCAAAGTAAAGAACATTTACAATAGAGATCAGTACTGACACTTTTTCTTTTTTATATACTGAATATTTAATTTCATCCATATATATTATAAGTTATATGACAAGCGAAATACAAAAATGTCTACATAGAATAAATATATTTGATTTTACCTTGGATACTTTGTTGGCCACTTCCCGTCCTAAAGTTAACCCTTGAACAAATGTTCGAGCTGCCACAAAAGCTTTAGTAACTTGAGCTTTCAGCTTTCTAGGGACTTCCCCAAATGGCTTTAATTGATCAATGTATTTGCTGACACATTCAAGATAGTCTTCTGAAAAATGGTATTGAGGATTTATCAGCTGAAACATACGTTCCAGCAGACGAGCCCAGAAATCATTCAGCATTTCTTCCAGGTTGACATTTCCACCAGTGTAGTAAAGTTTTAGTTCAGTAAATAAGTCCTGGAATATTTCTGAGTTCTGTGTGTAAAGCAATCCATACGTCCTTACAAATAATTCATGAAGAGATTTTTCTGCATTCTCCAGAAGGGATTTGAAAAATTCTAAATAAAATAAAATAAAAAATAAAATTAATATTATAGCGTAAATACGATAATAATGCTTAGGAAAAAGTAGTATTAGGCTAGTTTCACACTAGCATTTTGGCCCACAGCGCACAGTGCCACTAAGCCCCGCCCCCCTGCCACGCCCCCTCCGGTCATCTCCACCTAGTATCGCACATAGCTGCATGCAATCTGCACACCCTATCTTTAGCATAGGGTGCGCAGAACCATGCGCTGGCCGTGCGCTAGTAGGATTTTGTGCGCGCTGTGCCCTTTTGACGGTGTGCCAATGTGCGCCAAATGCACCATGTTGCATTTTGGTGCACTCAGCGCACCATCAAAAGGGCGCAGCGCACGCAAAATCCTACTAGCGCATGGCCAACGCACGGTCTTCACACCCTATGCTAAAGATAGGGTGTGGAAATCGCATGCAGCGATGTGCGACACTAGGTGGAGATGACCGGAGGGGGTGCGGCAGGGGGCGGGGCTTAGCTGCGCCGTGCGCTGCGGGCCAAAACGCTAGTCTGAAACTAGCCTTACAAATTAAACTGTGACATATAAATATCAAAATAAACATTTTTAGATTGTAATAAAAAATATTTTGGCTATTGAGTTAAAATTTGCATGCATTAACTTGTTGCAAACTATGTTTCAACCTTTTCTTTTTTCCCTAAAATATAACCTAGACTATATAATTCTGCCACTTTTTTATGAACGTACGCAATGTAAATTGGAAATTTGATTACTTCACAATTTCAAAGATTGATTTAAAATCTGTCCAATTGTTTAATCCTATCCATTAAAACAAAAAAAATTTTTGCACCATATAATTTGGTCAACTCTGTTTTTTGAAACATGCATGGTATGTAGGTTTGAAGTCATCTAATTTAAGAAAATTCCTAATCTTATAATAAATAATAGTTCTTGTAGTAGTTATTCTATCCACAATACCAATTTTAAACTCCAAATGTATGCCATTGTAGATACTAAAGAAATGGATTTTGTATTGGTTTCATATGAATAGATAGATAAAATTATTTTCTCACCAAAATTTTTTATAAAGTGACGGTCCATTAGATAAGTCCTTGTGAACTGCATTAAAGTCATTAGTTAAAGAGATTGTCCGGTCTAACATGAAAAGTCTGCCATCACTATTAGACTTCATAATGTAGATGTGTAATTTATAAACAGGTGGTATCAAACATGCCTGTCTACTATTTGATGGGGTGTGTGACAGAGAGCACGTAGCGACGATTGACCAGTAAACAATCAAAGAAACTTTATTGTGACACCTGGAGAATTTTCAACAGGACATTCACACAAACTTTAAGGAATGTAACTGTCACGGGGGCTTAGTTCAACTAAGGCTGAAATACCCGGGGCCCCTGTGGTGTCCCTTTTACTAGGGGAAACCCTGTCTGACCCTCAACCCAGGGTTTTTGCTGAAGGTGCAAATGCCTGAGCCTCCGACCTTTCCTTATCTCCTGCTCAGCCCTGCACTTAACCCTCCACCCTCCACCCAGTGAGGAGTCACACCACCAAAGCTCCCACACAAATAATGACAGACAGGGAGAACTTAAACTGCACTGCGCCGCACACACACAGGAATAAACAGTAATGTGAACAGGGCACAACTAAACACAAATATGGGAAGGAGAAAGGATAACGACGGATCATACGACACCAGATATGAATCTCTCTCTCTTGAACACCTCCACTCCAGACCGGAACCACTTGGTATGAAACACAAGCTATAATCGGCGACGCCCATATGCCAGTATGACTATTTAAAGACCGTGGGCGTGACTAACCTTCCAACCTGGTCTCCAGCAGGATTAACCCCCGAGAGCCTGAAGATCAAACCGGCGCCACTGAGGCTATAGTGGCTGGAGGTGGAACTACCTCTGCCTGCCGGATGCTGTGGTGTGAACAGCGTCCGACATGACAGTACCCCGTCTTCTACGAGGGACCCCAGGGCCCTCAAGACTCATAGGACCCGGCTTGTCCGGATGACGACGGTGAAAAGAACTGACCAGCCGATCCGCATGTATGTCTGAGGCTGGAACCCAAGACCTCTCCTCTGGACCATACCCCCACCAGTGCACCAAATACTGAAGAGTACGGCGTACTACTCGAGAGTCCACCACCTTGGCGACCTCGAACTCTAACTCGCCATCCACCATGACTGGAGGTGGCATCGGCGTCGTGTCCACCAAGCCTACCACCTTTTTCAATAAAGCCCTGTGAAAAACGTTATGTATTCTGTACACCGCAGGAAGTTCCAACCGATAAGCCACTGGGTTAATGATGGCAGAAATCCTAGAAGGCCCAATAAACCTTGGACCCAGTTTTAAAGATGGGATTTTGAGTTTTATGTTCTTCGTAGCTAACCACACCCATTCACCCACACACAGGTCCGGACCTGGCACGCGTCTACTGTCAGCCACCCGTTTGTACCTGGCACTCATGCTCAACAAACGCTGTTTCACCCGCCTCCAGACTGATGACAATTGGGCTCCTAGCTGATCCTCCTCCGGGACACCCCCGGAGTCACCCTGACGTAAGGTACAAAACTGAGGATGTTGACCGTACACACAAAAGAATGGAGACTCTCCTGATGACTCTTGGCGGTGATTATTTAATGCGAATTCGGCCAGAGGAAGGAAAGTAGACCACTCCTCCTGGTTGTCGGACACAAAGCATCATAAATACTGTTCTAGATTTTGGTTCATGCGCTCAGTTTGTCCATTAGACTGTGGATGAAATGCCGATGAATGTGACAACTTGATCCCCAACCTAGAGCAAAAAGCTTTCCAAAACCTCGCCACAAATTGCGTACCCCTATCAGATACTATGTCAGACGGTACTCCGTGGAGTCTGACCACCTCCTTCACAAATACCTGAGCCAACGTCTTAGCATTGGGCAAAGAGGACAACGCCACAAAATGCGCCATCTTTGAAAAACGGTCAACCACCACCAGGATGACCGTGTTCCCTGCCGAGGCTGGCAAGTCAGTGATAAAATCCATGGAGATTTCTGTCCATGGCCTATTGGGTACCCCCAGAGGCTGTAGCGTGCCAGCAGGACAGGTTCGGGGTGACTTAGCCCTAGCGCACGTGATGCAAGCTGCCACGTACGAGACCACGTCCTGCCGGATTTTGGGCCACCAGAAACGACGCGATACCAGCTCAAAGGTGCCCTTCACCCCTGGGTGACCAGCCAGTACCGAATCGTGGTGTTCCTTCAACACCTTAGGCCGAAGATGCAGGGGTACAAATGATTTGTTGGCGGGAAGTCCTGGTGGTACCTCCTCTTGGGCCTCGGCAATCTCCGCCTCTACCTCAGTCGTGAGAGCCGAGACCACTACCCCTTTCTGGAGGATGGGTACCGGCTCTTCCCGAGGTTCTCCCCCCGGAAAACACCTAGACAAAGCATCCGCCTTGGTGTTTTTAGCCCCGGGACGGTACGTCACAAGAAAATTGAAACGAGTAAAAAACAATGCCCAGCGAGCCTGCCTAGGAGACAGACGCTTGGCCGACTCCAGGTAGAGCAGATTCTTATGGTCGGTGATAACTGTGACCTGGTGAGCCGCCCCCTCCAAGAAGTGTCGCCATTCCTCAAAAGCCAGTTTGATGGCCAACAACTCCCTGTTGCCGATATCATAATTCCGTTCAGCCGGCGACAGCTTCTTGGAGAAGTAGGCGCATGGATGCATCTCGCTCAAGGACGAGCCTTGAGACAGTACTGCCCCCACTCCCACCTCCGATGCATCAACCTCTACCACAAAAGGTTTAGACACGTCTGGTTGCACCAGAATGGGGGCTGAAGCAAAACTATTCTTCAGACGCTCAAATGCACGTATAGCCACCTCAGGCCAGTTCGCCAGATCGGCACCCTTGTTTGTCATGTCCGTGAGCGGTTTGGCGACAGTCGAAAAGTGTTTTATAAATTTCCTATAATAATTCGCAAACCCAAGGAACCGCTGGAGTGCTTTCAGACTCTCCGGCCTCTCCCATTGCAACACCGCTTGCACCTTAGCGGTGTCCATTTTAAAACCGGCTGCGGACACAATATATCCCAAAAAGGGCAACTCCTGGACAAAAAATAAACATTTTTCCAGCTTAGCATAGAGCTGGTTCTCCCGGAGCAACTGTAACACCTGCCTAACATGCTCCAAATGAGTGTCCCGATCACTAGAATAAATGAGGATATCATCCAGGTATACAATCACAAATCTCCCCAGGACATGAGCAAATACATCATTAATAAAATGTTGGAAAACGGCAGGCGCGGTGGTCAACCCAAACGGCATAACCAGACTCTCAAAATGACCCTCAGGAGTGTTAAACGCCGTCTTCCACTCATCCCCCTGACGGACCCTTATGAGGTTATACGCCCCCCTGAGGTCCAGCTTGGAAAACCATTTCGCCCCCGCTACCTGGTTGAACAAATCCGGGATCAACGGCATTGGGTAGGGATCACGGATAGTAATCTGGTTTAACTCTCGGAAATCCAGACACGGGCGTAACCCCCCATCTTTCTTCTTAATGAAGAAAAACCCCACGGCTACAGGCGAGGACGAAGGCCGGATGTGACCTTTGCTCAGACTCTCCGCGATGTAGTCTTTCAGAGCTTGTCTCTCAGGACCAGAAATATTAAACATCCTGGCCTTAGGTAATTTGGCCCCGGGTTTTAACCTAATAGCACAGTCATAGGCTCTATGTGGAGGCAGTTCTGAGCAACCCTTCTCAGAGAAAACATCCGCGAAATCCTGCAAAGCCTCCGGCAGGCTGGGCGTCACGGCGGACACACATGTGGCCAAGCAATTGTCTTGGCAGAAACCACTCCATTGTACTATGTCCTGAGTTTTCCAATCAATTACCGGGTTGTGCCTGGACAGCCATGGAAAACCCAGGACCATTTGAGCTGGGAGATTACGGAGGACCCTACATGTAACCGACTCAGAATGCAGGACCCCAATGTGGAGTTTCACCTCTGCCACAAACTCAGTAATCTCCCCTTGAGGGAGGGGAACAGCATTAATGGTCACCACCTGTATGGGGTGAGGAAGTTTTTCGATCTTAAACCCGGCGGTGTGTGCAAACTCCTCATCTATGAGATTGGTGGCGGAACCGCTATCCACAAACACTGATATAGGTAGCTCTCTGCCGGCGATAATAACCTTGGCAGGGAGCATACATTGAGATACCATCATGGAGGATATGCATACGCTCAGTTGGGTCTCCTCCATACCCTCTGAGCTTAACAGTTTTCCGCCGGTGTGACCCTCTTAGGTAGTACCGGGCAAACGTTAACATAATGACCTCCTTTACCACAGTAGAAACATGCTCCGGGCTTCCGGAATCCCGGAGCGCGAGGCTGAACCTGTGCCACGCCAGCAATCTGCATAGGTTCAGGGGACTCATCTACTTCAACGACACCTGCACCTCTGTTTTCCCCCAGAGGTAGCGTCTCCTGTGCCCCCTGATGAAAACGGCGATCAATACGTATCACCAAACTCATGGCAGACTCCAATGATGCCGGAGTCTCATACATCAGGAGGGCTTGTTTCACCCTCCCTGATACCCCATGAATAAACTGGCTCCGCAGTGCTGGGTCATTCCACTGTGTGTCTACAGCCCAGCGGCGAAATTCCGAACAATAGTCTTCTGCCAAGCGCTCCCCCTGGCGGAGGGCGCGGATTTTAGATTCCGCTAGAGCCAGTCGGTCAGGGTCATCGTAAATGAGCCCGAGGGCAGAAAAAACATTATCGACCGAATGAAATGTAGCAGAGTCAGCTGGTAAGGAAAATGCCCATGCTTGGGGGTCACCACTCAGTAATGACAACACCAGCCCTACTCGCTGGGCCTCATTACCTGAGGATATTGGCCGCATGCGGAAGTATAATTTGCAGGCCTCCCGAAATACGACAAATTTGCTGCGATCGCCTGAAAATCGTTCTGGCAGCGGAAACTTCGGCTCTGCACCGATACCTGCAGATGCTGTTTGCACCTTTGCTACTACCAGGCCCTGCTGCTGAACTGCCCCTTTCAACTCGGAGACCTGTATGGACAGCGCCGCCAACTGGCGGGTTATGGAATCTAATGGATCCATGGACTCCTGAAAAAATGTGGGCCGATTATAATGTCACGGGGGCTTAGTTCAACTAAGGCTGAAATACCCGGGGCCCCTGTGGTGTCCCTTTTACTAGGGGAAACCCTGTCTGACCCTCAACCCAGGGTTTTTGCTGAAGGTGCAAATGCCTGAGCCTCCGACCTTTCCTTATCTCCTGCTCAGCCCTGCACTTAACCCTCCACCCTCCACCCAGTGAGGAGTCACACCACCAAAGCTCCCACACAAATAATGACAGACAGGGAGAACTTAAACTGCACTGCACCGCACACACACAGGAATAAACAGTAATGTGAACAGGGCACAACTAAACACAAATATGGGAAGGAGAAAGGATAACGACGGATCATACGACACCAGATATGAATCTCTCTCTCTTGAACACCTCCACTCCAGACCGGAACCACTTGGTATGAAACACAAGCTATAATCGGCGACGCCCATATGCCAGTATGACTATTTAAAGACCGTGGGCGTGACTAACCTTCCAACCTGGTCTCCAGCAGGATTAACCCCCGAGAGCCTGAAGATCAAACCGGCGCCACTGAGGCTATAGTGGCTGGAGGTGGAACTACCTCTGCCTGCCGGATGCTGTGGTGTGAACAGCGTCCGACATGACAGTAACATGGCAACTAAAAATTTACAGATCCAAGAGTGCCCACTGGTCCTCCAAGGAAAATTACTCATAGTAAGGCCATGTTTACACATTCAGCATTTGGTCAGCATTTTACATCACTATTTGTTAGGCAAAATCTGGAGCTGGTGAAAAATACAGCAGTGGGGACGTGTTTCTATTACACTTTTCCAATGATTGTTCCACTCCTAACTTCCGCCTACAAATACTGATGTAAAATACTGATCAAATACTGGCCTAATACTTTGAACTCCCCAAATCTAGCAGGAAAGCCAAGGCAAGTGACAAGTATTAAATGGCAGAGGATCTCCAATTTCTGTTTGTTAATGCAGTGATACTAGGATATAGCCACAGCAGCAGATCCTAGCACTTTTGTAATTCAACACACAATAACCACAATCATGTTTTTCATTTTTTTATCTTCCTCTTGAGATCAACCAATGAGTGGACAGAGACGCATACAACCCACCCCTTAACACATCCTTTAAAAATGTGAAGGTCAATGAAGTCCTGTCTCCTGAGAGTATGCCATCCCTCTGCAGAGAGTAACATTAAAATACAGCATCTCACCAGGTGTAGGACAGGGAGGGATAATGGAGGACATGATTACTTTGTTATTCGTGAATTCAGACTTTGTATGATACATTGTTACATACTAAATTAAATGAGAGCATGGAATCATATTGACGAGGAGAAAAAGAGCACTGGATATTTCAAATTAATATATTAATTTAAGCAAAACCTGAAAAACCTGAGAACCTGAAAACTCACCTCTTCAAGAAAGCTTTCAACCTGCAATGACGCCGCTGTCTCCTCACCAATACTGGAGCTACCGCCTCACCAACACCGGAGCTGCTGCAAACCCCCAAGCTACAGTCTCCATCCCCACCATCCTGTAGAATGTAAGCCCGCAATGGTAGGGTCCTCTCCCCTCTGTTTCAGTCTGTGATTGCTAGCTTGTTTACTGTGATATCTGTAATTTGTATGTAACCCCTTCTCATGTACAGCACCATGGAATAAATGGTGCTATATAAATAATAATAATAATAATAATAATAATAATAATAATAATAATAAACAACAAAAGTAATTAAAATGCCTTAAAACATTCTCTCTCTTGTTATTCTGGCATTTGGCAAATAAAAATAATTATTTTAATCCCAATTGGCCTAAAATGGAAAAGGTTTATTCTGATTTCATGTCAAATATTGAGAAAAACATGCATGAGTCTTATATAATGCATGTAAACTTCTGGTTTCAACTGTATATCAGTACTTAATGAAGATCACCATCATTATCAATTTTTGATCTATCCAATAAGTTTATTGTCCTCCTTAAATTTCATCCTCCTTATGAGCAAGGGCTTGGAGTTATTCCTTGACAATGCCTGCTTAAAGGCTATCCTGAGGACAGAATAAGCAAAACCCATAGAGAGAAGCATGTATTTCAGGACTGTGTGAAAAACACTTGTCTGTTTCAGCAATTATGTTTTACTGTCAGGTATTGCACTTTGAGTATACATATTTTGA